>NC_090445.1:535429172-536059712 GCF_031143425.1 Pleurodeles waltl | reverse complement strand
TATATACATGAATACTTGCACACACTAGCTTTTAAAGTGCACCAGACTGAAATTTGCATCAGTAGAAGTTTTATAAAGGCTAATGCTGTTATTGTAAAAAAAAAAATATATATATATATATATATATATATATATATATATATATATATATATTTGTATTATGTATCGTAATTTGAAAAGGGTTATCTATGTAATGCTTTCTTATTGGGTGTCCATTTGAAAATTAGTGGGAAGTCCTCTTTGCTTGTCCGCATTTCTGCATTGATCCAAGTTCAGCTGCTAGTAGAATCCTGCTTTCCTAAAGAATGGCTGCTAACATGGTGGGTCTTTTTTTTTTTTTTTTGCATTGACTTAATTAAATAATATAACAATATACTCTGGTGGTGTTTGGCTAGGTTCGCTCTATGCAAATACCACGTAGGTCAATGCCACTATGCTGAAACGAGGGATTCGTGGAATGTTGTTAATTGAACTCCTTCTTCTGGTTTATTTATTTTATTATTATTTATTTTTTTTTTTTCTCTCTCAACAGTTTGAAGGTTTTGCACAAAATAACGAAAACACTTGAAAATCTCAGTGTTTCTTGACGACCAAGCATTGTTCATTAATACATATGCTTAGAAGTCCAAGATGATGGGTTTGTGAACGTACTTATTAGGTCGAACCTAGGCAAGCGCGTATGCGTGCTCTCTCGACATGCTGTAATCTACTACTGTGGGCGTTCACCACGCCCATCACTCATTCGTTCCTTGGCCTGCCTTTTGGTTTGTTAGGTAAATGCTTTAGTCCCTAACCCCCCCCCCCCCAGCTTGAGGCTATTTTGTTACTGTCTTGGAGACCGACACTGTTACATGGACTAAATCGCCATAAACCTTGTTGTCGGTGTGCTACTTTATTTTGCCTTGCCTTCGTGGCAGTATATTGTTTCTTCCTCCGGCATCTTGCTGTTTCTGTGTGACAGGCTGCAACAGGGGTGTTGAATTTTCATCCAGGACATACTGCGCAGTTAAGGTAATTTGTGTCCATATGTTAATGCTGTTCAAACATATATTTGTGTTTCATTAAGGCAAAAGCTATATTAGCAGGGGTGTGGAATTGAATAACATATCTTTGTCCATGGGACAGGTTGCTTCCTAAATCTACTTGTCCTGTTAAAAAACAAAAAATCTACTTGTCCCTTTGGTGCCATGTAGTGTGGTGAAAAATTATGACCGCAATCATTATGTAAGAGCCCCTATAATAGCCTCTCTGAACATGCCAGGGCTAATACTATAGCATGGCTTGAATACTTGCAATTTCAATCCCTACTATAGCAGTTTCCTTATTTTGCTACCTTTCCACAGATCTACGTACCAGGGCTGAAGGAAGCAGTAAGCAATACTTCCAGGACTGAAATGACCGAGTCTGCATTCCTACTAACTTGCATGTTTCCAGGATGTTCACTAGCTCTTCTCTCATCTTTTCCCATACTGAGAAACGTTGAAAATGTACTCCTGAAAATGGCAGAAGTAGTTCTTCCAGGACTGATTTAAAAAAAAATAAAATAGTGGTTGGAGTCCACGTGAACGTGTAAACGCTCAATAGATTTTCAGATGAGCAAATCTACACATGAAATTTTGCTTGTGCTAAAATACGGTAAACAAGTATTTTCTAGGAGTATGATTTCCTGGTCTACTTCTGTAAGTTCTTGAGAATTTATGAAAGCCACTAATTCAAAGACATAAAGCATGGGTGTATATCTATTGGCCGGTCTTACTGTGAGTGATTGCATTCTGCTGTAACACAAGGAGCATATTGGCACACAAAGTAGTTTTGTTCAGTGCCAGGAACTACTGTGGCAATCAGTGGTGTAATGAACCTGGAGGGAACCACTGTACAAAAAACATGGAGGGTCCTGCCTCCAGACTCACTCAGGGTAGGTGCTGTGCTGATGGGACCTTTATTACACCACTGGTAGCAGTGTGTGCTTTTTGAGACCAAAAAATGTTTTTGCTTTTTGCAGGTGTTCGCTACAATGGTGAGGGCCTGGCAACCCTCACAACAATAAAGTGTTAGCATGCCTTGTTTTAACATGGCTTTTGTATGACAAAACCAAAAGATGTACAACAAATATAAGGTCGGTTGGCTTTGCCACTGCTTGTTTATTTTAATGCTTCCCATAATCTTGTTGAAAATAGTTATACTGATTTTCAATTAGTAATATTTTTGGGAAATGCGAGCATGCATCAGCTCATTTTAGTAAATGATGCTTCAAAGAAATAGGCCCTAAAAGTTCCTAGTAGCAAAATGTTTTTTTTGAACATTTTATTTGAAAGTAAATAATTTTCCCTCTTGCTTACAAGCTTCTGCAAACACTTGCATCTAATGAGAGAGCATTCTGGAAGCATTACACTTAGCCCCCCCCCCCCCCCCCCCCCCCCCCCGACGTCAGCGCGCGAGTGCGCGCTGACATTCACACAACCTCCCCAAGCAGAGCTTCCAGCGCGATCGAAAGAGAAATGCTCAGCATTTCTCTTTCGATCACGTGGGGGAGGCCCGGAGGGGCTTCAAAGGGAAGGAAATGTATTTCCTTCCCTTTGAAGTCTCTCCGAGGGTTTCAAAAGCCGGATTGCTTGCAATCCGGCTTTTGAAAACCCACTAGACACCAGGGATTTTTTTTTTTTTTCTATGAAATTGACAGAAGGGAGCGACCCCTTGGGCAAGGGTCGCTCCCAGGGGGTCATTTTTTTTTTTTAAGGCCTTTTCTGCCCCCCTTGGGGGCAGATCGGCCTATTATTAGGCCGGTCTGCCCCCAGTGGGGGCAGAAACCTCTAGACACCAGGGATACTTTTTTTTGGTTTGTTTTTTTTATTTGTTTTCTTTTGTTTTTTAGGTGTGGGATGCGACCCCTTAGGCAAGGGTCACTCCCATAGGGGGAAATTATATTTAGGCCATTTCTGCCCCCTTTGGGGGCAGATTGGCTTATTTTTATGAGGCCAATCTGCCCCCAAGGGGGGCAGAAACCACTAGACACCAGGGAGTTTTTTTTGTTTGTTTGTTTTTCACGTAAGGGGAGCGACCCCTTAGGCAAGGGTCGTTCCTTGGGGGGCAAATTTATTTTAGGCCAAAGGGGGCAGATCAGCCTATTTTTATTAGGCCGATCTGCCCCCACGGGGGGC
The DNA here is from genome assembly GCF_031143425.1 of Pleurodeles waltl. Taxonomy (NCBI): domain Eukaryota; kingdom Metazoa; phylum Chordata; class Amphibia; order Caudata; family Salamandridae; genus Pleurodeles; species Pleurodeles waltl. The sequence goes on along the minus strand of NC_090445.1, from coordinate 536,056,554 downwards.
AGAAACCACTAGGCACCAGGGATTTTTGTTGTTGTTGTGTTTTACAGATGGGGAGCTTCCCTTAGGCAAGGGTCGCTCCCCTGGAGGGGCAAATTGTATTTAGGCCATTTCTGCCCGCTTTGGGGGCAGATCGGCCGATTTTAGGTCAATCTGCCCCCAAGGGGGGCAGAAACCACTAGGCACCAGGGATCTTTTTTTTGCGCCATCACGCAAGGGGAGCGACCTTGTAGGCAAGGGTCGCTCCCGGGGGGGGTGAGGGGGCAAATTTATTTTAGGCCATTTCTGCCCCCCCTGGGGGCAGATCGGCCTATTAGTATTAGGCCGATCTGCCCACAGGGGGGGCAGAAACCTCTAGGCGCCTGGGCATTTAGTTTTTTTTTTGTGTGTTTTTTTTTGTTTGTTTTTTTAGAGATGGGGAGCGACGCATTAGGCAAGGGTCGCTCCCTGGGGGGCAAATTGTATTTAGACCATTTCTGGCCCCCTTGGGGGCAGATTGGCCGATTGTAGGTTAATCTGCCCCCAAGGGGGGCAGAAACCACTAGGCACCAGGGATCTTTTTTTTGCGCCATCACGCAAGGGGAGCGACCTTGCAGGCAAGGGTCGCTCCCCGGGGGGGTTGGGGGGGGGGGGGGAAATTTATTTTAGGCCATTTCTGCCCCCCCTGGGGGCAGATCGGCCTATTGGTATTAGGCCGATCTGCCCCCGTGGGGGCAGAAACCTTTAGGCGCCAGGGCAAATTTTTTTTTGTGTGGTTTTTTTTTTGTTTGTTTTTTAGAGATGGGGAGCGACGCATTAGGCAAGGGTCGCTCCCCTGGGGGGCAAATTGTATTTAGACCATTTCTGCCCCCCTTGGAGGCAGATTGGCCGATTGTAGGTCAATCTGCCCCCAAGGGGGGCAGAAACCACTAGGCACCAGGGATCTTTTTTTTGCGCCATCACGCAAGGGGAGCGACCTTGCAGGCAAGGGTCGCTCCCCAGGGGGGTTGGGAGGGGGGGAAATTTATTTTAGGCCATTTCTGCCCCCCCTGGGCCCGGCTGAGCTAGAGGCCAAAATCCACAGGTAGGCACTGTTTTCTATGAAAAAATGTGATGTGTCCACGTTGTGTTTTGGGCCATTTCCTGTCGCGGGCGCTAGGCCTACCCACACAAGTGCGGTATCATTTTTATCGGGAGACTTGGGGGAACGCTGGGTGGAAGGAAATTTGTGGCTCCTCTTAGATTCCAGAACTTTCTGTCACCGAAATGTGAGGAACATGTGTTTTTTTAGCCAAATTTTGAGGTTTGCAAAGGATTCTGGGTAACAGAACCTGGTCAGAGCCCCACAATTCACCCCATCTTGGATTCCCCTGGGTTTCTAGTTTTCATAAATGTGCTGGTTTGCTAGGTTTCCCCAGGTGCCGGCTGAGCTAGAGGCCAAAATCCACAGGTAGGCCCTGTTTTCTATGAAAAAATGTGATGTGTCCAGGTTGTGTTTTGGGCCATTTCCTGTCGCGGGCGCTAGGCCTACCCACACAAGTGCGGTATCATTTTTATCGGGAGACTTGGGGGAACGCTGGGTGGAAGGAAATTTGTGGCTCCTCTTAGATTCCAGAACTTTCTGTCACCGAAATGTGAGCAACATGTGTTTTTTTTAGCCAAATTTTGAGGTTTGCAAAGGATTCTGGGTAACAGAACCTGGTCCGAGCCCCGCAAGTCACCCCTCCTTGGATTCCTCTAGGTCTCTAGTTTTCAGAAATGCACAGGTTTGGTAGGTTTCCCTAGGTGCCGGCTGAGCTAGAGGCCAAACTCTACAGGTAGGCACTTCGCAAAAAACACCTCTGTTTTTTTCCAAAATTTAGGATGTGTCCACGTTGCGCTTTGGGGTGTTTCCTGTCGCCGGCACTAGGCCTACGCACACAAGTGAGGTATCATTTTTATCGGGAGACTTGGGGGAACGCTGGGTGGAAGGAAATTTGTAGCTCCTCTCAGATTCCAGAACTTTCTGACACAGAAATGTGAGGAACATGTGTTTTTTTTTTAGCCAAATTTTGAGGTTTGCAAAGGATTCTGGGTAACAGAACCTGGTCCGAGCCCTGCAAGTCACCCCTCCTTGGATTCCCCTAGGTCTCTAGTTTTCAGAAATGCACAGGTTTGGTAGGTTTCCCTAGGTGCCGGCTGAGCTAGAGGCCAAAATCTACAGGTAGGCACTTCGCAAAAAACACCTCTGTTGTCTTCCAAAAATTTGGATGTGTCCACGTTGCGCTTTGGGGCGTTTCCTGTCGCGGGCGCTAGGCCTACCCACACAAGTGAGGTATCATTTTTATCGGGAGACTTAGGGGAACATAGATTAGCAAAACAAGTGTTATTGCCCCTTGTCTTTCTCTACATTTTTTCCTTCCAAATATAGGAGAGTGTGTAAAAAAGACATCTATTTGAGAAAAGCCCTGTAATTCACATGCTAGTATGGTCACCCCGGAATTCAGAGATGTGCAAATAACCACTGCTCCTCAACACCTTATCTTGTGCCCTTTTTGGAAATACAAAGGTTTTCTTGATAGCAATTTTTTACTCTTTATATTTCAGCAAATGAATTGCTGTATACCCGTTATAGAATGAAAACGCACGTCAGGGTGCAGCTCATTTATTGGCTCTGGGTTCCTCGGGTTCTTGATGAACCTACAAGCCCTATATATCCCCGCAACCAGAGGAGTCCAGCAGATGTAACGGTATATTGCTTTCCATAATCTGACATTGCAGGGAAAAGTTACAGAGTAAAACGTAGAGAAACATTTATGTTTTTTTCACCTAAATTTCAATATTTTTCTTTTTCAGTTGTTATTTTCTGTAGGAAACCCTTGTAGGATCTACACAAATGACCCCTTGCTGAATTCAGAATTTTGTCTAGGTTTCAGAAATGTTTAGGTTTCTGGGATCCAGCATTGGTTTCATGCCCATTTCTGTCACTGACTGGAAGGAGGCTGAAAGCACAAAAAATTGCAAAAATGGGGTATGTCCCAGAAAAATGCCAAAATTGTGTTGAAAAATTGGGTTTTCTGATTCAAGTCTGCCTGTTCCTGAAAGCTGGGAAGCTGCTGGGTTTAGCACCGCAAACCCTTTGTTGTTGCCATTTTCAGGGGTAAAACCACAAGCCTTCTTCTGCAGCCACTTTTTCAAATTTTTTGGAAAAAAACAAAATTTTCCCTGTATTTTGGCCAATTTCTTGGCCTCTTTCAGGGGAACCCACAAAGTCTGGGTACCTCCAGAATCCCTAGGATGTTGGAAAAAAAGGACGCAAATTTGGCTTGGTTAGCTTATGTGGGCAAAAAGTTATGCGGGCCTAAGCGCGAACTGCCCCAAATAGGCAAAAAAAGGCCTGGCACAGGAGGGGGAAAAGGCCTGGCAGCGAAGTGGTTAAGTTTGTGTGTGTTTTTTTTTTTTTTTCTTTTTTTTTTAACCACTGCCAGTAGTGCAGTGTAACCTTAAAACGGTTATTTACAGTGCTCCGTGCTCATCCTAATAGACTTTTCAATAATGACCCATAAATACAAATTTGAACACCATAACATATGACCACACACATTACCTCAACTGCAGACAGTCCCTTCTCTGTAAACTGGTAGCCACCAAAGGGTTTGTGCTGCAGGGGGTTGGGCCTATTTTTCCCAAGGACAAAATAAACATGAAAACTTGTTGCCCTTGACCCCAAACAATATGTCCCTATATTAGGGTGAGCGCTCTAAGAAAACATATGTTTGGACTGCACTACCAGTACAACGATTTGTACACCTGTTGGCAAGTTTAACAGTATGAGGCTACATATAATGCTCCCACAATGTTCTCTAATTAAATGCAAATATTGCACAAGCTTGGAAGGAAGATTGAGGATTCTTTGCTTTCAAAATAAAACGTTTGCAAAAAAAAAAGTGCAACTATGGAAAAAAAAGTTTTGCTGAACTACTGGTAAATTTTAGGTGCCATTTATTTGAAACATATTCATTAACATTTTAATAAATTGCTAGTATTTCTTAAAAAAAAAATCATAACGGAAAATATGTTTCAGCAAGATAATGGGAAACATGAAAATAAACAAGCATTGTCAAAGCCAGTAGTTTCGACATGGATGGTCAGCCTTTTGGTTTTGTCAATATTTGTCCTGTTTTGACCTGATATTTGTAAAACTTTGTTATGGGAGCTGCTGGACTCGCTGGCAAAAAGCAAAAATATTTTTTTCGTCTCAAAAAGCACTCATTGCCCAGACCTAAGTTGGAGCCCAATTCTTAAAGAAAGTTATAGAAGTAGGCTAGGAAATGTTACTCCTAGAAAATATTTATGAACTGCATTTTAGGACAAGCAAATATGTATGTGTAGGTTTGCTTATTTGAAAACCTATTGAGTGTTTACAAGTTCTTTCCCTCCAACCAATGTGTTCCTAACCCTAGAAGAAATGTTTCTTATGCCCTTACCAGAAATAAATGTCCAAGCTTTTTCAGTATGGAAAAGATAAGAGAAATGCTGGTGAAAACCCCTAAAACATGCATGTTCGTAGTTTTGCACAGATGCAAATGGGCCATGTAACTATTGCTTACAGTTACCACCAGGCACAGTATGTACACCTGTGGAAAGGTGGCACAGTAAGGTAATTGCTAGTATTCAAACCCTACTATAGAATGAGCCCGACATAATCAGAGATGCTGTTACCAGAGCTTTTATATAATGAGATTGCGGGCATAATTTGTTGCCACTCTACATGACACCAAAGGGACAAGTGGATTTTGTTATAGGACAAGTAGATATATGAAGCCACATGTCCCATGGACAAATAGATATTATATTAAATTCCACACCCCTGCTGCAAGATGAAGGGAGATTCTTTTAGTTACTTATTTTTTTTGCAGTTTTATATAGCGCAAACTCAACCGGAAGTTTGGCGCGCTTTACATGAGCACCGGTTACATTTGCAGCCCTGTTCCTAGATTGTTCCTCTATTTTTAGCAGTTGAAAAAATAGAAAAAAACACAAGGAAAACCCTCGAGCTGTCCCTCGAGCTGACCCACAGCAGGAGAGCCAATACTACAATATTTACTGCACTCAGAAAACTTGCCCCATCATGCTTTGGGAGGCGGGGGTCATTCCCTTTACAACACATTTTTGCCCATAATCCAGCCTCTGGTGGTCTTGGGACAATGTGATCACCACCAAAATGTTCATCATGACGTGCTCAGCTAATATTCTGGGTCCCCACACAAGGTTGGAGGGTGGAGGAAAGGCAAAATCATAACCTCACCCTCCATTCCATCTCTTTATAGGCTCTCTCATGGCTGGAGCTTTTGCTTTACAGCTGGGAGTAGTTTATGCTCTAAGGGCATTGTTTGTAAAAATATTCTAGCAGGCCTGCTAGGCCCGAGGATGTGTAAAGCACTATGCCCTGTAGAGGCTGAATATATGATTTTACTGCAGTGCTCTTTGCCCTTCTCTTTTCATGTGTTTGTGCCCTCTAGGGGCTGACTATATGGTTACATGACCATGTTCCTTCCAAATGCTATTTTTATTGTGGTGCCCTCTGGGGATGTTCTCACCTTTACAGTCGAATGGCAAGTGTATGAAGGAATGCACACAGTCTATTTAGGTTTAATGTGCTGCATGGCTAATTACTTATAGGGTGAGATCTATGGACTATGCAAATGCTTGTCTTATTCTTTGCTATTACTAATGAGACTAGAGAATGACTGAATACACTGTCCTTTTATGTTGAGTTTACAAGTTGTCTTTAAAAAAAAAAAAAAGGTATATTTTTCCCTCACAGATCCTTGAACAACCCCAAAGCTTTTACCTGAATTTCTGAAGATGGCTCCAGCAGTCGGGGGCCCAGTTGGATACACCCCACCTGAAGGTGGTTGGGGTTGGGCCGTGGTTGTTGGTGCTTTCATCTCAATTGGCTTCTCCTATGCCTTTGCAAAATCAATCACAGTATTCTTTAAAGATATAGAGATAATCTTTGGAGCAACAAGTAGTGAAGTATCATGGATTTCATCTATTATGTTGGCTGTCATGTATGGAGGCGGTAAGATGTCCAACTTTTTTTTTTTTCTCTTATGCACAATAAAATGTAAACAATAGGAATGTACACATTGTAGAAGATATTACATAGCACTACAACTGTTTGTAACATGTTTAAATTTAGATGGTTTATACCATCTTACAGTGAAAGTATTTTACACAATACTGATCTTAATAGGGCCATTCTCTTCTGTATTTCCTAGCTTTGTCTCTGAATTGTCTTAGCAGTTTGTGAAGTAAGTTTAAAGATGACCTTGTATGGAGGTGTTGCAAAGCTAAATTTTAAAATTGTGTATGCGACGATTGATCCTTCGAGGTTGGAGGTAGATTTGCCAACCCTCATTTCTTCAGTTAGTCTATGCAGTCACCCTGTTGCCTTAATACTAGGATAACAAAGGTGCACATCACTTTCACATAGTATCTCGGTGCCTTTAATCATAGACCTGTGGGACAAAATATTGCTTTGAATTCTGTTAATTCAGAATGGAAGACCTAAAATGAATGGAAATAATAGATGAATTGAACAATATAAATGTACTAGTCCCTCTTCAGTCTTCTTCATTTACCTTTTATGATGGTGTTGCTGTCATTACCTTTGGCAGACATGTGACTTTGATTCGTTGGTCCTCTGAACTGACCACCCAGTGGAGTGGATATGCCTTTATGCACACACAGTTTCAATGCTGTGCTGTCTGTCTCTAGTAATGGCATTAGGGCTTGCTTTGTAAGTTTTGACTGCTATTGTAATCAACAACGGTCGCTGGTAAATTTGCTTGAGACTGCAAAGAGTTTTTAAAAATAGGAGTAGTTAAAACGTCTACCTTGCAACTCTTCAATTAAATACAATAAAATCATATATGGAAGTACATGCCAGACTTCCAGTGGCACAGCCAAATAATGCAATCATTGTGTCCACATCAGTAGTAGAAATGGGAAAGCTAAAAATTACATAGTAAAGTGGCAAGAGGACATTGTGGAAGTCCGATTGATTAGGGATAGTAATTTAAGTTGACTGTTGAAAAATATACAGATTATATTTGTAACTACAACACGTGTTTTTTCTCTAATTATTTTGCACACAACTTTTAACTAATACGTTTTTGTTGAAAATGTATGATTTCTTGTTTTCTCTGACATGCATGCTCTTGAAGTAACCTTATGTTGCTATTTTTTCTTCCAATAGGACCCATAAGCAGTATTCTGGTGAACAAATATGGAAGTCGGCCAATAATGATGGCTGGTGGGTGTCTTTCTGGTTGTGGGCTAATAGCAGCATCTTTCTGTAACACTGTGACCGAACTCTACTTCTGCATAGGTGTCATTGGAGGTAAGTGTTTTTATCAGTAACCCCGCATGTAATTATGAATTTACTATTTAACCTTACATCTAGTTTTGAGATTTTTATATATATATATAATAGTGTGTGTGTGTGTGTGTGTGTGTGTGTGTGTGTGTGTATATATAATTTTGTGTGTATAGATATAGATGTATGTGTGTTAGCTGGGGGAAATTCTGAAATGGCTAGCTTGTTTAAATGTTTAGAACCACGAGTCTGGATTCTATCGCAAAAAAGTTACTAGACTACCCTGGCCAAAAAATATCCGTTATATAGCGCCAAGAAACTCACTCCTGTTGAACTTTAACTTCATGAAATGAATCCGTCATGTTGCTGTGTTCACCTGGGAGGTAATATTTCTTTTCATATTGTGCCGAGCTATTTATTTGTAAATGCTTTGCATGTTGTGGCCATAAATTTGGTTAAACATCTGAAATGGTTGATTATGTAATGTCAGATGGTTGGTTGGAATACAGTGGCCACCTACTAAAGTACATACAAACTAGAGAAAAAACTGGTCAATTTTTAAAAGTGTCTTCTTTCCTCAGGTCTTGGACTGGCATTTAACTTGAACCCAGCCCTGACTATGATTGGCAAGTATTTCTACAAGCGACGCCCTATTGCCAACGGACTCGCTATGGCAGGGAGTCCTGTATTCTTGTCGACCTTGGCTCCATTAAACCAGAAACTGTACACTATATTTGGATGGAGAGGAAGTTTCCTAATCCTTGGAGCTCTGTTGCTGAACTGCTGTGTTGCTGGATCTTTAATGAGACCAATAGGTCCTAAACCTGAAAAGGTGAAGGTGACTAAAGAGGTCCTACAGGAAGCTGGGAAGTCCTCCAAAAAAGATGATGGCAGTGGTGATGCAAACACAGATCTCATTGCAGGAACGCCAAAGACCAGGCCCACAGTCTTACAGACCATCAACAGGTTCTTGGATTTGTCCCTATTTACTCATCGAGGTTTCCTGATATACCTCTCTGGCAATGTACTCATGTTTTTTGGATTGTTTACTCCTTTAGTCTTCCTCAGCAATTATGCTAAGAGTAAACACATTTCAAATGAACAAGCAGCTTTCCTGCTTTCTATCTTAGCTTTTGTTGATATGTTTGCCAGACCTTCCATGGGACTTGTAGCAAACACCAAGTGGATAAGGCCCAGGATTCAGTACTTCTTTGCTATTTCCATTGTTTACAATGGTGTGTGTCATCTCATGGCACCCCTTTCCACCACATATGCAGGCTTTTGCATCTATGCTGGATTTTTTGGATTTGCTTTTGGATGGTTAAGTTCGGTGTTATTTGAAACATTAATGGACCTTGTTGGATCACAGAGGTTCTCAAGTGCTGTTGGACTGGTGACGATTGTGGAATGTTGCCCTGTACTTCTTGGACCACCCCTTTTAGGTATAGTATGTTTGTTCAATGGTTTACTATAATGTTACATTGCTTTTATTCTTTTATGAGAGTACTTGCCACATTAGAAGAGTACAAAATTCCAGTATGCTACAAGAACCATAAATCACTCACTGCTGTTTATGAATTAATGTTGTGTAGGGAATGGTGCACAGAAAGAGTACCATGTTTTGTACATAGTCTGTTGAACGCAACTCGGTGATTGTGATTGACAAAGGGGAAAATTGGACCAAAAGCATGTCTAAAGCACTCACTCTATAGCACTTTCAAAGCACAGCTTTTCTTGAAAACATCAAGGTAGAGGCTCTGGAGTTCCTCCATTGCAAATATTTGCCTCTTAATGGCATAGCACATCACGGTCTTGATGGGTGTATCTTAATAACCAAGAAGTTTACTTTATTTTATTTATTAATTGATGGTGTGCCGTTTATAAGTTCAGTCCATTTTTTTGGAATAAAAAGAAATAAATGAGCCAAGTCTGTTCTTGGAGACTAGGATGGGAAAGTTTTTTTTTAAGCAGGGTTGTGTTTTCCCCATTCCAAGCGATTCAGTGTCATTTGAGGGAAGCGAGCAGCAGTCCCTGGAATTTGAGCCAGCTTGTATTGCTTTTCTTTATATGGTGAGTTTCCTCACTTGCCACTTTGCATTTTAGCTCCCCTAGCAACGAAGCAAGTCAAACCTTTCATCATGCCATTCGTACATCAATTACATATATTACGATGCTGGAGGATTTTAGGACCATAGTCCCATTAATCCATATTTGGCAGTTGCCATTCATTACACTGGCCATGAACATCATTAACTGGACAATATATTGGTCTTTTAAAAAGCTTAAATGTCCCAAAGTGCTACTTCTACCTCATTGTAGGGTTAGGTAATTGGTAAACCTGATGCAATCTCCTGTGTCAATGAAACATGTACAAAGATGAGAATCTCAGGCATGAAGAAGATTAGTGGTTGGGCCAGGGTTATATTGTGAGATTGTGAGTGCCATAAAAGAGGGGAGAAGGCTGATAGGTAAAAACCCGGGTATCTTAGTCGTATATGAAGTTACGTTGTCCTCTCCCATTGAAGAAAGTATACCGTTTTTTTCCCCCCAAAAGTTGATTGTCTTACTCTAGGTCTTTATAATGAATACTCTCATACTCTGCAGTACGTTCTTAGAGTGTTATAACTTAATTACATGACCAGACATAAAAAGGAAGCCTCTCTACCCTCCATAATACAGGTAACCTCTGGGGAGATCCCTCCTTGCCACAGGCTTTACCCAACCGATACTTGGAAGAGAGCTTTCTGTGGTTCTGCAAATGGTGTTCCTAGATGCTGGTGTTCCATTGGCATTTAAAACATCATTAAAGCACTTCTTAGATAAGGTACTTCTGTTGGGCTTGCACCTGAAGGCTTTAAACAGGTTGACTAGACCAAATGCCACCCCTGTCTTGTTCCTTTACTGCGATATGGTACAAGTTCTATATTAAAACACTGCATACAATATTTCCTCATTTGTCCAGGAGCAACAGTTTACTATGTGCTGAGAAAACACTGATACTCTAAAGCTTGATACTTTTATAGCCTGTTATTTACATGTCCTCGGACTTCTTGCAACTGTGCGAGTTCCTGCTTCCTCAAAATTCTTGTCTTTAGGGGGACCCTGAGGCAGTGGTTTGGTAAGTTCTATGCAATAGCCGTCCTTTATGATGTTTAAGATCCACTTGGCTGAGATCATTGGCCTCCGTTCTTGGAGAAATCCTCCTATTCTTTGCTCCACTCTAGTGTGGTGGGTTTGTTGGTTACTTGAATGTTAAATCCTCAGTGTGATAAATGCATTTACTTTGCATTCTACTTTATACAGCTTATCTATCTCTGCTAGCACTTTTGGTAGGCATTAAACTCAACTCCCTCTTGATGCCACATCCTCTTTGATGACTTCCCAGCAGATTTAAAAAATCTTCATAACTCTGGTTTTTCAAATAAAATGTATTTCTAAAGCTACCTGAACACAACATTTACAAAGCTGAAACAAAACTAGTTTTCACACACAGAAAAGCTCATTATTAGGTAGATGGTGCGCATGGGCTGTCTGCAAGACCTGCTGTATTCAGTGAAAGGACTTTGATTCCGCCTGCTGCTTACCATAGATTAACTCCAGTGTCACTCTTCTTTGCTGCCTCCTAACTGGTTTGCATAGCCACTACATCACTTCAGTTTTTGGCTGAGGAGCAATGACCAATGATGTGTATGTGTGTGTTTTTTTTTTTTTTGTTGTTAATGTTTCCTGCTCAGTGTTATTTTGGTGCTTTTCTGCATTAGCTGAGCAGGAAATGCACTTCTGGTTTCATATGTTTACTTTTATTTGTTACCAGTTTAATTTTATTTGTTATGATTGTATGTATTTTGTAGCGCTGACACCGCAACTCAGACCCGGTTCCACAGTCCTAAAGTCGTCAGCTCGGTATGTTACGCTATATTGCCAACTTGTTTCCCTGCTTCCAGTAAGCTGGCAGTCGGTTAGCACTGATCAGGCTAGCGTTGGCTCAACTCTGAGTGACAGATGATATATTAGTCCATTTTAAGCACATTGGCCATGGAGCAATGGAAGCCTGCGCAGATGCAAAGGAAGTGATTGTTCCCATTTACCTGTGAGGCTTCAAAGCTTGCTGAAGCATCTGAAGCTAGTCTGCTGTCACTTCCCCTCTGCCTTTAGCCTCTCAGTAGTACAAATGGTATTGGAGACGTCTAATCCAGTCTGCCAGGTTGCAGGGTGGCGCGAAGAGGCGGTGGAGTGACACATTGTGTTTTATGTTCCATTCGCTCCCCTTCACTTTTGCAGAAGCGACCTGCTCCAGCAGGAAGCTCTATGGGCCCCAGGTGGCAACAGAGGGAAGAGCTAGATTTTCTGTTCTCTTTGGTGCCTTGTTGAGGCACACTTGCTCACATGTTTCGGTCGGATGTGCGGGTACCGGCACTAACAGTAGACTGCACTCTTTGCCATGTCGAAGTTGCATGTATGCTATCAAAACTTATTTGGAACCAGTATACTAACAAACATAGGTCACACATTTATTACTACATTGCAAATTTCTAATTCACTGTCGTACCACAGTATAGTTATATTGAGACATTCCTGCTTACTGCTGTACAGATTTTCTTAGTCACCCTACATTACAAACTGAAGTACACTACAACGCAAGCAGCTCCTAAAAGCCAACACTAAAGGTGTGCCATCTACCTGAATGACTTAACCGTGTTTCTTATGCAATTACTAACCGTTTTACTTTTAAAATAGGCAACCTAATTTGTTTTTGTCGGACGCAAAGGGGTGTGAAAATAATTTGTTTTTAAAACATACTCCAGGTAAACTTCGACATTTCCATTACAAACTTACCAACCAAAACACAAGTGTAAAAGACATTGTCATTTACAATGCTGATAGATCTAACTCTTGCAAAGGCGAAACCTATTGCACTGCAAGTGCTTGTTGTTTATTGCCTACAAGACCGAGCATATGCTCTAGCTCTTGTGAAACGTATTATTAGCTTAGAGCGGACTTGGAGCCCACTCATTGCTTCATTGTCACTCTCATTTGCTTCTTAATTGTTGGCGTGCATATGCTTTCCTTCCATTTTCTTTGTGTTTGTCCCTACTCTGGTCACTCTAAAACAATATAACCAGTAAAACCCAGCCAATTGATAGACCAACAGGTCCAACACATCCTTCGCATTGCAAAGAGTAAACCTTTTGATATGAAGGGCACACCATTTCAATACTAGTTGATCTCTTTAAAAAAAAAAAAAATTAAAAAAAACAGCGAAAATTCCTGTCCCCAAGTTCAACCCATAGAAAATAGGACATCAAATTTGTTTTTGTAACCAACCTTAAACAAGATTAGAAAAAAAAACCAGACTCCTCCTCGACAACTTGGAACGAAAACTGCAGAAATCTCAATTGTTTCTTTCCTCTTTATGTTCCACATGTGCTTACTCCAGACTGTGGCCTCCCAGAAAAAGAAAACAAACTGACATTCTTCACTACATTCTTGCACCACCACTAGAACTTCGTAACCTGGGAGGTGAACTTCCTCAGTGAGGGGGACCCTGGTACTGGAGAACATGTGGCCAGAGAAAGCAGAGGAGAGAGACGGGTTAAGTGACTTCAAATTCTGTCCAAACTGCCACCACAAATGTGTGCAGAGGGATCCACATAAGGTCTGTAACCTGTGCCTTCCGATGGGTCACTGTGCCGAAGTCTGCAATGCTTGCGCCAAATTCCAACCGAAAACTTTCAAGGCTAGACTGAAATAACAATTCTCACTTCACAGCATGATCGGCAACCTATACTTGTCTGTGGTCCCTAGTACTATGGACCTGGGCAGAGAAGCCTTTAAGGAACCAGCTAGAGCCATGACGATTTTTTAAGTGGCAAAGAAATATAGACACCACACAAAGTCCCCAGTGCATCAAGGAGAAAGCTACTGGCAGACCATCATAGTTGGCACAGCCAGAAAGGCGAGAACACACCGACATCTACACCCCAATTAAAAGAAAGAAAGAAAGAGGATGGACCTGGCGTGTAGGAAGATGGAAAGTGAAGCAGTGACGCAATGAAGAATTGCAAACTTTATCACTCTCGTAAATACGCATGGCCACCAGCAATGGCAGAAAATGGAAGGATGGATGCAACACGTCCCAGAGGAGTTTAGTAAAGCGCCAGAGCAGTCCCCCAAGAGAGGAAGAACATTGCCAACTCCTGCTTTAGATACGTGCTGGACAGCACACTGAGGAGGTATGCATAGATCTAGATTTCTTGATTCTAGGCAGAGTAACAACCTTCAGTGTTAAACATGTCGTTTACAGGGAAGGCGCTCTTTGGAAGCCACTGTGGACAAAGCACTCCAAAAAATCAAGTGACAAAGCGCAAAGGCCATGTAGACCTTGCAGTTCAGAGTCCTTCAAGAGGGGAGGTGTCAACAACAGAAGACCAGCAGGAAGAGTAGGTTTCTCAACTATCTAGTAGCAACACCAACAACCAGCAGGCAACCCGCACAATGACCTACTCAACAGCAGCGACAACACCTGGCAAGATGGCCCTTTTGCAAAAAGCCCAGAGGTAAAGGGATATCCCACAAGGGGAATTACTGCCAAATGATTCAAGTAACCAACAAACCCACCACACTAGAGTGGTCAAAGAATAGGAGGATTTCTCCAGGAACGGAGGCCAATGATCTCAGCCAAGTGGATCTTAAACATCATAAAGGATGGCTACTGCATAGAACTTACCAAACCACTGCCTCAGGGTCCCCCTAAAGACAAGAATTTTGAGGAAGCAGGAACTCTCACAGTTGCAAGAAGAGGTCAAGGAACTCCTCAAAAAACGAGCCATAGAGAACGTCCCACAAGGGGAAGAAGGCAGTGGAACCTACTTGGCACTATTCCTAATCCTAAAAAAAGACTTGGTGCTGAGACCAATCCTAGACCTTGAATACCTAGACAAGTTCACACAACTACGACATTTCCAAATGACAAAGTTGCAAGAAGTAACCCCGCTCCTATGAAGAGGAGACAATATGGCCACACTAGACCTAAAAGACACCTACCTTCATATACCAATGAACCACAGCCAAAGAAATAACTCTGATTTTTAATGGACAGAGTAGACTACCAATTCAGAGTGCCACCCTTTGCAGATAAATCTGCACCAAAGGTATTGACAAAATGCCTAGATGTGGTGGCTGCACACTTGAAGATAAAAGGTATATATGTCTACCAATACCTGGACAACTGGCTGGTAAAGGAAACTTGAAAGATAAATCCCACAGGGACATGCATTCTTCAGATCGCTCCAGAATCTAGGGTTTAACCGTTAACCATGATAAGTAATCTCCGCTCTGCAAGAGAGTACATAAACCAAGGAAGAGTAGAAACAAGGACAGAACACAAAATGGTGCTAACCTACCAACTAGACTGCAGCCTGACCTACACATAACTAAAGATACACCTGGCTGCCATAGTTGCTTGTATGAGGGTAATAGGGAACAGCTTTTTTCTCCCTACCAGTAATGAAAAGATTTCTCAGTGGTACGGCCAGGAACGAAGCAGGCACCTATGTGGAACCTGAAGACCGTGTTCTTGTCAGAACCATTTGGACCAATGCACAAGACTGAATTGAAGTATCTTGCCTTAAGGTGTTTTCTTAATAGCCATTGTGTCCCTCTGTAGTTCCAGCGAACTGCAAGTGCTGAGAATCCAAGAACCATGCCTTCAAATTAACAAGAAGAAGGTTGTTCTGAGAACTAATCCTCCGTTTCCTACCAAATGTGATATTGCTTTTCCACGTAATCAGAGTATCCAACTGCCATCCTTCTTGCAGGACCCAAAACCCCAAATGGAGATGTCACTCTATACCCTGGATCCCCGGATAGCACTTGTGTACTTACTACAAAAGCATTCTGCAAAGGAAACCACAGCCCTTCATTTTCTTCACTAGGACTAGTGATGGTACACCACTAACCAAAGAGGCAATTGCACGATGGATAGTGGAGACTATCAAAATATTCTATGAAAGGGCAGGAAAGACCTTGCCTGCATGTCCTAAGACTCACTCAACAAGGAAGAAGGGTGCAACCCTAGCCTGGTATTAAAGGTAACTCCATATTCAGAGTTGTACAGGGAAACCACTGTTCCTGAACTTCGAATCATGTTCATATGCCGCAATGCATAGCTTTTCTTCATTCTCATTTTTCATTGATTAGAATTTAAGTGTAAATTGCTCCTGGCCAGTACACAATGAAAAATCATAACCTGCACCTCGGTTAATGGCCTGGATATCGCATGTTTTTGGACAACCAGCAGACATATAACTGTGAGTAGAAGAGTCTGACTGATGTAGCTGTATTACATTTGTAGTTTAGCCATTCGGGGTTGAAAGAATTACTGATGAAAACATTGCCACCTATTTCTATCTTTTTGTCTAAGGTCATTTTTAGGGTTGAGCCTGCGAGTGCTTGTGCTGGCACATGCGTCTCGCTTGCGAGACTGTTGTGCACAGTAAAAAGTTTGGAGCCCTCCGTCGTTTACCATTTGTTGGATTGTGTGGTACTCTTCTTTAGATCCTCTTTTATTTGTCACTGAAGGCTTAGCATCATATCCGCTCCTCTGTCTGGAACAGGCACTAACCACTTATTGATTCAACTTAATCAGTGTCCATCCCCTGCTCCAGAACTGACGGAAGTACAGTTTTGTTCTTTTTACCTTCTAGTGCACAGCTAACCGAAGGCTTGTGACTGGCAAAAATGTGCCCAGCAAAAAATAAAATTGCAAAGTTTTATTTATCTGATAGACTTCTAGTTGCAGGTTCCTTAGCTTGGAATTTTCCCCCAGGCGTCAGTCTGGATCAAGAAAAAAAAATTAAGCAGTACCCCTGTGTGCAGTTAGGTGGTGGTGGTGGTTGTTGACTCTGTGTCTGTCGTTGGTGTTGTATTTGCTGGATATGATGTTGTATGTAGGTGCCACCATAGTGTGCTGATGTTGGCTCTTTTCTTTCTGCACCAGCGTACACGCAAATCTGAAGAAGACCTACCCCACAGTCACTTTTTGACTGGCCTTTTCGACTTTTGTTGAACATTTTTTGACTTTCTGGTGGGTGCGTCGAGCTGTTGTCATGGAAGATCAGGTTCAAGCCCTACGACTCCTGTTATCGGATGATGTCTGTGACTGATCCGCACCTTGTGTGTCTTTGTTGTTTGAAGCACGACCTGAAGTTGTGCTCTGAGTGCCAGTGCCATTAACTTGTAGGCTTTGGGGGAGCAGTCCCTAAAGCTTCTTGCAGCCAGGCGCTTGGCCCGGCGTCACTCCTGGTCTTGGTCGAGAGGATGGTACCGAGGCTGCTCACAGAGCCCACACTCTTTGTCGTCCCATCCTAAGAAGAAATTGAAGAAGCGCAAATGTTCTTTGACTTCACTGTGCAGGTCGGATGATGCAGTGCAGGTAAAGAAGTGTTGTTGCTCTAGGCCTCCATTCTCTGAGCCTACTTCTTGGTCAGCACCGCACCTCCCAGAGTTTCCAGGACCCAAAGCTATTCCTGCCCAACTCTGAGTTTTGAGCCTATGCACCTTATTTTTTGGGTAGTCTGAGCCTGCTGGGACCGCCTTTGGGTGGGCCCTGTGGGTTCAGAAGGGGTCCTCTTGGGTTCCTTGCCGGCAGCTTCAGCCTCTGCCATGGAGGGCACCCAGGGATCAGTTTCTGGATCCCCACCAGCATCTCTCATGCCACTACTAACTTTCCCAGTGATAGTGCAGATGTTGATGCTTCTGACACCGCCCAGGCCTGCAGTTGGTGTCGCTCCCATACTTACTGCTGACTCTTACACGGAGCCAGACTGGTGTCGCTCAACACAGATTGACTGACGGGGACCTTGCTCCCTAGGTCAGATCCTGACCCATATTCCTATGGGTACGGTTACGGTGATAGTATGAAGGGGTTGCTGGACCCCTTTGAATACCATCTTAATGACCCCCATGGACTGGGCTCAGAACCTAGGTGAAGCCAATGGTCTAGACACTTCTCCCTGATGCTGGCATGCTTTCTCCCTCTTTTGTGGCTACAGAGGAGGGAGCGTCTTATTCAGTGGTGCGAAGGAGAGGCGCCAAGGTCTGAGGCCTTGAGCTTCTGTGGCCGCCCGGACCAATCTCATGATTGAGTTGCTTCAACCTGGGGCTTCCTCTTCATAAGCCCTCTTGCCCTTCAGTGAGTCCCTGACTGATGTCCTGCTGGGGACGTGTTCCAAACCCAACACAGGGGCTCCTGTTAATAGGACAATCACCCGCCATAGGTCTGTGCATAATGGCCCAGTATTCCTGACCCAACATCCCACCCCTGAGAGCTTGGGCACTCTCTCAAGCTGTTGCTGATGGGAGGGACGCAGCTAATTTTGCGCTACGATGTGGACTGGAAGTGACCGACTCACTGGGTAGAACGGTTGCATCGACAGTGGGATTGAGGCGCCATGCTTAGTTAAGAACGGCTGGCTTTTCGGATGATGTCTAAGCTGTGCTTATGGACATGCCCTTCAGTGGCACCCATCTCTTCGGAGATAAAGCAGATTTGAGCACTTTAAGAAGTCCCATGCTTTGGCTTGGTTCTTGGGCCTCTCAGCTCCTCTCGCCCCACTCAGTTACCTTTTTGCCCCTTTCGTGGCTACGGAAGGGGCACCCAACTACATCCCTTTCCCTCCAGCCACTGTGCCGCACATGCTGTTAAACCTCTGTGTGGCCGAAGACGTGGGATCCAACGTCCTCGTTGATCGGGGGGGGCCAGCGGCTGGCCAAATCCACCACCCTTCCCGCTGCAGCCTCCTAACCTTCCTAGTCTGATGCTTCCCCATCAAGGGCCAGTTGGAGGCAGGATTCGCCATCACCTGCCCCTCTGGGAATCCATCACATCAGACAGGTGGGTTTTGCAAATAGTCTGAGGCTACTCTCACTCCTTCGAGATTACTCCTCGATCTATGCCACCATCCTATGATCGGATGATAGAGGATCAATTGTCACTTATCCGCGAGGAGGTTACAGCTCTCCTAGTGATGGTCCCTGTGCCAGAAATAGGTCATGGGTGTTATTCCCGCTACTTTCTAGAGCCCAAAAAGGACAAGGGCCTGTGCCCTATCCTAGACCTCCAGTCCCTCAATGTCTTCCTCAAAATGGAGAAGTTTAAAATGTTCACTCTGGCTCAGGTCCTATCTGCCCTGGACCCAGAAGACTGGAGGGTAGCATTGGACTTGCAGGACACACTTCCATATTCATGTCCTGCCTACCCACAGATGTTACTTGCAGTTCACAGTAGGCTGCAAGCATTTTCAGTTTACAGTGCTCCCTTTTTGGCCTTACCAGCCCCCCTCAGTGTTTATCAAATTGCTGGCGGTGGTCCAGCTTATCTGCACATGTTAGGGGCTTGTCTTCTCCTACCTCAACGACTGGTTATTGGAGGCTATCTCACACCAGGCTGTCATCTCCCACATCCAGACTAGGAAGGACCTCCTGAATTTGCTATAAATGTGCCGAAGTTGCTGCTGGCTCCCTCTCAGACTCTTCCTTTCATTGGAGCAGTTCTGGATACAGTGCAGTTTTGGGCCTATCCTCCCTAGCAGCGAGTCCAGGATATTTAGTCTGTGATACCGATGTTTCAGCCTCTAACCTGGATTTCAGTGTGAATGACCCTGAGGCTGCTGGGCCTCATGCACTCCTACGTCCTGCTGGTGACACATGCCAGATGGCAAATTCGGGCTCTGCAGTGGGATCTAAAGTTCCAGTGGGCCCAGCTTCAGGGGAATCTCCAGCATGGTCCAGATCTTGGAGGGGACTGTGGAGGACCTGCAGTGGTGGATTTTGAACTGCGATTGGGTCAGAGCCAGATCCCTCTCGCTTCCCTTACCAGATCTAACAGTAGTGACAGATGTGTCACTCCTGCGGTAGGGTGGCCACGTGAGAGGTGTAGATCAGAGTTGTCTGATCTCTGGTGGAGTCCGGGCTTCATATCGGTCTTTTGGAGCTCAGGGTGGTCAAGTTAGCATTAAAAGCATTCCTTTCCTCTCTCAAACAACTCCTTACTATCAAGACTATAACTTCTCATCATTGTCCCCTCGACTTGGCATGTGAGCTAGCATAAGAATCTTTGTGTCAATCCACCATACACTTCCTTCTTCCAGACAAACTAATTCCGCGGTTGCGAACATTATTTGTGTTAAAAGTTGTGACTCCATTCCACATTGTCAAACCATCACCCGTCTTTCCCCTCTGAGGAGGAAAGACTCCATCTCTTTGACCCCAGGAGTGCTGAGCTTTTTACATGGATCGTACCAAAAACCATCAGGTGGACAGTTAGCATTTGTGGGTCGCTGGCACAAAAGACAAGGTGGTGCAGAAGAGAACACTCTCCTGTTGCATACTGTTCTTCATTAAGATCTGCTACACATTGGCCAAACAGCAGCCTCCAGAACGACTGTGTACTCATTCCTCCAGGGCTAAAGCTGCTATCACTGTGTCTGCATGTGGAGTGACTGTCCTGGACATCTGCAAGTGGGCTATGTGGGTGTCCTTCCATATATTCACCAAACACTATTGCCTGGACAGTTAAGTTAACTGAGAGAAGGGCATTTTGCCAACTTGATCCTGTAGGACTTTCTGGCTTGAGTCCATTCACAGTCCCACCTCCTAAATAGGTATTGATTTGATAACTGCTCATGAAGTGAGTAATCTGCTGCTAGATGTCTGTCGGAAGAACAAGTTGCCTTCCTTTTTGTGGTGTAGTGTGGTCAGTTTTACGTATCCTTTGCGCATTAGCTTCAGGCTTTAGGCCTTTGTGCATTTTGCCCTGGATGTATTTTATTCCTTTGCTTGCAGCTTAGAGCCTCTGTGCACTTTGCTCTAAATGCTTTTATTCGGCTTCGTACTGTTATTTTTCAAATAACCAGTTCTGCGGTCTTGTTTTATTTTTTATATCACACTGTTTAGCCTACTTCAGCACTGGAGTTCTCAATAACACATTATTGTTCACTCTGTGCTTTAGTCAAGGATACATACAGTCTGGTACATTGCCGATAGACGTGGTAGGAGTTTAGTCTTTGGCATTCCTGCGTAGGGACATTTTGTGCTCACGCTGACATGTTAGTTATAAAAACACTTCCTTGTCCCAATACATGCAAGAGGGAGATTCCGACCAGAGAACCACAACTAGACGCTGACTGCCTCGTTGCAGATGCTGAACCAGATCACAGGCCTTTGCTCAGGTATGAGGGCTGATGTCTCCCCAGGGATTCAGAAAGGCAAGTTAGAAGCTTAACATGCAGTGCTCGAAATAGAACTAGCTGAGAGAGAGAGTAGAAATTGTTGAGCACCATGATAGCGTTATTCTTATGTTTCACTCTCCTCGTGACTATTTCAATCTTACTGTGTTGTACGGTTCTGGTTATTGCGGCTCACGCCTTAATATCTAAAATGCAGTCGTTTTATTAAAACATTATATAAAACGTACACTGCCTTTGTCATTTGTATATGAGATCATATTGTAAATGAGAGAGTTGGTTTGGATCTGAGTGACCACGACTTCCCTGAGAAGTTTCAAAAGATGTAATGCGCTCGGCTGCCCAATCATCTCTTCCCTTTTGGAGAAATGAGGCACTGCTAGTTAGCCGGAGCAAAACCTGGTTTAGGGTGACAGAGGTCCTTCCAAGTGGGTCCGACTCAGTCCCCCACACCGTGAACGATCCTGCTGCCTAGAAATCCAGTAGTCTCATTTAGGATAATGAGAGCTCACGCGACAGTGGTAGATACTATCTGGCTGCAGATTCCTCACCAACTCTTCCCTTCACCCTTTTCTGTAATTATACTCTCTTCATTAATAAAATCCCAAGCGAATGAACCTGTACACTGTCTACCATTTTGTGATTGGGGCGCTGCATTTAGGGAAGCAGACAGTCTTGTAAGCAACTGACATCAACACATGAGCTTGGCGCCTATAAATGCCCAACACGTCATAAACAGAATGGCATCCGTGCATCGCCTTCCGGCACTCAGACTAGGTCCAGAAACTTTTCAGCAGTACCTTTGAGGCATGTGGGGAATATCTAAAAGCTGAGGAATCTGCAGCTAGATAATCTTAAAGGTAACTTGTTCTTTAAGGCCCTTCTCGGTTTTCAGTTCTCGTGCTGCTTTATATTTTCTTTCTGTTTTTAAAAACCTTCTTTTTTTTTGGGGGGGGGGGGGGGGGGGAGGGGGGGGGGCATTGCTTGTCTAAGCCTGCATCTTCTTACTTATTCGTGTAACTAAAATAAAATTGCACTTCACGTAGTATATTGTACAAACGCCATACTAACAACACATATACACCTTCATGATGCTTGCCATCGCACCCGTCTTTTGTTGCCATTTATTCCTCATACCTTTGAGATGATTTTAAGTTTTGTTGTTTTTACCTACACCCACATCTGTGCTCCTCTACACCCCTCTACTTGGTGCCACTCTACACCATTCTCTATTGCCACTACACCACTAATATTTAGGCGTGGGTAACTGCAGCCTCTCTGCTTAACAGTATGGCTAACAGTCACTTTTAAAGTAAATACATTTTTGTTTCGGATATCCTTGAGTGCTTGCACATTTGTTTAGTTGCTGTGTGTGTGTGTGTGTGTGTATATATGTATATACATCATTTGGAGTTCATTCACTCTTTTACGTAACTACGATCCATTACTTTTTGTAGGCATCACATGACTTCACTTGCCACAACGCTTTTCTTAAAAATTATAAAGCAGTAGTCTTAAATCGCATAATGCAGCTTCCATTCGAGCCTTTGCAGAATTCTTCTCTTAGACGCCTTTTATGGCCGTCGCCTTGTTCTTAATTCTTAGCGAATTTAAGCTTTAACCTCATGTCTGCCGGTACATAGATAAGTATAAAGTGGTGCATGCTTTTCAAAGTTGTCTGGTATTCGTGTTAATCTAATTATTAAATTCACTTGCTTTTTCCAGAGCTTCAACCAGTGACCTGTAGATTTACACACTTTGTCAGACAGGCTTTAACTGACGTAGTACCACTGCTAAATACAGACAAAACAGTCCTTTCTCATGCTTCGCAGATGTTGGGAGCCCACTACAAGCTGTACTGATGTTAGAGAGACTTTTTTTGGACTGTGAAAATCAGTTTCCTTACCTAAAAATATATTTTTTTTTAATCGGAGTGCGTTTACTCTGGGGCTTGAACGCGGTGTCACTTGCAGCAGTGTGACATTTTCGGTTATCTGTATTCGTTATCTGGTTATTAGTTTACACTTTTTAACAAGCATTCCTTTGCCGAAAATCTATTACAAGCTGCAGTGGTGCATATAATTTAAAGTACTCGCTACTGCTTTCACTCGGTGCTAATTGATGCACTACATGTTCATCTGGAAGGTGACTTTACCATAGAGCTGTTTCTTATTTCATAATAGTTTTGCGATTTGGGATGCCTTTAGAGCCACGCAATGCCCTCCTACGTTCTTGGTGAAGAGATCTTATGTACAAATACTTTTTGGATCAAGTGTTCAGTCCCACATATATTGCATTTCTTTCTCTGTGAGCCAGCGGAGATATTATAATTTAAAGATGGTGGATATGTTGTAGGGAATTGTGAGTCTGTGGTGAACATTAGTCAAATTTAGTTGAAACGGCTGTTATTAGATGATACGCCAAGCCAAGCCACTTGTTGACTAAAGCGCAACTTCTGACACTAGAATAGTCTTGAACTTCTAAAGGATTTTTTTCTCATCATAAGGCTAAACTAGTGTCTGAAAGGCGCGTTTCCTTTCTAGCACACTGATAGAGATGGCAATCTTTTAAATGTGTCACTGAAGACACTAGCGATCAGTAACCTAATAAGTAGATGATGAAAAAATGTAGGGATGCTAATTGCCTTTCTCTGGTCAGTGACTGCTCTAAGGATTTTAATATTTTCTTTGCAGGCAAGTCTGTTGCCTAAGTAAGAGTTGCAGAAATCTGTTAGTATTTGTTGGCTGCAACTTAATTAATATTTAGTGTTTCTTTATTTTCAGCATACTTCTGGAAAAATTGGCTAGCCTTGCTCACTTTAGGTATTTTGATTTATGGCAAGCGTTTGCTGTATGAAGCGTACTTGAACTGGGGCTGGCCTACTTTGAAACTTTTATTGTTTGTAATTATCAAGTATTCGGAATTCGCTTTACACACCAAATACATGCTTCTCACGGGATATTGTGTGAGCTACCGAAATGATGCATTGATGGCTGCTTGGCGGGGAGTGAGTTTGATCATGGGGCTACCTTGATACTTGAATTGGGCATCACTGGCAGTGGCCCTTTTCCCTCCGCTTTTGCTGCTCCTCAAACTTAGTTCTATTTCAGAAACCCCATCCTCTTGAGTAAATTGCAACAGCCAATTAAATTCTCATGCTCTTTTTAGAGTGAAACAAATCTATAGACTAGGGTGTCTTAAGTATCTCTGATAGTGCTGTAATTAAGTTATTTGCCTATTTCAAGGCGTTGGTCAAATGTAAGAAGTCAACTTAAAAAAAAAAAAGGCTTCCCAACACAAGGATTTGATAGATTTAGGGTGACAATCTAAAAAAAAAAAAAAAATGCACGTGAAGATCATATTCCGAAAGTTAGTGATGTATGCATTTATTTATTTTGGACTAATTTTACAAATGTGGATGAAAGGAAACTGCTTTTTCCCAGTTTTATTTCAGACTGAGTGAGGATGGAGATAGGAGACTGTGAGGATGAAAGACAAATGTGAGTGGTGGCACGCAATTGAAACAATCCCATGTGGGCAAGTGGAGCATATGTTTATTGGAAGTGAGCATGTGACCAGAGGAAGAGTGTGATAAAGTGGTGCTCAGGTTAGTCTGTGAACTTTAGCTGAGCAGCGTGGAACCTTTAAGTCTAAGGTGTTTTTTTTTTTTTTTTTTTTTTTTAAATGTGTTTATTTTTTATAAATATTATTTTTGCTTTCATCATATTTTTTTTCATTTGAATGTCCACTCATCTGAAATCGGTGGCTGTGTATGAATTGGCAAGTAGTTTCCGAAATCATACAGTTAACATTGAGCACTGAGAATCTTGTTCTGATCTACATTACACTGTTCGGAATCCAGGTGTCTAGAGATGCAGTTCTGATGGAGTATTTCAAGTTTGACAAGATTTTGCTTCTGATTTAAGAGATTGGACTCCTCACACCCTTCCTGCATCCAGCCAGGAAAGACCCACCCACATTGTATTGACAAAGCAATGAAGAGTCAAACATGCTTTAACCCCTTCCCTGCCAGGCCATTTCCCCCCTTGGGTGCAAGGCCATTTTTTGGCTAGTTGGGCCAGGGTGTGCTTAGGCCCTCATAACGTTTTGTCCACATTAGCTACCCAGGCCAAATTTGCATTCTTTTTTTCCAACATCCTAGGGATTCTAGAGGTAGCCAGACTTTGTGGGTTCCCCTGAAGGAGAGCTCGAAATTTGCCAAAATACAGTGACCTTTTCGTTTTTTTCAAAAAAATGGGAAAAAGGGCTGCAGAAGAAGGCTTGTCGCCCCTCCCCACACTCTCCCCCCTGAAAATGGCATCAACAAAGGGTTTGTGGTGCTCAAATCACCAGCTTCCCAGCATTCAGAAACAGGCAGACTTGAATCAGAAAACCCAATTTTTCAACACAACTTTGGCCATTTTACTGGGACATTCCCTATTTTTTTACGAATTTTTGTTTCTTTTTTTAAAGTTTTTTAAATGTGCTTTCAGCCTCCTTCCAGGCAGAAATGGGTGTGAAACCAATGCTGGACACCAGAAACCTAAACATTTCTGAAAAGTAGACAAAATTCTGAATTCAGCAATGGGTAATTTGTGTAGATCCTACAAGTGTTTCCCACAGAAAATAACTGAAACAAAAAAATAATGAAATTGAGGTGAAAAAAACAGCAATTTTTCTCTACGTTTTACTCAAACTTTTTTTCCTGCAATGTCATATTTTTTAAAGCAATATTCTGTTACGTCTGCAGGAATCTTCTGGTTGCTGGGATCTATAGGGCTTGTAGGTATACCGGGTATACAGCAACTAATTTGCTGAAATATAAAAAGTGAAAAATAGGTATCAAGAAAACCTTTGTATTTACAAAATGGGCACAATATAAGGTGCTGAGGAGCAGTGGTTATTTGCACATCTCTGAATTCTGGGGTGCCCATACTAGCATGTGAATTACAGGGCATTTCTCAAATAGACGTCTTTTTTACACACTGTCTTACATTTGGAAGGAGAAAATGTAGAGAAAGACAAGGGTCAGTAACACTTGTTTTGCTATTCTATTTCCCCCCCCCCCCCCCCCCCCCCCCCCCCCCAAGTCTCCTCGATTAAAAATGGTATCTCACTTGTGTGGGTAGGCGCTTAGCCCCGCGACAGGAAATGCCCCAAAACACAAAGTGGTCACATCACATTTTTCTACAGAAAACAGAGGTGTTTTTTGCAAAGTGCCTACCTGTGGATTTTGGCCTCTAGCTCAGCCGGCACCTAGGGAAACCTACCAAACCTGCCTGTGCATTTTTTAAAACTAGAGGCCTAGGGGAATCCAAGATGGGGTGACTTGTGGGGCTCTCAACAGGTTCTGTTGCCCAGAATCCTTTGCAAACCCCAAAATTTGGCTAAAAAAACACTTTTTCCTCACATTTCGGTGACAGAAAGTTCTGGAATCTGAGAGGAGCCACAAATTTCCTTCCACCCAGCATTTCCCCAAGTCTCCCGATTAAAAATAGTACCTCACTTGTGTGGGTAGGCCTTGGTCCTGGGCTGAGCAGCCATCTAGGGAAACCTACCAAACCCAGACATGTCTGAAAACTAGACACCCGAGGGAGTCCAGGGAGGTGTGACTTGCGTGGATCCCCCTATGTTTTCTTACCCAGAATCCTACGCAAACCTCATATTTATTTGCTAAACAAATCACATTTTTCTATGTGGGATCTCCGCACTGGGACAAATTTCCTACCATCCGACATTCCCCTCAGTCTCCCGGTAAAAATTATACAGCACTTGTGTAGGTGGGCCAAGTGCTTGTGACAGGGAAGAGCCAAAAACACATCGAAATTGAGGGGGAACCAAAGTGGATCCAAAAGGGCAGTTTGGAAAAAAAAAAATTATAATTTTTGGCTGAAAAGTGCAGTAGAAATTATATCGGTATAGATAAGACAATGCTGGGTGGTAGGAATTTTGTGGATTCCTGCAGATTCCAGAAGGTTCCGTCACAAAAATGTGGGGGGAAAAAGGTGTACTTTCCAGAAAAGTTGCAGGTTTGCATGGCATTGTGGGTAAATAAATGGTGTGGGGTGCATGTGAAGCACATCACCCTGGAATCAACTAGATGTTTAGTTTTCAGATGTGTCTAGGTCTTGTGGATTTTTCTAAATGGTAGCATCCCAAAGTTTAAAAAAAAAAAAAAAAAGTGCACCTCTCACCATTCCAAGTGGGACAATTTTGAGACTTACCAAGCTCTCATGGCCCAAATGTAAAACAAAACCAAAAATAATCTAATGTCCTCTTGCTTGCTATGAGAAGATGTTTTAGTGTGCGGGGGAGAGCTGAAAGACAGTTAGCCCCTTCAGTTCGGGTGGGGGCATAACCAGGCCCATATCGGTTGGTAGCCACCACCCCACTATTTTTTTTTAATCCCTGGCATATAGTAGACTTTCTGTCCCTCCGGAGTGTGAATTGGGGGTAGTTGCCCAATCTGCCCACTGGTGGGTCAGAACAACTTTGGCCCCATTTATTTGGGGTGGGGGTATGGCCATACCCCCAACCTCTTATTTTGGAAAAAAAAAATCTTCCCTGGTGGGCTTCCTGCCACCCTTGAGGGCTGATGGGCCTTCCAAAAATAGGCCAATCTGCTCCCAAGCAGGGCAGTTATGGCCAAAAGTAATGTGCCCCCTTGGGGAGCCACCCTTGCCCAAGGCGCTGCCCCCCCCAAACAAAACACACACACCAATCCATGGTGTCTACAGGTTTCTGCCCCCTTTTGGGGCAGATTGGCCTAAAAAAAATAGGCCGCTTTGCCCCCAAGGGGGGGGGGGCAGAAATGGCCAAAATATAATTTGCCCCACAGGGAGCGACCCTTGTCTAAGGGGTCGCTCCCCATACAAAAAAAACATAAAGTAAATAAAAAATATATATGTATATCCCTGGTGTCTAGATGTTTCTGCGCCCCCCCTCCCCCAGCCGGGGACAGATCAGCCTCCAGGGAGGGCAGAAAAGGCCTAAAACATAATTTGCTCCCTCCTCCCGGGGAATGGCCCTTTCCAAAGGGGCCGCTCCCCTTATGCCTTAGTATAAAAATTCCCTGGTGTCTTGTGGTTAATGGCCTAAAAATACCCCCCCCCGCCTAAGGGGTCGCTCCCCATACATAAAAAACGACACCAGGGATCCTTTTTTTTTTTTTTTTTTTAAGTGGTTTTCTGCCCCCCCTGTGGAGCAGTCCTTGCCCAAGGGGCCACTCCCCTTATTGAAATACAAAAATATTTCGATCGGCCAGCAGAGATGCTCAGAGAGACATGAAAGGAGAGGAAAGGCATTTCCTTTCCTTTCATGCCTCTTTGCCCCCCCCCCCCCCCCCCCCCCCCCCAATGCTTTTGCGTTTCTCCTCCGATCTGTGCTGGTCAGACGCCTCAAAGGGGAGGGGGGGGTTTTGGTGGAAGGGGGGTGATGGCCATCAGGGAGAGCAATAGCACTTCCTCCCCCGGGGCCCATAGCAGGATGAGCTGGTCTCATCCTCGGCACCGGGCAACTGTTGCCGAGGGCGTGACCAGCTCGTCTTGGGCACCCACGGCGTTAAAGGACTGTGAGCAATGTTTACATTTGGCATTTAGTACGAATTGTCTTAAACGTTGTAGAGAAATGTTTCTGATGATTATTTCTTAAATTCTGTATCCAGTCTGGTGCCTAGACTTATACAGTTAAGACATCTGTGCTTAGGTTATCCACCAGAAACACCTTACCAAAGGTAAGTACCTTGTTAGCTTGTATTTTTTCTGCTTTTTATATTACAGTAGACATTTTTTTTTTCTTTTTCTTCAAAAGGATGTTTCCCTCTATTACGGGGAGGTACATGTACACAACACTTTGTTTTTATTCACTCTAAGCCAGTGGTTCCCAAACTGTGGTCTGGGGACCCCTGGAGATCCACAAAGCCTTCTCAGGGGGTCCACGACTACTTAGAAAATTAAATAACATTAACAGGTTAGGTCCCCAGCTTTCAGTAATGACTCAGTGGGAGCGGTCCTCGGATTTCAATAATGAATCAGTGGGGGTCCCTAGGTTCCATTATTGATAAAGTATGGGTCCACAGAAGTCTAAAGTTTGGGAACCACTGCTCTAGGCCCAAGTCGTAGGTCATTCGGAGGGGGACTGCGTGAGGCAGTTGCGTGGAATGGGGGTCTTATTGCCGTGTTGTAGTAAGCAGTGCCTTGACCTTCTCTGTGCATTTTTCACTCGTGCGAATATCGCATGAAGACTCGGGGACCCGTCATTCCCGTTAACCTCACGGAAACACTGTCCTTTTATCCACCATGGGACAGGCTCTCTGGAAAAATCATTTCTTGCAGCTTCCTCCTGCCTTTCTTGGGTTTGCTTTTATGTGAAGTGATTGCGATAGTTTGCGTTCTGATCATGTTCAAGGTAGTAAGGAATGTTTCCTGTATTTCTGTGCACAGCAACACTGTTTACATAGACAAGCCGTCAAGTCATAGGCACTATAAATAGCAAATGTTTGTGTTAACCCCGCTCACTGGTTCACGTTTCATCGTCCGTTTTGAGGAATGGGAGCACCGCTGTTTAGAGGGCAGCCTCGGTCATTTTGTCTGGCTGTCTGTGCTGCTCCAGTCTCTGGAAGTCCTAGGCTTTCCTTGAAACAGTTGAGTCTCTTCCCGGTCTCTGATTCCCCTTTCTCGTTACCTTCCCCGTCGTCTACCAAGTCCATGGCTCCGTGTACCTCCTTGCTTACTGTGAAGCCCTATGGGGTATCTTTTACTCTGCCGACGTTGTTATCCTTTCCTTCATCTGTATTAAGTTTCTGTTGCAACTACAAGGCTTTTTATATACTTTTTTTTTCTGATTGTTACATACGAGATTCGCTCCCATACCTCTCGTTGTTCTCTTACCTCTCTTCCCACAACACTCAACTGAAATCAATCTCTGTCCCACACTCTCCTCCCTTGCTGTCTCTGAATCTCTCTCCCGGTGTGGCTGCTCATTGAATCTGTCTCTTCCCTTCAGCTTGTCTGCCTGTCACTGTCTAAAGTGTTAGTGATTAGAGTATGGCAGCACTCAGTGAGTGGCAACAAGAAACCGTCACCGGTTATTGTCTCCTGCCACTATGCGTTTTTGTACTGTCGGATGCTTCTGCGTTCCTGTCCCAGTTTCTGTATCCCCACCTAGCCATTCCTTTCCTCGCAGCAGTATGCCTGTTTTCCCCGTCTCCAGCTCTACCTTCTCTGGTTTTGTTTGTCCCAAACATGATAGTAATAGAGGTACACTCCGGACCCCACCTCTACCGTGCTGTTTGATGGGGGCCGCGGAGCCGGGGAGGGTTGGAGTAAGCATATTTAGGAAAATGAGTCGTTTGCGAAATGCAGGTGATGTGTTGAATCGCAAAATGGTTGACTTAGTGTTTCATCTTCCCGATATTATCCTCACCTGATTTATGGCTTCGTATTTAAGAGCAGCATGAAACTTGTTACCTAATGCAGTCCCCTTTTGTTTTAATCTTCCCATGGCTGTGTTAAATCAAATATAACATCAATTTTGTTTTCTTTATAAAAGCAGTCTGTCTGGCCTTTGTAAAATTATTAGGACGTCATGCCTTAATTTTCATGCATCGCTTTCGGGGCCTTTGAATTCGCTGAGAGACCTCTTGGGCTGTACAGCAGCTCGTGTACATAGAGGTCTTGGGAATGTTGCTAGCATCGATCTCCCTCTACTAGGGCTGATCATTTGATTGGCTAGTGGTTGGATGAAGTCGCTTACGTAGTGAGATTTCCGTTTTAGGTCTAGCTCGAAATACCTGTATCGGTTCGTTTCTATTTTTTGTTCATCATGTGATCGCCGGCAGCGTGGTCGTGTGTGTCTTGTCCTCACAAAATAAACCGCAGCAGTGTCTACAACTTCCATCACTGCTGTAACCTCAGCAGACCTCCGGGATGGTATAGCAGCAACCATAGAGCAGCGCCGTGTGCCACGACAGCAGACTCCCTTCCAGTCCGCATTCCTCCATTTTCATTGTCCCTTAGGCCCTCTCATGCACTCTGCTTGTTGCATAATGGATTGCAACATTGTATAAAAGCTTAATTGTTAGAAAATCTGAAGTCCCCCCCCCCCCCTCCCGTTTTAGTGATCAAGCTACGCCCCTAGTGACATCCACTGTTAATTAATATGGCCTTATTCCAGTCCACTTTTTTAATGTCCCCCCCCTAAGGAAGCAGAACAAATATATTAAGTGCCTGGTCCAGTCCACCCAGGATGCTAAAACCATATCCCCTGAACTGGAGCACCTGCAGCATGAAGTGGTTTTTAGGCTCGTTGGGGCTCTCATCACTGAGGGGCGGCTTGATTCCTTTTGTATTGCAGGCATGCGACCTACGTCAAGGCATACTCCTTTCCCTGAGAAAACCAAACTATCCTTAGCAAAGCCAGTAAGTTTGGACTTATTTTGAGAATATATGAAGATGGATGCAGAAATACGCACAGCTGAGCCTCATCGCTATGCAAATAACACCCTTCTATGCCTTTTTTTCTTATGTCTTTATTTTTTTATTTTTTCTTAACCAAGCTTGTGGTGCCATGCAGGAGGTTACACAATGACCTGGCACAAAGTTGAGCAGGCATAGAGGGAGAGGTGTGTGTGTTTATAGTTTCACCAGTGCTTAGGTTTCTGAACCGTTCATACATGCTTTCCCCGCCATTCCCCCCCCCGCACACCACCCCCCCCCACCCAAAAAGACCTGCTGCAGAGTAGATCACACCTTTTCACCATTCTAAAATCAAAACCTTTGGCCTCTGCCATCTTCCTCGTTGCGTTCACTGTTTCGTTTTACTACTGCAGATTTAACTATTACTTTTACTACTTTATCATGTTAATGGAGCACAGGTTTGTGGTTATTACGAGTCCAGACCTGCTCGTAAGAACTATTAGTTTTTGCCTAATGGAAAAGATTACCTCTTGGCTACTTATATATTAGCACGTTCTGCTTCAAGCTGTTTTTTTTTTTTTTTTTTTTTTTTTTTTTCTATTACCTCATGGCTCTTAAGATGTCCAAAAGCTGCCCTGTGTATCGTGTGAAAGATCGGAGTTCCACGTTTATTTTCATATTTCACTCCGAGTTCTCAGAACAACTTAACACAAACAGAGAACCCTATTTTGCAAGTAATTTCTGGGTAATACAGCTGTTGGATAATGCTCCCATTTATTGCAGCATAAAACATGTAAACTTGAATTCTTCACACTAGTAATAGAAGTTCAATAGAAAGAGTGAACTTCTGAGATTTGCTTGGTCTTCCGCCTTTTTATGATGTAATTCCCCAACTACCTGTGCAACTGATGATTTTTATTTTTTATTTTTTTGTCTTCTTAGGCAAGCTCAACGACGTCTATGGAGACTACAGATACACATACTATGCTTGTGGAGTCATACTCGTTGTTGCCGGCATATACCTATTCATTGGTATGGGAATCAACTACAGGCTTGTGGCGAAAGAACAAAAGGAAGAGGAGAGGAAGCAAAATGAAACAAAAGACGACTCTCATTCGATCGACAATGATAAACAAAAATCAAACGATGTAGCAGTTGTTCCTGAAAAGACTGAAGAAGATGGTCTAAAAGAGCAAGAAAGTACAATCTAAGACTGGAGTTTTGTAGTAGTTGTGCATTTAGAAGTGCTCGAGTACCATGAAGTGTGCCTGTGTGCGTGAAGAAATACTGCACTTAAGTCCAGTGTTTCAAGGAGGGTCCTGAACAATTCTGCACTGTACTTTAGTGTCACATCAAAGCTAAATTTCGAAATATATTTTTATTTTTGTGAGGTGCTGCTCTGTTAAAAGATTTTTTGGGGGGTAATAGAAATATGAATGTGCTGATCTGTGCCTTAAAGTGCAGTGTCGGGCGTTAGTAGTTTCTAAACCAATTCAACAAGTGTTGCACACATAGTCACGCAAAACTCTGAAAGAAAGAGCAGCTTTCATAAAATGGTGGTGTATTAACTGTACATTTATTGCCAGATAGAGTAGTGGGAATTTATTTAAAATAACCTGTTAGTATGTGGATTTTTAATTCGCCATTTTTAACAAAATATTGAATAACGTATTTTTATGATCTAGGATACTGGACATCTACATAACTCCTTGCCATTTTAATAATGCTAATTATTGGCTAGCATGGTAAAAGTATGATCCCTTTTTTTTTTTTTTATCCTTAATTTTCAGTGTTTCCTTTCACGTCTGTCAAAGAAATTAAGCTAATTGAGACGTTAAGCTACATAGTCACCATTGTATGTTCACTGTCTCTTTCTGCAGATGATTCTCCTACAACCCCTGTTTCTCGTAGTTCGTTTTTATTTTTTATTTTAAATAAAAATATTTTTACCCTGGACTTTGTGTTTACAGAACATACAAATATGATGGGTCTAGAAGCGAGCATGGCTGCACTAGTTTTGAAGTCGGTAGTTGGAAACCGCACTAGAATGCCCCACGTTAATTGACGTACTATGTGGCCAACTTTTGCACTGCCAATAACAGAAAGCAACAATATGTAGTAAAATAACGGCAGCATGTTTTTTTTCGTTTTAAGTCTGGAGGTAGCCATCACCTTTTGAGCTTAATGGAAAAAAGGTATAATACACACACAGTTGCTTCCAGACAGCCTTTCTCCAACATTAGTCTGCATGGCATTCACATTCTTCTTGTACCTAATACAGCTTTACAGCATGCTTGTGTGAGTCTACCAAAACCATTGGTTGATTTCACTAGGGAGGGACTGTATTGTGCCCTTTCATAAAAAGCCCATGTGGACCCAAAGTCGTTCTCTTCAGTGCTAGAAACTACTATGGCACTGTGTGCTTTTTATGATTTCAGTTTTTTTTCTTACAAAGATTGATGGCATGACAGCTTCTCTGACAATTTAGGTTTTTAAAAATAAAATTCTAAACAAAGCAAAATTAGTGACAAAGCCAAAAGGCTGCCGGCCAGCGGGCAAACCTTTTGGCTTTGCTAATGTTTGTGTATTTTTTTTTTTTTTTTTTTTCTTTTCTTTCTACCATTTAGTTCAACAGTATGCTTTTATAAAGTACATGTGACTACGAGTGAAATTTATAAGTACTCCTTTAAGGAACGTAGAAGATTCACTGTTCTCAATTGCACAGCAATGTCAGACCCAACTCCCCACAACCAGCCAGTGCCAGATCTATCATTTCGTACATCATACAGCATTTTGAAGCCTTTTTTGGGTGGAGTGGGAGAGTTCAGGCTTTATCTTGCAATTTATGACACCAGCTACTTTAGTTGCGATTAATATATAGACTTTTCTAAAATAATCAAGCAGTGTCCTTTACAGCTCTTTCAGCAATTGTGCTGCCTCTTTTTGGTCCCCTTAATTTATTGTAACAGGTTTCACAATTATGACTAGTTTGTATATATGCAACCAGAATAGGAAACTGTGAGACACCTAGACTGGATGATCTTTCAAAGTTCTTTAGGTGGAACTCTGATGTTGCCGGAGTAGGGACATACAGCAAGGTTAGAAGTCCCTGTTGGCAGTCTCTTCCATCACAGCCTAGGCAGATTTCCTGCTAATAGAATCTGTCCTCTGAGGAGCGTTAAGTCTAGTTTAGACATTTCTTTCCAAATACTCTTTAGAAATTGACAGCTCATTGATGTTTTGTGGTATTTATCTAGGATTTATGACAGTCTAGGGGAAGCCCTCAACCAAGGAACAGCTGTATTGTCAATATGTTGGAGGTGAGAGCCAAAAGAATGAGCAACTCAAAGGAGCAGTGCTAAAATTCAACATTTCCCTCCAGGGGGCCAAACCTATAAGCAGTTTTCCAGCATTTGTTTTATGATGCAGTATTTAGATGGCTTTTCAGTTAAAGGTTTTTTTATTGTGAAGTATTTTGGGTTCTAATCAACTGTCTTTTTTATTTATTTTTTATTTTTAAGTGCCACAAATGGTGCTTCCTTATTTTTCCCAGAGACACTTTTTCAATTATGATTTTCTTTTGAAAATGGACCATCTCATAGGCCATGTTCTACTGTATTTAGTTGTGGTAGTTAATGGACACGTTTATGTTTTCAGTGCTAACTGCTCACAAATGCCAGTTGATCCTAGGTGTGCAATTGTAAACCTGAAGGCTCCTTTTAGAATCCTTTAATAAGTACTAACTCTGTCAGTAAGTTGAATTGTTGACATTTTTTCATCTATTCAAGTAGGAACAGGATCATTTAAGGATCCAACATGCGTTTTGTAGCCAAGGACTGCTTTTCAAGGCTGTAAATAAGGCAGCCATGTCTATAGTGTGAATAACCAGGGTTTAAAGTAGTTCACAGCAAGTTAGGTTATAAGGGATAATATGCCAATGCTGCTTAGTTCTGAATAATCTGCCATTGTGTAATACTATAAATGGACAGTCCAAAATAAAGGTCATTGCAGTAAACTAGACATGATACATTCATAGCTTATAAAATTGGAAAGCAGGCACCACTGTTCATTTCATAAAGCAGAGTCCTTCCAATAGGAGAACCTCAGTTTATCAGAATACCGTTTTGCTGTATTTTCAGTCCTGACTGGAATTATTCATCTATAAATAATTGATTGTGTGTGTGTGTGTGTGTGTGTGTGTGTGTGTGTGTGTGTGTGTGTGTGTGTGTGTGTGTGTGTGTGTGTGTATATGTGTGTGTGTATATATATATATATATATATATATATATATATATTCAACATGTTTAACTGTAGGTACACATGCTATGCATAAGTCTGCCATCTAGTGTTGGGCTCAGAGTGTTACAAGTTGTTTTTCTTCGAAGGAGCCTTTCGAGTCACATGATTGACTCTTCCTCCTCTGTGATAGTGTGCATATGCATAGAGTCCTCTGTAGACTGTTTGCTTTCCGCCATCGGGTTTGGACGTGTTTCCTCTCAATCCAGTGAATCTCGGTTCGATAATTCAGATCTTATTCTACCTTTTCTATAATATCGTTTGTATCGTTTTCAATTGTGTTTCCATCTGTACTTGACCTGATTTTGGCCGTCAGGGTCGAATTTCTGGCTCTTACAAGGGCAATGCCCTTTAACCCCTTGGGTGCCTTGGACGTAATGGTTACGTCCTGGGCAGCACCACTCGGGTGCGCAGGATGTAACCATTATGCCCAAGTATGGGACCTCGTGGGAAGCGCTTTGCTACCCCCCTGGGCAAGGATGGAAGGGTAAACCCCCCCCCCCCCCCCAAAGATGCCTATTATAATTAGGGCAGTCAGCCCCAGGGGGTACAAAAACCGCTAGACACCAAGGGAGCTTCCCCCTGAAGCAAGAGTCTCTCCCGGGGTGGGGGTGTAAAAGTACTCTTAGGCCATTTCTGACCCCCTTGGGGGCAGATCGGCCTATTTTTATTGCCAATCTGCGGGGGCAGAAACCACTAGATACAGGTATTTATTATTATTTAAAAAAAAAAAAAATATATATATATATATATATATATATTGAATGAGGGGAGCAAAATAATTTTAGGCCTTTTCTGTCCCCCCCCCCCCTCCCCCTCCCCCCCACACACACACACACCCCCACACCGGGAGGGGGCAGAAACCCATAGACACCTGGGATTAAATAGATTTTTTGTTTTTGTTTACTTTATATTTTTTATGGGGCGTGACCCCTTAGGCAAGGGTTGCTCCCCTGGGGGGGCAAAAGTATTTAGGCCATTGGGGCAGATCAGCCTATTTCTGTGGGGGCAGAAGCCACTTAGGCACCCGGGATTTGTGTGTGTGTTTTGTTTCGGGGGAGGCAGCTCCTTGGGCAAGGGTTACTCCCCATGGGGCACATTACTGTTGGCCATATCTCAACCCCCGCGCCCCCCCCCCCCCCCCCCCCCCCCCCACCTTTGGGGGCAGATCAGCCTATTTATGGAAGGCGGGGCAGAAAGCCCACCAGAGACCAGGAAGTGGTTTTTTTTGTGGTTTTTTTTGTGTTTTTTTTTTCTTTTTCTTTCCCCAAAATAGGGTGGGGATATGGCCATACCCCACCCCAAATCAATGGGACCAAAGTTGTTCTGCCCACCAGTGGGCAGATTGGGCAATTACCCCGATCCACACCCCGGGGGTGCAGGGGGCAGAAAGTCTACTAGATGCCAGGGAATTAGAAACACAAACAAAAAATAGTGTGGTGGTGGTGGCGGCTACCAACCAGAATGGGCATGGTTATGCCCACACCCCAACTGAAGGGGATAAGTCTTTCAGCTCTCTCCCGCACACTAAAACATCTTATCCTATGGCAAGCAAGAGGACATTTGATGGTTTTGGTTTTGCATTTGGGCCGTGAGTGCTTGGCTAACTCTCAAAATCGTCCCACTTGGAATGGTGAGGGCTGCACTTTTTCTACTTTGGGACACTGCCATGTAGAAAAATCCACAAGACCTAGACACATCTGAAAACTAAACATCTGGTTGACTTCAGCGTGGTGTGCTTCACATACACCCTGTACCATTTCCTTACCCACAATGCCTTGCAAACCTCCAACTTTGCTGGAAATCACAAATTTTTCTCACGTTTTTGTGATGGAACCTTCCGGAATCTACAAAATCCCTACCACCCAGCATTGTCTCATCTATAACGATAAAAATTCTGCCCCACTTGTCAGCCTAGGAATGTTTTTTTTTTTTTCCAAACTGCCCTTTTGGACCTGCTTTGGTTTCCCCTCAATTTCGACATGTTTGTGGCTTTTCCCTGTCGCAGGCACTTGGCCCACCTACACAAGTGAGGTAATGTTTTTACCGGGAGGCTGAGGGGGAACATTGGGTGGTAGGAAATTTGTCCCAGTGAGGTGATCCCACACAGAAATGTGGGAATAATGTGATTTCCTTTTTCAGCTAAAGTTGAGGTTTGCTGAGGATTCTGGGTAAGAAAACACTGTGGGATCCACGCAAGTCATACCTATCTGGACTCCCTCAGTGTCTAGTTTTCATAAATGTCTGACCCCCCCCCCCCCCCCCCCCACACACCCCTGGAACAAATACAGATAGTTTAGTATTAGATAATTTTGATGTGTCCTCAGTGTTTTGGGGCATTTCCTTTCACGTGCACTAGGCCTACCCACACAGGTGGGGTACCATTTTATCAGGAGACTTGGGGGAGGGAGGGCATGCTGGGTGGAAGGAAATTTGTGGCTCCTCTCCCATTCCAGAACTTTCTGTTAACGAAATGTGAGGAAAAATGTTTTTGGGCCAAATTTTGAGGTTTGCAAACGATTCTGAGTAACAGAACCTGGTAAAAGCCACATAAGTCATCACCCCATCCTGGATTCGCCTCGGTGTCTAGTTTAAAAAAAAAAAAAAAAAAAATCTGCAGGTTTGGTAGGTTTCCCTAGGTGCCAGCTGAGCTAGAGACCAAAATCTACAGCTAGGGACTTTGCAAAAAACACATCAGATTTCAATGTAAAAATGTGATGTGTCCATGTTGTGTTTCCTGTCGCGAGCATTAGCCATTACCTACACAAGTGATGTACAATTTGTATTGGGAGTCTTTGGAGGAACACTGAATAGCAAAACAAGTGTTATTGCCCCTGGTCTTCTCAACACCTTATCTTGTGCCCATTTTGGAAATACAAAGGTTTTCTTGATACCTATTTTTCATTTTTTATATTTCAGCAAATGAATTGCTGTATACCTGGTATAGAATGAAAAACCATTGAAAGGTGAACCTCATTTATTGGCTCTGGGTGCCTAGGGTTCTTGATGAACCTACGTATCACTGCAATCAGATGAGTCCAGCAGACATAATGGTATATTGCTTTAAAAAAAATCTGACATTGCAGGAAAAAGTTAGAGTAAAACGTGGAGATAAATGGCTGGTATGTTTTCACCTCAATTTCAATACTCTTTTATTTCAGCTGTTATTTTCTGTAGGAAAACCTTGTAGGATTTACACAAATTATGCCTTGCTGTATTCAGAGTATTGTCTACTTCTCAGAAATGTTTAGCTTTCTGGGATCCAGAATTGGCTTCACACCCATTTCTGTCACTAACTGGAAGGAGGCTGAAAGCACAATAAAAATAGTAAAATTGGGGTATGTCCCAGTAAAATGCCAAAACTGTGTTGAAAAATGTGGTTTTCTGATTCAAGTCTACCAGTTATTGAAAGCTGTGAAGATGGTGATTTTAGCACCACAAACCCTGTTGATGCCATTTTCAGGGGTAAAAACCACAAGCCTTCTTCTGCAGCCTTCCACCCCCCCCCCCCCCCCCCCCAAAAAAAAAGAAATTCGTGTATTTTGGCTAATTTCTTGATCTCCTTCAGGGGAACCCACAAACTCTGGGTACCTCTAGAATCCCTGTGATGTTGGGGGGGGGGGGGGGAAGGGAAATAAGGCAAATTTGGCGTGGGTAGCTTATGTGGCCAAAATATTATGAGGGCCGAAAGTACATCTTCAGAGCTAAAAAAAAATTAACAGCTCATACTTTTGGTTCGATTTAAAAAACAAAACAAAAAAAAAACGTTTTGGAGTCAAAAGCCACAGGTAGTAAAGAAACTACTTCTACCTAGGAATCCATGGACATACAGCCTATTTTAGAGGTGATGGCTGCTAAACAGCGAAAGATACACATTCAAAAGGACACAGGAAGAATAATTGCCTCTTCTCCAATGTCCTTTAAAAAGAAATTTACTTTTAAAGACACTTCAAAAGATGTACCTTCATCAAAGAATGTCTTCAAAGACAAACAACATTAAGAGTCTAAAAAGCATAAGCAGCCTTCACCACCACATTCTCCTGTTATTCCTTCCACACCACCACCCACATGTGAAGCACAATTACCACATACAGCCCCCATTTCACCACATAGGTATGATCTTGGTAACTACCAACAGGATACAGGTCCATGGGATACATATGGCTCTGATCCCATTTACCAAATCACACACATCTATATCCTGCCAGGCCCTCACCACCAGAAGACACTACTGCATACAATCAAGTAGTGGCTAAAACTGTATCCTATCATAATGTACAAATGCATACAGATCAGATAAAGATTTCCTTTTTGTCACATAAGCGTCAACCCAAACAATAAGAATGTCTTCCCATGCTTCGAGGAATGCTCAGACGTGCTTCTGATATCTTTCAAGAGCCTGTTAAAGCTAGGATTATCACTCCTGGAATCGATAAAAAAAAATATATGAACCAGCACCCTGCGACCCTGTGTTTATAAGAATCCAACTACGTACTGATTTCAGTTGTGGTTGGTGCAGCAAGGAAAAGGGCTAACAGTCAGTCCACAGGAGAGAAGCCCCTCCTTCTGATAAGAAAATCAGGAAAATAGATGCAGCTGGGAAAAGGTAGGTTAACAAATTGCAAATCATTGGAGAATAGCCGATTCACAAGCTCTTTTGGCTAGATATGATAGGGCACACTGGGATGAAATGGAAGAGCTATTACAATACCTCCCTCCAGAACACCGAAAAAAGTACAGCAAATAATAAATGAAGGGCAATCAATATCTAATAACACTATGGATGCAGCGGATACAGCAGCTAGATCAATTAACACTGGTGTGCTTATTAGAAGACATGTCCAGTTAAGATGTTCAGGTTTCAAACCTGAGATACAACAGGCAGTATTAAACATGCCTTTTGACAAACATTTTTTTTTGGCCTTGAGGTGGACAAACTGAAAGATTGGGAAACAGCTAAAGCCATGGGGGCGTTCTATACCACACCCATCAGAGGTACTTTTCATAGACCA
The DNA here is from genome assembly GCF_031143425.1 of Pleurodeles waltl. Lineage (NCBI taxonomy): Eukaryota > Metazoa > Chordata > Amphibia > Caudata > Salamandridae > Pleurodeles > Pleurodeles waltl. The sequence continues at coordinate 536,016,248 of NC_090445.1, read as the reverse complement.
CAATTTAGAGGGGGTTTCAAACCATCAGCTATGGAAACAGCAACCACTCATCAAACAATCCTCACAATTCGATTATTTAGAGGCTCCTATAGAGGATCCAACAACAGAGGAAGAGGTAAACCTTCCACTTCCAGAGGTTCCTTTCAATCAAACAAACAGTGACTTTCTCACCATCCCCACAGAGCACACATCTCCTGTGGGAGGAAGTCTGGTAAATTTCTATCCACAATGGCACAACATCACTATGGTTCAGTGAGTTCTATCAGTTATCCAACATGGTTATTGTATAGAACTCATTTCCAGTCCACCAAAGATTCCACCTTGTTCACACAAACTAAATCAGGAGCGTCTCATGCTATTAAAACAAAAAGTACAATCACTACTGCTCAAAGGAGCCATAGAGAGAGCACCTATATCCCAACAGGGGCAGGAGCATATCCACTATACTTACTCATACCAAAAAAAAGGATGGTACTCTCAGACCAATTCTAGATCTCAGACCCCTCAACCTGTACATACTGTCAGAACACTTTAATATGGTCACTCTACAAGATGTCATTCCCCTAATACAAAAACAGGACTGCATGACGGCATTAGATCTCAAAGATGCTGATTTTCACATTCCAAAACATCCAGCACATCAAAAATATCTACGATTTGTATTGGCAGGAAAGCATTACCAATTCAAAGAACTACCCGTTGGAGTAACAGCACCAAATGTCTAGCAACGATTGCAGCATTCCTCAGAAGACAGCATATACATGTCTTTCGATATCTCGACGACTGGCTCATAAAAGCCAGTACAATTCAAACCTGTCAACAGCAAACACAGTGTACAGTGGACACTCTACACAAACCTAGGATTTACAATCTATTATCAAAAATCTCACCTGCAGCCAGCACAGATACAACAGTATCTGGGAGCAATTCTAAACATTCAATCAGCATTGGCAGACCCAAACACAGTGAAAATTCAAGCTTTTCACGATATCAAAATCTCAACTGCAATACAACCACACTTACAAAGTGAAGTTAATCATGAAACTATTGGGTATGATGGCATCATGCTTAGCAATAGTACCCAGTGCATGCCTAAACATGATACCATTACAGCAGTGTCTCTTGCAACAATGGTCTTAGGCACAAGGTCATATTTAGGATCTAGTGTTGCTGGACCGCCAAACTTACCACTCTCTGCAATGGTGGAATCACACAAGTCTTTCAAAAGGGCAGCCCTTTCAGGACCCTGTGCCTCAGACCATAATTGCAACAGATGTGTCAATGATAGGTTGGGAAGCTCATCTCAACAACCTCACTATACAGGGACAATGGGACTCCCAACGGACTTATCACATAAACCACTTGGAATTACTAGTAGTAGTCCTAGCGCTCAGTGTTTCTCACACAAATCACACACAAAATATTGTTGAAAAGAACAGGCAATATGACCACAATGTATTATCTGCAAAAACAAGGGGGGGGGGGGGGGGGACACATTCATTCATCTCAATTGTCCCTTCTAGTGCAGACAATTTGGAAATGGGCAATTCCCAATCAAGTTCAGTTAGTGCCGGAGTATGTCCCAGGGATACACAATCAACTTGCAGGGCCTCAAGCAGGACGCAGCAATAAGTACACGAATGGGAGATTCACCCACAGGTGATTCAAAAATATTTCCAAATGTGGGGAACCCCACAGATAGACTTTTTCGCCACAAAAGAAAACGCAAAATGCCAAAACTTCACATCCAGCTAACCACACCCTCAATCCAAAGGCAATGCTCTATGGATCAATTGGTCAGGAATATTTGCTTTTCCACCTCTCCCAGTAATCCCATTTCAGATCAAAAAGATGAAACAAACCACTCAACGTGGGCACATCAACATTGTTACACAACACTGTTGGATCTGTCTGTGGTATTGCATCAAAAGCTACCAAACAGACCAGATGCGTTGACTCAAAGGAGAGGTCAAATCAGACATCCGACCCCAGCATACTCAACTTGGCGATTTGGTTCCTGAAGTCATAGAATTTGGCTACTTACAACTTCCATCTGAGTGTATGGATATTGTGAAAGGAGCACGCAAACCCACAACTAGACAGTGTTATGCAGCTAAATGGAAGAGTTTTGTTTACTATTGTCAACCCAAAGACATTGACCCACTTAAGGCTTCAGTTCAGGATATTGTTTCTTATTTGCTACATTTGCAAAAAGCAAACCTTGCATACTCTTGTGTTAGGGTACATTTAACAGCAATAGCTGCTTGCCTCCATAATGGACAACATATTTAGGATTCCTGTTATTAAAGCATTTATGGGAAGGTCTTACAAGAATTATCCCACCTAGAGCACCACCAGCTCCTGGATGGAATCTTAACATTGTACTCACATGACTTATGGGACCACCATTTGAACCCATGTATTCTTGCCCTCTTCAGTTTTTATCGTGGAAGATTGCCTTTTTAGTAGCAATTACTTCTTTAAGAAGAGTTGGTGAAATCCAAGCATTCACTCTAGAAGAACCTCATCTTTCAAATTCACAAAAACAAAATAGTTCTTAGGACAAATCCAAAATTCCTACCAAAAGTGGTTTCACCTTTTCATATCAGTCAGTCAGTGCAATTGCTAGTCTTCTTTCCACACCCAGATTCAGTTGCTGAAAGAGCTCTTCACACCCTTGAACAAAAGATTTTAGAAAATCCAAACAACTCTTTGTGGGTTTTCAGCAGCATCACAAAGATAATCCTATTTCAAAAAATGGAATAGCACAATTGTATACAATCTTGCTGTCTTAAAGCCAAAAGACTGATACCAGTAACTCCAAAAGCTCATTCCTCTAGGAAAAAAGGAGCTTCAATAACATTCTTAGGCAGTAGACTAATGGGAGACATATGTAAAGCAGACACATGGTCTACACCACACACGTTTACTAAACACTTCTGTGTGGATGTATTATCTCGCCAACAAGCAAATGTTGGACTAACAGTGCTCAAAACACTATTTCAAACTATAAAAACCACTACAGGCTAGCCACCGCTTATTTCTTAGGAGGGGACTGCTTTTCAGTCTATGCACAGCATGTGTATCTGCAGCTACACATGCCATCGAACGGAAAATGTCACTTGCCCAGTAGACATCTCTTTGTGGCATGTAGTACTGTCGATTCACATGCTCCCTCCCTCCTCCCCATAAGCCTGTGGTCGTTGACGTAGTATTATATTGTAAATATGTATATACATTGCATGGACATCTAATTTCTTTACTATATAGAGGAGCAGTCACTTGATCGCGTGACTCGAAAATCTTCTTGAAAGAAACACAACTTGTAACACTCCTTGACCAACACTAGATGGCGGACGTATATATATATCTAAAATTATATGGAAAAAAAAGCAGTACATTAATTGCATTAGGTTGTTGCATTAAACATAGGATTCCAAATTATGTCACATTGAGGTGGTCACCCTACTCGGGCACTCATTTCACTACTTAACCAAACAGACAAACTCTGTGTACAGCTGAAGGATCCCCCCCACCCCCCCAGGAACTTGATGTGAAGGCGCTATCTGAAGATTCTCCAAAAGACCCTTAGCTCACAAAAATCCAGGAGAAGCTCATATCATTACCAAAAGAGAGTCCCTGGAGTCCAGTTGGACCAGTTCATCCCCAGACGAAACTATGCAGTTTATTTTTTTTGGCGTAGGATGCTATAACATAATGAGTGTGGGGGATGTTTCGGACAGGTTGTTCTGGCCTGTTCCAGAAGTAAGTAGGTCGCCGGTTAGGCAGTCTACTTCAAGGAAATGGAAAGTGGTAGTGACATTTGAGTGTTTGAGGGGCGAGTGGAGGAGTTCCCTTTACGGACTAGGTGGTCTCACACTCATGCTTCATCATTTGACCACCTAGCCCCACCCAGGTAAGATGATACCACCTGGGCGGACTCAACCTCGTTGTTAAATGAACTCTGAGGGAGTAGGATGCAACATTTGGCCAAAAGTACACTTCAGAACAAATACTCTGCAGTTCCCCAGCTAGAAATTTTATTTCTGAGGCTTTTTTAAAGGAAAAACCTACAGTGTCTTCCATCAACAGATTTGCAGTTTCAAGCTTACACCGCAGTAGCGTTGGATTTTGTTACAACATTTCCCCCACTGCCCCACCCCATATTTATCACTTGCTTTCACTGTCCACTTCGAGGCCATCATTAAAGGACATCTTAATAAACAGAACTTGACAGCAGCTACATTGTATGAGGATGTGCTTTTAGCTCATATTAATTTGTGAGACTCCTAATAGGCAGTAGTGAAAGGGCACATCTTTTACCCTTTGCTGGTAAGCCATTTGCAGTGAAGCCTGTACTAGAAATGGAGTCTAATATTCTTTGCATTATTTAACATGGTCACGAGGTTCTGTAAACAACCAGCAATGTAAACTTCAGACTATGCCATTTCTGTTAAACATTGCTCCGTGCTCCTCCTAGTCCCTGCCAGATTTGCGGTATAGCCACTTAAAAAATAAAATTGTATGAGAAGATAACTTTAAATGGGAGTAATTCAGTTAATCTGTTTGAGAATGTCACTCGATTTGCCTTTCATAGACATGGGTCTGATATTTATATGCTCTGTCCGAATGTGACCAGTTACAGTATGAGGAAGCAAAGTAATTTTACTAAGCAAACTTGCCTGTTGCTTTGTTAGGCATTCTTGTTTTGAGGATGGTTTTGAAAAGGTGCAACTCAAGTGTAAATTATTTGGCAGTATGGGCATGTACCCTAACTTACTTGAGACAAGAAGGCATCGTTCTTCAGTATGCAAGTCTGTAATCATATTTAGGATAGCAATCATTGCCGCTCCATTGGATGGCCAAACCTATCTTGCTGTACCACATTATATTACACAGTATAAAATTGTGCAAGCACTGAACCTGCTTCCATCGATTAGGCGTTACTTCCCTTTAATATTACACATATAATACAGTCTTATGGAACCAGAAGAACCAATGCTCAGGTTCCTTTTTTTTGTGTTGCATCCCTAACAAAGCTCCTTTGCCTCCACCTAAGAAGTCCAGAAAGTGGTTTGGAATTACATAACAACATAGATGTTGGCTATGAAAGCTATTTTGAAATCAAAGTTTGTTCCTAAAATGCGTTTAATTTACCTGCGTTTGTTTCACAGGACTTTCTAAATTGCTTTCGTTGGGAAGAGCATGGAGAGATGGTAAAAATCTGTTTAGTTTTGTATGCTGCCTTCTAATTACAGTCTGAGAGCGGAAATTTATATGCACGTTTCTATTAAAAAAACAACAAAAAACTGGATCGTCAGGCCTTGCCAGTATATCTAAAGAGAAACATTCACTTGTTACCTAACAAAGGTATGGACACCCAGTGCAGAAGTTAATTGGCTGTGTTTTAGACTGAGTCAGATTGCTTACATTTAAATCAGGTGTTATAGGGCGACTTCAGTGTTCTTGGGTTTATGATCCTTAATACATTTTGGATGTGATGTGACCCATATCCTATTGTCTTAATGGATGTGAGATCCAACGTGTACCACAAGGAGATACTTGCTTTTAGCTGATCACTAGAGTTGCACACCTCACCAATGGATGCCAATTACCCAAGACTTTGCTTCTGTCTGTTTCTCTTAAATTCACTGTGCTCCACTTGTAGACTTTATTTTCCTGAGACTGTTGTGGAAATAAGTGGACATGGTCTTTTTCTCCAAAGTGTATCGACCGTTATAAAATCTAGGCACTGTTTCAAATGCCACAAGTCCGTGTTGTCTTGATCTCCCAGAAAGTTCCTAGTGTTAATTGCCTTTGCTTATGTAGTCTTGGAGATAACCATGAAAACACAAACTCTAGTTACATTAGAAACCGTCCCAGGTTATAACCAGCAGAAAGTTTCCAGTCATTCTAATGACTTTGCAACCAATTAATGCTATGTTTCAAATAAGAAACGAGGGGAAATAACTTGGACCCAATCCTTCCATAATTGCTTCCTACAAATAAGTTCTAGTGGTGTAAAGTAGCAATAAATGTTACCCTCTAGCAGTGATTACACAGTGGATAGGAGAGCTTTGCCACAGATCGATTGGTTGCAAAAAGTAAACTGTTCACTTAGCACAGGGTCTGTTACTTCTTGCGTTTGGTTTATATGGCTACATTTACTTGTGTAAAGGCAATGCTTCTAAAAATTAAAGGTGACAACTTGCAGTAGTTAAAAGAGGTACTCATTGGTTTTCAAGTGCTGTTAGGGTGTCTTATCATTGGTGTATCATTTCTGCCTTTGCCCCTAACCTATTAGAATTCATAACTCTGCTTGTGGAGCTCATCTATCATTGTTCATGTTTCCTTTTCTGAAATGGAAGGCAGGCTACTTCTAGTTTTTGGGGAACTATTCGTAAGAACTAGTAGGTTGATGATAAATTCAAGACATTGCTGATGCAATAGTGAAATGGGGGAATCATAAGTTTGAGACACTGGCATTCACAGCAGGAAGAAAATTAAAACTGAATTATTGCCTGGAAAAAGTGGTTTTCCCCCGAAACACATGTTGGCCGTGTTCTGTTAGAAGATTATTTTGTCCTAATTGAAAATGGAATAAAGAAAACAAGACAAAAGAGGAGCATAATTTATGATTATCCTCATTTTGAAGAAACATTAAATTCATACTGCACCATTGGAGTTTTGGTGCTCGATAATTCCGGTCTTGTTACCCCTTTCTTTGGGACTTGTTGATATAGAGGTAAAGCAAGGTAGCAACTGCATTTTGAACTTTACAAAATAAATAACATAGTAAAACATAAGTAAACTTGAAGAACTGGCACATTATCTTTTTACCAAAACAGGAGGAATAAGAAGAACAAAGATGGCACACACCAAGAGTACTCAAATAATTATTTATAAAACTTGAAAGATGAACAAAACCAGAATCCTCTAAATATTGGGTGTTAGACACTTCATCCTTGGCGTTGTGTCCCTTAACTTTTTGCCTCTGTTCCCCAGGTTGTTGATATGTGCTGGACTCTGATTTTACTGTTTTTGTTACTCTGGGCACTTTACCACTGCTAACCAGTGTTTAAGTGCAAGTGCTCCTTTACAAAATGTGTATGTAATTGGCTTATCTATGATTGGCATATTTGGTTTACTAGTAAGTCCCTAGTAAAGTGCACTAGAGGTACCAGGGCCTGTAAATCAAATGCTATTAGTGGGCCTGCAGCACTGGTTGTGCCACCCACATAAGTAGCTCTGTAATCATGTCTCAGACCTGCCAGTACCCACTTGCCAGGCCTAAATCTTCCCTTTTCTTACATGTCAGACACCCCTAAGGTAGGCTTTAGGTAGCCCCAAGGGCAGGGTGCAGTGTATGGTTAAGGTAGGACATATAGTAATGTGTTTTATATGTCCTGGCAGTGAAATATTGCTCAATTCGTTTTTCACTGTTGCAAGGCCTGTCCCTCTCATAGTTTAACATGGGGGCTACCTTTAAATGTGATTAAAGTTTAGCTTCCCTTAGGGAGCAGATGGACATGTGGAGTTTAGGGTCTCTGAGCTCACAATTTAAAAATACATCTTTTAGTAAAGTTGAGTTTGAGATAGCGTGTTTGAAAATGCCACTTTTAGAAAGTGAGCATTTTCTTGCTTATACCATTTCTGTGACTCTGCCTGTTTGTGGATTCCCTGTCTGGGTCAGTTTGACAATTGGGCTGGTTGCACCTCACACTAGAGTGACACAAAGGGAGCTAGGATGTAGTCTGCATTTCCTGATGAGCCATCTGTGCTTGAAGGGAAGGGAGGAGTGGCCACTCATACCTGAAAGGGCTGTACCTGCCCTTACACAATGCAGTCTCCAACCCCCTGGTGAGTGTCTGGGGTCTGGCCTGGGCAAGGCAGGATTTCACATTCAAGAGAGACTTTACTTTGAAGTAGGTCTACTTCAAAGGAGAAATTTTGTATAAGAAGGGCACCCAAAACCACAGACTTTAGAAACCCTTCTGGAAACAAGAGGAAACTCTGCCTGGAGAAGAGCCGAGGAAGAAGAGCTGCCCTGCCTGTGCTTTGTGGAGCTATCCTGCAGTTGCTGCTTCTGCCAGAGTAAAATGTCAAAGACTGGACTTTGTGTGCCTTCCATCTTGAGAAGAACTCTCCAAGGGCTTGATTTAGAGCTTGCCTCCTGTTGTTTGAAGTCTCAGGAACAGCAAAGACTCAGCACCTGGAGTCTCTGGAGAGACTCCTACTCTGCCCTGTTGTGCCCATCAAGTTCCTGGGACCCTGAAAGGAGGAGCTGGCAGCCTAAGAGGAGGAAATCCACGCACAGAGTGCCGGACGGGGAAAAGATCAATGTGACTCCGATCTGCAGAGAGAAGAAACGACGCGCCCGACCCGGCGAAAGGAGAAATGACACAAGGTCCCGCTCGTGAGTGGAATCAACGCATCGCAAGCCCTTTTTGACACACATTCACCCGTGCGGTATTATTTTTGACGCATCCAAGGTACTTTTTCATGCTAACAGTGTTAGTGTGTGTTTAAAACTACTTAGACTCTTTTTGCATTTTTATTAATAACTTGACGTGTGTATGGTGGATTTCTGTCGTTTTTTGGTCTTGTTTTGTTTAGATAAATATTTCCTATTTTTCTAAACCTGTGTTGTCATTTTGTAGTGTTTTCATTAAGTTACTGTGTGTGTGTTGGTACAAATACTTTACACTTAGCACTCTGAATTTAAACCTACTGCTCTGCCAAACTACCAAGGGGGTAAGCAGGGGTTAGCTGAGGGTGATTCTCTTTTACCCTGACTAGAGTGAGGGTCCTTGCTTGAACAGGGGGTAACCTGACTGTCAAGCAAAGACCCCATTTCTAACAGTGGGACTCTGACAAGAAGTATTTTGAGGTTGACACATTCCTAGAAGTCTAAGAATTATATTTTTCCTGCTATAGAAGATTTAGACAATGCGTGTACAATAGGTGGTAGAGAAAATTGAAAGGTCTCCAGAGATCTAATGGACATGCTTAGTGATCAAGCAGAGTTACAAAGAATCAAGATTACTGAAGAGTATAGAGGACTTAAAGCTACCTATGCTGCCCCTGTTACTATGAGTTGTAAAGTTGAAGGCAAAATGTGTGTGCGATTCTTTGGTTGTATTTGTGGATCTCCCCATTTCCTATACAATTTTGTGGGTTACACGAAGACCCCAATGAAAACTTGATAAGAGTATCACATGGTTGAACATTATTTAATGTTGCAATAGTAGACTTGTTTCTGGCCTGTAAACTGGCAGCAGTTTCATCTGGACTGGAGTACATAGAAAATTATTATTGGTATTTCCAGGGGTACTTGAGTTTCCTCCCCGTTCCTTCTTGAATCAAACAAGTAGGTAACGGAGCATTTGATAAATGCCTACTCAAAACCTCATTACAAAAATTATTTAAAAGCACCTTGAGGGAAAATAGTTGTTCAACCTTTGTGCCAAGGCAGTAGGAATAAACCAATAGCAATCATGGGAAACACTGGGCTATGTACTACGGTTGCACTATATGCCCTCTGAACTCTCATTGTGAGAGGTTTCCATTAAGTTTTAAAGTGGAGTCTTAAAGCAGAAGCAGGTTCAGTCATGGAGAACGAACCATTGTGTACAGCTGGTGGGATAGAAACATTTTCATCCCCACTGTGGAGCCAATGCTAGAGGGTATAATGTCTCTAATTAATACGACCAGAGCTCATCTGTGGATGTCAACTAGCTAAGGGATTTGCATTTCCAGGCCTCCTTAGTTTGAACCTCCAATTCAATATAATTCAGTTAGGGCTTAACTACATCCATTCTTGGCCTCTTGTTGAGGTTGTGTTCCACGCATCTTCCTGTTTGACTGGAATGTTGATTCCGCTTATGTTATTCTGTTGGACATCTTCAGTTATTAGAAGAAAAAAAATCCTCATTTGAACTTCTAAGGCAACATTTGATTAAAGTATCCCTGGAGTAGTCTTGAATTTAGCAATTTGTCTTCCTATGAATAATGAAGTAGTTTATTACATTTCACAAAAGAAGTTTTATGAATTCAGAAGATTCTATGGCAGATAACCACTTTTGTCCCTGTAGCTCAGCAAGGCAGTCAGTTTAACTGAAATACAATTCTCCCCTCTAGGGGTTAGAAACAAGCGTGTCCAAAGAGTTACTGATATCTATAGACATTTACTCAAACCTTATAAGGATAACCACAATGACGGTTAGAGTACACTATCACTGCACTCAAAACATCGGGGACTTCTTGAAGACTATTAAGACATTGCTTTAAGCCAAAAAGCAAATCAAAAACATAAGCACAATGATGTGGCATACAGAAATGGCATATTAAAAACAACAAAAACAGACGTTTAATAAAATACTTGTCCAGTGACTCCAGTCACTAATTTGGGAAAAGCCTAAAATGAATAGAACTATCGTGCACACAGATTCCCCACCATAATATTGCTTGCAATATGTTTTTATATACTTTTATTATTGCAACAACACTTTATCAAAAAAGTACAAGAAACTGTGATATTCAAGTAATCCAATCAATATAAACACTTCCGTTTTTAAAAACATTTGTTTAAAAAAAATAATCTTTGTAATTCCTTTTTAGGTCGAGCACAGCAGCGCAAGCGCTGCTTTTCCGATGTGTTGGTATCCATGTGGGCTTTTAAACACACCCACCTCATGACCATCACTTTCACTCGTTCGTGGGCTTGCTTTTCAGAAATCGTTTTTTATCATTGGTAAATCCTTTACAGTTGTCCCTCCAAGGGGCGGTTTTGTTACCGCCTTGGGGACCAACCCTGTTACATCGATAATTGCACGTTTGGCGATATGTTTGACTGCGAGCAAACGTCTTTTTCCTTTTGTGTGTCTCCTTCGCGCTTGTGCTCATGGTGGCCGTGGCGCTTTGAATCTGTTCTTTCAATAGTGTGATTTTGTGCCCACTTTTATTGTTGTGAAGAGGCGCAATTTACTTCTTTCTCTGCCTTTTCAGCAGAAGACACTGTAAGCCTTCCAAGCATGACACTCTCTTCAGAGACAAAATAAACATGATAGATTCACCCAAGAAAATAAATCTACATAATTAAACAATATATTTGTACATAAACGAAACAATTATTAACCGACCGAGGCCAGTTATGAAGTGTAAATAGTCTAATCAAAATGAATTGTAGCAAGTCACAAGGATGACCCAATTTATTTAAACTTTTATTTTACCACCCCAACATGGCAGAAGCCCTACCTCGAGTGTTACCCTTTTAAACAACTGCAAAAAAGTGCATTATAGAGAAAGGAGTGGCCCCTTCACAAAGTGCCCGGGGACACCTTAATCTTGCCTACTTTCTAGGTCGAGCCCGCATGCTCTTTGACCTGTTGTAAGTATTGTGGGCTTTTAACCACACCCACCTTTCACACGTTCATGGACTTGCCTTCCAAAAATCCCTTGATGTCATTGGTAATTGCTTTACGTTTGTCCCACCCTGGCACGGTTTTGTTACCTCCTTGCAGACTGACTCTGTTACATGGATAATTGCACGATTGCTGATATTCTTGAGTGGGGGTGAACTATTTCTTTTCTTTTGTCTCTCGCCTTCGCGCTCTGTGGCAGCCATGGCGCTCATAGTGGCAACAGCGCAAACTTTGTCGGTGGTATCGGAGCGCTGGTCACATTGTTCACACTGTTACCTAATCGGTCATTACTTTTGGCTCTCCCCTTCACGCTCTACAGCTTTCCCCAAAAAGTTATAATTGATAAATGCTTTACTAAAAAACTTAGAAATCAGCAACGCAACTCTCCCAGTACAGTGGGAGAGCAGATACTATAATATTCACTGCTCTCGTGAAAAGTCGCCCCATAATGCTTCTCAAGCATTCTTTTTCAAAACATTTTTACCCGTAACTCAGCCTGTGGTGGTCCTAGGACAATGGGATCACCACCACCAAAATGTTCAGCATGACACATTATTTTTGTTTGTCATCTCTGGGTCCCCACACAAAATTAGTGGGGACCCCAAAAGAATAACCCCTCCCACCATTCAGTCACTTTTTAAGTTCTTTCATGGCTGGATTTTTTTTGTTTTACAACTTGGAGTAGTTTGTGTTAGAAGGGTCTTAGTATTACAGGAGGCATGCTAGGCCTGAAAATGTCGGCACTAGCTCTCTAGGGGCTAAATATGTGGTTACACTACATTACTTAGTGCTGTTCTATTTTCATGTGATTATGCTCTCTGGGGGCTAATTATATGGGTACATGACCATGTTTCTTACAAATGAATATTTTTATTGTGGTGTTCTCTAGGGACTGTCCTGAGTATTACGGTCAACCTACTACAATATTTGCTGCACTCTGTTGTCGCATAATTTTTTGCATGGCATTCTTTTACAAAACATTTTTGCTCATAACTCAGCCTGTGGTTGTACTAGGACAATAAGACCACCTTCAAAACGTTCACCACAATCCACCCTTTCTGTCCAGATCATCTCTGGGTCCCCACAATATGTTATTGAGGACCCCAAAATAATAATCCCTCCCTCCATTCAGTCTCTTTTTAACCTCTCTCATGTCTGGAACTTTAGTTTTACAGCTGAAAGTAATTTGTGTTTTAAGAGTCTTGTTTTGAATAACATTGCAGTAGGCCTGCTAGTCCTCAAATATATAATGCTCTACATCCTCTAGGGGTTAAATATATGGTTACACTGCAATACTTTCAGTCATTTTCTTTTTCATAATGTTATGCCCTTTAGGGCTAGCTATATGGTAACGTGACCATGTTTTTTTTTTTACAAAAGCTATTTTCATTGTGGTGTCCTCTAGGGGCTATTCTGAGCATTACAGTCTAATGCCGAACGTTTATTTCTGCTAAAGGTTTTTATTGAGATTATATGATAATTGTATATGTTTTATTAATCTCTTGTTATTGCAGTTATGACCATGTTTCAGGCCAACTTAACATCCTTATTACACAATGACTGTTTGAACACTCTTTATGTTTGGGTGACCCTTCTAGATTATTTCTCTTGTTACTCCTCTGTGGCTGTCTTGTTTTGGCCATTGTGTTAGCCAGCCAGCAATTCTGATGGTGGGGTGGTGAAAGTGGTATTCTATTGGAATTAGAATGGCAGATTTGTGGCTGCAGATAGAGGAAGAAGATAAATGGAAGTGCTTTAGTTATGTGCAGAGCCTCTGGAATTATGTGGCAATAAAAGACCAAATTATGAGGAGGAGTTGACAATTTATGTGGCAAGAAAAGTCCAGTTATTAATTTGCAATGCCAATAGCTCTAACTCGAGCAAATGTGAGACCCATTGCATTGCACATGGTGGTTTCTCCTGGATTCACCCGTGCATGGCAAACAGGATTTCCCTCTGTAGAAAAAGATGGCAGCTGTCTGGTAATAATTATGCTTCACGTCAGTTTGTGGTTTCGTGCATCTTCTGCTTTCATTGCGGTATGGCATAAGAACAACTAGGTAGTAGGGAATGCCGTATTAATGATTGGTGAATGATTGTGTACGCAATGAAAGAGTGGTAAGATGGCTTGATGGACAAACTCAAGTAGGAGAAAAAAAGCAGCAGAATAAGAAGCAAGTAAAGGAGTGGCAAGAAAGCCCGCCATGGTAAGTAATGGTTTGGTTCCAAGTCCACTCTAAATTTTGGGTATACTTCACAAGTCTTCTTAGTGTATTTTATTGTGAGTATTTTAGGACAAGCCCACCAACCAGCACAAACGGTCTGGTTGTGTAAGACCTATCATGGTTTTACTAAGAACAGAGAGGAGCTTGCAGCCTTTGCATTGTTTACCATTGGTTGGCTTACTGTTACTCTCATTTGCCTGTTTGTTATTCAGTAGTTTGCCTTGTCCATCTTGTGTCAATTCCTTCCTTGGGGCATAGTAATTTACTTCTGTCCTGCTCACTTTTAGGGAACTACTCTTTTCTTTTATCATAAGCCCTCATGGAGAGTGCATGTGTTTTCCAGCTGTCTCCCTAGTGTGCTTGTCTTCCCTCTCTGCTCTCACTCATCTGCTTCTCCCCCACCCACTCTGTGATGTTTCCTCTTGTGTTCTTCTCCACCCCATCTCCATGTTGTGCTCTCGACAGTGTTTCTCCCATGCTTCATGTTACTCTCTTGCTTATTTGCTATTCTCCATCCTCTCCACCCTATGCCTTACCTGCTGCTTCTCTCACCCATATCCTCCATGTTGCCCCCCTCCATCTACACCCCTGTGTTTCTTCCACTCACTTAAAGAAAACGCTAACACATTTATTTGTCTTTTTATTTATGCTCTAACTTTGATCGATAAAAGCAAAAGCACCCGTTATGCATTCTGCAACCACTTACAAAATGATAAGGGCGGCTGTCAAAGTTTTTTTTTTTTTTTTTTTTTTTTTCCCTCTTTCTTTTCTTTCCAATTCTTCTTTAGCCATGCTGCACTGCAACGTGGGGGCTGTACTGCATCGCTAAAGTAGGTCACAAGGTGAGACCTGTTTGATTTGCCAATTCGTGTTTCTTGTTTAAAACATACAGCCTTTGTGGCTTCTTTTAGACTTCTTAGCCATGAATTGAATCCTCCAAGTTCTTTTAGGGTGGAATAGGTGATTAGTTTATTCTGTAATGTAATTATTAAGAGGCTGAGTGGGTAGTCTGCGCTTTTGTGTATTGGGTCATGTGAAATTGACATCGTACTGTACACTGTTGTGGCAGTTAGACTCCTAGTTACCACGAGAAAATCACCTGCTTTGAGGCAAATTTGACACTCCTAAAATATAATCGTATTGCATCTTAGTGAATGTATTGAAGATCATTGTGCAGTGTTAATTGCTCTCGGTCATATAACATTTTTGTTTTACTTGTAACTCTGTTCTTACTGATTTATTGAGAGTATAATTAACAAAGTCCTGTGGTATGGGCTGGGGAGCTTTATTTTTCCTAATCCAAGAGTATTTTGTATGAAAACTGTTTTTCTTTAATTTGATTTATCATAGTAAATGTTTTTTTAAAATTATTATTATTCCTTTCTGTCGGCGAAATTTTTCATAGTGCTGGCATACACTGCTATAAACTAACCACAACCATTCAAAGTCTGCTGAATAATGTCTACGTTTTCAAGACGATGAAATAATGCATCCTTGAATGAAAAACAAATTCAGAAACCATCTTATGTGTGAATAAACGTAATAGACTATGTTGCTTTTGGTTAAACCCAACTAGACTGTAAAGCTATAAGCCTAAGCGCTTACTTATGAAACACTGTAAACCTCCCTCCCAGCCAGGGCCTTGCCACACCTTGGCCTAGTGCTTTAAAATAATCTGCAGTTTTTAAATATTAAAGTATTGAACGGTGTCTCGGCTGGTATTTACGCTCTCCCGTTTCCCATGCCTCTTTTCTGCTAGAACAGGTCTCTTACCCTTTCTTAGTCTAAACTCTTTCCTTGGATTCTTGCATTTCTTTCATTTTACACACCAGATTGGCTATAGCTAGCTCCTGTTCCCTTTACTCATCCTTACTTTTTACTAATTGGCAGCCCTTCGCACTGCATTATTTCCCAGTTGCTTGGGCCCTGTGGCTACCCAAGCACTCGTAGAGGGGGGATGTTTGTAAATCTGCCTTTAGAACAAATGAGTTACAATGCCATCATTCCAACCGTTCTTTCAATTTCCTTTAAATTATAAGCTGTCATGTGTGGCAAAAATGTTTTTTCTTAAACGTAAATACTCTGCTGTAGGGAAAGCTACTGCCTGGGTTGGAGTGAGACTTGATCACAACACGTTTTAAATATGAATTGGCTGCTAATGTTCATCTTAATTGTGAACCAGGGTAGTGTAGTAAGAGATTGTCTCTTGACTGCGGGTTTGACGTTGCTGAATGGCATTCCCTTTTTCCAACAAGCTATCCAGGATACAGGCGACACAGGTGTGTTGTCCCAATTACTACACTTGTTAAATACTTCAGATACTGGCTATGTGCCGAAATGGCAATTTGAACTAGGCATTTTGCCACTTAACACAAATCTAACATAGTGGCAATAAGACGGAAGTGTGCTTCTTTGAAGTCGTCGTGAAGTTCTTTTACTTAAAGAATGCCATGTTGAAAAGGACTATCATGCATATCGGTTCCATAGGCTTATATCTATGACTGGCCAAGTTCCCATTCTGAAAAAGTGACTCTCCTTTATTTTGCCTTGGGCTACTAAATAATCCACCTTTTTTTTTGGAAGAGGGAGATGTTCCTCATTGGTTCAGTATCTTTAACGGATAGTTTAGTGGTGATTGTTCAAACTTAATAAAGGAACTCTCTGCTGAGTACTGAGAAATTAACAATTTGAAGTCCCCCTTCCACGTGGGCATTTTATGATCATAGGAGAAGATCCAAGAATAACTGTAGATAAGACTCTACCCAGAGTTCCTCTGGCCCTTCTATTGTCTCAATGTCCCTAGATGCACTGTTGAGACTGTAAATATTACTGTGGTCTGCTGGTAAATTTTACTTGACATACCAGATTGTGTTTTGTGCTCTGTGAGTTGTTGGTGTATGTTTATAGTACAGGTGATGCTATAAAAGCCCTTTTCACATAACCGCCACAGTATCGTTCTTGATCTATTTGAGCATCTCCTCCAGTTTTGGATCAAAGCGGATGCTCACTGTCAAACATAAATGCTCAGCTAAATGTGACGTGTAAACAGCGGACTAGTATACATTTATCAGCAAGCAGTGTCTACAATAAAGAATCTTCCCATCCTGCACTAGCTAGAATTTGTCTTCCTAGCCCTTCTTTCCTGCCCCTGTAGTGGGTCTCTGGGGGTGCACGGCAGGAGTGCCTCCGTTTTATTTTCACATAGATGGTTGCCACATCTGCTGAATAAAGCCTGGGAATGACCAAATCTCAGTTTCATAGCCACCCTGAGTAAATCAATGCCCAATATCCGTATTTACTTCTTTGGATAAGTAAGATCTCCTGCCCCTTAAAGGAAAGTTCTCAATCTCTGTGAATCACCTTCATGTCTGCTGCATATATAATCACTTATTTAAATTGGGCCATCAGGTGCAGTATTTTATTATCTACTCTTGGTTATCAGCAACACCACCAGAGGTATATTTTCTTTTTCCAGTGGCACTATTTCAGTGTGTGTGTCCTTTCATCTAATCTTTGTGGTTGATATGTGGATGGAGATAAAACCTCAGTGTGCCCATCTTCCAGAACTTAACACTGAGTCCAAGACCCATTTGGAACCCCCTTCCAAGGTAGCTGTTCCTCTTGAAGCTGTACCTAATAGGAATATTTCGTGTAAGATAAGCTCATGAACTGAATTCTTGCCTTTTTACTAAGGGTAGGATTGTAATATTGTGTGATATTAGCATGGAATACTCAGCACGCAAAGCTCCCACCACTTTTGACGTCTTTGTACTAAACTGATCGAAGAAGAGCCTTCCAGATTTTTTAACATACAGTCAATAGAAGAATCTTCAGTCTGGGTATTCTTATTTTGGAGAGGAACAGGGCGATTTGTAGAATGGCAGTAGCATAGTGAAGACTCCTCCTTGGTTTATGAGGTTCTGTCAAATTTAGGGCCAATTTCACTAATGGCCTTGTGGCATATGCAGAAAGGTAAAACATTTTGCAACCAGAAGCAGTTGGTGCCTTCCCTAATATCCTCGGATATGGACCCTTGCTGTCTGAATAAAATGCAAATATCTAATACAGTAAGCAGGTAGTCCCAAATAAAGGATATTGCAGCAATAGCGGCTCATGATGTGTGGCAGGGGTGGGGCAGTGCTCGGGGGGGGGGGGGGGGGGGGAGGAGGGGGGGGAAGTTCAGTGAAAACAAATTAATAATTAAAAAAAAAAAAAAAAGTACCTGAATGCGCCTCTGTCGCCACCACCATCCCGCAGCTCTCATTTCCTTTGCTGCAGGCACAGGCCCCCAGCTGTTGGTAGCATGGCAGCAGCGTTCAAATTGCTTGGAACGCCCAGCCAGGGCACTCCTAGGCATACTTGGGAGAGTATGCTGGCTCTCTCCAACCTGGCACTGCATTGCCGGGTTATGCAGAGCTTAGTGTGCATGTATGTTTGGCTGGCCTGAGACGGCCGACCAAACATATATGAGTACTGAGGGGGATTGCTGAGCACTACCCCCTGTGCTCGTCACGGACTGTGGCCTCGCCCCCTTTACAATACAATGAATATAAACAGAGTTTATTATCATTGTATTGTAGAAGTTTGGCAGCGGCTGCTATTGCTTAGGGGAGGTTTGGGGTTGGGAGGGGGAGATGCTCTGCCGCCCAAACGGAGGAGCCACCCCTGATTGCAGTAGACCAGAGGCAATCGATTCAGAGATTATAAAACTGCAAAGCAAAAGTGGGGCACTGTAGTTGATTACATAAAGAGAAGATTCCTTCCAGTATGAGAACCTCGGTTTAACAGAATTCTGTTCTGCAGTAGTTCCAGTCCTGACTGGAATTAATCATCTACAAACATTTGAGTTATGATGGATACAACTACCTGTGGATTCCTTACCTTATGAATTCTCCCAATGCGCCAGCATTCGACAGAAAATTTTCTTCCCAGCTCTTCACGTCGACGATGACCTCACAATTGCACAGCTCCGCACGTGACTCCGTCTGACGTCATTGTGGCAATAAGAAGTCCTTGCCGGCGTGCTGACGTCGGTTCCCTTTTTTTTCTGTGCCTTCGATGCTAACGGTTTACTCCTAGCTCTCGAAAAGCTACTGTTTTAAAGGTGTCTTATTTTACTCTGTTACAATGTCTCCTCCTAAAAAATGTCAGGGTTTAAACCTTGGCGTGAGTGCGGGGGGGGTCGTATGTCTGTCACGGATCCTCCTGACGATTGCTTATGATGTCTCAGTTCAGATCACGAGGTAGGAGAGTTTGTGTCCTGCCAAAGGATGAATACGAAAGTGCTGAAGGAAAAAGAGGCTAAACTTATTTTAGCTAAGGCGAAGAAAGGACACAGAAGTCATCCGAGATCTAAGATTAGATACTCATCATCACATAAGTCACATAAGAAGCGGTGCCGGCATGACTCAACGTCTTTCATCTAGAGGTCAGTCTCGATCTCGCTCTCCATTCATACGACGTGGGAGGTTAGTCCCACTGGAACTCCGCAGCCTGAAAGTCCTCAGGCTTCGTCAGCACCATCGCTGATCGAGGTAGTTGAGTCCCCAGCGAGTCCTCTTTTCACCTGGGGTTCAAGAGTTGGTGGCACAAGTTCCGGATCCGACCTAGGTGCCACATGAAGATCCAAGGTTTCCTGCCTTCCAGACTCCGGGAGTGGATCCGGAGGCATTTCTGAATGCCATGTTCAGTATCTTCAATAAGGCTATGGCCCCTGCTGGTGCTCTGACTGGTTCCACGGATCCATTGGCATTCTCCTTGGCTCTCCGGCTCCATACAAGTTGGCTCCATTTGTGTATTTTGATCAGGCTGAGGATGCTGGTTCGGTGCCGATGACATTGCCTCATTGGCGCCAGAGGCCTATGACATCACCTCATAGGTGCTGATGACAGTGCCTCGTATGTCGACGGAACCGATGGAGTCAACTGTGGTGCCGGATGGATCCCGGTCGGGACAAAGTACATCTCTAACTCCATGTCAACGCCGAGGTTGGAGGCCAGGTTGAGGCCACGGAAGAAAGCACTGAGGCTCTTGGAGGAGCAAGAGTATCAGGGACAGCTGTTGGAGGAAGGAGAGATTGCTGAGCCCTTGGGAGAATTTCAGGGCCTAGACTCAGCTAGTGGGCTGAACACTTCCCCTGAGTGGGATCCTTCATCCCCAGGGGAGTTTACGGAAGAAGTGGCTTCCTTCCATTCTGTTATCAAGAAAGCTGCAGATTTCTTGGACCTCCCATTGCTAGCTGCTGAGGTTAAAGCTAACATTTTGACTGAAGTCTGACATCCTTCTTCTACTTCAGCAGAGCCCTTGCTCCCATTCCGTGGTGCTCTTATGGAGCCTATCTTAGAGGTCTGGATAAAGCCTGTTACATCACCAGCTGTGTCCAGAACTGTTGCAAGAAGGTACAAGGTTGGTCCCGGAGAATCAGGATTTTTGTCACAGCATTGCGACTGGAGAGCTTGGTGGTCCAGGCTTCTTGTTCGGCTCGTTCTGCACCAGGCTCCTTTCCTGTTACTCCATTGGACAGGGAGTCCAAGAGGATGGAGCAGACGGCTAAGACGACTTTCTCATCCTGCAGTATGGCTCTAAAATCGGTCAATGCTACCTGTGTCTTGGGTAGATATGTGCACGCCCTGATGGACAAGCCTAGAGCTGTATTGCCTAACTTGCCGCAGGATATGCAGGGGCAGTTCGATGAGCTCCTGTCGGACACCCAAGCTGCACTACTTTAGTCGCCACCAGGAGACATGCGTGGCTAATGTCTTCTGGGTTTTCAACAGATGTCCAGGAAACTTTATTAGACCTTCCATTCGATGGAGAAAAGGTGATTGGCACCAAAGCGGACTCTGCCTTAGAGTGCTTTAAAGAGAGTAGGGCCACGCCAAAGTCTTCCACATCTACTCCTTTCAGGTCCTTCCGGAAGTGTAAGGGGTTTGGCCATGGAGCTGCTTATTGTGGAAGACCTTCAATCCATGACTCTACAGTCTGCCAACCTTCCATATATATCCTTTAGAGGGCTGGGGAGGGTTAGGATGCGAGGAGCCACCAAGCACCCTGCCTCTACTTCTTCCTCTGGGGGAGCACAGCAAGGAAAGCAGCCCTAGTTTTCCATCCATTTTAAGTCATGCTTCTCCCGTAGGGGGAAGATTATTTCATTTTCTCCATGAGTGGGAGTTAGTTACATCGGACTCCTGGGTACAGAATATTGTGGGGAAAGGGTATGCCCTTCCCTTTCGAGAGTTTCCTCCTCCCATCCCTCCCCTTCCTTCGTCTTGTTCAGAGGGTCATCTGCTGTTGCTTCAGCAGGAGATTCAAGTCCTTTTATCAAAAAGCGCAGTGGAGTTGGTTCCAGAGCAGGAAAGGAGTCAGGAGTGCTATTTGAGATATTTCCTGATTACCAAGAAGGATGGTCGATTGAGGCCTATCCTGGATCTGAGGATTTTGAATTGGTTCATCAAACAGGAGAAATTCCAGATGCTGACTCTAGCGCAGGTGCTTCTGGCACTGAACAAAGAGGATTGGATGGTGTCTGTAGACTAGCAGGATGCTTACTTTCATATCCCCATTCTCAAGTCACACATGAAGTATTTCCGGTTTGTGGTGGGGTTGCAACACTACCAGTGTGCAGTCCTGCCTTTTGGTCTTACTTCCTCACCTTGAGTCTTTACGAGGTGATGGTGGTGGTTGCAGCAAATCTCAGAAGGAAGGGAATATCACTATTCCCTTACCTGGACGATTGGCTGATCATAGCTGAGTCTCCAGAGCTTGTGTTGCATCACCTCTAAATGACAACGCAGTTGTTGTTCAGTCTGGGCTTTACAGTGATCTGCCCAAGTCTCACCTGGAGCCCTCAACGACTCCTGTTCATAGGGGCTGTATGGGATACAACATTGAATCGGCCTATCCTCCGCCTCAGCGGATCCAGGACATTCAGGCGTTGATTCCAATAATTTAAAAAGGAGTGGTTGTTCCAGTCCAAAAGGTCCTACGTCTGCTCGGTCTGTTCGCTTCTTGCATTCTGTTGGTCACTCATGTATGTTGGCACATGAGGGCTCTCCAATGGTGCCTCCGCAAGCAGTGGTTTCAACGCAGAGGGGAATCTCGAAGAGTCGATAACGATCTCCAGAGACGCTGAAACGGATCTATGATGGTGGGCTGTGGACGGCAACCTTTCCCAAGGAAGGCCGTTTGCTCTACCACCTCCAGTGGCCATGGTCGTAATGAATGCTTCCACTCCAGGGTGGGGTGCTCATCTGGGGGATCTGAGGACCAAAGGATTTTGGTCTCCAGTGGAACAGACTTTTCACATCAATCTGTTAGAATTGCGGGTGATACGTCTGGCTCTCAAGACCTTCCTTCCATCCCTTCGCAGTCAGTTCAGGTCTTGACGGACAACACTACCACGATGTGGTACATCAACAAGCAGGGAGAAGTAGGGTTATACCTTCTCTGCAGAGAGGCTCTGCGACTCTGGTCCGGGGCACAGGACCATCGGATTTGCATAGTAGCAAACCATCTGGCCGGAGTTCTCAATGTACTTGTGGACCGTCTCAGTCGGCATTTCGAGTGGCGTCTCCATCCGGATCTGGTTCTTCAAATCTTCAGGGTGTGAGGTTTTCCACAGATAGACCTGTTTGCCACTCGGGACAATGTGCACTGCCCGTCGTTCTGTAGCCTCCAGTATCTGGTGCAAAGCACGTTGGGGGATGCGTTTCAGATGTCTTGGTGCGGCCAGTTACTTTACGCTTTTCCCCCCCATACCCTTGATTCCTCGGGTTCTGAGGCAGATTCGCCAAGATCGGGCTCAAGTCATTTTGATATCTCCGGATTGGCCGAGAAAGGTGTATTACACGGACCTTCTCCAACTCTCACTGTGCCCTCCGCTCTGTCTCCCTCTCTGGGCAGATCTCCTCTCACAGTCATTGGGGTAGGTTCTACACCCCCAGCCTGCACCTACATGCCTGGAGATTGAAAGGTGTAATCTGAGTTCCTTTTCTCTCCCGCCAGAAGTGGTGGATGTTATCGGCCAGATGACACTCCACCTAGACTGTTTATACCGGCAGATGGGTGAAATTTGTGATTTGGTGTGGAGAGAGACAAATTGATCCCTTGAAAGCCCATTTGTCTGATGTTCTGATGTTTGCCTTTACTTTAGCACAGAAGGGTTGTGCAGTTGCGACTGTCAAGGGCTATTTGTCAGCACTGTCAGCCTTTCTGTGCCTTGCTGATCAACCTTCCTTGTGCAAATCACCTATAGTTGTTAGGTTCTTAAAAGGCCTAACTAATAAATTTCCTCCCACTCCGTTTCTCATGCCTCAGTGGGATTTAAATCTGTTTTTGACTTTTTTAATGGGTTCACCATTTGAACCTGTGCATTCTTGTTCTTTAAGGTTGTTGGTCTTAAAGACAATTTTCCGTGTTGCTGTTACGTCTGCTAGGCGTGTGAGTGAGCTTCAGGCTCTTAGTGTCAAACCTCCCTTTACGTCATTCTATGCTGACAAAGTGGTGCTGAGAACCAGGGCTGCTTTCCTTCCTAAGGTTGTCACTCTTTTCCATCTGAAGAGTCTATTACTCTTTCAATCTTCTATCCTTCTTCTCACCCTTCAAAAAGAGGAAGAAAGACTCCATTGCTTCGACCTGAGAAGGGCTCTCAGTTTCTCTGAGAGAACTAAGGACTTTAATTTGGATGACCAACTCTTCGTTGAATATGTGGGCAAGATGAAAGGCAGAGCCGTCAATAAAAGAACCATATCCAGGTGGGCCATTCTTTGCATTAAGATCTGTTATTCATTGGCAAAGAAGGTTCCTCCTGAGGGTATTAGAGCTCATTCCATCAGGGCTAAGTCTGCCACTTCGGCTTTGGCTAGAGGTGTTCCTGGAGTGGATATTTGCAAAGCGGCAACTTGGGCTGCCCTCCATACTTTCGTGAAGCATAATTGCTTGGATTCGGAAGTCAGTAGGGACGGCCATTTTGCACGTTCTGTGTTGCAGGATTTCTGGTGTGACCGGTCATGCACCCACCTCAAAGTGTGGTACTGCTTTAGGACTCTATTCATAAGGTGAGAAATGCACAGGTAGTTGTATCCATCAGAAGAACAAGTTACTTACCTTCGGTAGCGCTTTTTCTAGTGGATACAGTAGTTACCTGTGGATTCCTCACAGTCCCACCCACCTCCCCGTTGCCTCTCTGGTCATACCAAGACTACTTCATTATAAATGTATATACATTTGGATTTTTTTTTTTTATACGAATACATGTTGTGCTTGTAATATATCTGTATTGCAATATGTGTGTGTGTGTGTGTGTGTGTGTGTGTGTGTATATGTATATATATATATATGTATATATATATATGTATATATATGCTTTTGTGAGGTCGGTTTTCACCTGTTCGCCTTAAAGGCATGTAAAAAAAAGGGTGAAACTGACGTCAGCACACCAGCGATGGCTTCTTATTGCCACGATGATGTCAGACGGAGTCGCGTGCGGATCCGTGCAATTGTGACGTCCTTGTCGACGTGAAGAGTTACGAAGTAAATTTTCCGTCTAATGCTGCCGCATTGGGGGAATTCATAAGATGAGGAATCCACAAGTAGCTACTGTATCCACCGGAAAAAGCGTTACCGTAGGTAAGTAACTTTTTCTTCAGATACATTAGTCTAAGTAATTTGATGCAAATTAGTACAGCAACTGCATTAGGTTGTTCGGTTAAACACTATGATTACAAATTATGAGAATGATGACAAATTGAGGTGGTCACCTTACTGAGGGAACTCGTTTCACTACTTACCCAGGCTAAGAAAAACTCTGTATACAGCTAAAGGAAATCCATATCCACTGTAAACTTTTTACTGGTTCTCAGAACTACTTTTAGCTCACAAGCAACACATCTAATTACCAAAAGGAATCCTTTGTATCCCGTTGGACCATTTCATCCCCAGGCTAAGTTTGCCCTAAAGTATGATGCAACACTTGGCAAAGGTACACCTAAGAGGGAACGAGTTGCACTTCCATGCAAAAGCTGTTAAAACAAAAAAAATCTACAAAATCCTTAATCAACAGATTTTTTTCCTGTTCAAGCATAAACCTCAGAGGCTTTGGATTTTGCTAGGCATATCTCTGTCTACCCCCCCTTTTGCTAATCACTTTTACCCCTCATTTTGCTGCTGTAATTAATGGCCATCTGAACAAACAAAAACTCACTAGGACAACATTGTATGCAAATGTTTCTTGATAATTGTTTTCAACTGTGAATCACTTAGTTTGCAGTAGTGAAAAGGACATCATGTTTTCCCCTTTGCTGGTAAGCCACCCACACTGAAGCATGCACTGGGAACAATGGAAGTCAAATATTATTTCTCTCAAGGATCTGTAAATAACTAACAGTGTAAACTTCTTTGAATGGGCCATGTGTGCAACATTGCTCCAGGGTGCTGCTAATCCTTGTCAGATTAAGTATAGCCACTTAAAACATTGCTTTAAAAGATATTTTTTTCAATGGGAGTAAGTTAGTTAGTCTTTTTGGTATCTTGAGACTGTCCTTTGAATTGGATTACAAGTGTGCAATCTCGGGACTTCACTGGACTAGCCAATATGCTTTTGTCATTGCTGCCATATATACTGGCCTGTTTCTTCTATTCCCTGTGATCAAGTCTGAGGATGAGGTGGGGAAGTCATTTTACCAAGCAAAATTGTTTGTTATTCTGTTAGAATTCTTGTTTTGGGGGTGGGTTTGAAAAGGTGTATCACTGAATTTTAACATACTTGGCAGTCTGGACATCTGCCCTGACATACATGAGGCAAACAGGCACCGCTATTCAATGAGAAGCTCCGTAATCGTACTTAGGATAGTGATGATTGCAACTCCATTCAAAGCTACACCTAGCTTGCTATACCACATTCTATTACCTGATGTACATTTGTGCAAGCACTGAACATGCTTCGATCGATCAGGCTTCACTGCTCTTGCCCCATATGACATTACACTTCTAGTAAAGACTCAGGGACCCAGAACACTCTTAGTCGCCGTTTTCTGGGTTGTGTCGCAGCCCTAACAAAGCTGCTTTACATCCACGTATGACATTTGTTTAGAATTCGGGGGTTAACTGTCTATGGGCTTATTTGCTTTAAAATCATCTCTTGAGAGGAAACAGCAGCTTCCTTTCCAGAGGCCACATAACTGTAGATGTTGGAATGTTAACCTATTTTCAATACAAAGTTCAGTTCCAAAATGTGTTTAATTTTTCCCTACCTCTGGTTCACAGGGCTTTTTAAGATGCTATGGTTGGGAAGGGGTTTGTATGCAGCAATCTTATTTCAGTGTACATTGCAGAGTAGGGATTCGATGTAATTTGCTACAAAAGAAACTGGATCATTAGGCCTTGCCAGTATATTTCTAGATAGAAGCTTTAATTTGTCACTTGATCAAAGTATTGAAAACAAAGTAAGAAATTAGCTGTCTGTGTTTTAGCATGGGTCAGACTGCTTACATTCAATTGACATATATAGTACCATTGCAAAGTTCCTCGTCTCATAAATGCAGACCATAATTCTCAATACTTTTTGAGCCTGTTGTGACCCATATCGTACTCAGTTCTATTGAAAGTGGTAGCCAACATATGCTGCCAGGAAATGCATATATGCTTTTAGGTAATCACTGGGCTTGTCTCTCAATACGCTGCCAAATAATTCATGTTTCCATTTCTGAAATTAAGAAAGGCTACTTATGCTTATCGTGTTGCTGTGAATGATGTGTTAAGCTGAAGGCGAAATGTTTGTGATTCCTCTACTGTAGCTGTGGCGGGGGCGGGGGCGGGCTTTTTACATATAAAGGCTTTGGTGGATACAATTAGGCCCAATCATTTAAAAACTATCATAGCGATTGTTACTTATGATTTAAAAAAAGAAACCCGTGTGTTTTAGAACACTTGCGTGCGGCAAATACATATCTAGTCTTTCTTTGGACTAGACTCTGTTAGCTAGAGATGCCACTCCTTGGACATGTTGTAGTTGTTGTACTGGAGTCTTGTTTTTGTGGTGGCTTCCTACTTAATCATGGCCGTGGCACGGATGCGCAGCATAGATGCTGCTGGCGCACCAAAGGCAAGCCCATCTGTACCCGTCCGTGTGCCCAGTAGCAGCCAGCCACTATGCTCCTCTGAAGAGAAGAAACCAGGCTACAAGGGATAAAAATGCAAGGCTTGTCTAACCTGCTGAGGTACTTTTAAATTTCAGAAGCCCTACTTCATGTGAGTGTAAATTAGCTGAGAATGACTGTTGGGGGCCCGTTATATGTAGAAGGACTTTGCACCTGCAATGCTTAAGCTTTACAGAAGGTGAACCCAAGGGCATCAAGGCTCAGCACCTTAAGGCTGCTCTTCTTAATATCTGCTCTCTGCTTAAACATGCAC
Organism: Pleurodeles waltl; assembly: GCF_031143425.1. NCBI lineage: Eukaryota > Metazoa > Chordata > Amphibia > Caudata > Salamandridae > Pleurodeles > Pleurodeles waltl. The sequence goes on along the minus strand of NC_090445.1, from coordinate 535,989,193 downwards.
TAGATGGCTGTAATCCAATACTTGATTCCCAACTTTGTATCCTTTTCAGGACTGAGACCTTGTTGAAGGATGACTCTAATGCTGATTTACAACTTCCTCTGCCGGCAAGAGAAAGCGTGGGGCTGGGGAGGATTGCAATTGCCTTAAAAAAAATACCTTAAATGTTCGACATTTCAGGTTGAGGAACTAAAGGATGCAGTAGCCTTGGGTTTCTTATTTCGCTGCCACCCAACACTCCCCGTTCAGGGATGTAGATTTACTGTCCTCCAGGGTACACAGGACACTTTATTAACTCTCTTCTTCAAGCCCTAGCACCTATGGTCATTAATTATGCAAACGCTATGATATTAGAAGCTTTTAATATACACTTGGACATTGCTGAAGATGCTCTGGCTTCACGCCCTTGGAAAACATTAACGGCCTTGGATCTCCCTCTTATTCCATCAGATCCAACTCATGAGGCTGGACACGATTGATTTAATATTTTCTAAAATATGTATTGCCCTGGAAGCCCCTCAGAAAATGGTATGGAAAACCACTTTATTTGACCACTCCCCTGACTATTTCCAATCATTAAGATAGAGCCCAATAAGGCTACAAATGGCCCGACTCATGCCTAGAACAAAATCACCATCCCACAGCTAAAGGAATATCTAACTTCTAAAATTCCCTCTTTTTTGAGGGATGTAGCAGTAGATAATCTGGCAGTAGACAACTGGCCTACTGCAGCAGCCGATAAGGTGGCCCCAGAAATGTTGTCCCAAAGAAAGTCAAGTTCCACTAAAGCTCCTTGGTTTACAGCAGAGCTAACTTTAGAAAGATAATCCTGCAAAGGATTAGAAAGAAGTTGGGGACATCACTACCATAGTGAAGACAATGCTCTTTATAAGCTAGCTCTAAAATCTTATGACAATATTAAATTGGCAAGATGGAATCAGTATTCTAAATTGATTATTGAGGCTAAGAATAGGCCCAAATCTGGCTCCCCTTTAGATCCTTTCCCCTCCACATATTATGTATCAGATCACCAATATAAGTTGGTCAATTTAGCTGGAACAGTTTTCTCCCTCCTTGCACTCAGGATCTGTGCTCATCTCCTGGGGAAAAAGCTAATGTATTTCCCATTCTGGGGGGGAAAAAAGAAAAGAAAAACAAAGCAGATACAGCACTGTTATTCATGGTCTTCCCTATTTCCCTTCTTCCTCCTCCTCCCTCAAAGATCTTGAAGAAACTGGTCAATATTCGGATTTCTAAATTTATAGAAGTGTCTCATGTGTTATGCCCCTCAAAATCTGGCTTCAGAGCGTGACATAGCACGGAGACCGCACTGCTGGAGATCTGAGTTTATAAAATGAAACCTAGACCTCGGCTATACCAATCTGCTGATTCTTCTGGATCTCTCAGCAGCATTTCACGCTGTTTCTCACAAGATTTTACTACATTGGCTCGCTGCAATTGGTGTGACTGGCTAAGCCCTGCACTGGCTCTCCTTTTTGGGGTCATGAGAGCAAGCTGTCTGGATGAGACCATACTGTTTAGAGGTGAGAGCCCTACACTGTGGAGTACCTCAAGGCTCTGCACTCAGTCCAACCCTGTTTAAGATCTTTTTGAAATGGCCCTTTTCTGCAGGGTCATCCTCAGACTTTTTGCTTTCTTCATCCTCGTTTTTAAATGTTGTTTTTGTTGGCTTTTGGCACTTTACCACTGCTAGCCTGTGCTAAAGTGCATGTGCTCCTTGCTTAATACGTGGGAACATTAGTGTGTCCACAATTGGCATATTTACTTGTTAGTCCCTTGTAATGTACACCATATGCTCCCAGTGCCTGTATATTAAGTTCTACTTGTGGACGTGCAGCACATATTGTGCCACCCACACAGTAGCCCTGTAAACATGTCTCAGGCCTTCCACTAAAGAGCCTGTGTGTGCAGTTTCAAACTTTCATTTCAACCTGGCAAGTGCACCCAGTTCCTAGGCACAAACCTTCCTTTTTATTACCTATAAGCTACCCCTAAGAGAGGCCCTAGTTCGCCTGAAGGGCAGGGTTCAGTGTTTTAAAAAAGTTGGACATGTACTTGTAAGTTTTTACTTGTCCTGGTAGTGAAGAACTATTAAATTCATTTTTTCACTACTGCAAGGCCTATCTCTCCCATAAGTTTACATCGGGGTCACCTTAAATCAGCTTTTAAGTGTAACTTCCAATTAGTAAAAGATAGAAATTTGGAGTTTGGTGTCTCTGGACACACAATTTAAATTCACAACTTATGGAGAAGTCGAAGTTTAAACTGCAAGTCTGAAAATGCTACTTTTAGAAAGTTGGCATTTTCTTACTTTAACTTTTCTATGCCTCTGCTTGTCTCTGAATACACGTCTGGCATTGGTGACAGCTGAGCTTTTTGCATTCTCTCTAGACAGTCACACATAGATGGGAGCTGAGGTGTGGCTTAATGGGCCATTAACTGGCTTTATTGGGGTGGAGGAGGGGTGTGAAGCTTAGCACAGCCTCACTTAACCTGAGTAGGGCTGTGCCTCTCCCACAAAGGGCTGCACAACCCCCTGTAGAGTGTCTAGAACCAGAGAGAGAAAAGGCAGGGACCATGTGATCTTCAAAGACCTATTTGAAGTCCCTCCCACTTCAAAGGCACATTTGGGTATTAGTACTGGACCCCAAACCGCAACCAATCAGAACTCTTCTGTAGCAAGAAAACTCTGCCATGAAAGACTACTGTGCTGCCAGGAGGGTCTGCCACTCTGCAACTGCATTGCTGCGTTGGCCTTCTGCTTTCTCTGTGCTGTAGGAGGGATTGCCACACTGCTACTTGCCTTGCTCTATTGGCCTGCGGCCTCCTGCTTCTTGCATGCTGTGAGAAGGACTGGGCTTGTTCTCTACATCCTTGAACACAAGATTCTCCAAGGGCTTGTTGGCTTGCCCCCTGTTTCTGCAGTCTCAGGGACATCAAAGACTGCCTGCAACTCTCCTGGTGCTGCTGGACTCTGCCATCTGTGAGTCCTAACCTTGCCTAATGTTCTGCAGCTGATTTCTGCAAATACTGCTGCATCATCTAGAGTTTGTGAGAAAAATCTGTGTATCGATCCTTCGACACCAACGCAGAAGCCGTTAGTTGACAGCAGATTCACAGCCTGCACGACCTAGTGATGATGCTCTATGCGTCTTGATGACGCTCTATCACATTCACTTTGGTGATTCGACTGCGTGGAATATCCTGACGCATCGTGCCCTCCATGTCGATGCTTTGCTCCATCAAATGTACTGTTTCAGCAGACTCTGTAGCCGGCCTACTCTCCATCGCGGTAGGCCTGGATTTTGCATTCATACCGGTCCCTCGCGGCTTCAAATAACCTTTTCACTGCTAGTGACGTCTAAGCACTGTTTTCACACTTCATCTTGAAAAAAATCATATCTTGACTTCTTATGGAACTTTTGTCGTTTTGGTCTTGTTTTACTTGGATAAATATTCTCTAGTTTTCTAAACTGATATGGAGTCTTTTTATGATGTATTTAACTGTGTTACTGTAAAAAGTGTTGACAAATACTTTACTCATTGCTGCTTAAGTTATGCGTGACTGCTCTGTGGCAAGCTACCAGAGGGTGAGCACAGGTTAATTTAGGTTGTGTATCTGAATTACCCTGACTAGGATTGTGGTCCCTGCTTGCAGTAGGTGAATACCTCTGACAACTTGAGACCCAATGTCTAAGAATACCTGTATGTTGCCCTGTGCTGCCTTGGTTGAGTAGTTTAATTTCAAAAACATTTCATATCCAGACAAAACACAATTGTTCTCGTACAAAGAAGCCTCGGCGGCAGCTAAAAGGGCTTTCACGGCTTGTATAAAAGCAGTCATGGGTTGGCTCTGTGTCAATAACCTTCAGAGTAATCCTGACAAAAGTGAAATTTTGTTGCTCAGCCCTGCCCCTTTGTCTGGATGGATGGATGGATGGGTGGCTGGTCTGCAAACTGCCCTCCTCCGACAAATGGACTCAGGAACTTGGGGGTACTATTTGAGGTAAGCCAAACTAGGAAGAGGCAGATTACTTGTGTAGTCATGTCATGCCTTGGAATCTTAAGAGCACTGAAAATACTTTTGTTCTTTCTTCCTTGGGATGTGCAGAAATTTCTAGCACAAGCTGTGATCTTATCCCGTCCTGACTACTCCAATGCTCTCTCATCTCGGCCTTCCTGATTACCTGATACACCATTTCCAAGTGTTTCAAAATACTGTGATTCGGCTACTGCTCAAACTCCCAAAATCATTGTGTGTAGCATTCTTTCACAAGCAGCCCCACTGGCTTCCTGTTTTATAAAAGAGTTACCTTTTTAAAGCCCTAACAATTGCTTATTGTGTGTTTTATTATTCAGGTCGTAAATACCTGAACTTGAGGATCTCAGAATACTGTCCCCGCTGAGATCTCAGCGCTCCATGAATGCCAGACCTGATTGTTCCACCCTTTAAGAAAAAGATGCAAGGGGGCTCTTCCTTCTCCTTACAGGTAGCCTTTCTTTGGAACCAGCTCCATTTTAAGAAACACTTTGAATGAGACTGTTTCAGGAAATTGCAAAAAACCCACTTGTTTAGCGATTAATGCTTTCTGTAACTTATATGCCATGTTCAAGACTGGGACGCCCTTGAGTAGCTGTGCGCTTTAGAAGTACCTTTATTCATTCATAGAAATATCCTATAAAGTATATCATCTGAATAAATGTTAATGTTGTGAAGGATTGATTTTCGCAGCCTGTAAACTGGGCAGCAGCTTCATGAGGACCAGAGGATTCTGATAATTGTTATTGGTATTTCCAAGGCTACAACCATTACCCTGTTCCTTGTTTAATCCTGCAAATAAGCCACACAAGATAGAATGTGTGCCTGCTCAAACCTTCATTACAAAAATAATTTCACAGCTGTTGCAAATGGGTTTCGCCCATTTAGTATACCAAGATTTTTTTTGATCACCCAATTTTAGAACCTTTACTGTAGATGAGGCTCTGTACCTAAATCTCACTTATTATAATTGCATAGTAATTGGGCTGTGTATGTTTACCACCAGTGTCCATATTCTAAGACGGGCTGCTGTGACACAGCTAGCGTTAAAGGCACTGGTCCGGTTACACCTTTGCACACGTGTCAGGGCAGTGCTATAGAGCCTGGTACCTGTATTCAGGTAATCTGCCTGTGGCAGGCTTAAGCAGCAAATGGAACCTGTCATAATACACCATTTATTTGACAGGCCTAGACATTCATTTTAAATATTAATATGTCATGCATATGTAGGCCTAATTTCATCTAAAGACAAGATGCATGATATTTAAAAGTAGGATTTGTAAGTATTTTGAACATGTTCTTACAGTCAAATATCCCTAAAATGACGTTCTCTCTAGCAAGGCTGGCTGCTGCTATAAGGAATCATTGGACTACAATATTACACCTAATAAGTGCTAAATTCAGGTCAATAGCAGCTGAAGATTAATGTCTTCCACTAATTTTAATTGGAATTGTAAATCCCCTCTCATGGTAGGATTGACATTTTTAAATTGGCCTTCCTTCACTTGAAAGGAACCTTCTTCCAGAACACACAAGGCTTGCCCTTTCCTTTGTTTTACAAGCCAGAGCCAAAGAAAGGGTAGAAGTGACCAGAACAAGTTTTAGGATTAGACAAAGGGGTGCCCTCCATCCACAGGCTGGCACTGGAATAAAAATTGTGTCCCCAGAACAGGAAAGGACACAAGACCCCAGACCTGTACTACGACAACACCATAAACAGCTAGAAGGACAAGCTTCTTCATGTGCTTAGGACTCTGCAGTTCACTCCCAGGACTAGATGGGTCCCTCCAGGGCCAGTGATGCAGGCCCCACTATCCTCCCTAAGGAACAGTTGGGAGAAGACCGGGACTTCTGTGCTCCAGTAGGGGAAGAGGAGCATCAGGTGCCAGGCAAAAGAGGATGCTGGCAAAATCAGCTCCCTGCTAGTGCACCTCTTTGAGGCCAGGAGGCCTGCTGAATATGCTCCTGGTGGCTAGAGCTCACCAGTAGGAGTAAAATGAGTCCATTGAGGCACCTGGACACCCAGCTTGCATCTTGCCCCTGACCTCCGTTTCCTGCTTGTTCCAGACTCATCCAGTGACACTGCTGCTCCCGGGCTTTCCCACTCACCATAGTCCTGCCGACCACCAGAAATACTAAATCCAGGCTCCAGTGCAACCAGCAGCTGATGCACATCTGGCAAGCCCATCTGTGCCTGTTGCACCTGGACCATGCCAGCGCCACGACCCCTGGACTGCCCAGCCCCCCCCAAAGATACTTCATCGCTGAGCTCTACACCCTCGATTCCAGACACCATAACAAACACTGCCACCACACTGACCCATGCTCTATAGTAGGACTTTTCACCAACACAGACGGCCACTTCTCTGCCACAGCACACACCAGCCCACTTACCTGCCACACCACAGACACCACCTGACCAAAAACACTAACTCACATGTGCCCTTCTCAACACATGCTCACTATGGAAGCATCCAACCAAATACTGGACCTCATTGCCACCCTCGCACCCAACATCATCTTCCTCACTGAGATCTGGACGAACCCAATATCCACCCCAGACACTGCTGCAGTGATCCCTGATGGATATAAAATCACTTTACAGGATTGCACCAACAAGTTGGGAGAAGGAACAGCTATCATCCCCCAAAAGAGACTATAGAGTGCACCCCCACCACTGACAACACCATCCCCTCATGGAATAATCTCAACTTCAGGATCCACATGGATGACAAGACAACGATCCAAGGCACACCGGCATCCTGATTCCCCAGGCTGTGCTCCAGCTTCTGGCGCACCATCTCAGAGTTCATTGTGCCCCTAACCTTATGCTCCAAAGGCGACATCTTCCTCAGCGACCCAACAACATACATTCCTTGCATCTCCTCGACAGTATGAGTAGCCTCGGTTTGACCCAGATTGTCCACGACCCTACACACACCACAGGACACACACTGGGCTGCCTTTTCACCTCTAGCAACCATGTCAAATACAGTCATGTCATAACTCACATGGACTAAAAACTCTGTAGTCTACTAAAGCTTCTCCAGGCTCTGCACCGCCGTCCCCAAGATGAACAGCACCCCCTGCAGAGTTGCAACAAAATCTCAGAGACCATCTGGATGGATGCCATCAACATCTCCAATCCTGCTCCCGCCAACATCTTGTACAGGGGGTGAAGAACTTCAATGCCTGAATAACCAATTGCACTGACAGCATTGTCCTCATCTAGAGCAACATCCTGAGAAAATCCTTTAAAAACGTAAGCAGGTACACCCAAGAACTCAGACTAGCGGAACGAGACAGGAGACAGTAGAGAGCTGGAGAGGAGATGGCACACCAGCAAGGACACCTCTGGCAAGGCAGTCTTCAAGACTTGCCTCAACCTCTGCCATGCCTGCTGACGGCAATAAAGAAGACAGCCCTAGCCGCATACATCGAAACCAGTGCCAACAACACCAAGAAACTTTTCAACATTGTTAAGGAATTCTCCAACCTGGATGCCAGCAAGAACAACATCACATTCTCACAGGAGCTGTGTGACAGCCTCACCTACTTCTTCCACAACAAGATTGTAACCATATAGAGAAATTTCTAACCACAGCCCACACCTACGGACTATTTTGTGACAGATACTACACCACCGCAACTGTCACGAACTACAGACTGACCACCTGGAACCTCATCGCTACTGAGGATTCTACGTCCACCCTAAAATCCAGCCACTCGAGAACTCCCACGGACCAATGCACGCACCACATCTTCAACCTCTGAAACCAAAGGATTGGAAAGGAACTCCCCACCCTAGCACCACCACAACATTTCCCAACTCCTTGAAACACTGTCAGACAACTACTAAAAAAAGGGAAAAAAATAAATAAAAAAACCTCCACCGATCCCAGCAAACTCTAGAACTACCAGCCAATCTCCCTGCTCCCATTCCCAGCGAAGGTACTGGAAAAGATCTTCAACAAACAACTCATGACACACCTTTTGCAGAGCCAGCTACTGGATGCCTCCCAAACTGGCTTCTACAGCAATCACAGCACTTAAATTGCTGAGATCTCAGCCACTGACCGTACCTGAACCCTCACTGACCAAGGAGAAACACCAGTTCTGATCTTTCTTGACCTCTCAGCAGCTTTCGACACAGTATTCCACCATAGGCTGATTGACATCAGCATCCAAGGCGACGCTCTCAGATAGATCACCTCCTTCCTCACTGGAAGAACACAGATGAACCACCACCCACCTTTCCACTCCGAACCCAAGGAGATCATTTGGGGTGTTCCCCAGGCCTTAGCCCCACGTTCTTCATTGCATATATGACTCCACTGACCAACTTCATCAGATCTCACGTTCTCAACATAATTTCCTACGCAGACAACACCCAACTGATTCTCTCACTCATCGATGACTGCTCCACCACAAAAAAACAGCTTCCACAGATGCATGACAAGCATTGCCGACTTGATGAATAACAATTGCTTGCAGCTGAACACAGACAAGACAAAGTACTGATCTTCTACAGCAGCAGCAATACATTAAATGACTGCAGATGGCCATCAGACCCCAGACCATAGTTCACTCTAAGCTGTGCCCCTGGGTGGATGTGCACACTGTTTTCCATCCGCACAGTGAGCCTGGCTCTGATAGCCATAAATGTCTTCATTAGTGCCTTTGTAGTGCTGAGAGGAGATCAAAAGTCTGATAATGTGGTTTGTATTCATATAAGAGGTACACAAGGCCTACATAGACAAATTGGTAAATAGAGTCTTTAAGAAATTAGGCACGGGAGCATCGTTCACCGTGTCACTGAGAATGTGAGAAGTGGTTGTGAGGTAGCATTTGTTTATAGAGGTGTTAACCAGAGGGAGAAGCTGCAGTACATGTGTTGCGATGGCAGCTTTAGTTGGTGTTTCTACCTTTAGACACGCTAAAAGGGGGAATGTGAACACCTGGAGTGAAATGTAGTCCTGAATCAGGAGGAAAACGCCCCCAGATCTTTTCACTGCAGTCCAAGGTATGTGCCAGCTTTCAGTTAATGGCGAGTATGGCCCTTCCAAGGCCCCCCCCATTCCATTAGAATGGCGGAACCCCTCATGCAACAATCAAAGGAGGTTACCATTCCTGTCATATGTCCACTGAAAAAAGCCTATTAACTGCTGTGTAGTTGGCTGGCTCTAATGCTGATCAAATCTCTGTATCAAATGTTACCTGCAGACTGCCATTCTAAAAGTGAATATCTTTCTCCATGCTTTATTTGGTGATTTTATTTAAGACACGATGTGAATTTAGTAGTTTCCCGGTGATCTCCTACTTGATGACAACACCCTTAACTCAAAAATATAAAATGGGTCACTAGTAGTTTTCTGCAGCTCTGACAATCATTTGTGTTGGTGACTGGCGTCGATCTCCTATCCCCCCCCAACCTTGCACTTTCTGCCTGCACCTTTCTCCAAAAAGATACTCCTCCTAGTTCTGCCTGATGACACCACAGACAAAAAAATTTTGTGGCAATATATCTAAAGTAGGAAACATTGATCTTCTCATAATATTTCCCTTTTTCTGAAATATACTGTAAAGTAAAACCTGCAATTCATTCCTGATCCAATGCATGTTTTAGCTCTCACGCATGCTTGAACTTTCAGCTTAGTAAAGGCCTCTTCATGCCAACATTCAAGCAATTGCAATGCAATATGTCTTCCATTTTCTAGAGTTAGAGCTATTGGCATTGTAAATGACCAAGGCCCTCATTATGACTCTGGCGGTAAATCCCACTTACTGCCATGCAGACGGCCACCAGCTTAGCACTGCGGCGGCGGATATCCGGTCACCATATTATGACGCACACACACCAATCCGACAGAATACAGCCACATACCCAAATCCCCCAGTCAGTGATAAACTGGCAGTATCAAAACCCACACTCTTACACCAACAGAACAACCCCCATCACATTATGACCCACGAATCAACATGGCGGACATTCAACGGCGGTAAACCATTGGCAGTACATACTGCTGCACTCAGAATGGACACCCACAGACTAAACAACGCCACATTGGACAATTTAAACAACACATACCTGACACCCATACATGCAACACACCCACACCACTATAAAACACACACACCCACATTACCCACAACCAATTACGAATACAAATCATTGGCACAAGACTGACACCAAGACCACTGTGACAACTAGACATACAAACCACTCACACCCATACACCCCTCATGCACTCCACAACACACACCCTAACATATTACCCAACACACCCTCACCAACACACATCACATAACACCCATGACACCACAAAGGTACCCCCGTTTCACTGAGGAGGAGTTAAGGGTCATGGTAGAGGAAATTTTCAGGGTAGAGCCACAGCTGTTTGGCGCACAGGTGCAGCAAATATCAATAGCCAGGAAGATGGAGCTATGGTGGAGAATCATGGACAGGGTCAATGCTGTGGACAACACTCAAGAACAAGGGACGACATTAGGAACAGGTGGAATGACTTACGGGGAAAGGTACGTTCCATAGCAGCAAGACACCAGCTCTCTATCCGGGGGACTGGCAGTGGACTCCCACCTCCACCCCTCAACTCACAGCATGGGAGGAGCAAGTCTTGGCAATACTGCATCCTGAGGGACTATGGTAAGTCAACTTTCAACAGTTATCACCCCCATACCTGCATGCCATCACATACCCTCATCCTTACTCCCATCACTCCACTGCAGCCCACCATTCCACCATTACATCTCAGTAATCCCAATGCCAAGCCCTGCATGCTGTACCAATGCATGGACACCTCTCACAGCCCTGCCTGGACACTCATCACTAAAGCATGCACAGCATAGGGAAACTAACAATCCCACCATACACCGACATACACAAGTGAAAGCTGGCAGGGCAACACCAACCATAGAGGGGAAGCCAGGGATGTACAATATGTCATACACATGAAGCACAATACATCATTTATATCCCCACAGGTACCCCAGCCAACGTCACTGGAGAGGAGATGCCACCACTATCCAGTCCCCCAAAAGAAGAGGCCCAAATTGATGACAGTAACTCTGGTCTTCAGGGTCTGCACGATCTACCTGGCCCATCAGGGACCACTGGACAGCCGGTTACCCAAGTCCAGTCCCAGACCACCACTGAGCCTCCCCCATCAGGAAACAACACCACTGCACCCACCCAGCATACCCAAACCTCTGTACCTAGGACAAGTCAATCAGCAGTGTGCCCACCTGTACAGGGACCCCAGGCCCCACCTCGCAGACAATACAATCTGGGACCTGATGTCAGTGGGCACACGTTTCAGGGGACAGAGGCACAGGCGAACAGGGAAACTGGGAGGCTTGCTGTGCGCAAGGTGGAGGACAGGAGCAGGGAGCCGACTCTCCAGGAGGTGCCCTCCGAGATCCTGGGAGCCTATCAGCATTCCCAGGACACAATGGGACAGATCCTAGACAACATGCAGGATAACAGGAGGCTGAAGGAGCGACAGAATCAGGGGATCCGGGAGGACTTGCAGGCCGTCAACAACACCCTGATCTCCATAGCATGGGTACTGGCAGACATGGCCAACATTATGAGGGAGGCAGTGTCATACCAGCGGGCCCCTGCCACTGTTGTGTAGCCATTTTAGTTATAGTTCCATGCACGTTATTTTAGCATGCTAGGCCTGCCGCTGTGCACTTTAACCTAGATATATTTTATTCAGCTTTGTTTACTATACTTACAATAGCCACGTTTGTGGTCTTGTTTTATTTCAATCCATCTAGCTGTTTTTGCCTAGGCCAGCACTATGGCCCTCATTACAACCCTGGCGGTCGGTGATATAGTGGCGGTAATACCGTCAACAGGCCGGCGGTAATAAATATGAGATTATGACCACAGCGGAAACTGCTCAGACAGCCAGCCACTTTAACACACCAACCGCCAGGGAGAAATCAACAGGCGGTAACCGCCTACAGCCAGGCATAAGACAATGTCCTGCCCACTGTATTATGACACACCAATCCGACACGTATTCCGAGGAGGTACCAACGACATCAAAAGCCTGGCAGAAACACTGCACAGAAGGGAAACGACTCACCTCTGGACACTCAAGGAAGAACCACGCTGCCATGGAGCCAGAGTTGCATGTGTTCCCCATGTTCTTCTACCTTCTGCTCCACTACGAACACGAACACCGGCGAAGACGACCACAGTGAGTACTGCCGCCTAGCACACAGGGGAGGGGGGAGGAAAAAGAGAGTGACACACACACCCCCAACACCATACGCATAAACAGATGCAATAACATTACATATTCACCCCGTACCCCTCAGGAATAATAAAAGGACAAAATTAATTGATTAAAGTGAGTGTAATAATATAAAATAGTATAAATACGTGCATCCAAATCAACAAGTATATACATATGTACAAATGTAGGGACACTGCCCAGTCCTCAATGTCCGTGGGCCACAGGGCCACATCACATAGACCAAGGCCCCACCTCACTCCTGCAACAACACGGAGAAAACACTGTAGGGGCATCAGGTCGAAAATAGCCAGGCACCTCAGGGGGATGGGAAATGGGGGGGCACCTCAGCCAGAAGATGGTACAACGTCACTGGTCCTGGAGGGGGCAACATGCCCATTACTCATTCCTGGTGAGTGCAAGGCCACAGTCTCTCAAGTGGGTGACTTACCCACTGGCTCTGGAGGGGGCAACATGCCCTGTACTTGGTCCTGGGGAGCGCAGGGCCACAGTCTCTCAAGTGCGTGACTTGGCCCCTGGCTCTGGAGGGGGCAACATGCCCTGTGCTTGATCCTGGGGAGTGCAAGCCCACAGTCTCTCAAGTGGATGGCTTCTTCCACTGGTTCTGGAGGGGGCATCGTGCCTAGTGAGCTTCATCCTGTGGAGGATGGGGTGAGTAGATGGCTCCTCCACTGGTTCTGGATGGGTCATTGTGCCCAGTGAGCTTCATCCTGGGGAGGATGGGGAAAGTGGATGGTTTCTCCACTGGTTCTAGAAGGGGCATTGTGCCCTGTGAACCTCATCCTGGGGAGGATGGGGTGAGTGGATGGCTTCTCCACTGGTTCTGGGGGGGGCATTGTGACTAGTGAGCTTTATCCTGGGGAGGACGGGGTGAGTGGATGGCTTCTCCACGGGTTCTGGAGGGGGCATTGTGCCCTGTGATGGAGATCTTGGGGAGTGCAAAGTCACTGTCTCTCACCTGGGTGTTAGACCCACAGGATTTTCTGGGGCCAGGCTGCACATCAGCCCAGGGACGCAGGACTACACACTGTCTGCCGGCGGTGACGGCTTCTCAGTGGTGGCAGTGGTGGTGCTGCTGGTGGAGTTGGCAGTGGTGGGGAGAGGCTCCAGCCCATCCTCTGCAGCCTCGGACGGCTGTCCACTGGGGCTCCTGCTGCTGGCCGTGGTGCTGGTGATGGTCCTGGCAGTGGTCGGGGGAGGCTCCAGCCCATCCCCTGCAGCCTCGGATGGCTGCCCACTGGGGCTGCTGGCCTTGGTGCTGGTGGCAGTGCTGGCAGTGGTGGGGGGAGGCTCTAGCCCATCCCCTGCAGCCTCGGATGGCTGCCCACTGGGGCATGGATGTGGGGGTGGTGACTGCCAGTGAGGGGCGTGTACAGTGAGGTGTGCTGGTGATAGTGGATGAGGATGTAGTGCATGCAGGTGTGAGTGTAGACGCAACTGGGAGGGAGGTGAAGGATGAGGAGGAGGGGGCCACAGTGGAGGCAGTGGATGTTGGTATATCTGCTTCTGGATGGTGTTTGCGTGAGTGCCTGTGGGATGAAGTGTGGTGCTTGTGTTTGCCATTTCCACTCTTGTGTGTTGTCCTTGGTGCATGCTCATCTGACTGTGTATTTGGGATATGTTGGGGTTGAGGGGAACAGGATCGGGAAGAGAAAGTTAGAGGTGTTTGGCAGACCAGTATATCTCCCACTTCAATGCAAAGTACCCTGTGTCTGTGCATGATGCCTTTATCCTGAGGAATAGCAGAATCCCAAATGTGATGGCTCAACTCCAGTGGCACAGGGTGTGGCTAATAGGTGAGCCCTGGTTCCCACCCTGTATATGTTGGTGCATGGGTATGGTGTGGACCCTAAGGGTTAGTGTGTGACTAACAGTTGTTCCTCGATATTTGCAGGTGACTCTGGTTAACCCAACCTCTCATGGCTACTGACCGCTATGAGGAATCTCAGGACAAGGGCAGAGGAACGTTACAATGAGGCACATGGGCAAACAAGAAGAATTATAGAGAGGATCATTGGCCTCCTGAAGGCCAGGTTTCGTTGCTTCCATCTAACAGGTGGATCCCTGTGCTTCTCACCCAAGAAGGTCTGCCAGATGATCGTGGCTTGCTGTATGTTTGCACAACCTTGCCTTGCATCGCCAGGTGCCTTTTCTGTAGGAGGAGGAGGCTGAAGATGGTCGTGTGGCAGCAGTGGACACTGTGGACAGTGAAGATGAGGATGAGGACAACAGAAGTGCAATTATTCGTCAATACTTCCAATGACACACAGGTAAGACAGTGTAACTTCACATTTAATTGACAGTTTTGTGTTTGACATTGTCAATGGCAGGCTGTGATTTCCCACTTCTATGGCCACTCACTGTGCCGTTTGGCAACTCTTTTTGCAGATGTTGGTGCCCCACTATCGCTCCTGGTGTGTTCACTGCAACAAACTACAGGTCTATCCTATGTATACATTAATGTACAGTTGAATTGCAATGTTTACACCTTGTTAAACAAATACATACTTAAATAATTTGACATACTCCATACTTGTATTTTTTCAAAGGGTGTTTATTTAAGTGCTAAGAAGTAGAGGGGGACGTTCAGTGGGCTGGGGTGATGATGGAGGAAAGTCCAGGAAAGAGTCCAGTCTATTTGTATCTCAGGTGCGTTTTCCAAGGGGGCACAGGAAGGGGAGCAATGGCAGTTCAAGGTGGATAGGGTGACTGAGTGGGACACAAGGGTGACAATCAGGAGAGTCTTATTTCCTGGCGCAGGGTCTTGGTAATAGTCTTTGGCTTCTGCCTGGACCACAGGAAATGTTTACGGGGTGGTTGCCCTTCTGCAGGGGGAGGGGTGCTGGTGGCCTATTGTTCCTGTGGCGAGGCATCCTGTCCATTAGCGGCAGTGGAGGTGGAGGGCTGTTAGTCGGTTTGGCTAGTGTCAGGGGCCCGGTGGTGTGCCACTGACTCCCTCATAGTGTTAGCCATGTCTGCCAGCACCCCTGCAATGGTGACCAGGGTTGGAGTTGATGTCCTTCAAGTCCTCTCTGACCCCAGGTACTGTCCGTCCTGTAGCCGCATGTTCTCCTGCAACTTGTCCAGTATCTGGCCCAGCGTATCCTGGGAATGTTAGTATGCTCCCAGGATTGCGGTGAGTGCCTCCTGGAGAGTTGGTTCCCTGGGCCTGTCCTCCCCCTGTCGCACAGCAGTCCTCCCAGCTTCCCTGTTATCCTTTGCCTCTGTCCCCTGAACCGTGTGCCCACTGCCACTGACCCCAGGTCCTTGATCGTCCTGGGTTTGTGGGGTGGGCTTGGGTCCCTGTAGTGGTAGATACACTGCTGATTGACATGTCTTGGGGACAGAGGTATGGGCCCGCTGGGCGGGTGCTGTGGTGGTGTTTCCTGAGGGGGAGGCTCTGTGGTGGTGTGAGACTGTGCCTGGGTAACCAACTGTCCGGAGATCCCTGATGGGCCAGGTTGGTCATCCAGATCCAGGCAACCAGAGCTGCTGTCATCACTTTGGGCCTCTTCTGTGGGGGGACTAGATGTTTTCTGGCACCTCTTCTCTGGTGACATTGGCTGGGATACCTGTGGGGATGTAATTGTAGTGTTATTGTTCTATGTGTGACATATTGTGCATGGGTGTGTTGCCCTCTAGGTTTGTTATTGCCCTGGCAGATTTGCCTTGTGTGAGTTATTTGGTGGGCTAGGTGATTCTCTACAGTGTGCATGCAGATCTGTGAGCGGTGTCCATACATTGGTGTTGCATGCAGGGCTTGGTATTGGGATGAGTGGGTTGTTATGGTGGGGTATGTGGGAGGTGGAGGAGTGATGGGAGTGGGGGTAAGGGTGGTGGTATGTGATGGCATGCAGGTCGGGGTGATAGTAATAGTGATTTGACTTACCAGAGTCTAGTCCTCCTCCTGCCAGGATCTTAGGATGGATGATTGCCAAGACTTGCTCCTCCCATGTTGTAAGTTGTGGGGGAGGAGGTGGGGATTCACCACAAGCCAGTCCTCTGTACTGCGAACTGGTGCCTTGCTGCCACGGAACACACCTTTCCCCATAGGTCGTTCCACCTCGTCCTGATGTCATCCCTTGTTCTAGGGTGCTGTCCCATGGCATTGACCCTGTCCACGATTCTCCGCCATAATTCCATCTTCCTACCAATAGATGTCTGCTGCACCTGTGATCCTAATAGCTGTGACTGTACTTCGATGATTTCCTCCACTATGACCCTTAACTCCTCCTCTGAGATCCTGGGGTGTTGTTGTGGTGACATGGGTGTAGTGTGAGTGGTGTGGGTGAGGATTTGTGGGGTGATGTGTTGGGGTGTGTGTGTGATGTAAGGTGTGTGGGTGGTGTATAGGTGATGGTGTTATGTGGCTCTGGTTGTGTGGGTGCTCTTGCTGTATCTCTCTCTGTTGGCAATTGTTTGTAATGGTAAAGGGTTGTGGGTAATGTGGGTATGTGTTATATAGTGGTGTGGGTGTGGTGTGTGTATGGATGTCAGGTGTGTGTAATTTTTTTGTATGTGTGTGTATTTTGAGTTCAGCAGTATGTGCCACCAATGGTTTACCGCAATTGAATGTCTACTGTAGTGATTCTTGGGACATGATATTGTGGGTGTAGTTCTGTTGGCGTAACGGTGTGGTTTGGATACCGCCAGTTCATCACTAACCTTTGGGCTGGCGGACATGTGTGTGTGGCTGTATAGTGACAGATTGGTGTGTGTGTGTCATAATATGGTTGGTGGTTACCTGCTGCAGCGTCGTTAGTAGGCGGCAGTCGGCATGGCAGTCAGTGAGATTTACCGCCAATGTCATAATGAGGGCCTATGTTCTTAAACAAGACATTCTTGTTCACTCTGTGCTTCTTTCAAGGCTGCAGTAAGATAAGTTGCCGGTGAACGTGGTACAAGTTTGTCTCTGACATTCATAGAAAACACACATCCTTATATAGGGACATTTTCTCAGAATATCAGCTGTTTTATTATAAAAACACTTCCTTGTCCCTACGTTATAGAGAGATTCCAGCCAGAGAACCACGACTGTGTGCTTTTTGCTGAACGCTTCGCTACCGCTGCTTATGTAGACATCAGGCCTTTGCTCAGGTATGGGGGTGATGTCTTCCCAGGGGAACTTGAAGGGCAGAATTAGAGCTTAACATGCTGTGCTCTATTATAGCCTCAGTAGGAATTAGTCTAGTGACTCTAGTGACAACATGGTAGCATTATTTCTATGCTTCACTCTCCTTGTCACAATTTTAATCTTGTCCTGCTTTATCGTCCTGGTTATTGCAGTACATGCTTTGCTATCTAAGATGCAGTAGCTTCATTAAAACCTTATTGAAACATATACTGCCTCTGTTTGTCATTGTGGATGTGAGACTAATGTAAGTGAGTGGCCAGGGTTTCCCTGAGAAATCCATGATGTCATGCGCTCGGCTGCCCAATCATCCATTCCCATGGGAAGAGATGAGGCACTGCTAGTTAGCTGGAGCTGAACCCGGATTAGGGCGACAGGCGTCATCTGTTGTGGGTAAGACTCAGTCTCCCACACCACAGGCGATTCTGCCTCTCAAAATCCAGTAGTCTCATTAGAATAATGAGAGCCTATGCGACACCACTAGCCAGTCATTTGAACAGCCTTCCACTTCGTCTGCCACTAGTGGCCAGGAGACCCCGCCACAGGACCCACAGGCCACCAGCATCCCTCCCCCTGCAGAAGGAGAACCATCCTGAAAACGTTCCCTGCGATCCAGACAGAAGTCAAAGACACTTGCCAAGGCCCCTGCCAGGAAATGACTCTCCTGATTGTCCCCCTTGTGACCCACTCAGTCACCATGCCCACCTTGAACTGCCATTGCTCCCCTTCCTATGTCCCCTTGGACAATGCACATGTGC
The DNA here is from genome assembly GCF_031143425.1 of Pleurodeles waltl. Taxonomy (NCBI): domain Eukaryota; kingdom Metazoa; phylum Chordata; class Amphibia; order Caudata; family Salamandridae; genus Pleurodeles; species Pleurodeles waltl. The sequence continues at coordinate 535,970,962 of NC_090445.1, read as the reverse complement.
TACGAACAGACTGGAACAATACCCTAGACTTTACTCCATCATTATCCCATCCCATTGCACTTTCCACTCTATATATTAGTACTACAGTAAACACCAGTTGATATCAATCGATTTTGAGTATGTCATGTTTTTCAAATATGTATTGATTGAAACAAGTACAACCATTGCAAATGAACTGTACATTCAATGAGCATAGAATCAATGACTTGTAGCTGGCTGTTGTGATCACACCAGGGGTATTTGTCAAATCACCAACATCTGCAAAATGAACAGCACGAGGTAACAGTAAGTGGGCATAGAGGTGGTAAATACCAGCATGCCAATGCCACACAGAATACAACCAAAGTCAGTGAAATGTAAGTTGCACTGTCTCACCCGTGTGTCATTCGAAGTATTGACGTATCACAGATGTTCTGTTGCCAACATCCTCATCCTCTGCCTCCTCATCCTCACTGTCCACAGGGTCCACTGCTGCCACAGGGGCATCTCCAGTCTCCTCCTGCAGAAAAGGTACATGGCGTATGAGGGCCAGGTTGTGCAATAACCCTCATTATAATGCCTCATTATAACATTCTTCTGCCCTTGTCTTGGCATTCCTCACAGGGGTCAGTAGCCACGATAGTTTTGGGTCACCATAGTCATCTGCAAATATTGAGGGACAACATTTAGCCACACACTATCCTATATGGCCAACACCATAGGCATACACCAACATATACTGGGTGGGAACCAGGGCTCGCCTATTAGTCACACCCTGTGCCTCTGTAGCTGGGACATCACATTTGGGATGCTGATATTCCTCAGGACAAAGGCATCATGCACCAACCCAGGATACTTAGCATTGACATTGGAGATGTACTGGTCCACCAAGCACACCATCTGCAAATTCATTAAGTGCAAACTCTTACGATTCCTGAACACCTGTTCATTCTGGCAGGGGGGAGGACAAATGCAATATGTGTTCCGTCAATCGCCCCAATTATATTAGGGATATGTACCATTGCATAAAACCCGGCCTTCACAGTGGCCAAAAACTCAACCCGGGGGAGTCCAATGTAGCTGCACATGTGTTTTATCAGGGCAGACAACACTCTTGTCAGCACGTTTGAGAACATTGGCTGTGACATTCCAGCTGCCAAGCCCACTGTCACTTGGAAAGAACCGGTTGCCAGGAAATGGAGAACTGAGAGTACTTGCACAACAGGGGGGATCCCAGTGGGCTGACGGATAGCAGATATCAGGTCAGGCTCCAATTGGGCACACAGCTCTGTGAATGTGGCCCTGTCTAGTCTATAGGTGAGGATGATGTGCCTGTCCTCCAGTGTAGCCAAGTCCACCACGGGTCTGTGCACTGGGGTATGTTCCCATCTCCTATTCATCCACAGCGGTAGGTATCTGAGTAACAAAAGGGTGAGGAGGCTGTCACAAACTGAACAATGGAGCCACAACAGTAGTCCTCAATCTGCAAACATTTAATGGGACAGTGTAATTTGTCAAGTATGTGCCTATTTATCCTGTGATGCAGCATTAATCCACAGGCCTGTCTCCCCTTCCCCCGAAATGGCATCCACCTGTCCTGTGTGGAGGGACAGGTGGAAGTAAGGTAATGCCGCTGACGTTGTGCGCTGTGGTGGTAGGCAGTCGGGAACCGCCGTGCAACTCCTCATTGGTTATAATTGGGCCCTATAGGGGACAGTGGCCAATGGTGATCTACGCCAGCAGTGACGTTATGCACGGCTACAAAAGTGGCCGCCATTTTCTATCATAATCCTCCCCTGTTTCCTGACCTTCCATAGGTGAGGGCCTACACTGCATGTGCTGCTGTGACCTGTGTCTGGAACCTACAATGGCCCGTGTGACCGGGGAAAGGGCAACTGGCTTCACTTCTGAGGAGATGGAGAGACTGGTGAATGGGGTCCTACCCTAGTGTGGACTGCTGTATGGGCCTCCAGACCAACAGGTGAGTATGCTGTGGGCACGATGCATTTGGCATGAATGCATGGAGTTGTGTGTGAGGCATCGTGTAAGGGGGGGGTGGATGTCCTCTTGTCAGTGTACACGTTGTGTGCTGGGCTATGTGTGTGCCAATGGTAATGGAAACGGGTATGGTGGGCCATTCGTGTTCCTGGCTGGACTGTTTGTCTACTGGTGTTCTCCTGTCTGTATTGCCACTGCAGGTCAGTGCCCATCAAAAGAAGGGTATATGGCGTGCCATCACCAAGGAGGTGCAGACTCTGGGGTTCTATGGCAGGTGGTGCACCCACTGTCGGAAACGGTGGGAGGACCTGAGACGCTGGGCGCGGAAGACCGCGGAGGCCCAGCTGGGGATGGCCTTCCAACGAGGAAGGAGTGCCCGTCGGACCCTGACCCCTCTGATGTCCGGCATACTGGCAGTGGCCTATCCTGAGCTGTATAGGCACTTTAGGGCATCACAGCAGCCACAAGGGGGTGAGTACAGTGACCATCTTTGAAGCTCACTGCTGGAGAGGTGGTATCTGGGTGGTGGTTGTGTGTCAGTGGGTGCCCCTAGGCCTGACCAAACATAGCAGCGTAGGTCCTCTGGTGGCTAAGGGTCTGAAGGGTAAATACTGCCTACCTAGCTTGTTAGCATCCACTACCGGTCAGGGCTGCGTTGGTCCCACATGTGCTGCAGTTGGTGGTGTGTGCTCCTCCTCATGCCTTGGTGGCTAGCAATATCACTGGTAGTGCAATGCATAGTGCGTAGGTCTGTACCCTGTGTGTGAGGGTGCTGTGTACGCCAACGGTGGTGTTGGTGCAGTCATTGACCCAGTGTATCCTTTGTCTCGCTCTCTCCCCTTTTTTGTTTTGTCATCCTGTCCTTATGTGCATTAGCATTATCTGGTGGAGGAACAGAGGCACCAGTAAGAGAGGGAGGTGCATCCCACAGGACCCTGGAGGCAGAGTCCACCGATGCTGAGAGCACCAGTGGGACGGAGGGCGAGGGGAGCACCACGGCGGAGACTGGAGGGGACAACACACACTCAGATACCTCCTCCGATGGCAGCTCCCTGGTGGTGGCGGGCTCCTCTGTGACCACCCCAGCTTCAGGTACAGCCGCCACCCCTGTACGAGCACCGCCCTCCCAGCAGCCCCTCAGAGAGTTGCCCGTGCCCGCTCGCCCAGGAGGGTGGGCATCTCCTTTGCCCCAGGCACCTCAGGCCCTGCCCCAGTGAGCCCTGCTGCCCTGAGTGAGGAGGCTATTGACCTCCTGAGATCCATCTCTGTAGGGTAGTCAACCATTGTGAATGCCATCCAGGGGCTGGCAGCCCAGATGCTGCAATCTAATGCATTCCTGGAGGGCATTCACAGTGGCTTTGCGGCCCAACAGAGATCGATCCAGGCTTTGGCCTCCTCTCTGATGGGAGCCATTGTTCCTGTTTCAAATCAAATCAAATCAAATCATTAACATTTATAAAGCGCGCTACTCACCCGTGCGGGTCTCAAGGCGCTAGGGGGGAAAGGGGGGGTTATCGCTGCTCGAACAGCCAAGTCTTTAGGAGTCTCCGGAAAGCGGAGTGGTCCTGGGTGGTCCTGAGGCTGGTGGGGAGGGAGTTCCAGGTCTTGGCCGCCAGGAAGGAGAAAGATCTCCCACCCGCCGTGGAGCGGCGGGTGTGAGGGACGGCAGCAAGTGCGAGGCCAGCGGAGCGGAGGGGGCGGGTGGGGACGTAGAAGCTGAGGCGTCTTCAACCATCCCCCCTCCATCCCCCCTCCAACTTCCACTTCCCAGTCCCATTCTCCTCAACCCCAACCCATCCCAAGCACACAGCCAGACCAGCATGCACACAAGAAAACACCCAAAAGTGTTGCAGGCAAACATAAGCACCACACTTCATCCCACAGGCACACAAACACCATCCAGTTGCAGACACAACAACATCCACTATTTCCACAGTCTCCCTCTCCTCCTCCTCCACCTCTCACCCAGTTACGTCCACACTCACACCTGCATGCACTACATCATCATCCACTACCAGCATCATCACCACAACAAGCAGAACACACACCTCACTGGCAGACACCTCCACAACATCCATGCGCACGTCCCGTGTCCTCGCCCACCGTGGATGTCCCTCCCCTCCTAAACTACACAAACCCAAGTACACAGACACCCAACAGCCATCCACCTCACAACAGCATACAACCCATGCACCTGCACCCAAATCCATCAGACAAACACCTCCAACAACCACTCCCTCATCCTCCACTCCCATTACTTCTCCCTCTTCCTGTTTCACGTAAACATAGTAAAACATTTCACAAAGTAGAACACACGAGTGGGAGAAAGTTGTGAATAAGCTCACAGTTTGTCTAATCAGAAGCTGTTTATAGCATGTTATTTTAACACTTTGAACACATGCAATAACCGTGTGACATGGCAGTTTTTGTTTTGATGGATGGTGAAATGGGATGGTATGAGCATGGGACCTAAAAGTAAGCAATGTGTCAGTACGGGCAGAGCTGCTGACTTTGGTACTGAAGAACGAAGTTCGAGTCCCGGCTCAACATCATGTGATTCTGGGCAAACCACTTAATCTCTGTGGCAATGCCTATAAATATAAAATTCATGTGACCTTGTGGGAGAAGTACAGGGCAAGTGGGAAGAGAGTAATTTGTTTCTTAAGTACAGCGCCAGAACCGGAATTGGGCAAAGAGGGCAGGAGGAATGGGAGGTCGGTAGAAGAAATAGTTCCTGCATTGCAGAGGACGGCTACTAATCATGTGGAATTAATCTGTATTAGACCGGTGCTCCTCAGATTGGAATGGAAGTGATGTATCAGGTTTGTGAACCAATTAGGAGGCAGCAAAGAAGAGCAACTGTGTAGTCAACCTCCGTTAAGCAGCAGGCAGGATCAAAGTCCTATATTGCATGCAAGCTGCCTAGTCTTGAACTGATAAATGGATCAAAGCAACCATAGTGTCTTCATACCCTTAATTGTCTTACATTAAAATACAGAATCAAAGAAGAAATGACAGATTGTACAAGGTACGGAATAAACTAGTGAGAGTATGAGCAAGAGAATGAGTGCTGCAGAGAAGTTTGTGTATGAGTGGAGTGTGAAGCAGGCATGCATGTGCATATGTGTCAAAGAGAGCGACTATGAGACAACGAGTGTTTCTGAGTGTGAGGGAGCATTTAAAGAGGTGGGAAGGGAGGCAGATGTACAGAGATAGAGTAAATGACTGGAAGGAATACTTTGGCCCAGAAACTTATGGCAGGCATTACCTAGCACAGTAACTGATAAGCAAGAATGTTTTGAGCCCGAGACTGAAGAGAGACATAATCCTATCCACTAACAGATGTGCAAATGTTCTGCAATATGACTGGCTAGCAACCATTATATGAGTCCAGTAATCCGACAAAAAGGAATAATGTGCCTTTTTACCTCCTGCCCAGGCACCAAGTGGTCCAATAAATGTACACATACAATATGTGGCCCAGTGACAAATGGCAAGCATTATATGAAATGTTACTTAATGTTCAGCCATTTTAAAGCCCATTAACAGGTAAAGCAGACATATATGAAGCCGTAGTTGAGAAGGTGCACAATTTGGCCAACTTTAAAAAATGGAAACAATGGAAAGGGGGTGGGGGGGTTGACCGTACCTCTAGATCTACCTTTTATTAGTTGCCGATTCACTTGTTTGCAATTATCACTTGACAGCACACATATCACTTGATTGCGCACATATCCAAGAAGAGTGTGCATGCAAACATTCTATTGATGCACATTTGGAAGAATAATTACAGGGAACATTGCCTAGGACCCGCATCCACCCCCTCCGACCAAGCCAGAAACCTCAGAATCTGAGATCAATGCCATCTTCTCCACCTGCTTCCTCACTCTGCACATGCTACGTAAGATCGTCAGGTGGCTACTCTTGCACACAAAGCACACCATGACACAGGCCTTCATCACCATCTACGTAGGAATCACCTCACACCTACTACAGAGACTTCAGACCATACAAGAAACTACAGCCAGACTCGGCCTTCCCCGACAAGCCCACATTACACTCCACCTTAGACAAGTCCGCTGGCAGAGATGCCAATTCAAGCTGCTGACCCACGAAAACAAGCCTCTACACAACCAACGACCTGCCTACATTAACCACCACCTGAACTTCCAACATCCATTGAAAAGACTACCCATTGCTTCCCTTTCTCATGCCCATACTCACTGCATCTACTGAAGCAGAAGTGGAGGACGCTCCTCCCACATCGCACCAAACACCTGGGACAGCATCACCATGCAACTCTGGACCATCACCTTACTTCTGGAATTCCGAATGGCCCTCAAGACCTGGCTGTTCAAATAAGCTTCTGGGACCTGCAAGCGCCTGGATACCCTGTTGGGTGATTAGTCATACTTTATAAATCCTGATTGAGTGTTTGAAATTGGGCTAATGGGTTGGTGATATCAATGTTTAAAGGATTTTACCTTTTGTAGAGGAATGGAGTACCACTCTGCTGTGATTCCCTGAAATTACCCCCATTGTGGGCTAGTGCCTGTGAGTCGGGGCAAGGCTCTTAACAATAAATATGCCCAAGGAAGGGGCATGTGTGGGGCTCTCTCCCCAGCCTCACTTTGCGCAGGGGACCCCATTTCCAGGGCTGGCCCAACTCTGAATGGGGCCAAGGACCCTATCCCCAAGACAAGAGTACGGGCCTCAGGATGCTGTCCTCATCCCCCAAGGCTGCCCCCAGTGGAGAAGTGTGGCTCAATGGTTAGAGCGGCAGACCCTGAAGCAGAGATCTGGCTCAAGACCAGGGTTCAAGTCCCGCTTCAGCAGGTCTTGGGCTCAATTCCCCTTGACCAGATAATTCTCGCCTCGGTGCCTAATCTAATTCGGGTCCCACTCTGCAACTCTGGGCAATAGCTTGCTTAATCTCCACAACGGCCCCAACAGCGCTTGGATGCCTGGCTTCACCCTGGAGGTGCTCAGGAGTGGGTGCCTCACAGGGAAAAGCCAGGAGGGGTTCCATAGCGGTATGAGTACAGCGCCTTGAGACCCTAACGGGTGAGTAATGCGCTATACAAGTGCTAATTTACATTTTTTTTACATTTACAAGGCATAAGCAACAGCAATAGGATCCTTGTGCTTTCCCTGCCTGCAGGAAACCATTGCAGGTGGGGAGCTGAAACACATTTGCATGTTCACAGCAGTGTGTGGGAGCGGAAGAACAGTTCCCGCTGCCCTCCCTCCACCCGATAGTATTGGAGGCTGCGGGTGCCCAGGGTGGGATTGGGGGACCTGAACTGAAAAAAGAGCCCCTACCTTAAAAAGGAAAGAAGGGAAAAAGGCATGTGGCATGTGGCAGGAGGCTGTATGAATGAAAAAATTAGTAGGAGCCGCTAATATAATCTTCACTGCTCTTCGGAAGGCACACGCCATAATGCTTCTTTAAAGGCGTGTTTACATATTTCCTGTTCCTTTTGTGGTGCCTTATGGAGTTCAGCAGCACCACTGACAAGCATTTTAAATGTTTTGGGGGCTGTTGGGAGTGTAGCATGTTCCCAGGATAGATTAGCAAAGGTAATCCTTTGTCTCCTAGGTCTTAGCTTCTGGGTTGACCTGTTTTAACATTTGCAAACCGTTCCTAAGGCTGTAGCTTTATCTCTACAGATTCCTAATTCAGGGACCTCTAATGGTTGGTCCTGTGGCTGCATTTTATTTGGCCTTAGTTAACTATAACTCGTGCCCCCACCGCGCACAGTTTTCTCCTCAAACATTTTACTGCAAATATTACAGTGATATTATTAATGATGTTATCAAAAATGTCATGGGTGTTGTAATACGTAGGGTAATTAGCAGTGCAAGGCGATGGTGCAAGTTATAGTTACCTTAGGACACGAGTTATAGTTACTTGAGCAAACTACAACTATAATTGCTGAATTTCTATGTTTTAAGAGTAAAATGTGAACCTAACTATAACCTCAGCGTAACCTTTTTTTAAGTGAATTTCTATGTTTTAAAAAAATAAATCCATTTCCTATCTATAATATCCCTGTAACCTTTGCGTTTTTAAAATGAATTTCAACTTTTTTTTAACGTTAAGTAATTTTAATTACTTTACCTTAATCGTCATGTGCCCCATGCATGGTCTTTGGCCATGTGTAGTGGGGAGTGGCCGTAGTGGCCAGCCCTGCGACCTACCCTCCATATGCACCTAACCTGACACCACACACAGCCTTTGGGCATGCATGGCAGGGGTTGGCCACTGAGCCTGACCTGCGACCACACCCTGTCGCCCACTCATTATAAACACCCAACTGCTTGCAGCCTTCGGCTGTATGTGGTGGGGTTAGCCACAGGGCCTACCTAGCCTGCGCCCAGGACCTGCAGCCAACACCCAATTAAGCAGTCAACCCCATGCAAGGCCTTGCCAAAGAAAAGGGGGCAGGCTAGAAACACCCGGACCACCTAGGCTTGGTGCTGGGGGTCCCCTGAAACCAAGGCAAAAAAGTATTTTTTTTAAGTTTTTGTTGCGACTTTGCAGTGGATATCGACGAATTAACAGCAAAAAATAAGAAAAGAAAGCCTCTGAGTGGTCCAGGTCCCAGGGACATGCACATATCTTGAAAAAAATGAATGAGGGGATGTATGGGGCCCCTCCTCCTGTGGCTCTTATGGGGCCTCAGGGATCCCCTCCACTAGGCTCTTAGCACCTCAGGACCTGCCACCTCCCCCAAGTCTTTATTTATAACAAAGGGGGGGGGCGCATGAATCCCCCCTTCTGGAGCTTATATATGCTGCACCTCCCCGGGGCTGAATAAATACTAATGGGGTTTCCCCATGGACGCCCTGGTCCCTAAAACCCACCACCTCCCTGAGACCAAATGTATTCTTTAAATGTTGGAGGGGGGGCCACATGGCCCCCCTCCCTGGCCACAAATGGGTCTGGAAAATTCATCCTGTGGGGCCAGGCCACCAGTACCTGGGTGCCTGGCCCCACCCAGGGTACCCAGTTTGTGTCATTGGAGACCGCAGGAAGGCCTCAAGGCCCCGCGGTCCCAGCCTCCACCCTGCCTTCTGCAGGAGCTGGCATTTCTCCCACATGCTGGGAGTTGCTAGAAATGCAGCTCTCTGCATGCAGGAGCAATCATTTCATCTGTTTCCGTGCCCACATGGCAGCTGACAGGGAAACAGATGAAAGCTCTGACTACAGCAAGTGGGGCATATTTTCATGCTCCTGCTTGATGGAAGCAGAGTTATGTTTATCGCTTGGTGGAAACTGTCAGCTCCCACCAAGCAAACAGCTATTTCACGACCATGGACACCTCTGGAGCCGGCCTTGAGTGGTGGAGGTCCTCACGGCTGCCATTTATGGCTTTGAGGAGGGAGACCTCATGGCCCTTCTCCTTCAAATAGCACCGTCTGGCTGTGCAGCCCCACTCCCATTTTCTGCTATGTATTAGGCTCTGAGTAGGTGGTTGTCCCTGGAGCCTGGGGGGTGTCCACGGGCCCCCCTAAGTATTTATTTAGCCCCAAGGAGGCCTCTCCTTTACTGTACAAATCCCTAGGGAGGTGGCTGTCCCTGGGCACTCTGAGCCCAATAAAGAAGGGGGGTCTGCACAGCACCCTCCCATTTTGTTTATGAAGCCCTGGGAAGATGATGCTTCCCCAGGCTCTTGGAGCCCAATAGGGGGGTCTATGTGCCCCCACCATTTTTTTAAATAAATCCCTGGGGAGGTGGTGGATCCATGGGGCTAAAAAAGAACCCTTGGAGTTGAGCGCAGGGCACCACCTTCCTTTTTTTTGTTATTATACATGGCCGTGCACCCGGGACCTGGTCCGCCCTGGGGCTTTTATTAAAATTAGCTTGGGAGCCTACTCTTGTTTTTTTGTAAACATTTTTGTTGCAAATTTGCCACAAATGTTCTAAAAAAAATGTTTTATTGCTGTGGTGGGCTCCCAGGGAGACTCCACGACCAAGACTAGGGGGTCAGGGTATTTATACCCTGCCTCCTTTTCTTTATTTTTTAGCTTTTTGGTTGTGACTTGTCTGTGTCCCAAAATAGCTGCTAGCACTTCCTGGTTGAAGTGTTGGCAGCCAACCAGATCTCTGCACAAGATTGGTAGAATTTGCTAATAATTCACGCACCTAGATATACAAATGTGGATTTTCTTTCAAATCTTGAAAACTACTGAATGGATTTACACTATATAACAAAAAGGGTGATTTCTGGACCAAGGGCTACCTTTCTGCCAAACTTGGTGTAATTTCGACAAGTGATTCGAGCTATAGTTTTGTTTAAAATAAAATCTCTACGGAAATTAACATGGGAATCACGCTTTTTTGACCTCCCCATTTTCTCAGCCCTTGCTTGACGAATCACCCTGAAACTTTACATACACAACAAGACCTAACTTGATATTTTTTGGGAAAATGTAATGAAGATTTGGCAAACGGAGCGAAAGATATATCCAAGTCATTAAACGTTTCTCTTATGGAAACTAAGTCCTAACTATAACTACCTACTGGCAACCAACAATAGAATATATATATATTTATGAGTGACATATAAACTATACAAAGGAGAAAAGAGAACTCTTGTAAATTCCCAAGTTTAGGTGGAGAGCACCCTGCAACACCAGCACCATCTGCTCTTCTATTTCACTCAAGCCGGTGTCTGAGTTTCCATATACATTTCTTGATTAAAACGTGAGAACTGTTTAAGAAGGTTCATGATAATTATTGTCCTCTTTATGCTTAACATACTTAACCATATCCTTATGCCTGGTTTCAGAAATTTCATAGACCATAACCTTCTCATATTTTTCCCCATATTCAAGTAAAGCCCCCAACCAGCCAGATAAGCAGCTGCTGCCTTCTCCTTCAGTATATGATCCACCATGCATCTGCATTTAATCATATCAAGTTGTATCTGTAAATCATTCGTATTTTTAACTAATACTGCTTGTGTGTCTCTGTTCCCATTCTAACAGCTCATATGTCCAATGCTTATGAGATTTTTTTTCTTCTCAGAAATAAACTGTGCAATAGTTCCCCGCACAGACATCTTCTAAGTGAGCCAAACACAATTAGGAGTTGCAGAGCCCAGACTAACAGTTATAAATTCCATCAAGTGAGAAATCATCCTTTTTATATTCTCAGAACTTAATAATAGTGATCCAGGAAAAGTTACCTTTCAAATGTCAGAGACCCATAATGGTTAGATAAAAGGATTATGATCTGTGGTAATCTTAGGATATAAATCGATTCCTGGTTCACTAATTAAATCCCAAGAAAAAAAAAATCATATCAATTCTACAATAGTGGCCATGGGGAGCAGAATAGTATGCATATCCCGGATGAGTCAGGAGCAACACTCTCCATACGTCTACCAAGCAGTGCACCCTGGCTACATCCTTAATGGGCTGCCTAGTTTTCATCAGATGCAGGCCGGCAGTTCTATTTGTTGTGTCCTGCTTATAGCTCATAATACAATTTAAGTCACCAAGAATCAGTAATTCTCCAGACCAACATGCTAGCTCAAAATTTAGCATATCTATCAGCTTCAAGTCATCTTTATACGAGCCATAGACAGCGCAAATAGTAAACATTTTACTAGCCATGCTAATCTGAGAAATGGCCCACCTTCAATGCAGGTCAGACTCAGTGCGGGTTAACTTTGCTGTCAAAAGAGTGATGTCCTAATATAGCAATCCCACAGATTGAGACCTGCTGAGTTGGACTAACAATAATATTGTAGCCTAATTCCTGAAGCAGTGCCCTATCTTTATGTGCTACATGAGTTTAAAGAAGAAGACTCAAAATATGGGGTTTATAAACCAATATCTCTTATTTGACCAACCGTCTCTAAAGGGGGTGATTTCAACCTGCTAGATTCCTGCACATTATTTTAAACCAAGGCATAAACTGTAAGTGTCACCCGGAAGCAAAATTCCTTCTTCAGTAATACCAACCCTAATATAAATACAGCAATTCTTTTGCCTGAGCACCCCTCCAATGTTACTCCACATACCATAAAAGAATTACAGTCTAGTGGCCGCTCCAATTCTTTTTGACAATTTTTCCCACCAATCCTTATATCCACACCGGTACTAACCAGCAGACAGCAGAAAACCCACTGCCTCTCAGAACGCTTCAACTACCCCCTTCAATACAAAGAAAGGGGAAAAATCACCCTGTCAAAAAGAAAAGACAATCCACCTTTGTGAACCTCCAAACATCCCCCTGCTTAAATAAAAAATGAGGAAATGCCTATATATTGAGAAAGCAGAAAAGACCCTCAGTTAGCTGCCAAAAGTAGGAGACAAGTAAAAGACCACCCCCATTCAATTTCCCCCATTGCTTGGTGCAATTTCCATCCGGTGACTATCTTCAATCCCCTTTATTTTGCTACTGCTGAAGAATATACCTGACTTCCTGATCTGTGATGCAAAGCCTAGTCTTCCCCCTCACATTGTATTACAAGACACACAGGTTCCTGCAAGAAAACCTGTGCGATTATCGCTTTAAGCAGGTCAATCATTTACTGAGCATCCATCTCTGATCTATAGTTCTCTTACAGAAATTGGATCGAACATAGAAAGATACAGAGTCCGAAGTAATTGGGGCAGACAGACTAGATTTTACATAGACTGTCCGAGAAGAAAAATTGCCACATAAGTCAGATTGAGACATCACTCATATCCTAGCTCTGTGGGTTTAGGCCATGCATATATTGGAAGCCTATGTCTGCGTTGGATCTAGCAGTCTGAAACCTAGTCAGCGAAGTCAGGAAAAGCCTGTTGGAATAACTGGACTACACTGTCGGATGTCGGCACCCTCTTTACCCTACAGAATCCCCAAAATCTAAAGGCTATTCTATTGCTGCCGATTTTTCAGATCCACCAGTTTTAGTTGGAAAGGTGAGATCTGAGATTTGCGCTCTTTGACTGTTCTTGATGGAGAAGCCGTAACCCTCTCAGGCTCAGCAACTCTCTGCTGGAGATCCTTCAAGGACAAGGCGGGCATTTTCCAAGTCATTTCTGTGACCATACTTTGTAATCGTGAATTATCTGATGTGGCCACAGCATAGTGCCTAGAAGTCTCAATCCAATGCGTCTGGATCAGCTGAAAGACTGAGATGAGCAAAGGTTCACAAAGCTGACTCATTCAGACAGTTACGAACCACCTCAAGAGGGCAAGTCATACCCGCGCTAACTCGGCTTGTCTGGCTTATTGAGCAGTTTGGTGAGGAAATTATTAGACCTTGTGCAGAAGCTACCTCTTGAGTAGCACAAGGTGTACATTGAGTATTATTGCATCTTGGAACTCCATCAGTTCATTTGGTGGCAGGGAAACAGGGGTCCTGGTCCATGTCTTTCCTGCTTTGTAAACAACCCCTGGAGATTGGGGAACAGCCTTCCGAACCTCTCTACTAGCAGGCCACGTTCTTCATAGGGACTATAATCACCTGATTCCCTAGAGCCTCTAACCTCCGTGGGATTTGGAGACTGTAAGGCAGAAGGAGCACCCACTTGCTGGTTTGGCAGCCACGAGCGGCAATAGCCCAAACTGGTGCCATTCCAATTGTTTGCACAGACCAAGTGAGTTCAGTTTCCGCTGGCAGAAGTTTATGGATGGAAAAAGCCAGCAGCTAGATTGCAGCATTTGGCAAGTCAATTAGTGATCCATGTACTTTTAAACATTATTGGCTCATCTGCATGGTTTCCACATTTTAGAAACCTTGTAGAGTGCGTTGTTTGAAATATCCAGCACAAGGACAAACAGGTCAGGTATCCTTTCACACAAACTGCGGAGAATGCCACTCATATACGTGCTATGATTAAACTTAATCTGGTGAGCACAAACCTGTGTTGAATATTGATAACTACTGTTGGGTGAAAATCGCTGTACATTATAAGGGATGCATGCCTCACATAGGAGACTTTCTGCAGTTCCACCACCTCTCTTGCGTACATTCTGCACTGCTTTTATATAGCCTTTGCTTATATCTAGCAAGGTTTCAGGTTCATCAAAATATTTTGCAATACCCAACTCATAAACCTTTTTCTTCACATATATTATACATGTGTTACTTCTTGCTGCATCTAACTTTAAGGAATCAAATATGATTTCCCTGTGCAGGCAAGCCACAGACTCGGTCCAAATTGCATCCAATAGGAAAAATAGGACATGTTTAATATGATTTACAATAAATGGTACACCCAATTCTTGATAACTGATATAAGAGGAGCAGAGTTTTGAGACAGCCAATAATCATTTGAGTACTCTGCAGAGTAATCCCCTTATTATAGCCCCCAGGAGGCTGCACCATAACCTGCTGCTGTTTCATATTTAGTCTTATAATTAGTTTACATCTTAATCAGCTTAGTGCCCTACCTAGTTGCAAAGAAAAACTGGCCTAAATAGATTTCTCAAGATAAATCCTCCTATTCTCACTAAAATGACACCAATTATTCCAACGGTCAAAGTGCACAATGAGGTAAGAAAAAGCAAACTTTCCACCCGAAAGAAAATGACAACAAGAACTCATTCAGACTGGAACTAAAACCATAGTAAGTTTTTTGCCTCGATTCACTGTCGGATCTAAAAAAAAAGTGATCAAAGAGGCTCTGTAGGCCTGTCCCTGTGTGGACTATCAAACTGCATCATCATCGTAGTGTAAAATAGGAAGATGGCACAAACCAATACAAGGAAGATCTCTAACATTGCCTACCAGGTTTTTCTCACTCTTATTTATATACAAGTAAAGAAGCATGCCAAGACGCATCCCTACATCATGCTTCTCTTTTTCCTAAATTGATCAGTACCTTTGCCATCTTTGCCATTCTGCACACATGCAGTAGTATCAGTATAGTGTTGCCTAAGAAAATGTATCAGTGCAGCATTGATCCCCATCTCACCCATGATTGCCCTGAGGTTAAAGCGAATGACGCAGCCAAAGGCAATTGACAGGTCCATAAAAGCCAGATAAGTTGAACCATATTTTGCCACAGTATACTGCTGATTATCATTTGAAGATTTAGGCACTGGTCAGCAGTGCTCTTTGCAGAACCCATATTGCACACATCATAAAGACGTTGTTTGTCTACCCACTCTTCCAGTAGTGCCAACAAAACTCTCCACACAATCTTTAAGGTAGAGTCCAAGAGTGATATTAGTCTATGGTAGCTGGTATCTGGTCTAGCCCCCCTTCTGAAAATAGATGCAATCACTGACTGATGCCAAGAAGACATCACACCCTTGGTAACAGAAGCATTATGCATGTTCATCAAAATGGGGACTGTGAGAAATTGGGTTGTTGGTTGACTGGGGTGTGACCCGGTCAAGCAACAGCCACAATCCCTTGCAGGGTGAACCACAAAAAGTCACTGAATTAACCTG
This sequence comes from Pleurodeles waltl, assembly GCF_031143425.1. Taxonomy (NCBI): domain Eukaryota; kingdom Metazoa; phylum Chordata; class Amphibia; order Caudata; family Salamandridae; genus Pleurodeles; species Pleurodeles waltl. Next base: position 535,955,580 of record NC_090445.1, on the reverse strand, counting down.
TGCTTAACCTGGATAGCTTGGCACAAAAGCAGGAAGGTTTAACTTAGAGACAATGTGTAAAGTATTTATGTAGCACTAAAACAGCAATAGAGTAATAACACAACATGATACAAATCCCAAATCAATTTAGAACAAGAACCAAAACTTCACAAATTCAATCAGTAAAACCGGAGTTATTAATTTTTAAAGTTAGTTTCAAATAGCACCTAAAGAGAAAAGTGCCAATTGTGGACATCTGGTCACTCTAGACTGGGGCAAAGTTAAAAGTTAAGGCCAAGCGAGATGGAGCATAGTTTGGATACACAAAATAAATTGGGCCTAGTCAGCGCTTAACTTCTGACTTAGAACATTTTTGAAGCAAAAAGCATCTGAATAATTCTGAAAAAAAGAACAATTCAGCAGGGCAAGGCTGCAGAAGTGTCTGAGGAGGGAACATTATTGTCAGATAGCCATGGAGTGGAGATGCACTGAAGAGTTTTGGCTTTGGACTTAGTTGCCGAAATGGAAGCCTCTCCAGCAGGACAAAGCTGTAGCCAAAGACAGTTCTATGACCTTGGATACCCCTTTGGCCAGGGACCGCTGAAACAGGTTTGTTGCTGCAGGGAATAACGTAGATGGAGAAGCTGTGAAGTCAACTGTACTGGCAATGCACCTCATGAAGATAGGCGAGCAGATTGAGAACCAGGAGAAGACTGCGACCAGAGTACTTTTTGGCCAAATTTTGTATAAGTCCTCTGTTTTAGAAATTGGCCATCTGGGTGCATCTAGCACCACAACCAAGGGTTCAGAAGTGGATAGACATCTCTTGGGGTTCAGAATTCCATCAGGCTGAGTCCAGGTGAGGGCTCAAGATGGTGGGAGCCTTTTATGTCCTTATTGCTCTGAACAGGAGACCAGCCACTGGATTCACTTCTGGAAGTCCTGGGTGCAGGTAAAGATGCAGGGCTCAGCAGCAGGACTGGTCTCTGAGGATTCAATGGAGTCTCCCGGCAGCAAAGTGTTCTTACCTAGGTTGAGCAGCAGTCTGGCAGAGTGCACAGCAGGTCACAGCAGCAGGCAGTCCTCTGAGAGTCTTTCTGCAGTTCCAGTGGTGAACTGAAGAGTGGTGGTGCCCTTCTCCTAGAAGGTGGGAGATGTTTTTGGATTGGTTCTTCGAAGTTATGGGAGTTACTGCCTCCCCTCCACTGGCTCCAAGCTGGCGAAACTGACAATACAGGGTTGTTAAGCCTATAGTGAGGAGACACAACACAGCCTATTCAGGTGCAAGTGCAGATGTTCTCCACTCCACCCCCGCATCCTGGCAGTTAATGGACAGTTCAGGCTCTGCTTATCCCACTATTGTGTGACTGTCTGGGAGGAATCCACAAAGTCGGAAGTGTCAGTTGCGCCCAGTGATGTGACCTAAGACAGACAGGAAAATGCCAACTTTCTAAAAGTAGCTTTTTCCAAATTGTAGTGATAAATCTGACTTTACCATTAAAGAGGATTTATACTTACCATTCCATAGATACCACACATGACATATATACCTCCTGTCATTTAGGAATCATAGTTTATTCATTAAGTGTAATAAGGAATTCCCAATGTTATCCAAGGGGAGGAGTAGGCCTCACAGTACTGACAAACACATTTGGGTGGTTTTCACTACCAGTACATGTTAAACCTAAAAGTACATGTCCTACCTTTTAATTACACAGCACCTTGCCCTGTTGGCTACCTAGGGCCTACCTTAGAGGTGACTTATATATAATAATAAAAGGGGAGTTTAAGGCTTGGCAAGGGGATTTAAATGCCAAGTAGACATGGCAGTGTGATACTGCATTCAAGCTGTACTGGCAGGCCTAGGACATGTTTTGAAGTACTATTTAGGTGGGTGACACAATGAGTGATGCAGGTCAACTAGTAGCATTTCATTCATTTAATTTACAGGCCCTGGGTATAAGGTACACCACTCTATAAGGGACTTATGGGAATATTAAATATGCCAAACAGGTATATGCCAATCAAACCATGGTCTAGGGAGAGAGCATAATCACTTTAACACAGTGTATGTTACCACTTGTATCCAAAGTCCTAAGGCCAATAAACAAAAATCCTGCAAAATTAAGGAAGAGGAAGGCAAACATTGTGCGGGTGTCCCTGTAGGGAGGACCGTTTCCAACAGGGGCCCAGAGGTCTAAGTTGCCAATAAACAAGTCTAATAGGACCCCATCAGGTTCTGAAGCCTTACCTTTACAGCTACTTTTGATTGCACTCATCCTTCTAAGTTGAACTTTATGGACTACATATACAAAGATTCAAAGTAGCAATTTCCTAATTGCTATTTCGCAATTAGGAAATTGCTCTTTTGAACGTATGAAACTTTTGAGTTTCATTTGTGATTCCTAATGGGTCGCAAATAGACCTACTTCATTAATATTAACAAGGATGGTGGCCTGGGGGGTCAGAAGACCACCTTGTCTGTGATTGTTTTAAATAAAGCTATCTTTTTTTATTTTTTTATATAAAACCCATTTTCCTTAAAGGAAAACGGGTTGTGTTTTAAAAATAAAAAAGCAAAAAAAAAACGTTTAAGTTTAATTTTTTATGACTAGGCAGTGATTTCTGGGAACTCTGCTGGCTCTTAAAAATATTTGTTCCTTTCTCTCAAAGGGGAATAAGTCCCTGGAGGAACTTTTCCCATTTTCAAATGGGTTACCAACTTCTTCAAGGAGTTGGTAAAATATGAATGTTTTGTGGCTGTAATTCTGTCGCAAAACTTTCATACATCCCATTCAGATTCGGTATTTGGAAGGGACACCCTAAACACGCCCCATTCAGATACTAAGTGGCAAGCACAAATTGTGATTCGGTAATCTGTTACCGAATCACTGTTTGTGTTTTATACATATTTAGAAGCATGTTTGCTTTTGGACTATTTCTGACCGCAAAAATGCTTTGTACATATGGCCCTAAATTCTCTACAATCTCTGCTTCAACCCCAGGGTTTTTAGCCATATCATCACAACTCTCCCCTTTATGGACGGGGCGTAAAAAGTAGAAAAATGTTTGACCCAATCATTAGGTGAGATAGCGCATTCAATGGTGGGTTCAGAGGACTCCCTCAAAAAGGTGAGTTAATTACTCTCCAAAATGCAGTGGCATCATGCTGATGACTGGCATCTTCCAAGGCTTCCCATGCTTCCTCTTTAATAACGATTTTCTGTTATCTCAAGGTTTTTTTGTAGCGAATCCTAGATTTTGTAACCCGTTCATCATTTTTGGTATTTGTTGTTAACACCTTCTTTAGAGCTTGATGTGCCTTTGTGCAGGCAAAGTCAAACAACCCATGCGGTTTTGTGTATCATTTGCGAGACTGTCTTAAACAAGCCTCCCTAATATGTGGCTATCTGCTGTATCATCCAGACAAAAGTACAAATCATGTTTTAACTTTTATCTTTCTTGGTGGTCCATTGAGGTAACTTGGTTGTCATTGCTTTCCCGAACATCAAAGTCTCAGGACTTCCACCTGTTGTTGAGTGGGGAGTCAAACAATAAGCTCGTAGATTAGAATTCAATACTGTTTTCAAATTGAGCTTTTCAAGAGTTGCATGCTGCTCTGCTTTCTTCTGTGTACTCATAAAAGACTCAACAAGTCCATTGGCCTGTGGCCATACAGGTGGGATCTTTTGATGCTTTATGTTCAGACGCTCTAGAAATTCTTTAAATTCTTTACTGCTGAAGGGTGGACCATTGTCAGACTTTACAACGGCTGGTATGCCCCATGCTGCAAAGAGATTTTTCGGATACTCGTGTATGTGTCGTGGATGAGAGATCTTTAACCAAAGGAAAATATGAGTATTCCTCTACAATGAACATTAAATGATGCCCATTTTCAAGTGGACCGAAACAATAGATGACTGTTCTCTCCCAAGCATGTTTAGGGATTTTTGACATGTTCAGAGTAAGTTGAGTAACCTTGGTTGACAGGCACATGCACATGTGACAGGCCTTGAGTTCCTTTTCAACTCTTTCATTTAAATATGGAAACCAAACTTGGTCTTAAAGAGCTCTCTTTGTAGTGACAATACCAGAATGTCCTTTGTGAGCCTCTTCAATCTCTTTTTGTCCATGACTGAGATGTAACTATGTCTTTAAACTACAGCAGGTCACTATCATGACTTATGGCACTTACAATCTAGGCTAATGATACAGCAAATGGTGTACTTGATTTGACAATGAAATTAAGGTAGGTCTCCGTGACCTTGTATAGGCCCTCTCGAAAAGTAGTCCGCAGGGTTCTGACCCTTTCCTGGACAATACACATTTGTATATTCGTACTCTTGCAATCTTAATCCCCATTGTTCAATGTAAGGAGGCATCTTGGCTTTTGGATTGCCATCAAAGCTTAATGATCAGTCACAAGCATAAAAGGCTAACCATACAGGAAAAGTAATTTGTCTATGTCACTGAGCAACAGAACGGACATCTTCATTAATGTGCATCTTACCTTTTATAGTCTTTAACTTTCCTAAACCTTAAAACAATTTTGTGATGAGCATTCATGTTGTAATTCACAGAAATCAGTACGATGTCAGCAGCCTTGTTGAAACTGAGCAAACAGGCACTTGCCACCATACCTTGAAGCACATGGATCGGTGCTTGTACCTTCATTTTCTTACATTTCACTGTTGCAACAAATGAACCTTGACTCTTAATGGACATCAATACATCCCAAGTATACACTTTGGTCTTCGATGGCATAAGCCGTGGTAATGGATACAGTTCAGTATTTGTCTTGATGCTCAACTTGATAATGAAAGATATTGAAGATTTGTTTATTTTTAATACAATCTTTGGTCAGTATTTGTATAATTTTGTTGCTTTGGCATGGTGATTTTTCTTTGACTGCCATTTTTCTTCACGTTACCAGTCCAACATGTGCATGTTTTTCTGAGGTAAACATCAACATGGCTCAATCACTTTCCTCACCCCGATCTCCACCCCGAGTGCGGACCTAAAGATACTACTCATAAAAGCCCTTTATAAATTCCTAACGTCATAAACTTAAATGTTTGGTCTAAGTTTAGAACAAATGTCTAAGTTTACCTTTGTGAATCAGGCCTAAGGATGTTATTTGAGCTCAAACTAGAGGTGAAAAGACAGCCAGTAGTCTTTCAACATAACACAGATTTCAAATTCACCACCACACAATTCCCATTATCTGTTTTAGCACTACTCCCAATCCAAGAAACATGTCACACCACAATAATAATGCCTTCTACAAGAGGTGAGGCCCTGCCAAAGTTTTTACTCAACAAGTGCTAAACCGAGCTCCACAGTTCACTCCACCTTTGTATTAACCTCTGCAGAGGGGTGGGACCTTCTTTAGGACCAGGAAAAACTGTGTTGATTCTGGAGACAACTGTAGATATGAATGATAGCAAGCTGGAGTTCTAACTGGAACCCCCATGTCAGTAGAGCCACCTGATATATTAATCAGAGCAACATTACTTGAAGCCAGTTTTACTTACTCCCTTCGTCTGTCCCCACCCCCATATTTGCACTAGTGACAGAGCTGCCCCATTTGTTATTGTTACCCCCTCCTCCATGGGCCTTCAAATTGGCCTTACTGATATACACAGCTATATGTCCAGGAAGTGTGTGACAAGGGCTGTGGATTTGTTAATCACAAGCTCGATTACCTTGACTATTTTGACTACTGCATTTAAGTTACCCTGCATCAAAAGTTCCAAACTGTGCATATTTTGTTTCAAAGTCACTTGTATAAACGTCTTTAGGTTCTCAACTTCTAGTGTATTATGTTGTACGTTGTCATGAAGCCCTTACACAACAGGACTTCACATTGGTTTGAGGGGTGGGCCTTGTACATATGTTTGTTTTAAGTGCAAAAAATAAGCTGAAGATGGCTGGGCCAGCCAAGCCTTAAATGGACGTAGAGGGCCCAGTCTTAGTCCCATCTTTGCCCAGGCATGCTCAGGCACATCCTGCACTGCGGCATTGTGAACGTCGTATGTAATGCCTGCAGTCCCTCCTCCTCCTTAGTAAGGCGTCAGGGAATTATGGACCTTACATTACAGGTGCTCAGTGACTGAAGGCAGAGTCCAGTTTTCCTGTCTAGACACGTTCCTTGGTTTTGTGAGTTTCCTTCATGTTGCACACCTGAATCACAATAGCTATGACTTCACATGCTTCTGTTCCCCTCCACCCATCCATAGTTTTTCCTCCACAATCTTCAACACTTAATACTCACGCAGTTACTTGAGCTCACTGGCTACCCAGATACCCCTGGAGGGGGCATGTATATAAACCTGCCTTTGATCTAATGAAATGGAATTGTTTTTCACTTACCTCACTGTTAAAGGTTGTGTTGCATGATAAAGAGGAATTGTCTGAAACACAAATACTCTGCTGTAGGGACAGCTGCTGCCTGGCCTGAATTGAGATTTGATCCTAACACGTTTTGAATCTGAATTGGCTGCCAGGCTTCACCTGTGAAGAGATTGTCTCTTGCATGTGGGTTTTGACATTGCTGAATGGCATTCCCTTTTACCAACTAGTCATTCAGGATACAGATGACCCAAGTGTGCTGTCACAATTACCATTTACTGCAAAACTAAGACAGTGACATTAAGGTGGACTCCCCGAAGTATTGCAGGCCAGGGCTGGTACTAAACCAGCCCTTCTTTGCCTGTTAGTTAAAGCCCAATGCCAGAGCCCCTTACAGATAGCCACAGGGCAGGCAGATGTTAATGAGCCCAACTGTGGGGTTGTGGCGTTGTGTCCCGGCACCTAACCTACTATTGATCCTAGACAGCTCAGCAAGTACTGCCCCTTCAGCACTTGACTCTCAGTAGTGGCACGGTTCAAGCAGTTTAAGCCTTTTTAGGGGGAGATATGTGCAAGGCATACACAGATGCAAGCATCAGAACATGAACAGTAACCCCGATAATATGATTGTCCAGCCAAATACTTTTTTGTGAGAAAAGTATTAATAAAAGCACACAAAGTATATAAAAATTGCACAATATAACATCCTCAGTCTCTTAAGAATGGTACACTAGCATTGTCCTGGGCTATGTCCTATGTACCTCCTTCTGGTTTAGTGGGGTTGGTTATTCTCCATTTGGTAATGTAGGTGAGTTTCACAATTGGGTCACATTAGTCACCAGGCAGCAAAGTCTTGTTCTGGCTTTAAGAGTGAATTTGAGCAGTGGTAAGTTCACACAAGTCGTAGGAAGGCCTATGGCCTCAAATAATCATATTTGAGCCACAGCAGCTAGTGGGTTCAGGGAGGACCAATGTGCTTCTTCTCGGGCTCTGGTCTCGCGATGCAAGAGGGGCATGGCATCTTGTCATCCAGAGAAGATCATGTGTCGGGCCTCCACAGGCTCCAGACAGTCTGTGGTGGTGTCAGATGCCTCTTCTGTTGCTACCATTACTACAATTGTTACCACAAATGGTGGTCTCTAGGTCAGGTCTTGCTTTGTTGATCGTTTGACGGGCCTATCCTTCACTGTGCCCCCACTTGGCATATTGTGGGTCGCTAACTTCCTCTACCACAAGGGTGATGTCCCTACACTTCACGGTGGCCCTAACCTGTCATGTGGGGGTAGGTGACTTACTCCAGCATGGACAATGAACCTAAACTTCATAGTGGTCCTCACCTGGCATGCAGAGGTAGGCGACTTACTCCAGCAAGGCCCTTGGCCCTAAATTTCCCTGTGGCCTTTTCCGGGCACATGGGGTTCTTGACCTTCCATGAGAAGGGGTGAACCACCTGCACTCCAGAAATGGTCCTGACCGCTCTGGACGTCTCACCCTTCATTCACTGGGATCCACTCAATAGCATCTCCACTGGGCCTTCCTCCCTCCAGGAGCTCTCCTCCTGCTCAAAGGGTCTGTTAATATTGGCACACATGCAGAAAGCTGGTGCTTCGGGCTCAGGGCAATTGGTCTTGGATGTCTGGGAGATTACCCCTCACCCAGAAGGAAAACTTGGTCCCCAGTCCTTGATGCAGAAGCTTGAATTCTTGTTGATTTTCTTTCCAAGCTGGTGAACAGCTTGTAGGGCTCAAGATCCCTCTTTTATTGTTCACATCCATACATACATGTGATTTAGGTTATGGTCCTTGAACATTTGTGTTGTGGGTGTCGACTTCTTTGAAGTGCCCTCTCCTCCGCTCTGTCCTTTGTCCAAGGGACAGAGTGTTACAGCAAGGCTATATGCAAATCTGATTGGCCTGCACGCCCAAGTAAGACACCGGGGATCACACCTAGCAGTCAGCCTCCACTGAAATATGCTTCATAAAGGTTCAAAGGCCTACACCTTCTCCTTTATTATGGTTCGCTTGCCCTACAGTGCCAATCTTATCAGACCCACCATCTCATCTGACAATGAGCACAAGCCGCACTGACCTGTAACACGTCTTTGAATCAAAGAGACCTTTGATGTGCACAAAGGATGCTCTGCTTCCCTTTCTCTAGTCTTGGTGTTCCCATTCCATTCCTAAGGAATGTCAGCAATACATATCTCCTGTCTGGGTTGGCAGACCTCACCTCCAACTAGCCTTTCCAGGCCCTGGGCTTCCTAAATGGAATCCAAAGGCCTCCATGTCATGTAAATTCACAAATGCACATGCAACATAGCATGCACATGCAAGTATCACCTGCTGTCTGGCGCTACATACAGCCATCATGTAGGCCAAGGGTGAGTTAAGTAGACAGCAGTGAACTTTACATGAGTGGGCTGGTATGAACCACTCAAGTGACCCAGGTAAAAAGGACTGTCTACACTACTGACTCATAAAACACAAAAAGGGTATGTGTTTGTGTCACTTTACTCCTGGCAGGGGCAGTAGAACTTTATTACTATGAGGACTACAAGGATAGCCCTAGGTGCTCCTCTCTTAGTCTAAAAATAATGCATTACCATGAGACAGACCATAACTAAAATCAATAGATATCCATGCTGCAGGGGCGCTCATGGCAGGGGTACACATACGTTACCAAGCAGGGGACTTTTCGATCACAGTACCCCACAATAAACACATTAGCTTCTGCATTCACACTAGTGCATGTGGCTCTAGAAATTGCCTGACCGCTTGTCTCACAAGAAGTGAGGGTGACAGAAAGACACCCATGCCCTGAGGCAGAGACACTGTTATGCTGGACATGTTAGCCTATTAGCAGTTAAAAACCAAATAACTCACAAAATTGACAGAGCGGGACTGATGTCCAAATAAAGAAGCCTCTGCTGGTGAAAGTTCTAATTGTAGTGAAATTTATGAAAGGATTGTCATGTTTGTTTGCTACAACCATTTCTTGTGCCACAGTTTAAGTTCAGACCCAGACTTAAATCTGGGTCTGAACTTTTTAATGAGGTCTATTTTTGAGCCATTCAAGATTTTGTCTTAGGAGCAAGAAACATTTTCAGTGAGCAGAGATACCCTGTTCAGGAGGAAGGTGAAGGTGAAAGGTAGAAAATAGATTGAGCTACTTAGCCCAAACATTGGGACCGATTCACAAAGGTAAACTTAGACATCTGAAAGAGCCGGAGTGACCCCTGCCCAATTAAGAGTTTTATGAGACCATGCGTCTCATATTTGGGCAATCCGACCCCGCTAGTATGCTTTAAGGGCCCAGGGATTCGGATCATGGCTTTTCGGGTTTCACGCCAGCGGCTTCAGCCTCAGCTTCCGAGGTCCCCTCTGGATCTGCTACGGCCCTTGGCCTCGAACTGCCCCCTGTAGCTCAGGACTAATCTTCTGAGGGAGGTGCTTCAGCCTGGGGCTTCCGCTTAGGAGCCTCTCCTCCCTTTCAATGAAGCCCTCACTGATGATCTACTGGGTACTTGGTCCAGACCCAGCACAGTGGCTCCTGTGAATAGGACAATCACTTGCTCCCATCGGCCTGCCCCGAACAACCTTAAATTCCTGTCCCAACACCCCACGGCTGAGAGCCTTGATATCCAGGCACCAGCATCATCTGGCGCATTCGCTTCCACTTCCCTGGATAGGGAATAAAAAAGACTAGACCAACTTGGGAAGGGAGTCAACGCGGTGAAGGAGGGCTGGGACTGGGGCTGTTTGTTTGGGGGTGGGGTGGTGTGGGGTGGAGGGCTCGGGGTGATTAGGGTTTAGGTGGGAGAGGGAGTCAGGATTTAAGTTTTAGGGGTGGGTTGGGGTGCTTTAGGTTTTAGGTGCGGGGGTGGGGACTCGGGGTATTTTCGTTTTTGGGGATGGGTTGGGGGGCTTGGGGTGCTTAGGGTTTAGGGCGGAGGTGGGGTCCGGGTTTAGGTTTTAGGGGTGGGTTGGGGGTTGGAGTGCTTTAGGTTTTAGGGGAGGAGGGTGAGGTTGTGATAATTTTGGTGGTGGGGTGGGGGTGGTTGTGGGGGTCACGTTAATTTTTAGGGGGGGGATAGGGGGAAAGCATGCTGGAACCGTGCATGCTGATCACTAATGCCTTTACCAGGAATGCCTTTACACTGAAAAATCGTTGTAAAGGCATTCGTGGTAAAGGTATTAGTGATACCAACAAGTTCGTTGTTCCAAACTCTTTTTTGAGCCATGTTTGCTTGAAGCACTCGTGGTTTCGAGATATAACTGTGTTTGTGTTTATATGTGCTGCTTTTATGTTTTGGTGCGGGTGTGTGCGGATCAGTCTGTGTGCTTGGGGTAGGTAGGGGAACAGGGAATTTGCATTGGGAAGAGGGAGTTGGAGGGGGGATGGAAAGTGGGAGGTGACTGGCTGCTATCAGTGTGGAGGCCAGGGCCTGAAAGGATCTCTGTAGGCCAGACATTGCACTATGAATGCCTTCCAGGAATGTATTTGTCCGCTGCAGTTACCACAGAGATACTCCTCCAGAGGTCAATAGCCTCCTCACTTAGGGTATCAGTGGCTGGGGGGAGGTGCCTGCAGCAAAGGAGACACCCACCCTCTTGGGTGAGCGGGCACGGCCAACTGGGTGGGAAGCAACAGGGAGAGTGGTGATAGAACTGGGGGTTGTGGACAAAGATGGTACAGGGGTACATCCGGATGGGTCTGCCAGCACTTGGGAGTGGCCACTGAAGGAAGAATCCGATGATGAAGATGATGTAGATCCGGTCACCCCCATGGAACTCCCCTCACTCTACGAGCCACTGAGTCCCTCTGTGTCAGTGGTGTCTTGACCCGAGGTCCCGTGGCCCGATGATTCCCCATTCATCTGTGCCCTGTCTCCTTTGCTTCCCTGGCCTGATGTTGCAAATACAAAGAGAAATAGGTTCATCACATGTCCATGATCACACTAGAACAATAGCTCTGATTTGCAAACATTACTATGATGCCAAGTAGGCCCCAGCAACAAACTCCACCTAAGTTGTCCATACATGTACCATACCATATGCATGCATGCCAACTGAACTGTCAACAGTCACCCACAGGAAACTAAGGATCTCAGACAACTACAATTGCATGGCTGAAGTTGTGCAATCACAGTAACCATTGAACAAGTAGGAGACCTTATCATCTTCAATGCTTTGCCCCATGGAGCATACCTCAGTTACCTGTTGTCATACAATAATGGGTCAATGCCAAGTCCATTCCCACATATCCCACACAAGGTCATGCAGACATCTATTTGTCACATACATAATGACCCAACAATAAGAAACTATGCTCCCGGAACATGCCATGTTGCTGACAACAGTACAATAGCCTGGAGAAAGTGAAATGAGAATACTCATGTCACACTAGAAGCATTTTCACAATGCACACTTCATCAAATGATAGTTGTCCCATTGGAGTCATGGAGGTAGTATTAATGTTGCTCAAATAGGCCACACATTCAGCATGGAAATGGAAACCTGTGCAATATGTCAGGGAGATATGTCTCTGAACTCCACAAAACAATGAATCAGCAAGCCGCAGGGAAATCACCACTAATGTCTGGCATCCCTTACAATGACGTACTCCGAGTGTATCAATAGATGCAATTAGTCCCTTGGATGTTGGATAGGTCCAGAGATTTGCAAGTACTTGTTGAGGGCCCTCAACTCATTGCCCAATTGAAAACGACATCATTGTTTCCATTTTGGTCATGCAAACCCTGGGGATGAAGGCTTGTACCCAAACACATGTGATTTAATCATAACTGCAAGTCATTCTATGATGCATGCCAACAGTCAGGTTACAAACCTTCCCAATTTCATATGTGCAAAGCTCTTTGATACATGATTTTACACTAATGGCATGGAAATGCACACTGTGGGCAAAAACTCTAAGTCTTCTTGTCATGTCCCTCATTGCTACTGCAGTTGTACATGCCAATTGACATGATATGACATGTGAGGGTATGTCAGAGTCACATACATGTCAGAAACACCAAACTAGAGCTTTTCTATTTGTTAACCCTCCACAAGTGTGAAACACACAAGCCAGCATGTACAGGGACATGACTACAGACATATGTATTTGCATCTGCAGACTAACCCACAACCCTGCCTGTGCCCTACAATGACTAAGCAAGCTTGCTGACATCAGTTAGCCCATGCTCTAACAACCTGTACTGTGATGTGAGCCACAATGAAACAATGCACACCTCTGTGGCTTCTGAAGGGTAATCTCCTTAGGTCTGAATGGACCAACGCATTCACACTCTGTATGAATGATTCGCTGCATACAGTCCCTACAGGCAACTGCCATAGTACAAACTTCACCAATACACATCAGTAGCAATCAAGGGGTTGGCATGGTGGGTACAGAAAGTGTCTTCCTTGTCCATGTGTGGACATGTGGGATAACACATGCAGACTCATGCCACTTCAGGGGGTGGGTTCTGTGGTATGTACCTGTACCACAGAACACTCCTTTGGACATATGTGTCTATCTTACATAGATGGCATCCAACATACAAAGACGTGCATTATACAGTTTCTGCTATTTGTCTAAGCTGCTGAATTAAATATCATGGCCTCCCACTGCACTGTGGGACCGTCATTTATGCAATAAGCCTGTACAGGACAAATATGACCTGTGTGAAGGTGACAACAGAACTGTGGGATTAAGTGACCTGTCATGACTCTAAGACACACATTGACAATGAAGCAAAATATACATATGGTCCAGATGAATGATTTCAGTCTAGTCAATGTAATGAGGCATACAAGGCAGGTTTTGACACTAGAACATTATATTGGCTACATGCCAGGATCTGCTGGGGTACAGGGAGTGGGCACTGTGCCACATTTGCATAGCCATAATGACTCTCCCAGGGCCTGGACTAGGTTCCATATTGGGAGATACATTTGACAGGGCCTGGTCTCCGCATGCTGATCAGACAAAACTTACATGACACTCCACTCCCATCAATTCCATGCATGATAGAACATCACGTAGCCAACCTCAATTTGACATGTGTTGTGTGTGGCAACCTGATGGGCAGAGCAAGTCAGGATAGGGCTTCCACACAACAGTTTAGCAAGGCCAGATGTGGTTTGAAAGATCTGTGGCACTAATCACATTCTCACATGATTCTCCAATGACTCATACAACATGTATACACAGCTCATGCTGTCATGCACATACATGGTGTCTGACAATTACAACAATGATGAGGAAAGAGATGTCAGTGGATGGCAGTAATGGCTCCTTACCTAGTTATGTGCATCCAAAACAAGGATGATCTTTTCTGATCACTGGAGGCACAGGCTCCCAGCCTGCCCTGCAGCCAATCCTAACGCTGCATGAAAGCACGGCCTGCCAAACATACATGCGCACTAAGGGGGAGTGCTCTCCACTCCTCTTTTGTTCCTCTCATCCACATGGCCTCGCCCATTTAAAAATAAAATGATAATAAACACAGTTTATTATCGTTTTATTGTTAAAGATATGCAGCAGCTACTGCTGGAGGGGGGAGGGGTGCCGCTTCGCCATCATAGCAGAGGAACCACCACTGGATCTAGAACCCTAAAAACCTCAAACAACACAATGTGGCTGAACTTAACATAACACACTGGCCACCAATACCTGAACATTGTCCATCCCATTGATGCCGCACAGACTGAAATAACAGGCACACAAGATGTCTAACTGGCAGACGGGCACATTCTAGCCTATGAGGGGGAAAAGGATGGTGAAGTACAAAGAGAATTATGCTCATGAGGTACTTACCTGCTCCTATGGTGAGCCATAGAGCTGTCCATACAGGGCTAGGAACTCATTGACAAGCCTATCCAGCTCCTCTGTAGAGAAGGCAGGGGCCCTATCACCTGCTGGACGTGGCATGATTGCTCCCAGAGGCAGCATGCAGCAGCTCAGGTCGTGGAGGTGTTGCTGGCAACAGTGTCAGGGGTCTAGTGAGTGAATCTGCAGCACATGGCAGTCACGTCTGCCATGTAAGCGGTCGTTACCACCGCAGACAGAGCCATTTGGCCGCGACCACCACTGGCTACAACGTTAGCCTATGGCTGTGTACACCGCAGTTGCAACCTCCGACTGCCAAGGTGACTTCCACGGTGGTTGCAGATGGTTCCTAATGTCCAGTGTAGAAGGCCAGGCATCTGCCATTTTGGCAGCCTGAAATGCTGTATTGGGCTTTATAAACTGCATCACATCTACAAAAAATGTTTTTTTTAACCTCACAAACATCCTTATCCTGTCATTGTAGGAGGCTGGCCTGGCTTGTAGTGGGTACCAAAGGTACTTACACCTTGTGCCAGGTCCAATTATCCCTTATTAGTGTAGAAGAGGTGTTACTAGCAGCTTAGGCTGATAGAAGGTAGCTATGGCAAAGCAGCTTAGGCTGAACTAGGAGACATGTAAAGCTCCTACTATACCACTGGTGTCATATGCACAATATCATAAGAAAACACAATACGCAGAAGTTCTAAAAATAAAGGTACTTTATTTTTATGACAATATACCAAAAGTATCTCAGTGAGTACCCTCAGTATGAGGGTAAGGTATATACACAAGATATATGTACACAAACCAAAATTATGCAGGTAATAGCAAGAAAAGTAATGCAAACAGTGTAAAGTTACAGTAGATTGCAATAGGAGCACATAGGTATAGGTGTTAGACAAACCATAAACTCCAAAAGTGGAATGCGAACCACGAATGGACCCCAAACCTATGTGAGCTTGTAGAGGGTCGCTGGGACTGTAAGAAATCAGTGAGGGTTAGAAAAATAACCCACCCCAAGACCCTGAAAGGTAGGTGTAAAGTGCACCTACTACCCGAGAGAGCACAGAAGTCGTGATAGGGGGATTCTGCAGGAAGAACAAACACCAGCAATGCAACAACAGTGGATTTCCAGACCTGAGTACCTGTAAGACAAGGGGACCAAGTCCAATAGTCGCAACAGTGTCGAGAGTGGGCAGGAGCCCAGGAAATGCCAGCTGAGGGTGCAAGGAACCTGCCACCAGTTGGAAGAAGCTTGGAGTTCTGCAAGAAAGGAGAGGACTAGGAACTTCCCCTTTGGAGGATGGATGTCCCACATCGTGATGAAGCTTGAAGAGGTGTTCCCACGCAGAAAGACCGCAAATAAGCCTTGCTAGCTGCAAGGGTTGCAGTAGAGATTTTTGGGTGCTGCTGTGGCTCGGAGAGACCAGGATATCGGCAATTTGAGGCGGAGACAGAGGGCACTCCCGGCAACTCAGGGAGCCTCACAGAAGCAGGCAGCACCCGCAGAAGTACCTGAACAGGCACTTGGAAAAAGAGTGAACTGGAGTCCACGCGAAGTCACTAAAGGGAGTCCCACGACACCGGTGGACAACTCAGAAGGTTGTGCATTGCAGGTTAGAGTGTCGGGGACCCAGGCTTGGCTGTGCACGAAGGTAATCTGGGAAGAGTGCACAGGAGTCGGAGCAGCTGCAAATCATGCGGTACCCAGCAATGCAGTCTAGCGTGGGGAGGCAAGGACTTACCTTCACCAAATTTGGACTGAGGAGTCACTGGACTGTGGGAGTCACTTGGACAGAGTTGCTGAGTTCCAGGGACCACGTTCGTCATGCTGAGAGGGGACCCAGAGGACCAGTGATTCAGTCTTTTGGTGCCTGCGGTTGCAGGGGGGAAGATTCAGTCGATCCACGGGAGATTTCTTCAGAGCTCCTGGTGCAGAAAGGAGGTAGGCTACCCCCAGAGCATGCACCACCTGGAAACAGTCGAGAAAGCCGGCAGGATGAAGCGAGACAAGGTTGCTAGTAGTCGTCTTGCTACTTTGTTGCAGTTTTGCAGGCGTCCTGAGCAGTCAGCGGTCGATCCTTTGGTAGAAGGTGAAGAGGGAGATGCAGAGGAACTCTGATGAGCTCTTGCATTCATTATCTGGTGAGATCCCCAAAGCAGAGACCCTAAATAGCCAGAAAAGGACGTTTGGCTACCTAGGAAGGAGGATTGGCTACCAAGAGAGGTAAGAGCCTATCAGAAGGAGCCTCTGACGTCACCTGCTGGCACTGGCCACTCAGAGCAGTCCAGTGCGCCACAGACACCTCTGTTTCCAAGATGGCAGAGGTCTGGGACACACTGGAGGAGCTCTGGGCATCTCCCCTGGGAGGTGCAGGTCAGGGGAGTGGTCACTCCCCTTTCCTTTGTCAGTTTCACGCCAGAGCAGGGCTGGGGGATCCCTAAACCAGTGTACACTGGCTTATGCAGAGATGGGCACCATCTGTGCCCATTAAAGCATTTCCAGAGTCTGGGGGAGGCTACTCCTCCCCAGCCTTCACACCTATTTCCAAAGGGAGAGGGTGTTACACCCTCTCTCAGAGGAAATGCTTTGTTCTGCCTTCCTGGGCCAGGGCTGCCTGGACCCCAGGAGGGCATAAACCTGTCTGAGGGGTTGGCAGCAGCAGCAGCTGCAGTGGAGACCCCGGAAAGGCAGTTTGGCAGTACCCTGGTTCTGTGCTAGGGACCCGGGGGGTCATGGAATTGTCCCCCCAATGCCAGAATGGCCTATGTACAGCGTCACAATGGTAACTCCGAACATGGCCATGTAACATGTCTAAGATCATGGAATTGTCCCCCCAATGCCATGATCTTAGACATGCTACATGGCCATGTTCAGAGTTACCATTGTGACTCTGTACATAGGTAGTGACCAGGGAATTTCCCCTGGACGATGTGGGGGCACCTTGGCTAGTGCCAGGGTGCCCACACACTAAGTAACGTTGCACCCAACCTTCACCAGGTGAAGGTTAGACATATAGGTGACTTAGAAGTTACTTAAGTGCAGTGGTAAATGGCTGTGAAATAATGTGGACGTTATTTCACTCAGGCTGCACTGGCAGGCCTGTGTAAGAATTGTCAGAGCTCCCTATGGGTGGCAAAAGAAATGGTGCAGCCCATAGGGATCTCCTGGAACCCCAATACCCTGGGTACCTCAGTACCATATACTACGGAATTATAAGCTCACTTTTATGGTTTTGCATGCATCCCACATGTGGTGGGGACCATTGATGGCACACATGTTAGCTTGGTGCTACCACAGACAAATGAACAAGTTTATCATAACAGAAAGAACTTCCATTCCATCAACATGCAAGTTGTCTCTTTGGTGGACCTCTACATTTCACATGTCTGTGCCCGTTATCTGGGTTCAGCCCGTGATTCCTTCATAATGTAGAACAGCACCATACCCCAGCTGATGTCACAACTGCACACAGAGAGGGCATGTCTGGTTGGTAAGTCACATCTGTCGTGATTGTGTGTGTATGCAATGACAGGTGCTACAATCATGAACTGAGTGACTCATATGTCCCATTCCTTATCAGGAGGCTCTGCATATCTGAACCATCCTTGGCTGTTGACACCACTAATGAATTCAACTACGCCAAAGGAAGTCCGCTTCAATGAGGCCTATGGAATAACACAGCAGGTAGTGCAGTGGGCTTTTGGTCTCCTGAAGGTCAGATTTAGGTGTCTGCACAGGTCTGGTGGAACCCTCCTCTACTCATCCAGAAATGTGTGTCACATCACTGTGGTGTTGCATGCCCCACATCACCCTGCAGAGGAATATCCTGTACATCCCAGAGGAGGCAGAGCCTGTATTGCACAGGGTGAGAATCCTGAAATGCTAAGTGAGGATAAGGCTGGTGAAGAGGAAGAAGCTGAATTGTGAGAAGATCTCATCAACAGCTACTTTTCATGAGTGTAAGTATGTCATGTGATGTCATGACTGTGACTGTACAATGAACTGTAGTTGGGAGAATGTGTGAAGCTTAGTGTTTTAGAAACAACTAGGGAGTTGAGCTGATACTCTGCAATATTCATCTAAAAGCTGCTTGAAGAGTTATGATGATGTTTCTTTTGTTTTTGTCAGTTTCTTGCAATGTAATTTCATTTCCAGATGCTTGCTATGTGATTTGTGTAAAAGGTATACACAAGCCAAGCCTATACTCCTTATTTTGTCTTTGTACAGGTACCTTCACCATGGCATCCTCATGCAGACATTTCAGAGTAGTGACATTTGCAGGTATCTGATGCTGTTCTGACATACAACATGTACATGGATTGTTCCAGGTAATGTAGGTCACAGATTTTGGGGGTATGTGACCTGTGCCAAGACAGCTTGTACTGTGTTTAGGTGGAAGGTCAGAAGTGCACATTGGACTTGTTTTGTGTGCTGTTTTGAGCTGATTGTGTCATGTGTGTCAGAATGCGGGCATGAAATATTTAGTCATAGGTTGCAACCAAGTTATTTTCTCTTCACATTTGCTAAACACTTTTCTTGGATGACCTGTATGTAGCTGTAGATGTGTTTCATCATTGCAGGTCACAGCGGCTGTTCCATAATACTGTCATGTTTGTGTCATACCACCAGATGCATGGTCATTGGATTATGAAGGGCGTGTGATCAGGCACTGTTTTACTGCAATCTATCTGTATCTTGGATTATGTGATGTTGGATTATTTTGGTGTGGTATTTGATGAGGCTCAAGCTGGTGACATCATCCACTTTAATGTTTACCCATTCTACAGGTACAATGTCTGACAAATCCTTTTCTTCTGTGGTTTGGGGGGCTGTACCTTGGAATATGTACTTTGACTCAGTATGAGTCACACATTTTTGTTTCAAAAAGTCAAGACAAATGGACAGCCTATGTGCTGTGCACTGGAATAAAATGTTTGGTGTGACCAGACACTTGTACGGATGCGTTTGTGCGCAGTGGTTGTAATCCTAAACAGGAAACTGTGTACCTGTAACATATCCCTCCTTGCACAAGTAGCTTGTATCTTCATCATATGTTTCACATGGTCTTACATCTCTACATAGCAAAATGTTGAAATTAAGCAAATAGACAATGAGCTTGTGATGTGTGATTTGTTTATATTGCTGATGCAGAAAATAAAATTTGGACAGAAAAGAACAAAAAAGGTGTTAGTCATGGTGAATGAAATAGTTGGAGTAGATGCCACTCCACTGGCAGTCCAAAGTCCAGAGTACTCCTCCCATTGGAACTTGTAGGTGGTTGAGTATCAGTCAAAAGAGTGAATATGTGGCACACAAAGGAGGCCCTTTAGGAAGAGGTCTCTAGCTGGCAGTGGTGGGTGTCTTGCCATCTGCACCTCCTGGATTCTTAGATTGGCACCCCAACTTGCATAAGGGGAGGGGAGGGGATTTGCTGCTGCAGAGGCAGGGGTGTCTGGGTCTGGTTCTTCTTCTGGCAGGGCCTCCCTTTCAGTGGCTGGCACTGATATAGATGTGCCTGGTGTTGATGAGCCAAAGACAGGGGAAGATTGGTTTTGACCAGCCCTACTCAGGACTGTTTGTATGTCCCTGATCACTACTGTTAGGGAGGCCATGTTGGTATTGTAGGCCTCCTTTTGTTCTTGCATGTACCTCTGTATCAGTTTAATTTCACTGAGTTTGTTCAAGACCTGGCTTATCACGCCTTGGGACTCCTGATAGATCCCTAAGACGTGGCTGATGCTGTCCTGGCCAGGAGCAGCCCCAGTGGCCTCACCCCGCTGGCCCACAGCATCACACCTATGCACCCTACCCCTATGGTCTCTGCCCATGCCACAGGGTGCCCTCTCCCAATGGGTCCTGGAACCTCATTGTCCTTAGTGTTGCACTGCAAATCAGGATCCAGAACTGGGTACACAACATGGTAGACACTGTGCTTGGTACACTGGTTGGGGGGGCGAATGATGATGTTTTGGCAACCAGGCTGGGAGGTGTTGATGTGGTCACACTGAGACTCACTGTTGGTGTCTGACCAGGTTGCCCAGATGGGCCAGAACTGTCCTCCTCATCCAGACGTCCAGGAGTGTCTTCTTCACAGAGGACTTCAGCCACATGAGTAATGGCAGTCTCTTCTGTGGCCTCTGTGTGCCCAGTGGAAGCTCGACATATTGATGTGAAAAATATAGTGTTACTGGTTGTATTGTGACACCTACCTTCCGCAGGTTAGTGTTACATTAAGCATAGACATTTGGTATTGGTTGTATTGACATGACATTTGTGAAGCTTGTCAATCCATTTACGTCAAGCACCTGCTGAAATGTGCAGATCATTAGCACTTGGGAGGAGGGCCTGAGAATGCCATCTTGTCACTAGTGCAGGCAAAACAGTGGCTAGGCAAGGTATGTCTTTGGTCATGTTGAGGCCTAGTTGATTGTGATGCAGGCAGACCCAGGAGTTTGTTGTATATGTGACTGGAGTCATCGTGGTTAGTGCAGTGTGAATGTGCCTGCTGCCTATACCATTCAGGTTATGCATATTGAGGCCTTTAGAATCATTGTTTTGCACACAGGGTAAGGTGTCATTCCTTTACTCAATAGTTTGATCTTATGTCAGCATGTCAAGATGGAGCTAAGTAGCCAGACACATCTCAGAGTTGAGCATGAGCTGTATCTTAGTCACTCCCAGGTGAGTCAACTTGAATTGAAAGTTGTCAGGTAAGGTTATTTGGACAAGTGACCACTGGGAGCTGCACTCATGTCACTCTCCATACTACACACACTTGACAAATGTTATCCTCCCAAGTGAGTAAACTTCATTTGAGAGTTTGCAAATAGAAGGATTTGGGCAAGTGAATTGGAGTTAGAGAAACAAGGCCTGTTTGGCTTTGCATTTTGGACACTCCCTCTACTTCCCACCACCAGATAAATGGTATCCTCCCAGGAGAGTAAACTTCAATTGAGAGTTAACAGACATGGGTATTTTGTGTATGTGAACATTGGGCTTGTGTTTGGAGTTAGAAAGATAGAGCCTTCTGGCCTTAGCAGGCATATCACTCCCTCTGCTTCATACACTTGATAAATGTCACCCCCCCCAGGTGAATACACTCCATTTGAGAGTTGACAAACAGATGTTTTGGGGCATGTGACTACTCTGCTGGTGTTTGTTGTAACAGAAACAGGGTCTGCTGTACTACACACACTATACAGATGTCACTCCCCATGCTCCCAGGGGAGTACACTTTATGTGTGGGTTACCATACATGAATCTTTGGAGAAGAGGGCACTGAGCTGGTGAGTGAAGTAACAGTGACAGGGCCTCCTGGCCTTAGCAGCCATGTCACTCCCTCTACTACACACACTTTACTAATGGTATCCTCCCAGATGAGTTAGCTTACATTGAGAGATGCCAAACAGGAGTCTTTAGACAAGTAAGCACTGGTGTTTGGAGTCAGAAAAACAGTGCCTCCTGTGAGTTGCAGTCAGGTCACTCTACTACACATATTTGACCAATGTTATCCCCCCAGGTGAGTAAACTTAATTTGGGATTTGACACACAGGGGTCATTGGAAAGAGAACATTGGGCTGGTGTTTGGGGATATATAAACAGTGCCTCATGAGAGTTGCAATCATGTAACTCCCTGTACTGCACACACTTGACAAATGGCATCCCCCAAGTGAGTATACTTCATTTGTGAGGTTTGACTAACAGGGGTATTTGGACAAGTGACCACTGTTCTGGTGTTTGGAGTTATGGAAACAGTGCCTGCAGGGAGTTGGAGTCATGTCAGACCCTGTACTACATACACTATACAAAGGTCATCTGCCCTGGTGAGTGCACTTCAATTGTGAGTTGCCAAATAGAGGTCTCTGTACAGGTGAACACTGGGCTGGTGAGTGGAGGGACAGTAAAAGTGGCAAAAGCAGAAGTGTGAGCAGCCATGACATTGCATTTTGGTGACATTTTATGTGTTGTGACTTACCAGACTCCACTCCCCTAGGTATTCCTGTCAAGCCCTCAAGATGCAGGATGGCCAAGGCCTTCTTCTCCCAGGGAAAGAGATGTAATGGGGCACTTGGAGGGCCATCACCAGTCTTCTTATCCTGCAGCTGGTGCCTTGAGACCAGGGAACAGACCTTGTCCCCGAGGTTGTTCCACCTCTTCCGGATGTCCTTCTTTGTGTGCAGGTTGGTGCCAACAGCATTCACTCTGTTGACTTTCCTATCCCACATTTCCCTTTCCTACTGGGAGGAGTGTGATGGACTTGTGCTACAAACAATTGTGGCTCTCATCCTCAGAAAAATGGGGATTTTTGGAATGTGACATGGTGGAACAAAAACAAAAAACAGGTGGCAGTGACTTACTAAACAGGTGAAGTGCAATAGGTTGTGAATGGACAAACGTTTGTGCAGAGTGTTCAATAGGATGGTGAAAAAAGGGGTACCTAATCTATGTACTCCACAAAATAGGTGCTCAGGCTTTGTTGTCATGCAGTGTAAATGCAAAGGATTGTGGTCTGTGCAGGGGTGTGTTTTGCAATGTCCTCTGCAGGTATGTTCGGTGTGTCAGTGTGTGTCAGCTGTGTTGTTTTCAAAATCATACGATGTGCAGTTGTGTATTACTTTGCTGACCGCAGACCATCATGGTTCGGACTTCCATTGGCTGAGCACCATGGGGGTCTGCCACTGCGACTGTGTGCTTGCAATAAGGTCAGTGGTTTGTCACTGTGCTGTCTGCACTGGAGGTCGGACCGCCTGTTTCCAGGCCTCCGCGCCACTGATGGTCTGTCTTTTTGGTTGGTGGTCAGCAGTCCTGCCTATATGACTCGTAATACAGCAGTCTGAAAGACCATCAACTTGGTGGTCTTTTTGGGACTGTCAATATGGCGGTCTGGTGGCCCGACCACCAAACTCGTAATGAGGCCATTTATCTTTATCTTGAAAAAACTGAAATTCACTGAAAAAAAAAACAAATGTTAAAGAGACATTTGAATCTGGCTTTCTCTGAAGGGTCACCCCTCAACTTTCTGCAATCATCCCTCCTGTTTTGTTGAATTTATTTATGTTGGCTTTAGGACTCCCTGCACTTTACCACTTCTAATCAGTGCCAAAGTGTGTGTGCACTCTTCCTAGAACATGGTACAATTGACACCTGATTTGCACATTTAATTTAATTGTAAGCCCCTAGTAAAGTGGTTCTACTATACCCAGAAACTGACAGTTAAATTGTACTAGTTGGCCTGCTGCAATCGTTGTACCTCCCACTAAAGTAGCCTTTGGAAACACGTCTCAGGTCTGCCATGCAGCTTGTAGTGCAATTTTAAACTGCCATTTAAACCTGTCAAATTAACCTTTTGCCAGGCCTAAACCTTCATTTTTAATGCATACAAGTCACCTCTAGGGTAGTCCCAGGATGGCCAGTGGGCAGGGTGCAATGTATTTAAAAGGTAGGACATACATTTATAAGGTTTGCATGTCCTGGTAGATAATATTTAGTTATGGTATTACATTCAATAAGAGATAACTTTTGTTTTTGAAGAGGTCGAAGCATTATGTTTGGTCTCACATGAATTGTAATTTAAAGCCCTCTTTAAAGATAAAGTCGAATTTTAAGTCATGACGCATCATGACTCAGGCCCTCGCATCACAGCACCTCACAGCTCCTGTTCTTCAGCTTCATCAGAACTGATGCAGTGTGAAGCATCTCGACACAGCATCTCTCATCACAGCATCTTGCAGCTCCTGATCAGCAGACTGATCGGAACCAACGCAGCTCTATGCAGCACCTTGCAGTTCTTGATTGGTGGTCCCATTGGAACCGATGCGACTTGACGCACCGCAACACAGGACCTCGTCCTGTACCTGGCCTGTGGTCCATCTTGGATGGGTCCAGCTCAACCAGTTAGCCCTAGTTGGCGCTTTGCACTTCTTGGTGTTATTTTTACCTAAGAATTTGAATTTGCATATCTCCAGTTCTACGGATTCATTTTATGTTGTTCTGTGTATCATTTTATTTATTCAAATTTATTCTATTTTCTAGATTGGTGTGGGATTTCTTTTTCCTTTGTGTTTTTCACTTTAATACTGTTTGAGTGCTGCATTAATACTTTACACATTGCCTCTAAGTTAAGCTAAACTGCTTTGTGCCAAGATACCAGAGGGTTAAGTACAGGTTAATTTAGGGACCTTGTGTGATTCATCCTAATAAGTATTGTAGTTGTTGCTTTAGAAGGGCCCCCTCAACCAACAACCCAATTTCTCATGGTGACATTATAGTTAGGTGACAATGTCACACTCATTGTAACGTTTAAAAAACAATAAAAAATCTGAAATATCATCATTGAAGTATTTTAACATGTTGTGAATGATATAATATGTAAGGTCATAAGCAGTGCCTGATAGGAGCACACATTATAGTTGGCTCACTGAAGGGCAGTTTCTCTTCACCATAGTGCTAAAAGACTACAGATAGGACCCCGTGCTCTCTTCCAGGCTGAGATTGCTTTCATTTGCATCATAGAGTATCAACTCTCCAAGGACATCTGGCCTAACACGACATGCCAGTGTATGACCTGTGCCATATGAGGGCAGCTTTCTGTTTTACAAAAGTATGCATACCATTTCTGTATTCCACCTTTCGCAATGAAAAGCTTTTTAGCTGCCAGTGACTGGGAACACATGCTTTATAGGAATTAGAAATACAAATAATATCCAAACTTTTTTCCTTGACATATACATTCTCTGTTTTCTCTATTTACACAATAACGATAATATTTTCTATTATTTTGTACTTGTTTTGTACTAACTTGGCATTCAGTAAAAGCATCTAATATCCACATCTAATAACACTAGTTTAGATATCTTGTGCCTGTGCTGATTCAAGTGAACGGGTGATAGGAAGCAAAAATTCTAACTTAGGGCCATATGTACTAAAGCATTTTCCAATAGACACAGAATGGGTAAAATCCTTTGGTACATCTGGCCCTAAATTCCATGCATGTTTTGTCTGCTCCTGAGTGTACCCTTTCTAGTTAGTGAACTGGAGAAATTCAAAGGACACATTTATTTTTCTCCACTCCAAATGAAAAGTTCTGTGCTTGACCTGCTGGAGAACCATGAGAAGTTTGCGGGGCGTGGCCAATATTTAATAGCAACACATCAAGAGTGTAGGAGTGAAGTAAGGACTTTCAGCTCCCCTTGCTATGTTTTTCTAAGGACAGTGTTTACTGTTCAAATATAACATAGTATAAAGATTCCATACGTCACGGATTATATGCTTACAGCTTCTCCTTATAAGGAGGAATGTCTTCAGATATTGGTTCAAGAGTGGCTCTTTGCCATTACATTATAGAACGCCAGAGTTTTGGTTTCGACATCCCATTCGTAGCCAAAGCAGTAAGGAAGCAGACAATATTGAATGAATTTTTGTTTATCAAGAAATACTACCAGCATTCTGTGAAAAGCTTGCTGTGAAAACCTGAGGATTTTCGTGCTCAGTCAGCATTAAAACCCCCATTTCGGCTCTGCGCCCAGCGCTATTTAAGTCACGTTGTCAGGCAGCTACGAGGCTTCATTGCCTTTCACCGCTATGCATTGTACTTTGGATGATAAGAACAGAGGGAACCAAATTTGGTTAGGTTGTGATTCAGAGCTTTCTAGTATACGTTAGCAGCATCCTCCGCCCTCCTCCCTTCGGGGTTGCTGTGGGAGCGATTGACGCCAAGAATCTCTTGTTGAACCAGTAGTTTCAGGAGATTTGTCGCGTTCCTCGACCTCTCCTCGTGAGGATAGTTTTTTTCATGCTGTGATATTTTAACTCAGCCCTCGTGTCCTTGTCCTATGACAGGATACGGAAAAAGAGGGCCGAACCGGCGTCACAGTTTTCAAGTGAGCTATACTTAAATTCACGTCTGAATCTGACTGTGTTTACTCCGTAGCAGATGCTGCGCTTGCCGCTCGCTCTGGCACTGGTGAAATGATACGGCTGGGGAATGTTCTGCATCAGGGTTGGTGCTGGGAAGAAGGTGTATACATGGAATGTGTGGGGGCTATAGTCTCCACTGCAAGAAATGTTACCCAAGGTTACTTACTTGCTCTCCTAAGTTTTTGGGCACAACTGCTTCAACGCTGTCAATGAGCTCCTGAGTTCTGTTGCTTCAAGCAAGAGTTTCTTAAAGGATAGACACTGTTCCAGTTGATCTAGTACAAAGATGCAGAGCAGAAACGGATCGACTGGGTTTTATTGATGTATTTGTCACCGTTTGTGACATTACCTGACAACAAGATAGTGAAATGTGGAACTACTTGATGAAATCGTAATCGATGGCAAATATATTACGTTATCCCCATTACCTTTACATCTGCCTCTTTCCTATTCTTAACTTTGTGGATGCCTTGCAACCCAGTAGTGGGTTGGAAATGGTGTTAAAGCTTTGTGTACCACTATGTACTTACTGTACTGTAATAGTATTCATGTAGCTCTTAATACCCCTGACGAGGCGTCGAAGCGCTTTTACACGCATGCATTCATCACATGGAACCCATCCTACTTCCCTACTCACATGTGCACTCTAGTCAATTCCCATTTTTTGTCCCAAACAATGTGGATTGGACTCCGAGTCAAGTGGTATGTTGTCTCCAGCTGTTTGCAGCAGATGATCTGTATAACATCGATTCTGCCAAAGAGACAAACCTGAGTTCTAGCCTACTGTCCCCAGAACTTACTTGGCTGCCCCCACAACCTTGCTACGTCAAGACCTGCAAACACTTCAGGGGCTGTTTACCCCCCTTAGTAACACCAGAGGATGGGGGATGAGAGAGATAGAGAAAGATGACTAGAATTCTCAACATCACAAACGTGTGTGTAAACACGAATATTGAATACCTTACTGTCCTTGTCAAGATAAGGAAACACTAGAACTGCTTTTCAGTTTCTTTACATTGCAGACGACTACTAGGTTACCCAACCCTTTTTAGCAATCTACTTTGCTCTTAATGTTAGTGTGCAATTTTGACCAATTAATTTAAGCCCAATGGGTATAATGTCTTGAAGCAATAGTACCAAGGTTAACTGTCACCTGGGGCCAGATGTAGGAAACACTTTGCGACTCGCAAACGGCAAAATTTGCCGTTTGCGACTCGCAAATGCGTGTTTCCTATGCAGAAATGCATTTTGCGAGTCGGGACCGACTCGCAAAATGCATTTCCGAATCGCAAATAGGAAGGGGTGTTCCCTTCCTATTTGCGATTCGCAGTGGTATGCAATACCATTTGCGACCCCATATGCGGTCGCAAATGGTGTCGCAGTTACCATCCACTTGAAGTGGATGGTAACCCACTCACAAATTGGAAGGGGTCTGGACCACAAATTATTTTTTCAGGGCAGGTAGTGGTGCATGGGACCACTACCTGCCCTGAAAAAATACCGAAACTAAAGGTTTCGGATTTTTTTTTAAGTGCAGCTCGTTTTCCTTTAAGGAAAACGGGCTACACTTAAAAAAAACTGCTTTATTTATAAGCAGTCACGAACATGGAGGTCTGCTGACTACAGCAGGCCTCCATGTTTGCGAGTGCCCATAGTCGCTATGGGGCCGCAATTTGCGACCCACCTCATTAATAATAATGAGGTGGGTCCTTGCGACCCCATACTGACTCGCAAACGGTGTCTGAGACACCGTTCTGCATACCAATTTGAGAGTTGCAAATTGCAAGTCGGAAGGACTCGCAATTTGCAACTCGCAAATTGGATTTTTGCTACATCTGGCCCCTGGTCTCTAAGAACAGAAGAAAGTCTACACTCTTTTGCGACCCCTAATTGAGGTTAGCAAAATAATCTTCAAACACAGAATCGTGTACTTAGAAGGTTGTCACTGTTCTCATTCTTTAACATGGCTTTCTCTTCAATGTTCCCAACTGAAGAACGTGTCTGAGTACTCTTGTCAGAATTCTTCCCAGTTAGGACTGTCAAATTCTAGACTCCTGAATTATTTTGAAAAATACACTTTAACCCCAAACACAGAGTTCTTTCCTCTTGGCAGAACAAGATCACGCAAAACCGTATCAGAGTGCGCTGACCTATGATTGCAGTGCTTTAAGTGGAAAACGTGCTGATGAGTTGCTGAATTTTTTGCAAAATAAACAAAAGTTAAGGCTTTAAGCACGTTTTGTATAGATCCACACCCAATAGAAGGTCAAATCTTGCCATAACCTGCACCATCCTCAATAGAGCTATCTGGGTTTTCTCACAAGTCATTCCATGCTCCCAGTGAAGCACCAAAATATATTATAAATTCCAAATTCCAAATGGAGCAATTTGGTTCCTCTCTGCAATCTTGCCCTTGGTTATCCACCCTGTGCGTAATAGTCTTGAGTCACTAAGGAGGCTGTGGTCCCTCAAGGGGCTCATTTGCCCATTTCGTTTGAGGCCCTTCTGAGGCGACAAGTGCACTTAGAACTCTCCACCGGGGCTGTGTTGCACATCCAGGTGGAGACCAAGTACAGGCTCCCACTCCCTCACTGGGTGGTATTTCAGCCCACTCAGGCCAATTCTGATGCTTCTCTCATGCTACGTAACAACATGAGAGAAGCGTGGATTGAGTGGGGAATGGAGCAAAGCAAGCACAGAATCACTGAGGCAGTGGGAGCGACTGATGTGAGGCGACAGGTAATTGTTACTTTTTTTTATTATTGCCCCCAACTCCGCACGCTACCCCACCAGCCCTTCTTTGCAGCAGTCACCACTGCTCTGTATACCTTCACTCCGGCACACCTGAGGATGTTACGCATTCTGAGTTTTTTTGTATGAGGAAGTCTCTGGATTACTCTTGTAAAAGTAAGTGCAGGAACGACTATGCTAAATAGAGCATCACTGTTCTTGGTATACTGTAAAACTACCCATACCTCCTCATGCTCCCCATACCTCACAGTGCATAGGCTCTATATAAAACCGTT
This sequence comes from Pleurodeles waltl, assembly GCF_031143425.1. Classification (NCBI taxonomy): domain Eukaryota; kingdom Metazoa; phylum Chordata; class Amphibia; order Caudata; family Salamandridae; genus Pleurodeles; species Pleurodeles waltl. Next base: position 535,926,471 of record NC_090445.1, on the reverse strand, counting down.
AAATAAGTAAATGTTGCGGGTGATCTATTATGCAGCCCATCCATCTATCTGGTGAGAAGTATGTGGGTTAGGCGGGTGTTTGCTATTATCTGTTGTTGTGAAGGTTGCTTCTTCAGTAGCCCGGCTGTGGCTATGAGGTGGGGTAAACAGCTAATTTCAAAGTGCTGGATGAGTTCTCTAGTCTCTTAGGTTTGACTGGTGCTAGCAAGGAGAGGTTCAGCAGGGTTTCAGGCTTAGTCCCAGTAAGGAGGAAGTGAGAAGCCAGCAGCTTCATACTCAAAATGCATTGCCAGCATACCATACATGCAATAGTCCCAATTCGGGTAGGAGACTCATGATTTGTTAAGACAAAAATGTCTTTATTTTGGCTGTCTCCTGCTTAAAAGTGCTTCTCCTTCAATAGAAGTCAGTGGGGGAAATACAGTCTCCTGATAAATTTTTTTTAATCTCCCACTTTCCACTTCTAAAATGTTGGCATGCATGACATTGGGCTCATGAAGAGCAATGTCCAAATATGTTCAGTTAGCTTCCAGGTAGTTCCAATTTATATTTCCAGATATAGGCATTTGGTCAGATATTGGCTGCCATTTGGTGTCTAGTGCATACAGTTACAACTTTAAGCCAGCCTTGCTGTGACAGTTTCCTTCCTTACAGAGGAGTTTGGTTAGGTCAGTTGTCCGCAGTGCACTGCAGTCTCTAGTCAGACATGAACAGGGAAAAAGAGATTCATGGGGTTGTCCTCTATGTGCACACTCTTCCTCCATCTTGTAAACTCTATTCTTACAGTACAGAAAATTTTCATTAACAGTTTCAGATAACCCTACAAACAAATGCACCAGTAATGCTCACAAGGCCTTTACCTTATGCATACTTTTATGTACATGAATGATTATGCCACCAATGATGGTGTGATGTTCCGGAACATTACATTACTTCAGAGAAATAAACAAGAAGGAGCACCAGCCTATCTAAAGCCTCTGGACATAAAATATCACCGTGAGGGCTGTAGGCAAGTCTCCTGGAAAAACCTAGTGACACACCAGGTCTGTATTTTGAGTGGCCCCTTTCGATTGAGGGAGACATAAAGTCTGCCAAAAAGAACCGGGCTGCAACTCTGAAAAAAAGCTTGTTAGCACGCCTCGTCCTTAATAAGTAAACTTACAAGGGGACGCGCATAGGTTGATTAACCTTTTGATTCGCATGGAGTATCCTAGCTACGGTGTGACCAATGTTTCCAAATAATAAATACACAAAAATCAATAACTATTAAGCTAATCATTAATCAGCAATTAATAGCATCAGACCATGACCTTTCAGTCATGAATAACCACAATTCAATATTTGTTTTAGCAATTTTATTTCCCTATTAGTTATATTCATCATTAGTTCAAGCTTTATTCAAATCAAATCAATTCGTATTAATTCATTATATGATGCAAAAAACATAATCTAATCCAAACTTGCATCAGAATACATTCTAAAGCATTAGCATTATTCAACAAATGAATCAAAGATGAATAAGTCAACATAAGTAGCAGAGTTCAGCAATTCAGTCCGTCAATCAACTGTCTCTATGTTTGTCAATGTGATAGGGTAGGAAATCTCATCTAACCCAGATTAGCATTAGCATGTGGGACTTCATGCGAAAACAATTTAGAACATGAATTTGGAAAACATCTAGCTAAGAGAAGAACTATTAGACAGCGCAGTTGGTGCCCTAGAAAGGAAAGGCACAAAAGATATTACTACCTATCCACTGTGTGATCAGCAACAAAGTCAGTCTTCGTCTTCAGGTCATCAGTCAATCAGCACAGCATCAGGCTCTCCTCTTAGAGAGTATGAGCTCAATAACAGAAACCTGTGTCTCTTCTCCTCAATATTGCATCAATTTCAGAATAAGGTCTGAGAGCTTTTCTCTCTGTCATGGTATTGTATTAATGTCACCCAGACTATACCCCAATTCCTAATTGGTCAATTAATCACACGATTCTTCTTTATCCAATAACCCTCGTATTTCAAATCTATGAATTTTAGTATTACGCAGTTCCCATGTAGTTGATTGGTTCACTTTACGATGTCCTCATCATCCGGCTTGGTTGATGAGGCCTAGTTCCCATGTAGTTAATTGGTTCACTTTACGATGTCCTCATCATCCGCCTCGTCAGATATAAAAAATGTTGCATCTTCTTCTCCATTCAGTGTCTTCATTGTTCAAGTCCTGGGAAAGTACACTCAGTATGCTTTTCACACTTTCTGTTACATTTTTATTCCATCATCTCCTGTCCGTTCATGCAAAGGTTGCAGCTAGGAAATTTTTGTTAAACAATGAGCAGTTCACGGTTAGTTCAGTTCATCAGCTTTTTCATCGCACATTAGAAATACAGCTTCTGCACGAGGCCTGGCAAAACTAGGCCAAGACTTTGGCTAAGTTAAGCTCTACAATATAATGTAAAACATAGGATATATCTCTCAGTATGACATATTACTACTTGAATGAAATACATTTTCAATATTTCACACATGTTAATAACTCTTTTAATATTATACATGAAATGTGGTGGCCACTCCTCGAGGTCACAATCCCTCCTCTGATGAGTAAATATGACATCATACTACTTTACCCTAAAAAATTTCACTACTCTGTTTCCTCAACATTTTGTCTTCTTCTCAAATCCTCTCTATAGATTCTTTCCCTGTTTCGTTCTTCCCTCCTCTGAATATTTTTAGACCTTCTTAATTTAATCTTTTGGCACAATTTACATGAACCCCATAGTCCTAATATGCAAGCAATCATAATTAATATTCCCTGTATGAATTTTAATAATACTCCATTCCAAATATTACTAAGCCAATTGCCCACTAAAACAAATCCCTTTCCAACATTCTCCCAAACACCTGGTTCCTTCAATTCTTTCAAATCCTTACTTCAGTAGTCAGGTTAGTAAGAAGGGGCCAGATGTAGCAAAAAGCCAATTTTCAACTTGCAAATTGCGAGTCCCTGAGACTCGCAATTTGCAACTCGCAAATTGGTATACAGAACGGTGTCTCAGACACCGTCTGCGAGTCGCTATGGGGTCGCAATGACCCACCTCATTAATGAGGTGGGTCGCAAATTGCGGCCCCATAGTGAGTCTAGGCACTCGCAAACATGGAGGCCTGCTGTAGTCAGCAGACCTCCATGTTCGTGACTGCTTTTAAATAAAGCAGTTTTTTTTTTTTTTTAAGTGTAGCCCGTTTTCCTTAAAGTAAACCTTTAGTTTCGGTATTTTTTCAGGGCAGGTAGTGGTGCCCTGAAAAAATAGTTTTGGGTCCATTCACAAAGTGGAAGGGGTCCCATGGGGACCCCTTCCAATTTGCGAGTGGGTTACCATCCACTTGAAGTGGATGGTAACTGCGACACCCTTTGCGACCGCATATGCGGTCGCAAATGGTATTGCATACCACTCCGAATCGCAAATAGGAAGGGAACACCCCTTCCTATTTGCGATTCTGAAATGCATATTGCGAGTCGGTCCCGACTCGCAATATGCATTTCTGCATTGGAAACTGGAATTTGCGACTCGCAAACGGCATTTTATGCCGTTTGCGAATCGCAAATAGTTTCCTGCATCTGGCCCTAAGTTTCTTATCTCCTTACTATTGTTAGGAATGTAAGAACAACAATGCCTAGAGTTAATCATTTTACAGACTCCGCCGTCCTTTGCAAGAAGGATGTCTAAAGCAAGACGATTTTGAAGCGTCATAGCTCTATCCGCAGCCAATTCAGTATGTTTCAGGAGTATTGCCCCTGTAAAATTTGTCAGCATGTTATCTACAATAGTAGACAACTTTTGTATCTTAATCGAATTCAGGATGACTCCCAGTGAAGGAATCACCGCACCAAATATATCCCCCACTACTGCAGAAGAGGTTTCCCTCCTCTGTCGCTTATGATGTAATTCAGTAAATTTTGGAAATGCTTTCAAGTCATCTGTCTGGTAAATCTTTGGGAATACTATCCCCAAATAACATGTCCCATACCATCCTCTTGGAAGACGGTAATAAGCATTAAGTCTACAAATATAATATATTCCAGGAATTGCAGGGTCCTGACCCTTCAACATAAAAGTCCACTTACTCTGAAACAAAGCCACATGCCTACATTCACTCGTACCCACAAATAAAGTGTAAGTGCGCGACTTTGGCCTATATACACAAAGCTGCCCTACGTGTAATGCATCTAGTGCTAATTTCCCTTGCGTCTTAATTGCAATGTAAGCATAATCATTAATATAAGTCCTTTTCTCTAAGCCCTTTTCTAATTTCTCCTTTAATGCCTTTCTCCTGTCATCAGTTTGACATATGAAGCTCTTCTCTAAAGGTGTAAGGAAGCATGTCAGATATATTTTGTGTGCATATGCGGTCTCAAACGTTAATGTAGGCTCAAAGAATCCTCTAACCAATACTGTATCATGATCCTTAGCTACTCTACTCAGACACCTAATGATAGGAACAAACAAAAACTCTACATCGTAATTAGAGTAAAAATACTGTGTTTACTCTTGATCATAGAACCTTGTTAGTAGCAGGCTACAGCTTATTCCACAGGTTAGTGGAAGACCGTGGTACGGAACTCCTTCCTCTGCTGACGAAGGAATTTGCGTACACACAAGACAATCCCTGGCATCCATCGTCTCAACATACTCACTCAAGAACTGATAGAAAACGTTAGAAGAAAGCTCTCCTTGAGCATTTGTATAATCGTGCAAATACTTCTTATCTAGCTTAAACTTCTCTAATGCAGTTAGTGTAGTAGTCTCATAAGCAGAGGTATGATTGGCATCAATAACAAACATTCCTACAAGCACAACTATAAACAAAATTCCACACGTGATTGCCAATCTAACGCTCATATATCTACAGCACCTAGGATCCCTAACTTGATTATTTAACTCAGACATGATCTCTAAAGAATCAGAAAGCAGAAGTAACTTAGGAAAATGCAGCAAAATTATTACAATGATAAAATTCTTCTTTCACAGTTCAAACTCACATAAAGGGACCCTCTTTCCTTTGTCAAAATCGATGAGCAGCTTGTCACATCCGGTTCTGAATGTCAAATCAGGTTATCAATGTCTCTTCCAGTTTATTTTCGACAGTCTCTTTTCTCAAAATATTTAAAATTAGTTCCTTAATCACCTTCAGGTTACATCAAAATATTGACTCAGAACATCCCTATCAAAACAAAAAGACATAAACTTGTGTTGCCATTCATTAGTAGTTGCATACGCCCATTCAGGACCTGCATATCTTCGACTTGCTATTCTCTTCCTTTTCAACTTTCGATCACCAATTAATTCCCCTTTGCTCAATTCTTCCTTTCTCGTAGTATCCACTTCTTCCTCAATTGTTTCATTTATGACCACTTCCTTTCTTTTCTCTACTTGCGTTTCAAGCCAATTATCTCCTTTTCTCGATCCTTCTGTCAATATTCTTCTCAGGATTGGACTCTTCTCCTTCTCTTTCTCTGTGGTGTTCTCTTGATGGACCTGCAACGGGCTCAGGAGGAATCGGATCACTTTGACTTTGATCTGTCTCAACTCCTTCCCCTTCTTGGTCTGGCACTTGCTCTGTTTATTTCTCAGCACCATCTACTTCTGGGGGAACCCCTGCTGAGCTAGGCTTTCCTACTGTATCTGTTGATACTGATTCTTCCACACCCTCCTGTAAATTCTTCACTTTTGTCTCTTACAGGGCTTAGTGAACCATCTTCCACCAGCTCTTGTTCAATTTCAGGCTCTCTCGATTCCTTTTATGGTTCAGGTGCAGCAAACTCTTTCACCGTTGTTGGTGCTCTCACCAACACTTCATGATCGTTTGGACAAGTGATTCAATAGAGCAATCGAGTCGTACTTACACCCGTCCCTTGTTTTGGATGTGATCAGCAAGTCAATAATGTGTAGCACTAGCGTAGATTGATATGGTAGTTCCAACAACTCCAAATTCCTTTTCAGGATCTGATTAAACAAAGATGGTGACTCTGTATACCCTTGAGGAAGCCTGCACCAGTTTGTAGACTCCGTCTAGGAATTTGAAACTAAAGAGAAACTGATTATCCCCATGAAGAGGCACAGAAAAGAAAGCTTGTGACAAATCAACCACTGTGAACCATTCTGCATAGCATGGAATTTGGAACATTATAACTGCTGGGTTTGGCACCATGGGACAGCACTTGAACACCATGCCATTCACTTTTTGCAAATCCTGTACAATTCATACAAGGTTCCTTCAGTCCCAATATTGGTGAATTACATGGGCTACTCAGCACTTCTTTCAAAACCCCTTGTTTCAAGAAATCTCCAATTATCTGTGCTACTTTCATTAGAACATCTTGTGCCATGTTGTACTGTCGAAGCTGCGGAAACACTACATTCGGCTCCAAGGTAACCTTAATTGGCTCCACTCCCTTGATCAAACCCACTTCCTTACCTGTCAGGTTCCACACGTTCTCTTGCACTGTCCCCTGCAAATCTGCATGCAGCTGTTTTACAGTAAACATCAGGAAAAACTCAATCAATGGGTACTCCTCACTGGTAGTTTCATTTTCAATTTCTAGAGTCTGTTCTTCCTCGTCATCACTATTTGTCTGAATCTCTATTCCAGCAGTTGAACATGTAATCAATCATTTGGTCTTGCACAGTAAGTCCCTTCCCAGTACTTGAATTACAGACTACAAAATTATGCTGTCACTAAAAGTAACCAATTTCAATTTGTACTGGATCTGTGATTGGATTTGTCAAATGCTCATTCGTTACCACTACAACCTGAACTGTTCTACCAGAAAGAGGCAAGTTCGGAACTTCTTCACTTCTCAATGTAGAGCGTGTAGCTCCTGTGTCCACTAGAAATGAGACCTTATGACCCATCACCTTCCCTCTTACAAAAGGTCCTCTCAGATCTACCTCTAATGAAGCTGCAAGTATACATGGTTCCTCATCCCAACTATTACTCATCCATTCACTATTTATTTCATTCTCACTATGTAATGGGGATTGGTGCACTCTGTCACTACTTCTGTCTTGTCTCTGACCTGAGTAAGCATCATCTGTTGGTGTTCCATCGGGGCTTGAGGTATCTGTATTTCTTGTGTAGGTACCATAGGAACCTGCTGCTGCATTGGTTGCAGCTGTGTCAATTGTGCACGGGGCATTCGTACCTGCTGCATGGGTTGGAAATTCTGCATCTGATTCATGCTATTCTGAAAATTTGAATTAAGACCTCACATTCTTGGGACTTTCACATTTTGAAATGCATTGACATCACCACCTTGCTGAACGACACCATCCTGAACCATCATCGGACACTCCCGCTTCCACGGTCCCACGTTTCCGCAAATCTGACACGGTAAGATCTTCTTCATTCCTTGCACATCATTCTGAACCACCACAGTACTCAAATCCGGACCACCTTTCATATTGACTCCACGACCCTTACCTCTCACCTGAGGTTGGAACATAACAGTTCCCTGCTGCTGCGGTATCTGCAGCACAAAAGCTCCATGCACTCCTGTTTGAGCTGCCTTAATCTGCATCACCATTGCTTTCTCCTTCTTCTGCTTCAACTCAATCCCATCACTACAGTACTTTGCGTATTGCAACACCTCATCAATCGGTTTCGCTTGCCAACAAATCAAATGACTCTTAATCATCTGACCTATTTCAGGTCTCAAACCTTCCACAAATCTGAACACAAAATGTAACATGTCTTTCAGCTCGATCGCTTCATTACCACTGTACTTCTTGAACGCCTTCAGCAATCTTTCATAGTACGCATGTATCGGCTTCTTTACCTCCTGCACTGTCCTGTCAATTCTCTGCCAGTCAATATTTTTAGACGAAATTCTTGTCTTCAGGAACTCAATCACCTTATAATAATGTTTCATTACTTCAGGTGATGGAGGACCAGTAGTTCTATCCCTTTCTGGTTCACTTGTCGGGCAGTCTACTGCTCTCCTGCACTCAACCCATAAGTCTGCTGGGACCACTATCTCCAACAGAGTATTCAAGGTTTCCCACAGACATTTTGAAAGCATTACAAATCTGTCTGTCTGCTGATACCTTTCAACCAGTTTCTCCCTCGGCTTCGGATAATCATTTGTGAATGACAGAATATCACTCCTGTGCCAAGGAACATGAACAAAATGCCCTCCTGGGATTTCCTTCATTGGCAACATTTTCACTGGATCCTTCTCTTTTTAAACACTTTTAGACCCTTCTTGTGAATCTCGTTTCTGTTTATCCTTCTTCTTTGCCCATCTGCCTTCCCACTTCTCTAATGCTCCCCAGATCTGAGCACTCTGCAATAGTTCTTTGAGATGCGCCTTCATCCCAGCTGATCTCAAGTGTTCAAAATCCTTTGCTTCAAACTCTAACCTGTTACTCCTTTTCAAATGCTTAATTTTCTCAGTTTTTATAGCATGTTTTTCTGCCAAATCTGCCAACCTCTGATGTACCTTACCCACTTCTCTCGTGATTCTTAGACAAAAGTATCTCAGTTCTTCTTCACTATAGGACTCTAACCTATTTACTCGCATTGACCCCTCGACTAGTTCAGTTATTTCTGTAGCCATCCTCACCCGATCGATCTGCTCTCCACCCTTTGATGCATTCTGTGGAGTGTTAAAACTGTTTAACCACTCATTTAACTGCTGTGGTGTCAATACCTGTAATTAAATATTACTTGCATTGGCAATGGCCCCTGTTGTACCGCTGCGTCTAGAGTTTGTGGTGTTAAAAGCTTCAAGCTCTGACTTATACTCGGGCCATCCGTGGCATCTGGAAGTGCAACGAGTGGACTAAGATCCATTAATGACCTAGATCCATCAAAGGTCTGACCCATAGATGAAACTACTTGAACATGTTCTCTTACTCCCCCTCCTCATGAGGCTCTGTGACATTTCCCCCTGTTCTCCTGTGCTCGGCTTCTTTTGTGCAAATAATGGTACTGCTGGACCAACAGTAATCAGCATCGTTATTGCATCTGGAGCTGCTCTAACGCCCGCATTCTGTGACGAGGTACTCCTATGCTCTGATTCATCATGGAGTCACATCTGACTGTGTCCCTGTCTTTGGTGTAAACTTTGGCAAACCCTGTATCTGTGCCTGAGGCAACAACATTGGAGTCGGCTGAGTCTGAACCAACAATGATCTCGGAACCACTTGCTCTGTAGGAACCACTAAGTTCAAAGTTGTCTCAAGAATTGGCATCTCTGGGTACATTCTCTGTACTGGTGGTGGGTGCATCTGTGCTTGGACCACCGAAGTGGTCAACACATTAGGAGTACTCTGCACTATCCCTTGTTCCTGTCCATTATCTGCTTGCACTGGTCCCACTGTCCCGACACTTGTGCTGGGACAGTTGGAGCAGAACTAATACTCTGACCCCCCTTATGCACCGCATATGGTGGAGATCGGTCCCTCAGCTCCTGAGAAATGAGATCCTCAATATCTGAATCGTCTTCTTCTATGTAAGCCTTTTTCTTCTTTTTACTCCCTGACAAACTCTTATCACTTTTGCTAGTCTTCTTCTTCCCTTCTGACTCATTTTTCTGTGATAGCGGGAAACAACTTAACATCCTGCAATGTTACTGCTCTCCACTTCTGTTCCCAATCCCATCTCGCTTCTGCCAAAGACTTCGCTATCTTTCTCATTCTCCTCTGAAACTTTATCTCTTGCTGCTGTCTAGCTATGAGCTCCCAAATTGTTAATGCCTCAAACTGTTCTGGTCTCGGAAGAGGCTTTGTCTTATAGAACATCACCCGTAACTCATCAAAAATTCTCAAATTAAATGTTCCATGCTCTGGAAACGCGAAAGCTCCCTGTTTCTCTCTCAGTTTGCCCCATTGCTTTAACCAAAGATATGGTGCAACACCTCGCTCCTCCATCACAATGTAAGCCAGAGAATTCTCTGGTGGGGTAGGCTCCCCCACTGTCGCCTTATTGTATGCATCATCCTTCATGGCACTCTTAAACGCTTTGAAAAACTTAGGGCCTCATTATGACCCTGGCGGGCGGCGGAGGCCGCCCGCCAGGATCCCGCCCTCCATTATACCGCTCCGCGGTCAGAAGACCGCGGAGGGTATTATGAGTTTTTCCCTGGGCTGGCAGGCGGTCTTCAAAAGACCGCCCGCCAGCCCAGGGAAAAACTCCCTTCCCACGAGGATGCCGGCTCGTAATCGAGCCGGCGGAGTGGGAAGGTGCGACGGGTGCAGTGGCACCCATCGCGTATTTCAGTGTCTGCAAGGCAGACACTGAAATACTTTGCGGGGCCCTCTTACGGGGGCCCCTGCCGTGCCCATGCCATTGGCATGGGCACGGCAGGGGCCCCCAGGGGCCCCGCGACCCCCCTACCGCCATCCTGTTCATGGCGGCTTTCCCGCCATGAACAGGATGGCGGTAGGGGGGGTCAGAATCCCCTCGGCGGCGCAGCGAGCTGCGCCGCCTTGGAGGATTCTAAGGGGCAGTGGAAAACCGGCGGGAGACCGCCGGTTTTCCCGTTCTGACCGCGGCCAAAGCGCCGCGGTCAGAATGACCAAGGGAGCACCGCCGGCCTGTCGGCGGTGCTCCCGCCCCCGTTGGCCCTGGCGGTAGAGAACCGCCAGGGTCAGAATGAGGGCCTTAATCTTTTCTATCTTTTGTGTATTCGAATCAAATCAGGAAATGACTTTCACTCCCAAGATTCCCTTCACCCGCTTCCTCAACCAATTGTCTCTTACGGACAGCTGCCAATCCGCTCGCAACTCTTTTTGCTAACCAACCTATCCCGGCGTGGCTCTAATGACGTCATACTCACACACTGCGGCTGACAAAGTCTTGCGGCTCGTCGTGCAAATTATTGCGAGCACTAACCAAAAACCAAACCAAAACAAACCTGCTGGTTTACTACAGAAAGGTAACACAATCGCTTCAGAGACCTTACGGAGTTTCACTGATGGCCCATTTGCTCATGCAGATATTCCTCTTTCTCAGTCTCCCACATACACAAGCAAAATTCGACCTGCAAATTTTACTCTCAACTGATCAATGAGTCTGTCTTGGTGCTCATAGAACTCGCCAAATCTCAGTCGAAAAATGTATCTTACTCATTTAACTCACACACCGACTTGTTGACCACACCTGATCAACCTACTAAACCAGACGAATTACAACATATAACCAAGTGTCTCCTACACTTGTCAGTATACTGCAGAGTCTTAGACCACACAGGGTCCGTACATCAACAACAATCACATGTACAATTTTTTAGCACAAAGCGCCATGCACATGTGAAGTTTGACGACTTCCCTACTCTCGTACTGCAGAGTACGCACACTCCTACTAAAACCTCACATGGAGTAGGCAGACTCCCTAATTTCCCTCACATAAGTCACAATTCACCTATGATTTGCATAAGCCTTGCAAGTGCAACCTATCACTCTCACACTATCACTAGAACGCCGAGAACATACCCAGCTCTACTAGCAGGATCCAGGATCTGGGAAAGTCATTTCTGGGCTTAAGGCAACATAATTCTTGCTATGATTGCCATTTTGAAAAACAAAATCCAAATCACAATAATAATGAACAACTAACGTAACTCAAACTACCACCATAACCATTAGTCACCACATAACTAGTTATCCATGGAAACTAACCATCAAACTGCTAACAAAAACTGTTAGCGCGCCTGGTCCTTAATAATTTAGCTTACAAGGGGATGCCCATAGGTCGATGAACCTTTTGATTCACATCCTAGCTACGGCGTGACCAATGTTTCTCAATAATCAATACACAACAATCAATAACTATTAAGCTAATCATTAATCAGCAATTAATAACAACATACCATGACCTTTCAGTCATGAATAACCACAACTCAATATACGTTTTAGCAATTTTATTTCCCTATTAGTTACAATACTAATCATTAGTTCAAGCTTTATTCGAATCAAATCAATTTGTATTAATTCATTATAAAACGCAAAAAACATAATCTAATCCAAAGCTTGCTTTAGAATACATTCTAAAGCATTAGCATAAATCAACACATAAATCAAAGATGAATAAGTCAACATCAGTAGCAGAGTTCAGCAATTCAGTCCGTCAATCAACTGTCTCTATGCTTGTCATTGTTATAGAGTAGTAAATCTCATCTAATCCAGATTAGCATTAGCATGTGGGACTTCATGCGAAAACAATTTAGAACATGAATTTAGAAAACATCTAGCTAAGAGAAAAACTATTAGACAGCGCAGTTGGTACCTAGAAAGGAAAGGCACAAAAGGTATTACGTCACATTGTCATAGCTACCTATCCACGGTATGGATCAGCAACAAAGTTAGTCTTCGTCTTCAGGTCATCAGTCGATCAGCACCGCATCAGGCTCTCCTCTTAAAGAGTATGAGCCCAATAACAGAAACCCGTGTCTCTTCTCCCCAATATCGCATCAATTTCGGAATAAGGTCTGAGAGCTTTTCTCTCTATCATGTTATTATATTAATGTCACACAGACTATCCCCCAATTCCTAATTGGTCAACTAATCACACAATGCTTCTTTATCCAATAACCCTCGTATTTCAAATCTATGAATTCTAGTATTACGCAGTTCCCATGTAGTTGATTGGTTCACTTTACGATGTCCTCATCATCCGGCTCGGTTGATGAGGCCCAGTTCCCATGTAGTTGATTGGTTCACTTTACGATGTCCTCATCATCCGGCTTGTCAGGTATCCAAAATGTTGCATCTTCTTCTCCATTCAGTGTCTTGATTGTTCAGATCCTGGGAAAGTACACTCAGTATGCTTTTCACACTTTCTGTTACATTTTTATTCCATCATCTCCTGTCCGTCAGTTCATGCAAAGGTTTCAGCTAAGCAATTTTTGTTAAACAATGAGCAGTTCACGGTTAGTTCAGTTCAACAGCTTTTTCATTGCACTTTAGAAATACAGCTTCTGCACGAGGCCTGGCAAAACTAGGCCAAGACTTTGGCTATGTTAAGCTCTACGATGTAATGTAAAACATAGGATATATCTCTCAGTATGACATATTACTACATTAATGAAATACATTTTCAATATTTCACACGTGTTAATAACTCTTTTAATTTTATACATGAAATGTGGTGGACACTCCTCAAGTTCACAATTTCAAACGTCCACATTATTTTTCTATGTTAATCATTTTACTTCATGGTTCGTTATGAACATTCAATAATAATTTCTACCTAAAATATTTGCGTTAACAAGCTCAAATGGGCTGAATGGCAGAACCGCTGTGCTGAATCTGTGCTTTTGTCCCTTCAGAAATGTTTTCATCTTGACACTACAATGTGAACTTAAATACGTAATTTGAGCCGTGTCATAGTTATTAAACAGAAGTATTTGTCAGATAAAATGATAAATACAGTCATTGTAGACTCTCATAAAGAGCATAAAACTAGCATGTTTTCAGATGAACCATGCTTATGATGGGTGATGTAGGTGGCAAGGTGAATAAACTAACTTCAGACACCAATGCCTATGAATGACCTCGGCTAAACTTGTTTGATTACCTTGTTTGATATGTGCAGTCAATGTTGAGCGGTCAACATTCCGGAAATCAAATAAAGGACGTGTGGTTTTTCAACATTGAATTTGTAGATCGTCAAACAAGTGATTTATATTTACTTTATGTACTAAACAGTGTATAACGTCAATCTAATCTCAGTAGAAGCAAAATAATTACAAAATAATGTATATATTTAAAAAGACTCACATAAAAAATAATGAATTAATTAATACATCAGAAGTTTGTTTATAAAACCATTAATCCCTTTTGCAATATCCATCTTAATAATAAAAATGTCATCATTGCGTTGCGTGCATCTCAATATCATACCTATAAAACAGAGGAGTTAGAAATCTGTTTCTCTGACTAAAATACTTTGAGAAGTACAGTAATAAATCACATAGCTTAGGTGAAGTGTTATAATGACAGCTACAGTTTTCTTTATATATAGCAGAGGCACTTGCAATTTTATATTGCTGTCAGAAAACTAGACCCTTTCTGACCATTACAATCAAGCAACTCCAGAACCTCTCGGGCACCATATTTAAATAGCTTCACCTTCAAACAACAAAACAACATATTAGGAAAGGACATGAAAGATGTCTCAAAAATGTGGAGGAAAGAGTCTTTGTTGCCGACTCCGCAAGGTTTACATGGTGCCACGCTATCTGTTTGGTGAATGTTGCGCTTTACAACTATTATGATTATTAACGATAGTAATAATAATAATATTAACAACAATAATAATAATAACAACTTCTTTTGGTGACTGCAACCTATCTGATACAGTGACATGAGGAGATGAGGAGTGAGGGAGCACACTACACATTACTTGTCCGAGGAGTTTTGTCCTATCTCAAACAAGTGCTGATACCACATGTTATCTAGCAGGGTGTGGTGAAGCTTCCCCTTTGTTACACTTGTGGCGACCCCATCTATGGGGCGCTTCCTCCAGTGGCGGAAACTAAGCATATCACTGCAAAAACATACAAGAGATAAAACAGTTATCATTAAAACCACCAGACAGAAAAGGAAAAAGAAAATAGAAATACATAATTGTCCATTAGAAGAGTCAAATAAATTGCCCAATTGCGGTGGGTGGGGGTTTACAGGTGATCCTCTCTTCCCCTCTCTTTTTCCTTGTGTTTTTGTTGTGGAGCTAGTATTAATGAGTCCAACTAAACATCTATAAGATGGATCCTTTGTTTCCTTTTTACCACTATAGTAGCTGTGGGGGTGGGTAATGTCACTGTGAAGGGCCCTTCCAATGTTTGATATTCCACTTGCGAACATAGCAAATGTAGACTTGTTGGCCAGTCATCACGGTGTGGACCTGCTGGTCATCAGTGGGTACCTTTTTCCAGGATACCTGTTTAGTGAAAAACTAAGCAGCCCTTGTTAGTTCAGATAAATATGACCCCATTTAATTTCATAGTACATCTGCTGTACTGTGTGTCTATGATGCTTCATCTACAAAGGCATTTTGGCACCTGTATCTAAAGTGGCAGAGAAATTTGCACGTTTACATATATTTTGTTTATGCTTGCCATCCATCGGGGTAAGAAACACAAGAGCACACCTTTCAGATTCATGAACAAAGAGGTGAGAATTGTTAGTAGAGTCAGATAGTCCTCAACTGGGAGATTCACACAGCGCTTGATGAAATGCAATAAAACTGGTTACATGAACTGATGTCCACAGCAGTGGCTCAGGTGTGTCTTTGCAGGTTTAAGCCAATAATGTTTTTGTAGATAAGAGAAATGTGGGACCCCAAAAAATAGTTTTTATATGCTCTAAATCCAATTGTCTCCACCCTTTGAACAAGAAGTCACCATACACAATACTTAATTGGTTGCATTTAAACCATTACCTTATGTATTCATCATTCTTACTGCCGCATTTTTACGCCTTTCCTTTTAGTGATGTTCATGATATTTTTGACGGGCCCAGATGGGACATGTCATTTAACTGTTGTGTGAAGGGAGCTAATATTGTATTATTTACCTCAGGTTTGTTATTTCCTACATGAAACAACATACAATGAGAAAGAGTAGGTATGTCAGAATTTTTGTAATCAATGACTTTCCCTACAATAACCTTTGTAACCATTTCTTAGTGGCAGACATGGCCACTGTTCCAGGTCGAGAAGGTTGAAGGCATGAGGGTAGGTGGATCAATGAATGCATATTTACCCTACCTCACTGTTATTGATCTGATGGCTCCCCTTGTTGTATAGCTATTTTAGTAATGTTTTATAAACATTATTTTAGCAACTAGGCTGTCCGTTTGTGCACTTTAGCCCAGGTAAAGTTTTTTCAGCTTCATGTTATTATTTTAGCACAGGTCATATTTGGGGTGCTGTCTTATGTTTTTATTTAGTTGTTCTTGTGCCTAGGAAAGCATTGCGTTTCTAACAAAACATTCTTTTCACTTTGTTTTCCTCAAGACTGCAGCCAGATAGAGTTGCCGGCAAATGTGTACGCTGTCACACCAACATTCACAGAAACATAAACATTCTTACAAGGGGATATTTTCTCAGAACATCAGCTGTTTTAATATAAAAATACTGCTTTGTCCTGTACACGTTAGAGGGAGATTCCAGCCAGATGACCACAGCCGTATGCTGATAGCTGATTGCCTTCGCTACAGCTGCTTGCTTAGACTACCGGATCCCTGGCCAACATGGGGATGGTGTCTTTCTAGACAACAAGCTTCCTTGCTCAGGTATGGGGATGATGTCTTCCCAGGGGGGAAATCTGAAGGGTGGATTAGGGCTTCTCATGCTGTGCTCTACCATAGCTTAAGGAGGAACCTTATATATTACTCCTAGTGACAGTATGGTGGGACTTTTTCTGTGTTTCACTCTTCTTGTCACCACTTTGCTTCTAGCGTGTTTTATCATCCTAGTTATTGCAATTGATGCAATTAGTTCTAAGATGCAGCTAATTCAATAAACTTTATCGAATCATTCTCTTCCTCTGTTTGTCTTTGCAAATGTGAGACTAATGTAACTGTGTGAAAAGGATGAGATCTAATCGACCATGATTCTCCTGAGAAAGTAATTTCTGTCACATGCCCGGTTGCCACAATCATCGCTGCTCTTGGGCAGTGATGAGGAACTGCTAGTTAGCAGGAAAACCGGATTAGGCCGACATTTGTCACATGGTGTGGGATTGTACTGACTGTTGTTCTTCACCAGTGGTGGTTCTTTTGCTCCTTCATCCGGTTTAGCAGGGGCTCCTGTTCTCCCTGGACTCTTCAGTGCTTCTTGGACTTGGTCCCTTTCTTCCACAGGTGTTCAGGTCCAGGAATCCATCATTGGTGTCTTGCAGTCTCTTCTGGTTCTTGCATAATCTTCTTTCTCATGTTCTTGTGTTTTTTCTAGGAAAGTTACTGTGATTTACTCCTGCTTTCCTGGGCACTGAGGTGGGTTCTATTACTTACCTTTGGTGTTTTCTAATACTCCCAACGCCCCTCTACACACTACACTTGCCTAAGTGGGAAACTGACATTCACATTCCACTTTCTTCGTATATGGTTTGTGTCCTCCCAAGCCCATTTCTAACTATTGTGATTTTCACTATTTGCACTGTTTTCTAACTGTTTTTACAGCTATTTCTGCATACCAGTGTATGTAATTTGTGTATTACTTACGTCTTGTGGGAGTATAGTCTCTATCGTGTTTTTGGCATTTGTGTCACCAAAATAAAGTACCTTTATTTTTGTAACTCTGAGTATTTTCTTTTGTGTGTGAGTACTGTGTGACTACAGTGGTATTGCATGAGCTTTGCACGTCTCCTAGTTAGGCCTTGGCTGCTCATCCACACTACCCCTAGAGAGCCTGGCTTCTAGACACTGACTGCATTTCACAAATAAGGGATAACTGGACCTGTATAAGGTGTAAGTACCTTTGGTACCCACTACAAACCAGGCCAGTCTCCTACAATCCTGATGCAGCAACATTGGCGATAGCTGAGGTTCGCCACTTATAGACTGATCTTACGGCAATATGCAGACTGTTAGTACAGTTTGTAATACAGAGGCTAAAAACTAACCCAGCATGGGCTGCCCCAGCACAACCACATGCAGTCACGCCAGACATTAATCCTGCAACTGTACATTTGATCATGTGTAAGGTACCTGCCAAACAGGAGGAGATTCCGTTTTGGTTAGCTCAAAACATAAATGCACTAGAAGCAGTTTTTCCCCATACAGGACCTCAGGATAAACATAGAAATCTCACTATTTGCTGGCCATTTGGGATGGTTCCCACAGTAGATAACTGCAATACTTAGGGCACGGTATTTGCCACGCTCTATATTAACGCACATGGTACACAGACACTTGCCAATCTTCCGCAGGAGTTAATACAAATTCATGATGAAAATGGGGCTGCCTGGCCATGGATTTGGGGATGCAGTTAATGGGCAATTTTGCCACTATATCTTCAATTATATTTAGTAATCTTAAAGGAGAAGCAGGTGCACTAGCAGCGCGTATGCAGCTCTGGGATGTTCCTGCACAGGATCAAGAATGTGAGCTGCCAAAGATTATCGCTGAGACCTACTCTAGCATCAGTCAAGATAGTCTGGGGGCTAGACCTATTAAACCACAATTACAGGGCAAATCTAACAAAGATTCAACCAAGCAAGCACACGAGGGTTCTAAAAAGCACTGGGATAAACAAAAAAAAACACCTAAAAAAGAAAGGGGAGAATCTCCGCACACGGAGACCCCTCAAAACCGATATAATTTTAGAAATAGAGATAACATAAAAACACCTGACAGATATCAATATACTTACACATGCCAATCTTGTTCCTTTCAGGGCTCACCGGATGAACGCAGTGAGAGAGGTGGGTGGTCAGAGCAGCAAACGGAGAATGTGAAACCAAGAAAGGACTCACAACACTTGTCAGAAGTTTCTGTTAAGAAAGAAGAGAAACTTCCCCAACAAAAACCCCAATTCAAAAAGAAAAAAGTGGCAGCAATTGCTAGACAAGATGCCACTCAGGATGAGAGCTTTACTGAAGAACAGGAAGTGAGCACTGGCACTGCTAGACAGCATGGCAGAGGTCACATTAGTTCACTGGAATCTTCAAGAGCATCTGGAGGTGAAAGCAGCTGATGACTTCCTACAAGTTGAGACTGCGGACATGCATGTCTCCGCACCCCATAGGGTGTATAAAGTAAAATTACAATTAGGGGACATTGAGTGCACAACAGATACCATCTTTTTGGATCACGTCTGTTAGACTTGGCATCCTTGGCGTGGTCTCCCCTAACTTTTTGCCTCCGATTCCCAGGTTGTTGATGTGTGCTGGACTCTGTTTTTGCTGTTTTTGATTCTCTTTACCACTGCTAACCAGTGCTGATGTGCAAGTGCTCCTATCTAAAATGTATGTCTAATTGGCTTTCCGTGTTTGGCATATTTGATTTACTAGTAAGTCTGTAGTATAGTGCACTACAGGGGCCCAGGGCCTGTAAATCAAATGCTACAAGTGGGCCTGCAGCACTAGTTGTACCACCCACATATGTAGCCCTGTAAACACGGCTGAAACCTGCCACTGCAGTGTCTGTGTGTGCAGTTTCTTCAAACTGCCAATTTGACCTAAGGTAGGCCCTAGGTAGCCCCATGGGCAGGATGCAGTGTGTGTTTAAGGTAGGACATATACTAATGTGTTTTATATGTCTTAACAGTGAAATACTGCCAAATTTGTTTTTCACTGTGCAAGGCCTATCCCTCTCATAGGTTAATATGGGGGCTGCCTTTTAATATTATTAAAGTGCAGATTCCCTTTGGGAGCAGAAAGTAATATAGAGTTTAGGGCCTCTGAACTCACAATTTAAAAATACATCTTTTGGTGAAGGTTGTTTTTGGACTGTGTGTTTGAAAATGCCATTTTTAGAAAGTAGGCATTTTCCTGCTTAAACCATTCTGTGACTCTGCCTGTTTGTGGATTCCCTGTGTGGGTAATTTTGACAGTTGGGCTGTTTGCACCTCTCCTAGACAGTGACACAAAGGGAGCTGGGGTATAGCCTGCATATCCTGGTGAGCCATCTGGGCTGGAGGGGAAGGGAGGTCACTTGCAACTGGATGGGCTGTGCTTGACCTCACACAATGCAGTCTCCAACCCCTTGGTGTGTTTGGGGCCTGGACTGGTAAAGGTAGGATCTTACAAACAAGAGAGACTTTCCTTTGAAGTTTGCCTACTTCAAAGGCAGAAAGGGGTATAAGTATTAGACCCAAAACCCCTGGAAATCGGATCACTTCTGGAATCAAGAGCTGAGGAGAAGTGCTGTCTGTGACTCCAGGGCAGGTAGCAGTGTGTCATCCTGAAGAGTTACAGGACAGACAGGCCGAGAGGGCTCACCAGTTGGAGTTGGAAAAGTTTAGGATAGAAGAAAGGCGGATGGCTATAGAGGAGAAGAAGTTACTGCTGGCTCATGACCTCAGCTTAAGGGAGCTGGATCATAGGAGCCAGTCCAGTAGGGATGGTGGCAGCCTGAGAGGAGGGTGCATATTCTTAAAGACCTTGTGAAGGATTACAAAAGGGAGTATGACATATTCATGTGGTTCAGGGGGTATGAGTCAGCTCTCCATATGAATCTGTTCCCTAAAGCTCTTCGGGGGGGGAGGGGCAGGTCTGTGGGAGCACTTTGAGGTAGAGGGGAGGGATACTCTGACATCCTTAGGGGATCCTCAGGGGCTCATTTACTCTATCATGAAGGACGCCCTACTCACAAGGTATGGTCTCACCCCTGAGCAGTATAAGGACAGGTTTCGGTCCTATAAGAAGAAGAAATCCCAAACATGGTTGGAATGTGTTGATTGTTTTTGCAGGTCACTGGATGGTTGGGTGAAGGGCAGTAAGGTGACAACGTATGAGGGGCTTTACAATTTAATTGCCTGGGAGCACTTTTCCAGTTTATGTTTTCCAGAGCTGCGCCAGCACCTGATTGACAGCAAACTAACTGATCCCAGAAAGCTTGTGCAGGGAGCAGACTGCTGGGAGAGCACCAGGTCCAGAAGAGGTACGGGGGAGACCACAGCAAGGGTGGGCAGTGTTCCTCTCAGAAGAAAGGGGGAGTAAGGGTAAACAGGCACGGTTCTTGAAAGGTCCCCAACCGAGTTCCCAGTCCCAGGGTTTCCAGACCCCCAGTGAAAAGAAACCATGGTTCTCCAAAGGAAAACCTGTGGAATGTGGTTCCTCCCACAAGTGTTATGTATGTGACCACGTGGGTCATCTGAAAGAGGATCTCAAATGTCCCAAGGATACACCGGCACCCACTGGTGCTCCATCACAGGGTTTGACCAGTGTAGCGCTTGGGGAGGAGTTGGTTCCAGATGGGTGGGAGCCAGCTGAGATGACCTATGTCTCACTAGGGCACAATGAGATGGTCAGGAGAACGCTAGTGCCTGAAAACACTAAAAAATACAAGCAGTGGGTGACCATTAATGGGCAGAGGGTGGAGGCTCTGAGAGACGTAGTAGCCAGTGTGACTACAGTAAGGAGTCATCTGTTGTCTGAAGAGCAGATAGAGCCCTGTGTACTTCACCAAGTAGTTGCAGTGGACAACTCAGAGCACCTGTGCAGATTGGAGCAGGTTCCAGTTGAATGGGGGGGTCTTGAAGGTAGCTGTGAGTCTAACCATGCCTGTGGATTGTTTGCTTGGCAATGAGCTGAAGGATTCCCCTTGGAAGGAGGTGGAACACAGGTCACACTTGGAGATGATGGCTCTTCCTGGGTGGGTATGCATATCCACCCAGTCAATGGCAGCCCATCAGGGTAGTCAGAAGCCCCTGGAGCTGAAACAGTGGCCCAGGAGACCGCTAAGAAGAGAAAGGGAAAGTAATGGGGGAAAACAGCCCCAGAAGTTCCCACAGTCCGGGAGGAGGCAGAGCCTGAGGGTGATGCCCTGGAGCCTACAGGGGAACAGGTGGCTGAGCTGGGGAGGTCCCTGAACTGTCACAGTGGCACCTGAAAGGGGGGCCCGGGCCCACCAGGGAGGCATTCTGTGAGGCACAGAAGGCATACTGTAGGATCATGCCCACTGAATGATGGAATGTTGTGAGGGTGGAACCTAGGAAAGCTAGGATTCTAAGGGAGGGAGAAGTAGAGAGTGTCAGAGAGAAGGTGGTGGCTTGAAGTGTTGCTGGGGGTTATATGATTTGTTATGCTGTCTTCTATGAAATAAAGGATAAGAAAACTGAACCAGGATCATCGTGTGACTGCTACACATACTCTACTCTTGAGGGTTTGCTGCAGCAGGCTGCATACCAGGCAGCTGCGAGAAGCTAGGATCTCACCTGATTTATTGGGAGAACGACCTCCTATATAGTGAGCCTAAGGCTGCTGAACCTGGGTCAGCCCATGTGCTGGTGGTACCCCAATGCTTCAGAGCCTTCCTACTGGGTCTGGCTCATGATGTGCCTTTAGCTGGACATCTGGGGCAAGATACCCACTTTTACTGGCCAGAGACCCACAGGCACTCAGATGCTCATTGCAGGACTTGCCAGACTTGGAGCAGCTAAGTCAGCAGTAGCTACGGCTTCTTTTGCTGCAATAACTTGTTCTAGGATGAAATTGGATGATGAAACACTAAGCTTCAGCTGAAGGCAAGCCCATGCCAAAGGCATGTCCTGCAAATATTACTACCACATATCAAGCCTCAATACTGCCCTAGTAACAATACCAGGGATGGGTGATTATGTGATCCTCAATAAAGATCAAAGAACAAAGTTGATCAAAGCAGCACATGAGGGAGTTGCTTCTCCCCATGCTGGTGTGGCGGCTACAGTTTCACTGTTACAAGCATGTTACTTGTGGACAGGTCTATACAAACAGACCAAGCAATATGTCCTTTGTTGTGACATCTGTCAGCAAATAAAAGGGTCCACCGTCAAACACCCACTGCAGACACCCCTCCTAATTTCCAACAAACTTCAACAATGTGTGTACTTGGATCACTGTAGTCCTCTGACATCTGATAGTGCATACAAATACATCTTGGGCACTGCTGACTCATGCACCAGATTTCTATGGGTTTGGCCACAACGCTCAGCTGACGCTCAAACTGTTACTTAACAGCACATATGCAGTGCCACTCAGACCAGGGCTCTGCTTTTGCCTCAGGGGCTTTCAGGGACACCACGGCTTTGTTAGGGGTCCAACTGTGTTATTCGTCTTCATTTTATCCAGAGAAAAATAGTGTTGTGGACCGAAGAAACCGGGATTTAAAGCAATACTTAACAGCCATAGAATTAGGCATGGATCGTAGTTGGCTTAAGCACCTGTATGGAGTCCAGAGAGCACCTAATATTCTGACCAGAAGGTCCCTGGGGGGTCGTACCTTATATGAATGCCTGTTTGGAACACACATGTATGTTCCAGATCTTGATGGTCCTGGCGCTGAGGCGGCAGATACACCTTTGGACATAAATGAACGTGTCACTGTCTTGCAGGACTTACAACAGTTCCGTGACAACAACACATCTGCCAGTGCCGTCTACTTGGGAATAAGGGATGCACCAATAACACCCACTGGCTGGATTCCTAAAGTTGGGGATTTAGGGTGTGAAAAGATTGCTGTGAAAAATGCGTTTGGTCCCTTCCTATCATGCACCGGCTCCAATCCTGGGAATACACAGTACCAGAACTGTCATTCTAACACCTCTGCCTGGTTCTAAGGAAAATTATTTTGGCCCTCATTACAACCCTGGTGGTCGGTGTAGAAGTGGCGGTAATACCGCCAACAGGCTGGCGGAAAAAAAATGGAATTACAAGCATGGCGGTTTACCACCATGCAAAACTGCCACTTCTACACTTTGACCGCCAGGATGGTAACGACCGCTGGGCTGGAGACTTCGGTCTCCAGCCTGGCGGCTGTCACTAGACCACCAGCAGAATCAGGACCCCGCATACCGCCATGGACTTTGTGGGGTTTTGTACTGCCACGAAATCCATGGCGGTAGGCACTATCAGTGCTAGGTAATTCGTTACCTGGCACTGATAGGGGTCTCCCCCTCTCTCTTCCCAGAGTCCTCCCCCAAAAACCACCACCCCCAAAGGTGGCAGGACCCCCTCCCCACCCTGCCCCCCCAGAAACATCCACACACATCCTACCACCCCCTGCACACAAACTCACACCACTCATACACATACACACAGACATACACGCACACATACACACACATGCACACAGACATATACACACACATTTCCCATACACACAACACCCCCCCGCATACATACACACACTCACACCAAAATCTCTGTGGCTCTTATTAACTGTACTTACCTTCTTCCTTTGGATTGGGTTTTGCCATTGTCTTCTTTTTACTTATAGATGGTCATTTCCTTCCTGAACGCTCTACAGTTGTACTGGTGGATGAGGTCCTAAAACCACAAATTTTTCTCCCATAAGGTCTGCAGAGACTTGTCCCTAGTGAACATTTGAGCCGTACCAATTCCTCATGGGATTGTTTGAGATAAAGTACCATTTGATACATATGGCCCGACAGAGGTCATCCAAATTCCATATGTATTTAAAATTTTTAATAACACCTGAAGTTGTTTCTAACGATTGCGATGTAAATAGAGTTGATTCTATGATGTCAGCTTTAGAATACTTTACTGTATGTGAAATTGAAGATGTTTGTCAATCAAGAGAAAATTATGGAGCTATATTCTGTTATAATTATTATGGACATCATTTCATTCACAGAGCAAGTGCCCCAAAGACTATTTTTTATTATAAACAATGGGTACACTGTCCAACTCAGCCAGTAGGGAGTTCCAAAACGTATTCTGAGAAGTTTGCATATTTATCTGGGCACAATGTTAAAATGTATCGTATTATTTTAAATGAAACTGCACAACAGACAAGTTGTTTAGGCTTGGCAAAAATGAAGGACTTGAATGCGCCCAGTATTTCACCCCCTGCTAAATTTGACAAATGACAAAAATACATCAATACAACTGAAGATCAGCTGGATGAGTGGGTCCAGAATCGAACATTTAACACATCATTTTCACTTCCTGGCCGGTGATCATAGTGGCTGGTAGACACAAATGGTTGCCATGCACATTTTGTAAACTCCATGGGGGGAGGGATTTAGAATGAATAGGCCAGATCCTAGCTGTGTGTCACCACCGCATTCCAGTATAGTAACAGCATAGTGTGTAGGGAAATTATGCCGCAAATGGTTAAGAAGTTCCTCTCTAGATGCTGTTAAAGAACCCCTCAGTCTCCTGTCTGAGGATACAAATTTGCAGGCTTTTCTGTTAGGCCCCAGAAGACAACGTATAAAGTGCTTCTTATATGCCGTATATAATGACATTTGGAAACTTTCCCACAAGAAGCTGCTGCCTGGTTAAGGCAAATAGATCAGGAAAACTTACAGAAAGAATTAGCTGTTGTAGATAATGGGATTAACACCTTGTCCAACAGCATATCCACTTTAAACAACATTGTTTTTTCAGCAATAGACATAGTGTAAAGCAACATGTTATCCTTACAACATGCACAGAGCCAGCTAAGGTCCATTATGCAGTTAGGTTGGATACTACAAGCACTGAAATGAGGTTGCGTTCCCTGTAAACACATAAGCACAAAGGACATATTCTCAACATTTAATTTAATGCAACAACAAATATTGGCTAAGAAGGAAGAGACTTATGTCATGCTAAACATCGAAAAATATGAAAAGTTGCCTTTTACTGTTGCTGAAATACCATCTGCTGGATGGTTAATACATGTGGCTATTATTCTGCCTATTTCAACACTTCAATTCATATCTTGCTTGAAACACATTCCAGAAGGCTGATATGAATGGCTGGGAGATAGTTACGTACACGAGGTGTGGTAACTTCCCTTTTCCTACAAATGTCTCAGTGGCAGGAATGAAGTCTTTCTTAGCAGCAGTGAATGCAAGACTTCTGTGAGCCATTCGATGATGCTTCAGCAGCAAACTTAGCTTGCTATTTAAAGGGAGTTCCGGTCCATTTGACTAGGCCAGCGTTCCAGGTGCTCTTGAATGGAAGCTATGTGCTCTTTAACAATGAGAGCTGTTGTGGAATGCGAGCTTGAATAACCTAGGTTGTTTCGGACTCCCAAATTGTCACCCGTTGCGGGAATGTCCTTTTTCCTCCCACACAACAGATGAAAGCAGCAGATATTTGTCCTCAGATAGCTACTTCCAAGGTGAATTTTGACAAGTTGAGCAGACCCAAGGCTTTATTGTTTCAAAAACATGTGGTGCTTATATCTGCGCGCAAGGCCTATGCGCTTCAAGTTGCGAGGTCATCTGCAGAAATACATTCCCTTTTAAGTACAAACTTACTGAGACACTTTGGTGAACTCGTGGGACGAATATTTAATGCATCCAGTACTACTGGGATTGTGCATTTTTAAGGCTGTTGGTTCTGGTTTCATTCACATCTTTTCCTCTATACTTGGCTTAATACCTTCAGCCATATAGTCAATATTTTAGAGCATTTTCAGTAGATTTCTGATTCCTTTGCTATTATAGGTGGCATCCTGCTGTTGCCATTTTTAATGCACAATGGCTGTCCCTTCACATCAAGGAGGAGTGAAAGCACTTCCACCAGCGCAACTGTACCGTGAAAGCATGATGCAGTATTTCAGAGCATCATTCCTGGAAGAACTGGAGTGCGACTGGTCCCTGTCATTCAGAACGCTTTTGGATTGTGTGCATCCCATGTTTCGATGCCTTTTGTGCCTTTTCAATTGTGCACTAAAAGTTTTTCTTTCTGTGCAGCACTTATTTTCATTGGATGCTGATCTGTTGATGTTCTCGCTAAGGGCGTTGAGGATGCTTTTGCTTTGTGAAGCTGTTTATGAGTTGCCGTTCATGGATCATGCAGCTCTAAATTCAGCATTGGGCATAACACAGAATGCTGCTGCCTCAGCTGGAGTTCAGGCTTTGCTCCTTGGTTTTCTTTGGCAATGATTTGACTACCTTACCACCTGTCGAAGTGGAACATTTCCTGGCTTCAATTGTCACAGATATAATTGGCAATTTTTAAAAATGATACTGACTTTTAAATTCGGTCCTCTTGGCGCCACTGCTAATGTTTTAAATTGCTTCTTTTTAATATTTCATATGGTCAAGTGTCTTTTAACATGTCATTATTGACATTCATGTATATATGTTTTCAAGGATAGCTTTTTAGTTGCTTTTATGTGTTTAATGTTAGGCTTTTTACCACCTGTGAACAGGCAAGATGAGGGTGTTATATAGCTATTGTAGCCTGTTTTTATACACGTTATTTTAGCAACTAGGCTTGCCGTTTGTGCACTTTAACCCAGTTACTTTTTATTCAGCTTCATGTTGTTATTTTAGCACAGGCCATATTAGCGGTGCTGTTTTATTTTCTTTATCTAGTTGTTCATTCACCTAGGAAAGCATTGCATTTCTAGCAAGACATTCTTTTCACTTTGTGCTTTCCTCAAGGCTGCAGCCAGACAGAGTTGTCGGCAAAGTGGTACGCTGTGTCTCCAACATTCACAGAAAAATACACATCCTTACGTGGTGACATTTTCTCAGAATATCAGCTGTTTTATTATAAAAACACTTCTCTGTCCCATACACGTTGGACGGAGATTCCAGCCAGATGATCACAACTGCATGCTGATTGCTGATAGCATTCGCTACAGCTGCTTGCTTAGACTACCAGATCCCTGGCCTACATTGGGGATGGTGTCTTTCTTGACAACAGGCTCCCTTGCTCAGGTATGGGGGATGATGTCTTCGCAGGGGGGAGCCTGAAGGGTTGGTGTGTTTCACTCTTCTTGTCACCATTTTGCTTCTAGTGTGTTTAATCGTCTTAGTTATTGAAATTCATGCCATTGTATCTAAGATGCAGCTAATTCAATAAACCTAATTGAACCTTTCTCTGTCTCTGTTTGTCTTTGTATATATGAGACTAATGTAACTAAGAGAAAAGGATGAGATCTGATCCACCACAGTTCCCCTGAGGAGTCATTTCTGTCATGTGCCCGGTTGCCACAATCATCCCTGCTATAGGGCAGAGATGAGGCACTGCGAGGTAGCCAGAAAACTGGATTAGGCTGACAGTTGTCACCTGGTGTGGGACTGGACTCAGTTCCCTACAATTCAGGTAATTCTGTCACCCGAATCCAGTAGCTTTATTAGGATAATGAGAGCCTACACGACACCATAGAGGATACCTTACCATTGGTCGGACAACCACAACAGGCTATGGAAATTTTGCAACAAACTCTTCTTTTCTAATGGTATCAAAGTTACATTCAGTTATCCATTTTAAGACCTCCTCTATCTTAGTTGTATCAAAGACCGGCTTAAAGTCACCCTCAAGTTAGAAATCTATATCCTGCATTGCCTTGTCTATGCTGTTAAATAATCCTTCCTCTATCTGTGTGACTTGAGGTGTAAATTCTCCTAGCCAACAATCCTGAGGGGGCGCAGTTACAGTTATATGATGGGGATGATAATTGATATTGTTACTATCTGTTATGGTGTCCATGAGGTCACAATACTACAATAATCCTCAGATATTGATGACAATGCCCTTTGCTGAATGCTGGAGTGGCACAAGCACTTGCATCTTAGGGGTGCTTCAAATAGTTCCTCTAAGAAGTTGTCTAATTACCCCTGGGATTTACTCTTGTGATGTTGATGTATGTTGTCTGGAGACCTTAAGGTGATTGCAGTCGATATCTAGGTTTTTGAGAATTTATCTTATTAATGGGCTATTAGATGGCACTGATGTTGGTGCTCTGCTGGGGTCACTGCCACTGGAGAAGGCTGCAATGTGACTGCTATAAAGATGAATAACTGATTTGGGGGGTTTGCTGCTATTGATCTCTCACTGATTGTAGAGATTTTTGCCTAGTTCAGTCAAACTGTACAGTTACTGTGTCTGCATTAAAAGAAATGGTACCTTCACCAGACCCAAAGGTATCACAGAGATCTTTCAAAACGTTCCTCTTCAGTAATCTCAATTTGTATGGATACTTGGTTTCCTTGAGGAGTTCTAACACTTGTGCCAAAGATTTCCATTATAATATAGTAGTCTCTCCAGATGGGATGTGCATATCTGGTCCTAATGGTTATTGCAGTTAATGGCTATCGTGTGGTGAGCAGAATTTGCTCTGGCCCCTTGGAGGTTAAATAAGTCATATCCAAAAAGTATTTTGTGTAGTTTTATCAGGAATTATTTATTTTGACACAACCATTTTAGCACCTTGCTATTATTGTTTCCATTTTAACTAATATGACAGTCACTGCTTAAGTTTTCTCGGGAACCCTTAAATGTGAATGGGGAGGTTATTCTGGGTAAAGCATTAATATGTAATCTACGAAGGGATCTTCAGGCTCCTAGAGTTGAATGTTCAGGTCCTTCTGTTTAATTTTCTCTTTCTTTACACTGTGGTGTTCTTTTGCAGGACAACATTCTGTTTGACATTAATCCTTAGTGGGTTGATATGCATTTAGCCTATGTCATTTTAGTGTTTGACCTGTATGCTATCATCCATCATAAATAGTATATGTGGTGGTCTAGGCTGTAATCTCGATATGACAATACCCACGTAATCAACAATTCAAACTCACCTTTTCCCTCAAAATATACTTTGTCATGCTAGTTCCAACAAATAATATGCACTTTTGTCTATCCTTAGAAATTTGTGTTTATTTGTTATTGGAGCCAGAGTATGCTTAATAGAGGTGAACAGGGGGCCGGACACAGAGCATTAGTGAATTCCACACATTGTTTGCTATTTCCAGAGAACAGAACTTGTGCAATTGGTTCTTGCTAAGAGAAGAATTTGCAATTTCTGTATCGAAGAGGAATTTAACAGATGTCCCTACAACCTTTCCTTGTCGATATGGGCCTGTGTCGTCTACTGAGATCACATCCATTGTGCTGTTGCTCATCAGGCAGCCCCATAGGTTACTGTGTTGGACATATCCTGTCTTGTTAAATATTTGTTAATCATAATCAACTAACATCATCTGTGTCTGGGGTATTCTAGCATCAAACAAAATTCTGTGACTGTTGTATGGCTAACTGATGAATTTTCTGTCTCTGTACATCCACTCTGTTTGGGTCTCTTCTATTCATTCCCCTCCCTCGTCTGAATGTTTTTAGAACTATTGTGCATCTAGTGGTCAGTGCCCTCATAATTATAACAATGCTGTGTATGTTGGAGGCAGCAGTGTAGTTAGTATTCTGCCCAGGAGAAGGGACTGGCTGTGACTTATGTTGTTTACTTCTCCATCTGTCTCCACGACCCCCAAAGCCCCCTACCTCTGACTGGTGGGTAGGCCTGTTGCCTAGTGCACTTATTTTAGCTCTATGTATTCCTCATTTCCTTATATATGATCATATATTTCAGTTCATTTGTTATTTCCCTAGGGGTCCACCTGTCTCCAACATTTGGCATACTTTTCCCGTGAATGCAACACATCCCACATCAACAACTTATTTTTCTTCCCTTTCAACCCACTTACTCTCATTCATTCTTCTAAATAATCTAGTGCCAGATGTAGGAACATTCTGAATTGTGACCTGCAAATTACGAGTCAGAGCGAGTCGCAATTCAGAATGGTGGATTGTGCCCCTGACACCATCTGCGATTCTCAAGGGGGTAGCAAAGGCCCACCTCATGAATATTCAAGAGGTGGGTCGCAATTTGCGACCCGCTTGCGGATGGCGGCCCTCACAGGGATGGTGGCCTGCTATCCGCATGTCCACCATGTCTGTGACTGCTTTTAATAAAGTAGTTTTTTTTTGTAATGCAGCCCATTTTCCTTTAAGGAGAACGAGATGCATTACAAAAACGAAAAATGAAAAATGTTTGTTTAATTTTTTCAGAGCAGGCAGATATCCATTGCCAGGAAGAAGGAGCTATGGCAGAGGATCGTGGACAAGGGGATCTCCATGGGAACCTATCCACGCACAAGGGATGACATTCAAAAGAGGTGGAATGACCTAAGGGGGAAGGTGCGTGCAGTGGCTTCCAGGCACCACATTGCCATAATGAAGACTGGCAGTGGACCCCCACCTCTTCACCCACAGTTGACAGCTTTGGAGGAGAAAATCTTGGCTATCCTGCATCCAGAGGGCCTCACTGGAATCACTGGAGAGCTGGACACTGGTAAGTCACCATTACCACCTCAACACATCTGATACCTGCATGGCATGTCCCCCCTCACCCTGACTCCCTTCACCCCACTCCATCTCATACAGAGAACCACCCCATAACCACCCTCAACTGTGTACCCCTGCATGCCCTACCCACTGCAAGCACACCTCTCCCAGCTCTACAGGCACACACAACAGTAATGAATGGGCAGCATGAGGCACTACCAATCCTACAATCCATCACTATACACTAACCAAAGGTGGAAGGACAACACCCATCCCATAGGGAAAGCCAGAAATGCTGAATATGTAACTGACAATGAATGTAAAAAATCCCATACATGTCCACAGGTACCCCAGCCAATGTCAGTGGTGAGTATGTGCCATGGCAACCCAATCTTCCACCAGAAGAAGGCTTCAGTGTTGACAGCAACTCTGGATGTCTAGATCTGGATGATCTCCCTGGCCTATCTGGGACCACAGGTCAGTCAGACACCCAGTCCACCACAGGGCCTCCCCCCATCAGACTCCAATACCACAGCAGCCACCCAACGTACCCAAACCTCTGTCCCTAGGACACAACAATCAACAGTGTGCCAACCTGTACAGACCTGAGTCGACACCACACAGGCAAGACAATGAAGGTCCTGGTGTCAGTGGAAGTGAGCGCACCATTCAGGGGACGCAGGCACAGGGGGCCAGGGCCAGTGAGAGGTTAGCTGTGTGCCAAGTGGAGGCCCAGCCCAGGGAACTGACCGCCCGGAGGCGCTCACACATGTCCTGGGATCCTACAAGATATCCCAGGACATCTTGTTGGATTACCATGTTGCAGGAGAACCAGCGACTGCAAGGGGAACACTACCTCGAGGTCATGCAGCAGTTGCAGGGTGTAAATGCCAACATGGCCTCCATTGCAGGGGTTCTGGGTGACATGGCGAACATCATGCATGAGAACACAACACACCAATGGGCCCCTTCCGCTAGCCAGTGTACTCACCAGCCTTTCACATCTGCTGCAGCTAGTGGACAGGAAGACCTGCCACACGACTCACAAGCCACCAGCACCCCTACCTCTGCAGCAGAAGAACCACCCTGCAAACACTCCCTGCGATCCAGACAGACACCAGAGACTGTAACCAGGATCCAAACCACCCACAGGAAATTAACCCTTCCTGAATGTCTCCCTTGTGTGGCACTGAGACACCTTGTTCACTTTGGACTGCCATTGCTTATTTTACTATGGCCCCATGGATACTGGACCTGTGCTACAAAACAACTGGGCCACTACACTGAAGATTCTGACTACCATCACCCCACTCTATTGCACTATACACTATTTGTCACTTCAATAAACACACTTGAACACAACTGAAGGTTTTGTGCTTTAATTAGAACAATATGCAATGTCTTGACCTTTATTATCCTGTCCAAATGTCATGTAAAGTGTGAATCCGTCCAATGGACAGTCAGTTTGGGGTACACATAACCAGTGTGAAAGCATGCCACAAAGCACCATCCACCAAACTGTGTGAAAGCAGTCTGTAGGCATCACATGAGTTCACAGTTGTGACCACATCAGCATCTGCAAAAAGGGAAACCATTAGTGACATTCAATCGAGAAGTAAAGGAAGAAGAGCAACATGAGCCCCTGTAACATAACAGCCTACATTCAGCTGGTCACTTCTACTTAGTAGTTTGCACAGCAATGAACTACAAACACCAAAAGTGATGAGAAACAACTAATTTCAGGCCCTCACATAAGATACCACAGTATTAGGTGTGCCTTGATGTCAGTATACCAATCCCTCCTCGGGACCACCTAGTCTGGGCCACACTGTCAGGGATATTGAAGTCACAGAGCGGTTGTGTAAGCACATTATAAGTCACATGGCATTCCTAACAACATTTGCTAAGTACTGTATGGGATAAGGACTCAGTTTGCAGTGGGTGAGTATTTGAGAAAGCTAAACTACTGACATATTGCATGGGCTGAATAAGCTTGTTCACCATCACCATCACCATGAAACTGGCACGACTGACCACAGATGAAACAGTGTCAGGTCACATAATGCTCACCTTTGTGCTTGGCACAACATAGCGGCCACACAGCACTTAATTGTAATGGAGGTATGAACAGAAGTACAGTCTTACCCGAGTGTCTTTAGAAGTACTACTATATCAGATGTGTCCTGTTGTCTACATCCTCCTCCTTCCCAACCTCATCACTGTCTTCAGTGTCCTCTGCTGCCACAGGTGCATTGTCTCCCTCTTCCTCTTGCAGGAATGACACATGGCATCTGAGGGCCAAACTGTGCTGCATGCAGCAGGCCAGCACTATCTGGCAGACCTTCCCAGGGGGTAGAGTAGGGATCCACCAGAAATATGGAGGCACCGGAACCTGGCTTTCAGTAGCCCAAAAGTCCTTTCAATTACCCTTCCGGTCAGACCATGTGCTTCATTATACCAATTCTCAGGCCCTGTCCTAGGATTCCTCACTGGTGTCAACAGCCAGGATAGGTTTGGGTAGCCAGAGTCACCTAGAAGTAGTGAGCGACACACATTACTCATATCCAAGAGCACAGAGTACAACTTCAGGTGACATACAGTGACATACATTGGGTGAAATCTCAAGCTCACCTATGAGCCACACTCTATCTCTTTGTAGTCGTGCCATCACCTTTGGGATGCTGCTATTCTTCTTTTACATAGGAATAATGCACAGATCCAGGAAACTTGGCAGTAACGTGGAAAATGTACTGATCAGCAAGGCACACCATCTGAACATTTATTGAATGGTAACTCTTCCTAATTCTGTAGACCTGCTCATTTGTCCTGGGAGGGACCAAGGCAATATGGGTCCCGTCAATGGTTCCAATCACATGTGGTATGTGTCCTATGGTGTAAAATGCAGCCCTCACAGTGGGCAAATCATCACTGTGGGGAAATGAGATATAGGCATTCATTTCAACCTTGGAGATCAGACGAGGCCAACGCCAAGGCTGAACCGCCAGTCGGCCGCCCATGCTGCCGGAAACCCACCAGCCACATTTGGACATCCCCGCTGGGCCGGCGGGGATGATGACCGTAACATTGCAGCGGACACCTAATGGACCCGGCGGCAATGTGCCGGTGCAGCAGCACCCGGCGTGCTTTTCACTGTCTGCCAGGCAGACAGTGAAAATCGCAATGGGGCTGTGCCTGGGGGCCCCTGCACTGCCTATGCCAAGTGCATGGGCAGTGCATGGGCAGTGCAGGGGACCCCAGGGGCCCCGCGACTCCTCTTACCACCAGCCTTTCCATGGCGGTGTCTACCGCCATGGAAAGGCTGGCGGTAAGGGTAGTCAAAATCCCCAGGGCAGTGTTGCAAGCAGCGCTGCCCTGGCAGATTCTGACTGCCGGGACATCCATGGTGGTAAACCCCCAGTCCCGGCAGTGTGACTGCGGCGCTACCGCCGCGGTCAAAATAGGGCGATTTGTACCGCCAGCCTGTTGGCGGTACAATCGCTACTTCAAAATGTACTGATCAGCAAGGCACACCATCTGGTCATTTATTGAATGGTAACTCTTCCTAATTCTGTAGACCTGCTCATTTGTCCTGGGAGGGACCAAGGCAATATGGGTCCCATCAATGGTCCCAATCACATGTGGTATGTGTCCCATGGTGTAAAATGCAGCCCTCACAGTGGGCAAATCATCACTGTGGGGGAATGAGATATAGGCCTTCATTTCAACCTTAGCAGTCAGACGAGGCCGACCGCCAAGGCTGACGCGCCAGTCGGCCGCTCATGCAGCCGGAAACCCGCCAGCCGCACTTGGACATCCCCGCTGGGCCGGCGGGCGGAAACAAGTTTCCGCCCGGTGACCCAGCGGGGATGTGGGCCGTAACTTTGCTGCTGGCTCCTAATGGAGCCGGCGGCAATGAGGCGGTGCAGCAGTCGCACTGTCTGCCAGGCAGACAGTGAAAATCGCAATGGGGCTGTGCCTGGGGGCCCCTGCACTGCCCATGCCAAGCGCATGGGCAGTGCAGGGGCCCCCAGGGGCCGCGCAACTCCCCTTACCGCCAGCTTTTCCATGGCGGTGTCTACTGCCATGGACATGCTGGCGGTAAGGGTAGTCAAAAGCAGCGCTGCCCTGGCAGATTCTGACTGCCGGGACATCCATGGCAGGAAAGCTTCGGTCCCGATGGTGTGACCGCAGCGCTACCACCGCGGTCAAAATATGGCAATTTGTACCACCAGCCTGTTGGCGGTACGATCGCCACTTCAACCCTGGCGATCGTTGACTGCCAGGGTTGCAGTGAGGACCATAGCTGCTAATATGTTTCATTAAGAGAGCCAAAACTCTTCTCAGCACATTTGAAAACATTGGCTGTGACATACCTGCAGCCAAGCCCACAGTCACCTGGAAAGAACCACTGGCTAGGAAGTGGAGCAATGACAGTACCTGTACTGCAGGGAGTATTGCTGTAGTCCTACAAATAACAGGAATTAGATCTGGCTCGAGTTGTTGACACAGTTCAGTAATTGTGGCCCTGGCCAGACGATAGGTGAGTATCACTTGGTGTTCCTCCAGTGTATCCAAGTCGACTCAGGGCCTGTACACGGGTGCTTGCCTCCTCCTCCTCCTGTGCAGTGGTTGGTATCTAAGTAAACCAAACATCAGAAGTGTGTGACAACAGGGAGGATGGACACACAATATCACAGCACACAGAGCAGTCACATCCGATTCACGCAAACAATTATTGTAATTTGCACTGGTGTCCGCTTCATGCAAACAAACTTCCTCAAAAATACCAATACTCCTCATTAACCATTGTGTCTCACAGATGTAGTCGTAGTCAGGTGTCGTGATTAGTAGCATCCCATTTTACATGTCCTGTTAACTACTCATTTGCAAACAGTGCACTGGTATGAGATCTAATTTGAGTGCAGGAGTCTACAACCAAACCAAAGAATGTAGCAGACTAGAATTTTCTTGGTGTTTGCTATCGGTACCTATGACGCACATGAAATTTACAGCCATGAGTACCAGCATCAGGAAAGGGCAACCACCTCTCCTACATGCAGGGCCAGGTGGAAGTGACC
This sequence comes from Pleurodeles waltl, assembly GCF_031143425.1. Taxonomy (NCBI): domain Eukaryota; kingdom Metazoa; phylum Chordata; class Amphibia; order Caudata; family Salamandridae; genus Pleurodeles; species Pleurodeles waltl. The sequence continues at coordinate 535,890,666 of NC_090445.1, read as the reverse complement.
TCAGCCCCCCGGCATTTAGAGTCATGGCAGAAGGTGGTCTGCACTGCCGTGCAACTCCTCATTGCTTAACATGGAAATCTATGGACCACAGGGGCCAATGATGATCACCGCCGGCGGTGACGCTATTCACCGGCGCGAACGTAACTGCCATTTTCTGTATCCCACTTCACTTCATTCCTGACTCTCACCACATCAACACGCCCTCTGCCTGTGCTGCTGTGTCCTGTGTCTGGAACCCACAATGGCCCGTGCACCAGAGGATAGGGTCCCAGCCTTCACAACTGAGGAACTCGAGAAGCTTGTGAATGGGGTCCTACCTGTGTAGGGACAGTTGTATGGGTCTCCAGATCAACAGGTGAGCCCCTTTTGGGTACTTTGGATGTGACATGGATGTATGTAGGTGTATGTGTGTGCTGGCAGTGTGTCATTTGGGGAGTGCATTTTTGCTGCACGCAATGTGTACATAGAGGTACGAGTAATGTGTGAGATTAATGTGTGGCAATTGCTTACATATGCAATACACTGCTGTAACAGAATGAAGTGTGGAGTTCATGGTGTCCTTTCGTCTGTGTTTCCTATGCTGGTCAGTGCCCATCAGAAGAAAGGATTATGGCGTGCCATTGCCAAGGACGTGCAGACCCTGGGGGTACATTTCCTGCGGAGCACTCACTGCAAAAGGAGGTGGGAGGACCTGTGATGCTGGGCCCGGAAGACCACAGAGGTCTAGCTGGATCATCCTCCCAATGAGGGAGGAGTGCCCGTCGGACCCTGATACCCCTAATGGCCTGCATACTGGCGGTGGCCAATCCAGAGTTGGATGAGCGATTAAGGGCAGCACAACAGCCACAAAAGGGATGAGTACACATTGTGTGTAATTCTTTCTTAATGCCTGCCAAGTTGTATGGGTGCAAGGTTGGATGGCCCAGTATGTCTGTTAAGCTAATCATGTAGATTCCTGCTTAGCAATGATGAGTGGTATGTACATTTGGTATGGGCAAGTAGCTGGCATACCATGGCAGACATGGCTTAATGAGTCCCAGTAGGTGTGCAGATGGTAGTGATTGAGTTCATTTCTGCTGTTGTTCCCAGGCAATGATTTGGTATTGAGGTTCATACTGCACAGTGTTAGTCCAAGTGAGTCATTGTGATGTGTATGCCGTATGTGCTGTTGTTGCTGTAATTGACCCTGTTGTCCCTTTCTTTCTCCCCACCCTCTCTCCTTTTCTCATTCTATCCTTGTGTGCATCAGCATTATCTGGCAAAGGAGCAGGGGCACTGGCAAATGGGGGAGCTACAGCCCGTGAGACCCAGGAGGGAGAGTCTACTGACACTGAGGTGACCAGTGTGTTGGAGGGCGAGGGGAGCACCAGGGAGACAGGAGCTATTACAACAGACTAATTCCTCCTCTAATGGAAGCTCTGTATTAGTGGTGGGCCCATCTGGGACCAACCCAGCTACATCATCTTCCTCCACCCCCTGTACCAGCACCGCCCTCCCAGTGCCCTCCACTCAGTTGCCTGTGCACGCTCACCCAGAAGGGTGGGCCTCTCCTTCGCCCCTGGCACCTAAGGCCCTGCCCCAGTCAGCCCTGCTGCCCACACTAGGGAAACTATTGACCTCCTGAGATCCATCTCTGTAGGGCAGTCAACCATAGTGAATGCCATCCAGGGGCTGACATCCCTGATGCAGCAAAGCAATGCCTGCCTGGAGGGCATTCACGGTGGCTTGGCTGCCCTACAGAGATTGTTTCAGGCTCTGGCCTCCTCTTTGACAGCAGCCAGTGTCCCTGGTTTTTCTGTCCCCCTCCAGCTACCTGTTCCCAGTCCCAAAGCCCTCTCCCCCCACCCATCCCAAGCACACAATTAAGCCAGCATGCACCCAAGACAACAGACAGGACTTGCAAAGACAAGCACAGGCACCACAGATCACACCACAAGCACATACACAGTCAACACACAGGCGCACACACAGCAAACAGCCACTGCCTCTACTGTCTCCCCCTCCTCCTCCTCCCTCACAGTAAATCCAGCACTCACACCTGCAAACACTGCATCTTCAGACCCAGATGCTGCCCCTGTACAGCCTTGCCCAGAGTCAGCACAACAGAAGACATGCAGACTAGCACCCCATTCACTAATGCACAGTTACCTCCACCACCATCATAACCACATGCAGCACATCCATCTCACTTGCAAACACCCCCACAACAACCTGTTTGTCCTCTCTCACCCTGTCTTCCCCCTCACAAAACACATAAACTGTCCCACTCAGACACTTAACAGTCATCCACCTCACACATGCACACTGTACATGCACCTGCAACCCAGTCCAGCACACCTACTCCTCCAACAACCACTCCCTCTACCTCCACTCCCAAACCTCCTTGCACACTCCGCCCCACTGTACCAAAAAAACATTTCCTTGCCCGCCTTGACCTCTTCCCGCATCCTCCCCCTCCCCGTATTGTCCATAAAAAGAAGGTCCCGCACCCCCAGCCCAGTACCTCCAGCTCCCAGTCCTCTCATGCCCCCACTGGTGTTTCCCATGTCCCTCCCCCTGCAGAAAAAGCTCCTACTAAGAGGCATAAGACTGACACTTCGCCCCCCTGCTCCAAGCCTACTCCTCTGCTCCTACACAGAAAAGCAAAGGCCCGCCCTCTCCCAAACCCAAATCCAAGGACCCCCCTCTCCTAAGAAACCCCCCTCCCGCACCCTAAGGCGCCTGCCTTTCATAATGATGTCCCTGCCCAGTGGAGTGACTTGGGCTGTCAGGAGTCAAGTTGGGCCTATTTCGTTGCCCTGTGGGATGCCATCGACAATTGGAATGGCCAATGGCCCTTTATGTATATAGTTCACTTTAACTCGCTCTTTGCACCGGAATACAGTGGTTGGACCAAAGGTATTTGCCCTGGCTTTCTTTACTTCTGGCTTATGTTCCTGTTGGATTTACCAGCTGATTTTTCTCAGTGTGTGGTATGTGTGTATGGTGTGTGTTGTGGGTGTGAGTATGCCACTCTCCCCTCCCTCCCTCCCTTGTGTGCTAGGAGGCTGTACTCACCGTCTTCGTCGGTGTTGCAGCTCCTGGACTGCCATCACGTGGTACAGCATCGGCAGGGCTTCCAGTTCTGGTTCCATGGCGGCCATGGACTCCTCTGTGTCCCTGGAGGTGGGTGTCTCCTTTGATATGATTTGTTTCCGCCAGGCTTTTCGTGGCGGTGGTCCCGCCCTGGAAATCCTGGCAGTCTGCTATGTCATGATATGGTGGACGGTGAATGGTGTTCCACCAGCCTGAAGATGGCAACCGCCATGGCCGGTGGCCGGAATGCACCGGCGGTTCAGGCGATTCATTGGCTGTATATGGGAGGGATCACTGCTGTAGTCATAATTTGGCGGTCTTCACCACCAATCTGGCGGCAGGACTACCGCCGTAGCCAGCTTGGAGGTCAACTGACCGCCAATGTCATAATGAGGGCCTATGTCTTTAGTCTTCTTGTCTTACCTGGGTAATGGCTTGTTGTAAGGAGCCTTTAGTACCTGGGTTGGGCATCCCTAGCTTAGCGTAGTTCCCAGGTTTGTGCCATTTACATTCATACATGTTTTATTCATGTTTTATTCATTTTTGTTAGCAAGCCTGCTTCTAGCAGTTTTTAATATATTTTATCAGCTACCTCTTCTAGGGAGGCAGTGTTCATGCTGCACATTTTATCAGCCATTGTACAATATGCAATTTGTACCTTTGTCCAAGGCTGCCATGTATGGTACATAATATGCTAACATGTATTTGACAGCTCAGGAGCCAATTTCTATCCTGGACACATCTTTACATCAGGCCTGTCCTCTGAACACTGTATGGGTTACTAGATAAACAGCACATAGGCTTAAGGAGGGTAGAGGGCATTCTGGTGATGACCGTCCAGGGATGAGTACTACATGACAGACAGCTTTGCTGGTCCTGGAGATGACTCTTCAGCTTCCCAAGAGTATTGTCAGCCATACAAGACAACCCCCTGATATTTTATTCAGTTATAGGGTTGGGGCTTCTCCCTTAGGTTGGGCCGGTTAGAAGGGTTGCAGTAATTATGCTCTCAGATCTAGGTGTAGGGTTTTGGTAGGAATCTCTAGACTCTCTAGACCCACACAAGACTCACACAAAATGGCGAGGTTGTTCATCTTCTTCACCTTGGCTGTAATGATAATTACTGTGTTTTGTTTCATCTGCCTTCTTATTGCAGCACATGCTTTTTATACTAGGATGCAATTGCTTCAATAAATGTATTGAAATTTCATTTGCATCTTGTGTCTTGTCTCTCAGCTAGTGTGAGTAACCAAATAAAAGGGGGATGATCTGTTTCCTCAACTTCCGTGAGGAGTCAGAGTGTCAGGTTTAGGTTGCCACAAATCACCTCTCCTTTGGTAGGGTTGGGTGAAGCACTACAAGCTAGCCAGGAGTTAAGCAGACTACTGCCAAAGTGGTGTGGGGTTGACTCAGTCTCCCTCACTTAGTGGTGCTGCCGCCCTAAAGACGCAGTCTTATTACCAGACTAGGAACTGTATATTTTTCTGGAATATGAGGATTCCACAAAATATAAAACATTTAATCATCTGATCTAACTCGAGTTATGCCTCATCTCATATTTTTCTAGAATATAAGGAGTACACAAAATATAAAACATTTAATTATCTGGCCTGACCAGGGTTATTCCTCATCTATTTTTTTCTGGAATACGAGTATTCCACAAAATATAAAACAGTCAATCATCCAGGCTAACTCAGGTTATGCCTCATCCGATATTTTTCTAGAATATGAGGATCCCACAAAATATAAAAGCATTTAATCATCTGGTCTAACCCCGCTAAGGCCTCATCTCATATTTTTCTAGAATATGAGGATTCCACAAAAAATTAAAACCACAAAATGTTAAATATTACTGAACTGTCTTCTATTTCTTTATTGACAAAACCATATGTCATATAATCAAAAAGGTACAGAGTCAGAGTCAGTTCCACCTATGTGACATCACAACCTTAGGAACACCCACCAGTATGAAAAGACAGGCTATAGTCAAAAAGGTTGTCTGCTTACCTTGATTAATGTGCACCTCTATTCATTCGGGCAGCCTTTGTTCATTCTGGGGCTGTTGATATAGACTGAAGTTGACTCCTGGCTGGCTCACCATATGTTAACAAGGAAAGAAATCAAAGACACAGGTAGTTAGCAATAGAGAATACGTTTACTTAAAATACAGCCGGGAGACAGTCAGCTTCATAGGACTGAAGATTGTGACAATTTGGTGCATGCAAGCAGCTGTTTATATAGTCAGGAAAAATGCTAATTTAATACATCTTATCTTTAACAAGTCACAGAATAATGAGTTAATAATATATTTTCACTTAAACACTACCCACCTGCATGGTTGAACGAATGACTTCTCCTCTCAGCTCCCCTTATTGTAATCCTTACGGAGCTTTGATGAAGCAATAACCTTTAACCTCTCCTCTCCGAGTGTGTTTGTTCTGCTGTTCTCAGGTTTTCCTATCTGACTCTGTATACTCTTGACTAAAGTTATCTTTGACCACATATTTACTAAGTCACGGTCTCAGCTAACAACGAGGATGGAATACATGCTATGAAGAGAAACTCTTGAAAGCTTGTTAAACATATTTTCCCATTTAGCTGAAACTTCCTGAGTTGTGTTCTGGTTTCTGGTGAGCTCTCACCTATTTGTGTTCTTGTGAGATTTAGACTTGTACTGCTTTTTAATCATGTATCGCTCTATGTCTGTGATAGTGACATAGCCTTGTATTTTATACTTTTCTTAACAAGCGCACACCATAAAAGAGCTGATAATGAGTTAGACAGAGTGGAATTACCTCATGGGATTTTTCTGGCTGGTATCTCTGGCCGAAAAAATGACTTGAGGCTTGAGCCTCACTCGCCTTTCTTTTCTAAAAGGGGAAGTAAACAATGCTCCCGCTGCATGAAGAAAACTTTCCCCTTTCCCTTCTCTTCTCTCTCCTGCTACCACTACTTCCTTTTCTGACCCCCTATTCTGCCCATAGGCCCCCTCACAGAAAAGCTCAGATCAGGTGGTAAATATATGCAATAAAACTGCATGGAAATGAGCAACGGTTTGTAACCTTTTCACGTCTATGGACCCCCACTTACTCAATATTGAAACCTGGTGGACTCCCACTAAATCATTATTGGAATACAGGAATCCCCACTGAGCCACTACTGGAAGTTAGAGACCACGTGCTAAGCATTTTTGCTGATTTAAAATACATCAAAAATAAAGAAACAAGCATTCATCAACCAAATACACGAATTGTGAAAAACTGTATTTACCCCACAAATAATAAAAAAATAGTTGTAATGGGAAGTGGGGAGCTTTTCGAAATTCAATTAAGTTCACTTTCTCCCATACTATATTCTGTCTGATGCTCTTGCTCTACTCCCACAAATCAATCTGAGGGTACTAACTTAACTTTTAGCCTCCAATTTCAATTTTTTTTACATCTACAGAACGTTCTAAAAATGTTCAATTACACATTTTGCTTCTTTACCTATATACACTTTACTAATCTGTTAATATTATTACATTTTCTAAGCAGTCATAAACCCCTGAGTAGGTTTCAAGGACCCCCACGGGTCCCAGACCACAAGTTAAGAACCACTGATATGGAAGATTCTGGGTGGTTTCATGGCCCTAAAAATTGGTCCCACACAGTAACTGCTCATTCAGATTCTGGGTGGTTTCATGGCCCTAAAAATTGGTCCCACACAGTAACTCCTCAATCCATAGAGCTTTACTCAGTTGGCCAGTGCTTGTGTGAAATTACCACACAATTAGAGCGATTTTACCCTTATGACAGTGTTAACGCGTCCCAGTATGACTAATTTACTCACTTTGGGACTCGTTTTAGGCCAATGAATCTTTTGACCCTGATTGAAGACACCTTAGGATGAGATAGCTAATCAGCATGTCAATCAATATGTCTTCATCAAATTTATCACCCTATAACAATTCTCACGTATTTTATTGGTCTTTATGATTGACGTCTTTAGTGGGTGGAATGTCCGGTATGATTTCATACTCTCGTGGTCCTTTGCACATCTTTAGTCAGTGGCTCCATTGTCTGTACCGGTTCAGGCGACCTTGTACCTGGTATTAATCTACACTGTTGCATTCAGCTAAAATGTTTCTACAAGCAAGTCGAATTTCATGAGAACGGATCTACTACAGTTACATTCAGCTTCTAGTTTGAAGAAAAAAACAAGAGTTCATGTCCTTCAGCAAGTCAGCACACTGCGCGTTAGAAAAACACATTTAATATGAAAACCAGGCAGCTAGGCCTCAACTCATGCTAACTAAGGCCTAATGATTTATTAGCAAAACCTTAACGTATAACTTGTTATTATTAGTTCAAAATCATCTCTTAATATAACATTTTATAATTAATAGTCAGTTTCATTAGTCATTGTATAGATTGACGGCCACTCCCGTGGGCACATTTCAAGTGCACCTTTAGCAAAATACATTAATACATTTTCTATGCGGCATTATTACACATTAGTTTATAAACATTACATGTGAATAAGCTACGCTCTCTCAGTCCCTCCTCTGATGACACTTGTCATCACACAAAACTTTTCCCTTCTCAACCTTTCATTTTTCTCAATATACGCATTTCAACATCATCCCCCCTGTGTGATTTTTCACAAATTTCTCCGAACATTTTCTCCTTTTCTTTTTCTTCATTTCTTTTGTTTCGTTTTCCAAATTTCTTTTAATTCTTTCATTAACTTTACATGATAACCATAATCCCAATAAACATATCAGGACAATCAATAGACCCCCTAATATTTTTGCAAGAACCCCGTTCCAAATACTACTAAACCAATTCCCTACCCGGGTAATTCCTTTCCCAACTCTTTCCCAAACTCCAGATTCTTTCAGCTCCTTCAAATCTGCCTTATCTCTTGTTAGGTTAGTAAGCATACCTCTAATCTTTTTGCTGTTATCAGGAATGAAAGCACAACAATGGCGCTCATTAATCATTTTACAGACTCTGCCACTCTTTGCTAAAAGAATGTCTAAAGCAAGCCGGTTTTGAAGAGTCATAGCTCTCTCCACAGCAAGTTCAGTATCCATCAAGAGTATTGCCCCTGTGAAATTTGTCAGCATGTTATCCACAATAGTAGACACATTTTGAATCTTTATGAAGTTTAGAATAACCCCTACTCAAGGAATTATGGCTCCAAATATATCACCAACGACAGCAGCCGCTGTCTCTCTCTTTTGTCTAGCATGTTGTAATTCAGACAGTTTAGGAATTTGCTTTAAGTCATCAATCTGGTAGATCTTTGGGAAAACTATTCTCAAATAACATGTCCCATACCATCCCTTTGGAAGACGGTAATAAGCATTAAGTCCACATATATAATAGATCCCAGGGATTGCTGGATCCTGTCCATTCAACATGAACGTCCATTTACTCTGAAACAAAAACACATGCCTGCATTCACTGATCATAGAATCTTGTTAACAGCAAACTACAGCTTATCCCGTAAGTAAGTGGCAGACTATGATAAGTAACCCCTTCTTGCACTGATGAAGGAATCTTTGTGCACACATACCAATTCTTTGCATCCATTGTGTCAACATACTCATTCAGCAAGCGATAGAAGACATTAGTAGATAGTTCCCCTTTTGGATTAGTTCCCTCATGCAAGTATTTTGCATCCTGCTCAAACTTCTCCCATCGTGTTAATGTAGCGGTCTCAGGATTTGAAGCATTGTTAGTCACTTTCTTATTCATCAATGGCATTCCCACAATTACACCTATAATTAGTCTCTCTCTCTGCGAGTATTTACAGCGTTTCACTCACTCCAGGACCCCTTTGTCAAATCAGTTTAGCAGCTTGTCATAATCGGTTTTTCAAAGTTAAATCAGGTTATCAATGTCACATCCGGTAATTTATCAGTCTCTTTTTCTCAGCTTTTCAACTTTCAATTTTAATTTCAATTTAACACAGTCTCTTTCTAGAGTTGAATTCAGGTGCCGTAGTATTGACCTTTTACCTCTCGATCAAAACAGAAAACCAAGAATTCTTGCTGCCATTCAGCTGTTGTTGCATACGCCCATTCAGGACCTGCGTACCTTCTGTTTGCAACTCTCTTTCTTTGCAGTTTACGTTCACTTTGCAACTCTCCTTCACTGAGATCCTCTTGTCTGGTTGTATCAACTTCTTCTTATATTGTTTCACTAGGGACCACTTTCTCTCTTGCAGATTGTGGCTTCGGCCAGTTATCTCCCTTATGTGTTTTCTTCCTGCTTGGCCTTTCAGAATGTTGAACAGCATCCTCCTCTTGTGCTATGGTGTTTACTTTTGATGGCCCTGCGAGTGGCTCAGGAGGAGTCAGAACACCTCGACTTCCTTCTGTCTCACTCCCTTCGCCTTTAGGGTCTGTTACAGGCTCAACTTCAAACCTGTATCCGTCTGCTTCTGGAAGAACCTCTTTTCGCGTTGGTTCCCCTGTTACTTCAACTGAGATAGGCTCACTGTCACCCCTCTGGAACTCACTTTGAGTGACTAAGCCGTCCTCAGCGGGCTCTCCTTCAGTCTCAGTTCCCCTTTGAATACTCTCCGGCCCTGAGACTTCCTTCTCTGTAGCTGTTGTTTTGGACACTTCAAGTTCCTTCCTTCTCTGGAATTACTGAGTCGGAAACTTCAAGTTCCTCATCAGTTGAACACGTCACCTTCTTTGTGTGACTGGCATGTATCCAATTCGGAAGGCCTGCACATTTTACAGCAGTAGTTGTTGTCAGTATTACTTGAGATGGCCCCTTCCAACTGGGCTCCAAACACGACTTCCTCACGTGTTTCTTGACAACCACCCAGTCACCGGCTTTCAGGGTGTGACCTGGATCACTTATCGGTGGCAATGTGGTAGCCTTCACCTGATGAGAACAAGAGCGGACCACATCAGCCAAACCCTTGCAGTAGTCCAACACCATATCATCCGTGATATTCACAAGAGCATTTGCAGGCACTGCGGGCAATCGCATTGCTCAGCCCATTAGAATCTCATGAGGAGATAGTACTGTTTTCTTGTCAGGTGTATTTCTCATTGACAGCAGTACAAAGGGCAATACATCTGGCCACTTCAAATTGGTAGCTGCGCACATTTTTGTCATTCTCGACTACAAGGTACCATTCATCTCTTCCACTAGTCCTGATGCTTCAGGGCGATAGCTACAATGCAGCTTCTGCTCAATGTTCAATGCAGCACACAAGAGCTTAATCACGTCATTGTTGAAGTGTCTGCCCCTATCTGATTCTAAAGAGATCGGGAATCTGAAACGTGGTATTAATTCCCTAAGCAGTAGCTTTGCTACTGTGAGGCTGTCATTTCTACGTGTAGGGTAAGCTTCAATCCAGTGACTGAAAACGCACACAATCACCAACACGTACCTCAATCCTCCACACACAGGGATTTCAATGAACTCCATCTGCATCCTGCTAAATGGACCACCAGCTCTCCCGGCATAGCTCATATTCACCACAGTCCCTTTTCCTGCATTCATCTTCTGACAGATGATGCACCTGTGACACATAACCTCTGCAGGTCATCTGAATTTTGGATTGAACCAATCGATTTTGAACAACCTGATCATTGCGTCTCTCCCTACATGTGCTTGACCATGATAAAACCTCGCAAACTGTGGCAGAAGACTGTTTGGCAAAACCATTTTCCCCTCCTCTGAGACCCACAAGTCATCAGCTCTCTGTACGCATTGCATTCTCTGCCAGGAGCATTTCTCCCCTTTGCTGGCACGGCCCTGCAGTGATTTTAGCTCATCTAATATGTCAACCATTCTTAATGCAATGTTTAAGCATGTTTCATTCTGTTTCAGGCAACAACTCCCACTGATCTCGAAACGATATACAGTTCAATGCACAAAACCTTTGCGACTTGATCTGCACAGTCGTTTCCCATTGACACAAAGTCTAGTGACTTAACATGAGCATTGCATTTCACCACGGCAATTTCAAGAGGTAACTGAATCGCGTGCAACAAATCCTTAAGCTTTTTTCCATTTTTCACTGGAGAACCAGAAGAGGTCATGAAACCCCTTTGTGACAATAACTGGCCAAAGTCATGTACAATTCCAAATCCGTATCGGCTGTCAGTATAGATAGTGACTTTCAGATTTTCAGCTGCGTGGCATGCCTTAGTAAGGGCAATTAATTCAGCCACTTGAGCAGAGTACACTCTTTCGAGCCAGGAAGCTTCTAAAATACCGGTGATTGTACACACGGCATAACCAGCTCTCAGGACTCCTACTGAATCTCTCAAGCATGAACCATCAACAAACATAATGTAGAAATTTTCTTCCAATTGGGTATCGTTAATGTCAGGTCTTGGTTTGGTGCACAGTTCTGTTACCTCAAGACAATCATGTTCTACTTCCTCAGCATCATCAATGTCTGCATTATTAATAGGAAGTAAAGTTGCCGGGTTCAGTACAGTACATCTCTTGAGGGAAACATTCGGAGACCCCAGTATAATGGTCTCGTACTTTGTAAGGCGGGCATTTGTCATGTGCTGCGTCTTAGTTCGGGTTAACAGAATTTCAACTGGATGAGGGACCATTACTGTTAAAGGATGTCCCATCACTATGCCTTTACACTGAGTGAGGCTTTGACCAACTGCTGCAACTGCACGCAAACAACCCGGTAAGGCTGCTGTGACTGTGTCCAAAGTAGCTGAAAAATATGCTACTGGGCGGTTTGCACCTCCATAGACCTGTGTCAGGACAGACAAAGAACAAGCATCACGTTCATGAAAAAACAGTATGAAAGGGTTTGTGTAATCAGGCATACCTAAAGCTGGTACCCTGCACATGCTTTCCCTCAATTCCATGAATGCCTTCATCTCTTTCTCAGACATGATTATGGTACCCGGGTCATCCTGAACTTCCTTAACTGTCAATTTCACCAATGGTTTGGAGATAATCGATAAATTGGGAATCCACTGACGACAGTAGCCCACCATTCCCAAAAACATTCTGACATCTCTCTTGGTTGTCGGGGGATTCATCTGCAGTATGGCTGTCACTCTTTCTTTGGATATTTTTATTGACCCTTTCTCAATTAAGTGACCTTAGTACTTCACCTCTTTCTGACAGTATTGCAGCTTCTTTGGGGACACTTTGGGGGTGATTCTGACCTCGGCGGTAAAATGCCCTTACCGCCGGTCAGAAGACCGCCATAACACCGCCGCGGCCGCGGTCAACCGCCACGGTCATTCTGACCCATAACGGCCAAACCTCCAAAAATCCATCCTACACTGCAGCCCGCCACATCGGCGGGCAGCGATAAACTGGAGATGACCAAACCTCCACCGTCACGCCAACAGAAATACGCCCATGCCATTACGACCCACGAATCCACACGGCGGGCATTCAAACGCGGTATTCCATTGGCGCTACACACCGCTGCGGTCAGAATACACACACATCACCAAAACACAGCCACATTGGACAATTTGAAAAACACACACCTGATACACATACACACACCACTCCCACACAATCAACCAACTATAAAACACACACCCACATCACCCACAAACCCCTGCGACCCCAAATACTGAGAGAAGGAGAGAGAGACACAGCAGACAATCCAAAGGAAGACACACTGAGGCACACTACACCATCACACACACCACATAGTAGCACAAAGCACCACTCACCAACACACTCCTCATCACATACACCACCCCACACCTCACCCACACCACCCCATGGCACCCCAAAGGCATCCACGATTTTCGGACCAAGAACTCCGGGTCATGGTGGAGGAAATCCTAAGAGTGGAACCCCAGCTCTTCGGCTCGCAGGTGCAGCACACCAGTATAGCCAGGAAGGCGGAGCTATGGCAGCGGATCGTGGACAGGGTCAACGCGGTGGGACAGCATCCCAGGAATAGGGAGGACATCCGCAAAAGATGGAACGACCTACGGGGGAAGGTCCGGTTGATGGTCTCGAGGCACAACATCGCGGTCCAGAAGACTGGCGGCAGACCCCCACCCACCCCTCCCGAATTTACATCGTGGGAACAAGACGTCTTGACCATCCTGCATCCTCAGGGCCTCGGAGGAGTAGCCGGAGGAATGGACTCTGGTAAGTCCCATCTCAACTACTATATCCCCCACACCCCACCAGCATGCCAACCCACACCCCCACCCTCACCCCCAACCCCCCAGCACACATCCTTCCTCACAATGTCTCACCAGCACAACCCACCCATCCCAACACCAACTCCTGCATGCCAACACAAACCATGGGCACCCATCACCTAAGCATGACCACTGCACTAACCCCTCCCCCCCACTAAATACCCTCACAACACCTCCCTCCAGGGAATGCCTGCACTGGGGGACAAGGGCACCCACAACACGCATGCTATTGCACACACAGAAACAATAACCAAACTCTCTTACCCCATGCAGGACCCGAACGACAACACACCAGCCAGGAGGGTCCAGAAGTGTCCATCCCACCACCGGAACAGGCCCACACTGAGGATAGCAGCTCTGTCGACAGTGAACCTGATGACCAGCCCGGACCATCGGGGACCTCTGGGCAGTCGGTTCCCCTCACCCAGACACAGGCCACACCAGACCCGACCCCCTCTGCCGACACCAGCACAGCTCCCACCCAGCGGGCCCATGCCTCTGTCTCTAGGACAGCTCAATCAGCGGTGTGTCTGCCACTACAGGGCACCCAGGCTAACCCGACACCCCAACAACAACAGGGACCTGGGGGCAGTGGGAGCGGGCACACCGGCCAGGGGACAGAGGCCGGGGGAAACCGGGCAGCTCGGAGGGCTGCTGTGCGACAGGGGGGGGAGGAGAGGCCCAGGGAACCCACTCTCCAAGAGGCCCTCACCACCCTCATGGGGGCCTACCACCACTCCCAAGAAACGATGGCGACGGTACTGGCCAGGTTCACTGAGATCCAGGCACAGCAGGAGGAACGCTACATGGGCTTCAGGGAGGAGCTGAGAATCATCGGGACCGCAATGGGGACCATCGTCCTGGCCCTCCACAGGATAGAGGACGCGTTGCGGGACCATGGTGCACCACACAGGGCCCCTGTCACTAGGCCGGACCAGGAACAGCCTACCACCTCCGCCGGCGCTAGTGGACAGGAGGTCCCAACACCTCGACAGCCCCCCAGAACCCCACCTCCTGCTGAAGAACAACCACCCCGTAAGAGGAGCCTGAGACCAAAGAAAAAGACAGAGTAGGATGTCAAGACCCCCGCCAGCAGGACATACCCCCTCAAGTCTTCCCACTGTCCCACATTGCCACCCTGTCCAACCATGAACTGCCTATGCTCCATCCTTCCACAGGCAAAAGAACAATGCACCTGTGAGACTGAGAACTGGACTCTGCCATGGATATTCCTCCACCCCCACCCATCACCCTTAGAATCACATGTACCGGTATCTAGCACTGTAAATAAATCACTTTTTGCACACAAACCTGTTTTGAGTCATGCTGTATTATTAACAAAGGGATAACATATTACTGTTCAATTTCTGTCCTGTCAATTAGTCATGACAACATACCAATGTCAATACGCTGTATTTCATGGGCGAACCAAGCAGAAGTCAGGTACTGAGTCAGACAGCACTGAGAAGGGAAGGGAAAGGCATAAATTAATAAAAAACATCTGTGGGGAACTACAGAAAGTATAGATGCAGGAGGCTAGAAGCAATTGTGAAATGGCGTGGGTGATTCTTACCTGGGTGTTACTGGAAATACTGTTGTATCACTCTGTCCCTATTGTCTGTGTCGTCCTCAGAGTCTTCCTCCTCTTCACTCTCCACAGGCTCCACGGCTTCTACAACACCACCATCTGGACCATCCTCCTGCAGGAAAGGCACCTGGCGTCGCAAAGCCAGGTTGTGAAGCATACAGCACGCCACGATGATATGGCACACCTTCTTTGGTGAGTACATTAGGGATCCACCAGTCATATGCAGGCACCTAAACCTGGCCTTCAGGAGGCCAAAGGTTCGCTCAATCACCCTCCTTGTACGCCCATGGGCCTCATTGTAGCGTTCCTCTGCCCTTGTCCGGGGATTCCTTACTGGGGTCAGTAGCCACGGCAGGTTGGGGTAACCAGAGTCACCTATTAGCCACACACATTGTCTCTGTAGCTGCTCCATCACATAGGGGATGCTGCTATTTCGCATCACATACGCGTCATGCACTGACCCTGGGAACTTGGCATTTACATGGGAGATGTACTGGTCAGCCAAACAGACCACCTGGACATTCATCGAATGATAATTCTTTCTGTTTCGGTACACCTGCTCATCGTCTTTTGGGGGTACCAAAGCCACATGGGTCCCATCAATGGCACCAATGATGTTGGGGATATGTCCAAGGGCATAGAAATCACCCTTCACTGTGGGCAAGTCACCCTCCTCGGGGAAAATGATGTAGCTCCGCATGAGTTTCATCAGGGCAGACAACACTCTGCTCAAAATCTTTGAAAACATAGGCTGAGACATTCCAGATGACATGGCCACTGTGGTCTGGAATGACCCACTGGCCAAAAAATGGAGGACTGACAGAACCTGCACCAGAGGGGGAATCCCTGTGGGTTGGCGGATGGGGGACATCAGGGCTGGCTCCAGCTGGGCACACAGTTCATGGATAATGGCACGGTCAAGTCGGTATCGAAGGATTATATGGCGTTCTTCCATTGTCGACAGGTCCACCAGCGGTCGGTACACGCGAGGATTCCTCCTTCTCATCCCAAGTCCCAGCGGACGGTGCCTAGGAAGGACAACATGGAGCACAGAGTCAGCCAAACCACAGGTACGTACAGACAGCTTGCACAGTTAAAGAATGGCAATGGGTTGAAAGGCGTGTATGTGTGGCAATGCAAGGCCTAGGCCTGTGTGTCGCAGTCAAAATTAAGCCATGTGGGCCCTTGAAATGGCGGCTGCCTGACCTGTGAAGTGGGACAATGGGATGTGAGGTCACTGCGCTGGCGGGGCACACCGTGGCGGTAGGTGGTCGAAGACCGCGGCGCAAAGCCGCATTGGTTAACATTGAAGCCTATGGGTTTCAGGAGGCAATAACGAAGTGCGCCGGCGGTCGCGGTACGCACCGCCGCGGTACGCACCGCCGCGGACGTGACCGCCATTTTCTATCTGCTTAATCACTCGAGACCTGATCATCCACAGGAGAGGACCTATACTGCAAGTGCTGCTGTGACCTCGGTCTGGAAGATACAATGGCTGCTGTGACTGGGGAAAGGGCCCCTGCCTTCACGTCTGAAGAATTGGACAAGCTCGTGGATGGGGTCCTCCCCCAGTATGCGCTACTCTACGGTCCTCCAGACCAACAAGTGAGTACCCCGGGTGCTAATGGAATGGGCTATGCCTGTGTCGATTGGGGTGGATGTAAGTTGGTGGGGTGGGGTGGGGGGCGAATGAGGAGTGCAACGCCCGACAGATGAGAGCATGTGCCATATGGCAAAGTGGGTGGGGGGGGGCAATTACATCTAACATGCAGGCCATTGATGATTTCCTCCTTTCCACCCTGTACATGTCTAATAGGTCAGCGCCCATCAGAAGATCGATATTTGGCGTGCCATCGCCAAGGAAGTCCGGACCTTGGGGGTCCACAACAGACGGGGCACCCACTGCCGCAAGAGGTGGGAGGACATCCGCCGCGGAACAAGGAAGACCGCAGAAACACTGCTGGGGATGGCCTCCCAACCTACGAGGGGTGCCAGTCGCACCATGACCCCCCTGATGTCCCGGATCCTGGCGGTGGCCTACCCTGATTTGGATGGGCGCTTTAAGACATCACAGCAGACACAAGGGGGTGAGTATCAGCACATTCTCCTATCTTTCTGCGCAGTGGAGGCGTCTGGGTGGGGGTGGAGGGCTGTGGGTGACATTAGGCCAGGGCGCTTTCTGTAGTGTAGTCCTCTCCCTTAGGCATGGCCCTGTGCCCCCGGCCCCCACCTCTGTAGGGTGACAAGTACAGCCATTGAAGGTCCAGCATCTCCCATGTGCGCGTTTGACGTCTCTTGGCCTGTTGTCTTAGTCAGTAGTACTGAGTAGTGTACCCCGAATGCGCGGCTTAGTGCATTAGGCACCTGTGTCTGTCCTCTCCGCCAACAGTGTTGACATTGCATGCACTCAACCTGGTCTTCTTTTTTCTCCCCCCACCCTTTCTCTTCATCTTCTTGTGCATGTGTGCATTAGCATCATCAGGCGGAGGAGATATGGCATCGGAGCACGAGGGAGCTGCAGGACACAAGGCCCCGGTGGGCCCAGGAACAGACACCGAGGGCACCAGTGATCCGGAGGGCGAGGGGAGCACCACGACGGGGACCGCTGGTGAGAGCAGCGAAAGCGACACGTCCTCGGATGGGAGCTCCCTAGGGGTGGCGGCAACATCCGTGCCCCCCGCCTCTACAGGTACAGCCGCCACCCAGCGCACCAGCCCCGCCCTCCCAGCAGCCCCTCAGTCTTCGCTCCGTGCCGCTTCGCCCAGGAAGGCGCGCGTCTCCTTCGCCCCAGGCACCTCAGCCCCTGCCCCTGTTGCCCCTGCTGCCCTCAGTGCGGAGCTCATTGACCTGGTAAGGACGCTCATTGTTGGGCAGACGACCCTTCTGAATGCCATCCAGGGTGTGCAAAGGGAGGTGCAACAGAGCAATGCGTACCTGGAGGGCATTCATTCGGATCAGGCTGCCCATCAACGAGCGTTCACTGCTCTGGCCTCAGCACTGACGGCAGCCATTGTCCCTGTTTCCAGCCTCCCTCTTCTGACTGCCTCCAGCCTGTCTCTGTCTCCTGTTCCTCAGCCTATCCCATCCACACCATCAGACCAGCCTGCACACACCTCAACACCCAAGAGCAGCTCATCCAAACACAAGCACCACAGATCCCGCAAACACTCACCCGAGCAACACCCAGATGCAGACATGCCAACAGCCACTGCCACCCCTGTGTCCCCCTCCTCCTCGTCTCCCTCCTCCCTCCCTGTGACGTCTACACTCACACCTGCATGCACCCCAACATCAGCCAGTGCTTCCATCACCACCTCACCCTCCAGTACAGTCCACACTCGTGCAGTCACCACCCCCACTGCCATGTACACGTCCCCTGTGTCCTCTCCCACTGTGTCTGTCACCCCCTCTTCCAAGACACAAAAACGCAGGCAGCCACCCACCCAACAGCCATCCACCTCACGACAGCCTACAGCACCAGCACCTTCACCCAATGACAGCACACCTGACTCTCCTACAACCACCTCCTCTACCTCCACTTCCATCTCCACTACTCCTACCCTTTACCTTGGCCCTAAAAAACTTTTCCTGGCTAACCTTAACCTCTTTCCCCCCGATGACCCCCCCCATCCATCTTCAAAGAGTCCCAAGAGCACCGCAGCCACCACCAGCCCAGCTTCGGGTGTCACTGTTGTGCCTGGGTTCTGGAGCCCACCCTTTGCCAGCAGTGACACATCGAGCTGCAGCAAGGACACGTCCAGCCCCCCCCCCGGCAAGAGGACCCGCAAAACCAAGGACCGCCGTGCGAGGACTGACAGGGCTGCCCCCAAGGAGCAATGTGCGGCCACTTCACCACCCACACCATCTGGGGGAGGCAAGGGCCCGAGAGCCCGATCAAAGGAGCGGAAGGGCAGCAGGAGCGCGGAGAAGGTGGACCCCACATGCCACATCCCAGCTGGGAAGGAGGACACTAAGGAGGCCAGGAGTCCGTCCCCGAAGGGTCCAGATACGTCACGGTCCGAGGGCGACTGAACAGGGAGTCCAGGCCAGGTCTGGCTCCCTTGACCTGCTGGATGGGCACCGCTGAACAGGGCCCGCGGTGCAGACGAGCACCGCTGAACAGGGCCCCGCCGTGGAGATAGGCACCGCTGAACAGGGCCCGCGGTGCAGAAGAGCACCGCTGAACAGGGCCCCGCCGTGGAGATAGGCACCGCTGAACAGGGCCCGCGGTGCAGAAGAGCACCGCTGAACAGGGCCCGCGGTGCAGAAGAGCACCGCTGAACAGGGCCCCGCCGTGGAGATAGGCACCGCTGAACAGGGCCCGCGGTGCAGAAGAGCACCGCTGAACAGGGGCCCGCCGTGGAGATGAGCACCGCTGAACAGGGCCCCGCCGTCTCAAGCACCGCTCCGCTGGGCCCTTCCTCTCAAGCACCGCTCCGCTGGGCCCCGCCGTCTCAAGCACCGCTCCGCTGGGCCCCGCCGTCTCAAGCACCGCTCCGCTGGGCCCTTCCTCTCAAGCACCGCTCCGCTGGGCCCCGCCGTCTCAAGCACCGCTCCGCTGGGCCCCGCCGTCTCAAGCACCGCTCCGCTGGGCCCCGCCGTCTCAAGCACCGCTCCGCTGGGCCCTTCCTCTCAAGCACCGCTCCGCTGGGCCCTTCCTCTCAAGCACCGCTCCGCTGGGCCCCGCCGTCTCAAGCACCGCTCCGCTGGGCCCCGCCGTCTCAAGCACCGCTCCGCTGGGCCCTTCCTCTCAAGCACCGCTCCGCTGGGCCCTTCCTCTCAAGCACCGCTCCGCTGGGC
The DNA here is from genome assembly GCF_031143425.1 of Pleurodeles waltl. Classification (NCBI taxonomy): domain Eukaryota; kingdom Metazoa; phylum Chordata; class Amphibia; order Caudata; family Salamandridae; genus Pleurodeles; species Pleurodeles waltl. Next base: position 535,871,032 of record NC_090445.1, on the reverse strand, counting down.
CCTTCCTCTCAAGCACCGCTCCGCTGGGCCCCGCCGTCTCAAGCACCGCTCCGCTGGGCCCCGCCGTCTCAAGCACCGCTCCGCTGGGCCCTTCCTCTCAAGCACCGCTCCGCTGGGCCCCGCCGTCTCAAGCACCGCTCCGCTGGGCCCTTCCTCTCAAGCACCGCTCCGCTGGGCCCTTCCTCTCAAGCACCGCTCCGCTGGGCCCCGCCGTCTCAAGCACCGCTCCGCTGGGCCCCGCCGTCTCAAGCACCGCTCCGCTGGGCCCCGCCGTCTCAAGCACCGCTCCGCTGGGCCCTTCCTCTCAAGCACCGCTCCGCTGGGCCCTTCCTCTCAAGCACCGCTCCGCTGGGCCCCGCCGTCTCAAGCACCGCTCCGCTGGGCCCCGCCGTCTCAAGCACCGCTCCGCTGGGCCCTTCCTCTCAAGCACCGCTCCGCTGGGCCCTTCCTCTCAAGCACCGCTCCGCTGGGCCCTTCCTCTCAAGCACCGCTCCGCTGGGCCCCGCCGTCTCAAGCACCGCTCCGCTGGGCCCCGCCGTCTCAAGCACCGCTCCGCTGGGCCCTTCCTCTCAAGCACCGCTCCGCTGGGCCCCGCCGTCTCAAGCACCGCTCCGCTGGGCCCTTCCTCTCAAGCACCGCTCCGCTGGGCCCTTCCTCTCAAGCACCGCTCCGCTGGGCCCCGCCGTCTCAAGCACCGCTCCGCTGGGCCCCGCCGTCTCAAGCACCGTTGATGGTTCATTGTGCCCACCATGCCTCCTCCTTGACCAGTGGAGACTGTCATCCACATGATGGACTGTGGCTTTGCACTCCCCAGGATGGTCCAGTGGGCAATCCACCCACTGCAGAGACTTGAGAGACTGTGGCTTTGCACTCCCCAGGATGGCACAGTGGGCAGCCCACCAACTGTAGAGACATTGAGAGACTGTGGCTTTGCACTCCCCAGGATTGAACAGTGGGCAGGCCACCCACTGTAGAGACATTGAGAGACTGTGGCTTTGCACTCCCCAGGATTGAACAGTGGGCAGCCCACCCACTGTAGAGACATTGAGAGACTGTGGCTTTGCACTCCCCAGGATGGTCCCGTGGGCATGGTGGCTCCTCGTGGATCTGGCGTCGTGGACTCATGTGGCTGTGGTGCCCCCCCCTTCCCTTCCCCCTGAGGTGCCTGTAGTTTTTACATCTGATGCCCCTGCAGTGTTCTCTCCAAAGGACTCAGGTCTCCTGTGTGGGCTTTGCCCTTGTTTCTCAAGACTTTGGCCCACGGACATGCTGAATTGGTAGGATGTGCAGGACTTGGTACTTCAGTCATACACTGATGTGTATGTCATTAGTTTTGTTGTGGATATCTTTCATGGTTGTACGCTAATTTTCTGGAGCTTTTTGGTACATAAATATTTATTCCAAATATGATTATGTCCTAGCATTTTTCAGGGGTGTTTGGGTGGTGTCACTGTGACTTGGTGCTCTGCATTGGTGAGTACATGATTGGGGGGGGGGGCGCATATGTGTGTGCCCGTAACCTTTCGTCCTCCCCCTCCCGTGTGTCGTAGGTGCAGTACTCACCGTTGTCGTCTGCCCCGGACTTCGTACTCGTGGTAGATGAGAAGGTAGACGAGAGCAGGTATGATGTTCAATTCGGGTTCCATGCTGTCCTCCGTCCTCGTGGAGTGCGTAGAGGTGAGCGTTTTCCCGTTCGTAGTCTGTTTCCGCCGTGTTTTTATCGGCGGTGCTCCCGCCCCGGAAAAGGTGGCGGATTGGTGAGTTATGATAGTGTGGGCGGTACATTGTCTGCCGCCTGCCTGTTGGCGGTGACCGCCGCGCTGTTTGTCTGTACCGCCGCGGCGGTCGGAGTGTTAAGTTGGCGGGCTGTGTTGGCGGTTCCCGCCAGGGTCAGAATTCCATTTTTTGGACCGCCAGCCTGTTGGCGGGTTGGCCGCCGCTTTAACACCGACCGCCAGGGTTAGAATCACCCCCTTTATGTCTGTTCTTTCCCAAATGGTTAAGTAAGGTAATTGTGTCATACCTGCAGTCATCTTTTGTTCTGGATGCGATTAACAAATCATCAATATACTGTACTAGAGTCGAACTGAAAGGCAGTTCTAATGACTCCAAGTCCTTCTTCAATATCTGATTGAAAATGGAAGGTGACTCAGAAAACCCTTGAGGAATTCTGCACCAACTGTACACCTTATCCAAGAATTTGAAACTGAAAAGAAATTGGCTATCCTCCTGAAGAGGCTCCGAAAAGAATGCTTGAGACAGGTCCACAACTGTGAACCACTCTGCATCACATGGAACCTGAAACATGATCACTGCTGGATTTGGCACTATGGGGCAGCATTTTACCACAATCTTGTTTATTTCCCTCAAGTCTTGCACAATTCGAACCTTCCCACAAGGCTTTTTCAGACCCATTATTGGTGAATTACACGGGCTACTCAGCACTTCCTTCAGAACCCCTTCCTTCACAAAGTCTGCAATTATCTGTGCTACTTGAATGAGGACATCTTGTGCCATGTGGTACTGCGGTACCTGAGGAAACACTGCATTCGGCTTTACCTGTACTTTGACCGGTTCTACTCCTTTTATTAGTCCCACTTCCTTTCCTGTCAGGTCCCACACTTTCTCTGTCACCGTCACCTGCAACTCAGGTGGCAAGTCTGTTACTTTGAGCATTGGCAATAAGGTTATTAAAGGGTATTCCTCATTTGCAATCTCCGTCTCTAACTCTGAAAATTGTCCATCGTCCCCTTCATCATCACTGTTTTTCTGGCCCTCAATCCCTTCATTGGAACAGGTAATCGAACACCTCGTTTTACACAGTAAGTCTCTTCCCAGTAGAGATACGGGACTCGAATCAGAGACTACAAATTTATGTAATCCCTGGAAGTTGCCAATTTCAACTTGTCCGGGTCTATAATTGGATTTGTCAGGAACTTATTTGCTACTCCTACCACCCTTATGGTACGCCCTGAAAGTGGCAATTTCGGAACCTCTGCACTTCTGACTGTAGAGCGTGTATCTCCTGTATCAACTAGGAACGAGACCTTATGACCCATCACATTTCCCCCTACATAGGGACCCCTCTGATCTACCTCTAATGACGCTGCAAGCCTGCATTCCTCACTGTCTGAACAATCATCAACCATTCATCATTTATTCCATCCTCACCACGCAATGGGAACTGTTGTACTGTGTTATTTTTGACTCATTGTTTGGCCTGTGACCTGTTGAGGAAGCATCACCTGTTGCTGTCCCATTTGAGCTAATGGTATATGCATTTGCTGTCTAGGTACCATGGAAACCTGCTGTTGTACTTGTTGCATTTGTGCTGGTTGAACACGCGGCATTTGCATTTGCTGCATGGGCTGTAACCCCTGCATCTGTACCATGTTATTCTGGAAGTTCTGATTTTGGCCCCTCTTCTTTGGACCCCTCACATTTTGAAATGTACTGACATCATTGCTTTGTTAAACAACACCATCGTGCACCACCATTGGGCATTCCCGCTTCCAATGCCCCACGCCCCCGCACGCGTGCCATGGTGACACCTTTTACATCCCCTTCACATAATTTTGAACCACAACAGTATTCAAGTCTGGACCACGGTTCACAAAACCTCCTCGTCCTCGACCTCTCGGTTGTGCCTGAAACACTCCTTTCGCCTGCGGTTGTTGCTGTATCACCTGCTGTACTCCATTTACCTGTATCCCTGCTTGCGCTGCCTTGATCTGCATCACCATCACCTTCTCTTTCAACTTTCTCTGCTTCAACTCAATCTCATCACTACAGTATTTCGCATACTGCAACACCTCATCAATCGGCTTCACTTGCCAACAGATCAAATGATTCTTAATCATCTGGCTAATCTGTGGTCTCAACCCTTCAACAAACCTGAACTCAAGATGATTCATGTCTTTTGGCTCAATGACCTCAGTGCCACTGTAATGTTTGAACGCTTTCAACAATCTCCGTTCTTCACAAGCCGTTCTTTGGCTTCCAGTGATGTTCGATCGATTTTCTGCCAATCAGTCACTTTCGGCAACACTTTCTGCTTCAAGAACTCAATCCCTTTATGATAATACCTCATCACTTCTGCGGATGGTGCTCCAGTAACCTTGTCCCTTGCCGGCTCCTCTGTCGGCCAGTCTACACCCTTCTTGCACTCAAGCCATAAGTCAGGTGGAACTATAATCTCAAACAGGGTATTTAAGTCCTCCCAGAGACATTTCGCAAGCTTCACAAATCTGTCCGTCTGCTGGTACCACTCTATCGGCTTCTCCCTCAAACTGGGATAGTCATTTGTGAATGACAGGATGTCACCCCTGGACAACGGTACATGGACAAGAACCCCTCCGGCTGTTTCTCTCATTGGTAACATTTTTATTGTCCCCGTGTCCGGTGCGGCTTTAGCCTGCTTTGGTTCTGGACCAACACCTTTCTCTTTATCTCTTTTCTTTGCCCATCTGCCTTCCCATTTCTCTAAGGCTCCCCAAATTTGAGCACTCCGCAGTATTTCTTTGAGGTGTGTTTTCATTCCGGTAGACCTCATGTGCTCAAAATCTTTAGGCTCGAAGTCTAGTCTGCAACTTCTTTTCAAATGTTTAGTACTCTCAATGTTTATGTTGTATTTATCCGCCAGGTTTGCCAACCTCTGATGCATCTTGGTCACTTCTCTAGTTATTTTGGGGCACAGATACCTCAATTCTGCTTCCGTGTATGACTCTAGTCTATTTACCCCCATTGTTCCTTCCACTAGTTCCATGGCTTCTACACCCAGTCTCACAAAATGCAGGTATTCTTCCCTTTCTGACTACTCTGCGGTCACTGTAGTAGTCTGCGGAGTGTTGAGTTTGTCTAACCACTCGTTCAACTGATGTGCGGTTAAGCCTTGCAACAAGATATTTCCAGACTGCACCATTGGCGCCTGTGTCATATTGGTACTCATTACCTGTGGGGTTAGCATTCCCAACCCTGCTTGCCTCATCGTCTTCAAAGGAACCCCAAATGGACTAAGGTCTAATAGAGACCTAGAGTCTTCAGCTGTCTGTGTCATTTCTTGGGAAATTCCTGTGAACCCTCCTCTTGTCGCCTCTTGGGTCATTACTCCCTGATCACATACGGCAGGTTTACCTTGCGCATACAGCGGTACTGGTGGACCAACAGTTATTGGCCATGATATGGCAGCTGGTGGCTATCCAAGTCCCAAACCCTGTGGAGCATTACCTCCCGTAGCTTGATTCATCATAGTTGCTGTAGCTACTGACTGCGGTCCTGCGACTGAAGTGTAACTCTGAACCAGCTGTTGCTGCGGCTAGGACAGCAATTGCGGAGTTGGCTCAATCTGCACTAACTTTGATCTCATATATATCGGATCAGGCAGCACCATCAGACTCGTATTTGTTTCCAATACTGGAACGTCTGGATAAATCCTTTGAATCTGTGGTAGCTGTAACTGTAACTGTGTCTCTGGCGCAGTGGGTACACTGACACCATTCTGTATCAAAACTGTATCACTTGTCTGTGCTGTACTTGAGACTCCCCTATTTTGTGCCGGGTCTTCAGAACTCACACTAGTGCTCTGCATGTTCTCATTTATGGCATATGGTGGCTGGCGATCATGTAACAACTGATTTAGAAACTCTTCATCGTCTGAGTCATCTTCATCTACCCAAGACCTCTGAGTCTCCTTTGGCTTACTAGAGCCCTTGTCTGACTTACAGGTGGCTTTCTTTCCCTGTGTCTCATCTTGTGTTATTGCCGGGAACAATTTAAGTCCGTCAACTATTCCCCTTCTCCACATCTTGGTCTCATTATCCCATCTAGCCTCAGCCAAAGTCTTTTCTGCTCTTTTCATTCTCCTTTCAAATTTCTGCTGTCTTTGTCGTATGGCCATCAATTCCCAAATTTCTAACGCCTCGTATTGAGATGGTCTCGGAGGCGGTTTTTGCACAGTTAACATCCACCTCAAGTTCTCTAAAATCCTTGCATTAAACGTTCCATACTCTGGAAATACAAAACATCCCTCCTTCTCTGTTTATTTTTGCTACTGCTTTATCCAAAGACATGGCGCAACTCCTTTTTCCTCCATTACAATATAAGCTGGAGTACCCTCAGGCGGTGTAGGCTCCCCCACACTGGCTCTAATATATGCATCTCCCTTCAAAGCACTCTTTAGAGCCTTGAAAAACTTCATTTCTGCGTCTTTTATTTTGTTTTAAATCTAATCAGGAAGTGACTTTAATTCCCAGAACACTCTTCACCCACCTTTCTCAACCAATTGCCTCTCACGGACGGCTGCCAATCAGTGTGCGACCCCTCTCACCAACTGACCTATCCCAGCGCGACACCACTGACGTCACACTCACACACACTGCAGCTGACAAAGTCTTGCGGCTTGTCCTCCTCACACAAAACTAATGCAATATATTGCGAGCATAATTAACAACAAAACCCAAATTTGACGGTTTACTACAGGAAGGGTAACACAATCGCTTCAGAACATTACAGAGTTTTCACTTGAAGCATCGGCCGCTACTCTCTCCTTCTCAGCTCCCACACTCGCAAGCAGAATTCGACCCGCAAATCCTACTCTCGACTTGTCAATGGTTCGTTCTAGTGCACTTTAGAACTTGCCAAATCTCCATCGAAGATTTCACTCACACAGTTTGACTCAAACTCGACTTGTCAATCATGCCCAATTGACCTATTAAACCGCACAAATTACAACATAAACCCAAGTGTCTCCTACACTTGTTATTATACTCCGGAGTCTTAGACCACGACGGGTCCGTACATCACCAACAACCACATGGATAATTTTGAGCACAAAGCGCCACACTCACATGAAGTTCGCCGACTTCCCTACTCTCATTCTGCGGAGTACGCCCACTCCTACTAAAACAACATTACCTGGCCTAAATCCACAAAAACTTCATAAATCACCTGCAATATCCATAAGCTGAGCAAGCGCAAATTCTACACCACACATGCTGAAACGCCGAGAACATACCCAGCTCACTTAGGCAAGCTCCGAGATTCCAGGAAAGACATGGGGAATTTAGAAGCACAGAATACCTCCAATTTGCATTATCTCGAAAAACAATTTAAAACAATAGTCCTCCGTCCTCGGGCCCTAAAGGGCATAAACCGTTGCTCTGCTACCAGAACTGTTAACCCGTCCCAGTATGACTAATTTACTCACTTTGGGACTCGTTTTAGGCCAGTGAATCTCTTGACCCTAATTGAAGACACCTTAGGACGAGATAGCTAATCAGCATGTCAATCAATATGTCAATAATGTCATCAAAGTTCACAATAATACGACAATTCAAATTAATCAGAGACATTTAATAGAACTCTCAAACCACCATGACCTTTCAGTCATGAATAACCACACCAGTTTAATATAATTTTGTGTAGTTTAGTCCCTATTGATTACAATTCTACTAGCAAGTTTATTAATCTCAAAACAAAGAAACACATTAGCATAGTCACAATATGGTAACTCTGATAAGATTTCATCAAAGCAAGAATCACGAATATTAGAACATAACACAGCGTCAACATAGATTCACTTTAGCAGAGTATCATCACGTTATTCAACAAAGCATAGATTCAGTCATTTGTCTATTTGCGTCAGTATAGTGAATCCCTCTCCTAACCTCGAATTAGCATTGGCATGTTGGGCTTCATGCAAAACAATTTAGTAACACCAATTTGGAAAACATCTAACTATGGTCTGTGTCAAAAGAAGCAGTTGGTACCTAGAAAGGAAAAGCAAACAGACAATTACAATTTCATTGTCATATAGTTACCCTCCGTATTTGGGTCAGCACTCAGGTTTGGTCTTCGTCCTCAGGACATCAGTTGGTTTGCCATCAGGAATTCAGCAATCAGGTAAAAGGGGCACTTCCCTCATAAGGAGGTAAAGTGTAAACGGGCAATATAAGGCAAGAATGGTTTTAAGAACCAAACAGCAAAGTCTCTATGCAGAGTGACAAAGTGTCTGGGTCATAGCAAATCACATCAGCATCTCCCTAACTCTCGCCTTGTCTCCTATTCTCTCCTGTTCTCTCTAGTTCTGATTTACTTCCTGGTGTCAAGGGTTTTTATCCCATTTTTGTTGTATATTCCCCTAAAATTGGTTGGATGAGGGATTGCACCCCACTATCTCCCTCCAATAGAGATCCGATTACTTCATCAAACTTATCACCCTATAACAGTTCTCACATATTTTATTGGTCTTTATGATTGACGTCTTTAGTGGGTGGAATGTCCGGTATGATTTCATACTCTCGTGGTCCTTTACACATCTCCAGTCAGTGGCTCCATTGTCTGTACCGGTTCAGGCGACCTTGTACCTGGTATTAATCTACACTTTTGCATTCAGCTAAAATGTTTCTACAAGCAAGTCGAATTTCATGAGAACAGATCTACTACAGTTACATTCAGCTTCTAGAAAAAAACAAGAGTTCATGTCCTTCAGCAAGTCAGCACACTGCATGTTAGAAAAACACATTTAATATGAAAACCAGGCAGCTAGGCCTCAACTTATGCTAACTAAGGCCTAATGATTTATTAGCAAAACCTTAACGTATAACTTATTATTATTAGTTCTAAATCATCTCTTAACATAACATTTTATAATAATTAGTCAGTTTCATTAGTCATTGTATATATTGACGGCCACTCCCCGTGGGGTCATTTCAAGTGCACGTTTAGCAAAATACATTAATACATTTTCTATGCAGCATTATTACACATTAGTTTATAAACATTGCATGTTAATTTCTAAGTGAATAAGCTACGCTCTCTCAACAGTATCATCGTACTCGGAATCAGGGCCCAAATATGTTAAATCTTCTGAAGCTATTCATAGCCAGCTAGGCAAGCTTTACCTTCCCATTTCAGTTAAGAGACAAATTGAATTTCCCTGTCACTAAAACTCTAAGATACTTGTACTGCTTGCCCATCTCAAGTTTGCAGCTGCGCAATGACCACCCAAACTGAGTTTGTTTCCTACCAAAGTCCATTGCCGGGGATTTCTGTAGTATAATTTGTGAAATGTTTAAGGTCACAGTACGATTCTCACACATTTAACTATTTCTAAAGTCCTTTTGTAACCTGGGAGTAGCACAACAAGATCATTTGTGTTGAGCAAAATGCTTACATGATAATTCAATTTAGGAACAAAAGAGTTTGCCCTAGAGAGAGTCTTTTGTACGTCTGCCAGAACCAATACAAGAAAGAGGGACAATAATAGAGCCCCATCCTAATCCATTGCTTAAGGGTGTTCCACATCACTATATTCGCAAAATCGTACAGAACAGTATTTACAATCCTAATCTGAAAAGATTTTGAAAGTGTGAGTGGTTTTGAAAACTAGGGCCCACTGCCCATGAACTCTGCGCTGTCCATTAGCTACTTTCAAATATATTGCTGGTGTAGCTAAAAGACAATCGAAAAAGAAGCAGCTTAAATCTGTAATTAGAGTCCATGGCATTATGGGCGTGTAAATGAACCCTAGAACAGCTTTCTCGACATTGCAGTTACGGAGTAGTAGAACATGTAAATTTAGGCAAAGACAAAAAAATTACACAAAATGAATATGTTTTATTAGCAAAATACCTACATCTAAAACAGCTCCAAGCATTTAAAACTGGATAGTTGTTTTTTTTGTGTGTACCTGCAATAGTATAAGTTGTCCGGGGACAGAAAAGTATTTTCTTTCACTCTTCAAAACAAGTTGCCTCCCAATAGAGGGGAAGGTGCGCTTCATCGTACTAATGCTCCCACTTTCTAAAGGCACCACTGCCCCTCCCTCTTCATCGCACTGCTGCTCCGGCATCTACATGGCACTGCTTCTTCCCTTTTCTCCATATGTACTGTAACCCATCTTTGCCACATCACACTCCACCCCACTCCAGTCTACCCTAATCAACCCCATTTCAATCTACCCCAATCTACCCCTTTTCAGTCTGCCCAAGTGTACCCCAATCTACCCAGCTCCAATCTACCGACCCCAAACTACCCTACCCCAATCAACCTCTCCCATCCTACCCCAATCTACCCCACTCCAATATACTGTTAATGTGTTGGACCTTATTTGGTTAATTTGTAAGGGGGAACGTTTGAAGGTCGACGAACCTTTTCACTGCGCTTAGAGTAGTTCCCACCATGAGACCCTGTACCAGCACAAATCAATAGCAATAACAATCAACAACATCAGTAATCAATAGGAGGCAGTAATTTCCACATATCATGACCTTTCAGCCATGAATAACCACACCTTTATGTAGAAGTTAGAATGTTTATTCCCCTATAGTAACAATGCTAATGTGACATAACTTAGGGCCAGATGTAGCAAATGGTTTGCGAGTCGCAAACGGCGAAAATCGCCTTTTGCGAGTCGCAAACCTGAGTTTGCTATGCAGAAATGTATATTGCGAGTCGGGACCGGCTCGCAAAATGCATTTCAGAGTCGCAAATAGGAAGGGGTGTTCCCTTCCTATTTGCGAGTCGGAGTGGTATGCAACTCCATTTGCGACCGCAAACGCGGTCGCAAATGGAGTCGCAGTTACCATCCACTTGAAGTGGATGGTATCCCACTCGCAAACGGGAAGGGGTCCCCATGGGACCCCTTCCCCTTTGTGACTGGACCCCAAATTATTTTTTCAGGGCAGGTAGTGGTCCAAGGGACCACTACCTGCCCTGAAAAAATTCCGAAACAAAAGGTTTCGGTTTTCTTTTTAAGTGCAGCTCGTTTTCCTTTAAGGAAAACGGGCTACACTTGAAAAAAACAAAAACTGCTTTATTTAAAAGCAGTCACGGACATGGAGGTCTGCTGACTACAGCAGGCCTCCATATCCGTGAGTGCCCATAGTCGCTATGGGGCTGCAATTTGCGACCCCATAGCGACTCGCAGACGGTGTCTGAGACACCGTTCTGCATTGCAAATTGCGAGTTGCAATTTGTGAGTCGCTCGGACTCGCAAATTGCAAGTCGCAATTTGCAAAGTTGCTACATCTGGCCCTTAGTCTCAAAATCAAATGATAAGCATACAGAAACAATACTGGCTGCCCGAACCTACTAAAGAATTGCAATTTAACCAAGCTTGGACCACTACACATTCTAAGATCACATTACAAATCAATAGCAAGAATAACTGTGCAAAATAAATGGTATACATTTAAAGTCAGCAAAGAAAAGATATCAACTGTTAATACATATAGCAAGCATCATCAGTGAGTACCCTAACTAACCTTTAGATTAGAATAGCATGTTTGGGATTCATGCAAAAACAATTTAGCCAACACAAATTTGAAAAACCTTTAACTATGGCTCTACCAAAATTAGCAGTTGGTACCTAGGGACAAAAGCAAATAGACATAACAATCATTAACATTGTCTTATACCTGGCCTCAGTATGGTTCAGCAAGCTGTGATAGTCTTCATCAATTGGACATCAGTTCAGTAAGCAAGGCATCAGAATTCAGCATTAAAGTTCAAGAAAGAAATGTCTCAAGAATAGATATACAGAATGTCGCTTCTAGGCAACAAAGCTAAGGAAAGTTAAGCACGTCTCCTCTCAGGACGATCAAGCAAATAATGGCACATCTCCTCTCCGTGCAGTCTGGCTAAGTTAGATTTCTTATAAACTACTTCCCACCTCGCCATTGGTCAAAGAATCAAATGTTTGCATTTAGTCCAGTGAAAGAACCCCAACTGTTAAGAATTCACCTGTTCCTATTGTTGGGCTTGTCAGGTATCAATACTGTATCAGCTTGTACTACAGTCAGAGGGTCCATTGTCTTCTCCTGGGAAGGTCGCCTTTACACACAATACATTACACATTGTATCCCTAACTATTACAGCATATTCTAGCAAGCAGTTCTCATGAGGAAGCATTTCAGCTACGAGAATTTGGCCAGTACAGTGGAAAATCACAATTTAATTCTACAAGCAGCCATTTTATAAACGTCTAAGAAAATGCAGCTTGACATGAGGCCGTGCAACTAGGCCCCAGACCTATCTAAATTAAGGCCTACGATTAATGAAGCAAGTACATAATACATAACCTTTAATATGACATACTACTGCAGTAATCCAAACATGAGCTCAACATTTTACATTAATAAAAAGTACACTTCGTGAACATTGACGGCCATTCAAGTAGGCGCAGTTTCAAATATGTGCATTATTTCTCTGCATTAACTCATTTTCCATGCAAATTCAACACTCAGAATACATTCATATTCATTAGTAAAATTCAGCGTTAACAATACCACACCCAACCTACCCCACTCCCCATTCGCATTTACCCCAATTTACCCCACTCCAATGTATCCCACTCCAATCTACCCCATTCTAGCCCACTACAACCTACCCTAATCTAACACGCTTCAATCTACCCTACTAAAATCTACACCACTTTAATCTACACCAGTCTATGCCACTTTAGTCTACTGCACTCCAATCTATCTCACTGCAGTCTACCCAATCTACCCCATTCCAATCAACCTCATTCTACCCCGCTCCAATGTACCCCACACAATCTATACCACTCAACCTACTGCATTCTGTTCCATCTAAACCACACCAGTCTACTCCCATCTAGTCCACTCCAATCGATAGAGTAAATAACTCCAATTTACTCTATCCCTCTACAATATCCTCCAATCCACCCCACTCAATTCTACTGAGTCTGCCCCACTGTAAACCACTACAATCTTCAATCTACGCCTCCCTACCCCATGCAAATCAACCTCTCTCTACCCACTCCAATTGGCCCCACTCCAATCGACCCCATACCAATGTACCCCAAGCTACCCTACTCCAATCTACCTCAAACTACCCCACTCCAGTCTACCACAATCTACCCCAATCTACCCTGCTCCAATCTACCACAATCTACCCCACTTTCAATCCACCCCATTCTACCCACTCCGAACTACCCAATTCTACCCACTCCAAACTACCCCATTCTACCCTACTCCAATCTACCCCACCCAACCTATCCCAATCTATCCCAGTCCAGTCTACCCCAATTTTCCCCAATATATACCACCCCAATCTACCTCACCCCAGTTTACATGTCTGCTCACCGAACCTAACCCATCCCAATCTACCCACCCCACTCTACCTCACCCCAATATACTCCAATCTATCCTACTTCCATCTACCACAGTTTACCGCACCCAATAAACCCCACCTCAATCTACAACACTCCAATCTACCCCAACCAAATCTACCCCAAACTACCTCACCCCAATCTTCCTCAACATACTCCAGTCCAATCTACCAATACACCCTGTCCAAATCTACCTCACCCCAATCCACCCCAATCTTCCTCACCCCTATCTACCCCAACCCAATCTACTACACTGAACCTGCCTCAATATACCCCACTCCAATCTACCCCTCACCAGGCTACCCCATTCCAATCTACCCCACTCGATTCTAACTCACTCTACCTCACTCCAATCTACTCCAATGTACCCCATTCCAATATAACCCAATTTACCTCATCCAAATTACCTCAATCTATCCCACTCCAATCTACCCCTATCTACCCTACCTCAATCTACCAGACTCTACCCCACTCCAATTTACCACAATCTACCCCACTCCAATCCACCCCAATCCACCACACTCCAGTCTACCCCAATTGACCACACTCTACCCTACTCCAGTCTACTCTACAATAAGCTACCCACTTCATTTTACCCAAATGTATCCCACTCAGATCTACCCAAACAAAGGACTCAGATCTACCCCACTCCAACTGTTCCAAACTACCCAATTGACACCACTTCAGTCTCACTCACCCCAATCTACCTCAATCCACCCCACTTAAATTTACACCCTCCTATTTACCCCACTCAAATCTACCCCACTTCTTTCTACCCCACTCCAATCTACCCCAGGGTACCCAACCCCAATCTACCCCAACCTGCCCCAAAGTACCCCATCCCAATCTATCCGATCAGCCTCAGTCTATGCCACACAAATGTGTCCATCCCAGTCTCCCCATCCCTATCTGCCCTCCCCAATCTACCCCAACCCAGTCTTCCCCATTTACCCCCACTTTCCCCATCCAAATCTACTCACCCCAACGTACCACATTCTACTCACCCCAATCTAACACTCTCCAATCTACCCTACCTCAGTCTACCCCAATCCATTCACTTTTAACCATGCTGAACAGCAGCCACACTGTTGTTCATCATGTCTAAACACGACCGTTTTGACATTTGTAGAGATACACATCAGAGATGGACCGTGACCTTTCTGCTTGTTGACATGACTGCAGAGCCAATTTCAAGCCAGGTACGGGAACATCAATCACACAGGGGCTTCACTTTTATTTAATAACATAATGCTGTATGTAAAGAAAACTAAACTTAATCTCCCAGCCCTGGTAGATAAAATCTGTCAATTTAGCGAGCACTTTGTCTCATTCATTGGTATGAAGAACCTGTTTATTCCCTTGGTCTCTAAACACACTGGGATCAAGACGCAATTCTGACTGACAACTATGGGCCAGCCTTAGAGCTGACACCTGTGGAGCATTGAATAAAACTGCCCCTGCCCATGCCGTACAGAGTCGCTGTTATTAAAATGGCGATTCTACCTACATTTTATACATCTTTAACAACATCCGGAGACACTGGACCAGGTCCTACTTCGTGAAACTGTGTATGCTACGTCCACGCTCATCTGGGTGGATAGCCTCGTGGGGGCTGGTCTACCCTTACACACCCACATGGAAAGGGTGGCTTTTCCGCCCAGACCTAAGCTCACAGTAATTTGCTGCCCAGACACAATTTGTCAGCCACTGCTTCGATCCTCATCAATCTACTCTACATATTCTGAATGAGAAAGATCAACTGGACCCCGATACATTGCAAAGGGCTCTGACAATCTCTGTTCACTGATACGTACTGTTCGGGCATGACATGTAATGAGAAGAGATGGAATTGATACTTTGCACTCACATGCCGATGCACTTCTAGATACTAACATTCTCTTTCTGTCTAATGGGAAATTGGTTGATAAAAGTTTCATTGATGGGGGAATCACACATGAACTTCAAATCACCAAAAGGCCAGGGACAGCGAAAGTGACATCACACACCATTTGACCTTTATGTTCACACACACACGTGCTTACACACACATACACAGACTCTCTCTCACATAAATGCTCTTTCATGTGCACACATGCACACAACATTCATTTAAAAGCATTTGTTATTTAACTCAGCTGTCAGGAAGGTTCACATTCCAGCTAATAGGACACCATTTTTTATTATAATAACTGTAAATATTATTATTCACTATTACTGTAATAAAAACATTGAAAAAAACATGGAATTTGGAGCCCCAAATTATTCTATAAGGGCGACCAGCCCCATTGTTCCTGGCACTGATGTTGCCACCTTTGAGAGGTCGCAAAAGCAGTGCCAGGGGGTTGTAAGGGGCAACCTGGGGGGTCAGTGCTGAGACCCCTGACAACCCCTTATTGAAGTCCATAGACGCATGCTAATTGACCATCTATTTCTAGAAGAAAAGTTTTTAACCTCTTCACAATTCGCCGGGTGCCAGGATATCAAACTCCGATAACACATTCTATTTTTAGCTGCAACATATGCTGCATACTACGTACTCAACATTCCTGGGCAAACATCTGCAACGCGCTCCACTCACCACTGTCATTCATACCCTTATCTCTCGTAGATGGCCTAGCACACCTATGTCATGCGATATCAGAGACCCAATGTGCACCAACCTCTCAGACCCGATCAGAAACACCATGGTCAGGGCTACATAGAGAACATCGATATCTGATTTACTTATCGAAGACCCCTCTCCCCAAAACAACAGAGATGTGTGCTTCCATTTTGGTCTGTTCTTGCTGAACACAGCAACCAGTGTAGTACTGTGGTAGGGTTTTCATAATACCCTGTACTGTTTATTTGAATACCTCTTTTTTTAAACTTATTTCAGGATTGATAATCTTGTTTCTACATATCATGTACTGGCATGACCTTGCTTTTTGTTTGTGCAATTTTTATCTATATTATTTACTGTTGCTAATTAGTACTCAAGCAGTACCCAAATTCTCTGCAGGGGTACCTTGTCTTAAATTAACTTTTTTGATCATGACAAATATTGAAATGTTTCTTACCTCTGCCAACCAGGGCCCTTCACTGGGTCTACCTTTGATTTTTGAGCAGATTAAGAAGATACTTAGAAACTAAGGGCCTCATTACGAGTTTGGCAGGTGGAAAAGGCCACCCGCCAAACTTCCACATTCTGGAGACCGCCAGTACTGTCTCCTTCCCACCGGCCTTTTTATGAGTTTCTTGCTGGGTCAGCGTGGCCCAGTGGAAAATGCACAACAACATTGCTGCCGGCTTATAATGCGGCCGGTGGCAATGCTGTTGTGGGTCCGTTGCACCAACACCTGTTGTGCAAATCACTTGCTGCAAAGCAGAGATTGATTTACACGATGGGTGTGCCAGATAGGTCCACGGCATCCTGTCTCCACCAGCCTTTACATTGTGGTGAAACCACCATTTAAATGCTGGTGGAGAGAGGGGTCGTAATCCCCAGGGCAGCGCTGCATTAGGATTGGGACCGCCAGCACCGACAGGCTATCGGGTGGCCGAAGCGCTGTGGTCATAATGTAGCGGTCTGACCGGCACCGCGAGTCTGATGGTCCCAGGACCACCAGACTCATAATTAGGGCCTGGGTTAGTAAACATTACAAATTTCATTAATTCCTCATCCGAAAATACTATTTCATGTACTCTGTATTTTATTACTTTCCTCCTCTTGGCTCCATCACTGAGCTGCAAGGTAAGTCAAGAGGAGAAAATAGCCACATGACCACTGCCTGCAAATCCCTTAGCACTTTGTGAATTTGGACTATTGGATTCAGGGAGAAGGAATGCCCATCTGCTATATTACCTAATATGTCTTTGTACACTGCACTATTACATGTGAGGGTATCTTGGCGCTGTGCAAGTGTGTGAGGCTAGCCCTGATTGTTGGTGGGGCAGGTGAGTAGGATTTACTCAAGGAGCCAGGTCTGTAGCTTCTTGTGCAATTCAAAACAGAATTAGGAGGCTCTAAAGTGTAGTGGGAGGTCATTCCATGCTTTAGGAGCAATGTAAGATAAGGCTCGACCTCCACTTCTGATATTGTGAATGCGTGGTACACTAGCTGGTAAGAGTCCAGCTGAGCAGAGGGGCATGGCAAGCTGATGGAAGTGTAAGCATTGTTCAGATAGGCTGGGCCTGTGTTGTGCAGTGCCAGATGTGTGGATGAAGAGAACTGTGACTTTGAAGGTGCCAGATTCACTGTTCCCACTACAACCTGAGCAGCAATTGGGAGAGTATTGGGCTTTGAAGCTGTCAGATGTTTTATTATCTCTCCAACCTGAGTGACGGTAGGGAAAGTGCTGGGCTGTGGTGGTGTCAGATATACTATTTCCACTCTACCCCAAGCATCAGTAGGAAAACAGTAAGAAAAGTGTTGGACTTGCAAGGGTGAAATTTATTATTTCTACTCCAAACTGAGCCACAGAAGGGAAAATGTTGAACTTTGGAGGATGGATGATACTGAGTATTCCGAATCTAACCTGACCAACAGCAAAACACAGCTTAGGAAAAAAATCAAAATCATATAAAATTCAACTAATTAAATATATAAAAATAAAACAGATGAAAATATTACCACTAAAATCACACCAAACACAGTATATGAATTAATTCAAAAGTATACATTCATTATTAATAAACAATTACAATGTATGTTGACAAAAGGAAAAATAATGTAAAAATATAAATGAAAAAGGTATATTTCTCAATAATAATAAAAAAACAATAAAAATATGCATTAAGGTAAAGAAATACTGTACCCTGCAAAAGTAAAAACAAACAGTAAGCAAATCAACAAAACAAATATGAAATCAAATCAAATATAATATAGCTATACACAGAATTCAGTAAACTTAAAAAACAATTTCATCAATTAAAATAAATGCATTTTAAAATGAATAAAACTATCTCACAATTGGGCAATTCACCACTTTCCACAACCAGCAAAGAGTACTCTTCCTAACTAGGTGTAGCCCAAATTAGTAATTCATTTTATTTATCAACAAAAATGAGAGCTTATGAGACTTTGTCCAATTTTGAAGAACTTTGTTAGTTTTATTGAAAATGATGTATCACATAAAAATTCACAGTATTATAGCTTAAAGTAGCACTCCACCACTTTGAAGTTTTTCAATTGTTATAATATACTGGTCTTTCATTTAATTCCCGTAGGAGTGTAATATGTAAGTGGCCTGTAACATTAATGCATGGATCAATGGTTTAATGACTTAGGCCCTCATTACGACTCTGGAGGTCGGCATTAATATAGCAGGAAGTACTGCCAAAAGGCTGGCTGTACTTTCCACCATATTATGACATTGGCGGTTTTACCACACCGACCACCAGGCTGGAGATATCAACCTCCAGCCCGGCGGCCATCACTTTACCGCCTGCAGGATTATGACCCCGCCTACCGCCATGGTTTCCATGGCTTCCTTACCGCCACAATCAACATGGCGGTAGGTACTATCAGTGACAGGGAATCCCTTCTCTGTCAATAATAGGAGTCTTCCCCACCCCCCTCTCCAGATACCTTCCCGCCCCTTTCCTCTCCAAAGCCCGCACCCCATCACCCCCCACATTCATGCCCCCTTCACACACACACACACATACACACACCCATTCCCACAAACATTCACGCATGCATACATCCACTCACACACACCTGCACACACTTTCAGACATACACACAGACACGCACTTACAACACACAACATACACGCACTTACACCACCATACATGCACACTCGCTTCCAACACGCAATACACACAAACATACACACAAGCCCCCCCCACACACACACAACACCCCCCACCTCACTCCCCTGTCAGAGACCCTATTTACCTGGATCCAGGGGGTCCTCTGGCAGGAGAAGGAATGGGGTGCTGCTGCCAGCAGCAGCATCCGCCAGCAGGACACCGCCAGGCTGTATTACGGGTCATAATACGGCTGGCGGCAGACTACTGGCGTGGCGCTGCTGCTGGCAGCAGTACCACATTACCGCCATCCGCCGGCATGGCCACAGCTGGATTTCCACCATCCTCCTGGCGGAAATCCGGCTGTGGTCATAATATGGCGGATAGCTGGTAGCTGCGGCGATGGACTTTTGTCGTCCGTCGCCGCGGAGGTAGGCGGCTTTTCCTGGTAACATCCATCCACAGTGTGAATAGTCAGGATCCCTCTTTTTTTTATCAGGCAAATGAAGAACAATATATTTATAAACACTTCAGCCCTACTTCCATACAAACACAACACTAAAGAACAATTAATAATGTTAAAGATAAAAAGATAATAAACACTGACACAATTTAAAGCAAATATTAATGAAAATATGAATTAGACGAAATAATAAAATATCTAGTCTATATTTTTTCAAAGAAACAAGAATTTAATACATTTAAAAACTAATTAATATTTAAGTAATTGAAATAAGTTATTTTTTGTGTGGGTATTTGAAACACTTCTGGCTCCTCTCCCCTATCAATCCAACCGCCTGCCACAACAAAAAATATCAAAATATATTAACTTATGATATAAAGTACACAGAACCATTACACTAAAATTACTAATTCATAAATAGGCACTTTTTTCTCTTACAAATGCACAAAAATGTAGATAATAAAAAACTTTAATCTAAAGATGAATAATCTAATCAACAATTTTAAAATGTTAGACAATTAACAATTAACTACCAGAATATACATTGTAATACGCTTCTGACACTCCTCCCCCACAAATACAGCAACCTGCCAACGAATTAAAAAACTAAAATTAAATAAAATATAAATCTTTAAATATATCACCAAACAAAACAAAAAGACGAGAAACTATAATAAAAAATAATTACAAATAAATAATGAAATAAAACAATTTATTACACTCAAACTAGTAAACTATTAAACATACAATATTTTTGTCAATGATAGTCAACAAAACAGTACTAACTACTTCAATATTATTAATAAAATGAAAGTAATGTTTCTTCCTGTGATATTATGTACCACGATATTGGGGACATGATTATATTTTTGCAACAATATTAAAAAACAGCAATATTATTGAAACTATATTAAGGTTGAACCCCTGAGAAATGTTACTAAATGGCAACATATAATTAGATCCTTATCTGTGGTCTCTTCCCACAAACGTGAACCTAATCTGCTGTATGGCTTTTCTGTTCCAAGGAATCCCAACATCAGGCCAAGAAGAGCAACTTCCTTCTATTTACCTAGATTCTGATTTACAACTTATGTCACACTGTTTGCAAACAGCAGACATCTCCAGCTTCACAAATGCACAAATTCTACAGATACCAACCCCTTACGTATGCAGACTTAAAACTGAAAGTACTGATTTGGACAACTTCGTCCAAATCATTATTTTTGTTCTTCAGTCATATCGGCCCCATTGCAGTCTACAGCTGTAGCAGCAGGCATCATAACACCTCTGCCATCCAGTCACGAGTGCTTCATTGATGCGACTGTCACAACAACAGAGCTGAGAAATGTCCTACTCACATTGCCCTAGCTCAACACCACACTAAGGGCCAGATGTAGGCAGGAAAAGATTTGCGAGTCGGAAATTGCGAATCAATGCGAATCACAATTTCCGACTCGCAAAATGGGATCCAAGAAAAAAAAAGCAACATCAATTTGCGACTCGCAAATGATGTCGCGCTGCAGTTTGCGAGTTCGCTTTTAGAGAGGTCGCTTTTTGCGACCTCGCTAAAAGCGATCTCGCAATTTGTGAGTCAAATGTCGCAAATTGCGACTGGCCCGCAAATTGCATGCAGGTGCAGCATAACAGTTGGACAAACACTTCCTGGCTCTTGCTGATGACATCAGAACCAGGAAGTCATCAAATACACCTGGGAGGAGGGAGGACCACACCCTTTTCAAACTGCTGTGCAACAACCTGGAGAGAGGAGCTGCTGCTACCATGGAGGACACAGGCAGTGCAGGGAGGAAAAGAAAACTCAAGTTTTCAGAGAAAGAACTTGAGGTGCTAACAGAAGAATACTGCCAGCACCATGACCAACTTTTTGGCAAGGCAGCCCTGAGTGTCCCAGACACTGAGAAAAAGAGGATCTGGCTGCAAATCCAGGACCGGATCAATGCAATTGGGGTGAGCCACCGATCCCTGGATGAAATTAAAAAAAGGTGGTACGACCTGTGCTCCAGAACAAAGGAGAGGGTGGCAAAGCGCCTCAGGCAAATGAGGGGCACAGGAGGAGGCCCATCCACCATCCCACCACCCACAGCCATGGAAGAATTGGTGGAGCAGACCCTGGAGCCTGAGGCCGTGTCAGGAATTGGAGCATTGGACACTCTGCGCAAAGGACATCCAAAAGTGAGTACCATGAAATATGCATTTACACATATAAATGCAGTATCCACACTGTCCCAGTACACAGCAGCAGGCACAACCAGACTAGCAACCACCAGAATGGTGCATTATGGGCAATGTAGTACAGGAGGCAAATGTTTATTATGAGGCATACAACAGATGTGAGAGACTGACAGTGTGTTCCCTATGTCCCACAGGTCTCCCACACGACACCCCCACCAGCCACACCATCCAGGGAGGAGACAGCAGGCCACAGGCAGTGCAGGAGGCTGCAGCAGCTATTCCAGGGCCCAGCACGACACCACCACAGTCCCCTCCAGTACAAGTGCAGGACATGGAGGAAAAACACACGACCCCTGGCCCCAGTCACACAGTGAGACATCCAGAGCCAGCAGCACAACCACGTTGCAGACGCAGATGCCAAGTCCAGGCGGTGCCCCAGGAGGAGATAGGGCAGGTGGCAATGGGCACAGGTGAGACCCCTCAGGACAGTGAGGAGGGGTCCACTGTCAGCAGTGTTTCAGCCACTGACTCATGTGTGCTAAGGAGTGGAAGTGCACGGCAGGGGTCAGCAGACCCACCTGGGATGAGCCATACTGGGTGAACAAGAAGGAGGGTGTAGGCCATAACACAGCAGGACTCATGCGGCACATGAAGTTAATGTGTCCTCATAAAGAGTGGACATGTGCAGCCCCTTACGGACAGATATATTCTTTCAACATTTGGTTCACAAATTTAAAGGTTTTGTTTGTTCCACTACACAACTGGGCTCTTTTTGTGTGACATCAGTGAGTGTGGTGACAGTTGCCACGTACCTGCCAAAGTATTGGGTTGCAATGTGGTCCCGTCTCTGTCTACCTTGATTTGCAATGCTTCTATCTCCAGGCTGGCGATGTGGTAGCTCTTGCTCCTCATCCTCCGAATCTGGGTCTTCAGGGGTGAGATGTAGCCCACGTCTGGTGGCAATTTTGTGTAGTATTGCGCATGCGCCAACGATCTTGAATGCTGTTATTGGGGCATACTGGAGCGCACCGCCACTTCTGTGGAGGCATCGGAATCTTGCCTTTAACAGTCCAAAGGTCCTCTCTATGACATTTCTGGTCCGCCAATGTGCACTGTTATATCGCCTCTCAGTCTCATTGCCAGGTGTTAGGTATGGGGTAAGTATCCATGGTCTTAGCGCATATCCACTGTCACCTGTTTGGCAAAAATAAGCAATGTTAGCAGGGCATGGATGGTTTCTACAGTGACCTGTGTGTATGGCTTCAGGGTGTATTCAGCAATACCTAATAGATATCCGTCTCCAAACTCCCCACGTTCTAGGCGTTGGTGTATCCCACTGTGCCTGAATATGTATGAGTCATGTGTACTCCCTGGAAATTTGGCTACTATGTCAGTGATGACATTATGGGTGTCACATACCACCTGGATGTTCAGTGAGTGGGTACATTTCCTATTGCGGAACAGATATTCCAGATTTGCATGAGGGCAGATCTGTACATGTGTCCCGTCCACACACCCTATTACATGAGGGAAGTTGGCAATTCTGTAGAAGTCCAACTTGGTGCTGTTAATTTCTGCCTCATTCCTGGGTAGGTATATGTATCTGGACATGTGTGTGAGTATGACATCTAGGAAACATCTGAAGAATCATGAGAGTGCACTTTGGGATACCCCACCTGCCACTCCAATCACCCCCTGATAGCTACCCAAGGCCAAGAGGTTCAGTGAGCATAGCACTTGCAAATGTGTGGGGATGGCGCTGCCGCGCAAAGTCTGGCGTTGAAGCTGCGGATTGAGTAGTTCAATTAATTCTAATATTGCTGCACTGCTGAGTCTGTATTTGTCATAAATCTCCTCCTCAGTTTGTTGGAAAAGTGTCTGCCTGGTTCTGTATATCCTCTCCTGTCTCTGGCTCCTCCTCCTCTGCTGGGCGGCGTGGACTCTCCTCCTCCTTGCTATCACATACAATTCAGCCATTTTGAGTAACCCAGATGCCTTCTGGGTCTCCTTTTATACTTTGGTTCTGGTTACCACTTGCTCTGACTTAGTGGTAATTTGGGTGTGCAAAATGGGCTTTTTGCGACTAGTCGTAATTTGGGACTTCCTATTTGCGGGTCGCAAAATCAGGTCGCTATTTTTGCGAGTCGGTAATGGCTCGCATCGCAATTTGCACTTCGGAAATGGGATTTTTGCATCCCATTTCCGATTTTGCGGTGTTGCAAATTGCGAATCGGGCCATTTGCGACTCGCAAAACTTTGCTACCTTTGGCCCTAAGGCCCAGATTTACCAAATTGTCATGCTGCATAGAGCAGCAGTGGAAAAAAGTGCTGTGCTGCGTGGAGGGATCAGGAGGGCACCATATTTTCAGAAATATGATACTCTCCACCCCTCCCCTACTGCTGACTCAGAAATTTGCTGCTGTGCGCCATGCACACACCTTTCCACCATAGTGCAAGGGTGTTTGGGTGAGTCTAACATAGGTTTTGTACTGGGAGGGTAGTCTTCCAATACAAAATACTATGCTTGGACACACTTTAAAGCTTTTCCAACTTTGTATGAGTGCTGTACAGTGCAGTATGCATTCAAAGTAGGAAAAAAGGAGAAATAAAAGTATTTCTCTGTTATAGCGCCCAGTTGGAATGGGTGCTATTTTTTGATGCAAAACCCTGTTTCCATTTTTTAGTAAATAATGTTTTGTGTCAAAAACCTTGGATGGTTGCACTGGAGTGCCCATGAACCACCCATGGAATGCCCCCATGGTGCAAACAAGTTTTTGCACTAGAAAGTAAATGAATACAAAAATATTTTGCATCAATTTGGCTCAGTTTTGTGATGCAAACACGGCAGAAAATCGTAGTAAATATACCCCCAATGTGATCAGTCTGTGTATACCAAGGCATTGTCCTTCCCAAATATTGGAAGTGTCAGTGTATTGGTCTCATGTGTTGTAGCCCATCTACCACTGCCTCCACTGCTGTTGTACTGCCTACGTTGCAGTGTGAACTGGCCTGACACCATATAGATTATAGAGCCTAGTAGGTTAACATCCACTTTGATCTGTAGAAGTCTATGCACATGTTCCTTTGCACACATGAGGACAGTCAAACTGTGAATTATTGACAAAGAAGTCTATGTCCAGCACTTGTTACCAACAGATGTAATTGGTGAAGTAACAGGTCTAATGGATTTGTCTTTAGTGCACAATACACATCTTTGACTTTCCCTACAGAAGAATAAGAAGTACATTTTCTCCCAGTGATGGTCCACTAGGACATCATGCAAGTCCTTGGTGCCCTGTCGTACCATATCAAATCCTGTACAACGACCTGCTTGATGACTTCCTGGACTCTCTCCAAACATTTACATAGAGAGTATAGTGGAGGGGCCACACATGAGGAATCAGAGGTGGCAGGGCCAACGTAGGCCCTCAGCTGCTGCTTATGCTAAGAGCGGGCACTGTCTGTTGGAGGAGCGATGGAGTAGACTGCGTTAGACACTGTTGTTGAGGGGAGATCCACATTGCCCTGAAAGGTGATCTATGGCCACAGTGTCATAGAAGCCTTTTCTAGGGATGCTACAGTGTCATTCTGTCTTGGAAGGCAACCGCCATCAATGATCAAATGGCTGGTGGTGTCCAGGGTGGCCACCTCTGGTGTGCCTGAGGCCTCCACCAGGTGACATTTCTTAATGGAGGATACCTGCTCATGGGTGGACACATTCCTTCCCTCGTTAGTAATGTCTTTATCATAATCCTCCTCTGTGGTCATGCCTGTCCTGCAGCCAACGTTCTTCTCCTCTTGTTGCTCAACTCTTGAATTATGATTGTTGACTATGTAATGTCCATCACATATCTACAATATCATTTGTCTCTTTGGAACTTTGGGTCAGCCTTTCAGAGGCATAATGATTACACAATTCCATGCAAAGGTGGGTGTTTAACAAGCACCATTTAGTGGCAGGTCAGACAACCCATTGGGATAAGATACTGTTGCACATTCTTCAATTCTACTTCACCACATACTGTATGCATGATTAGTACTTAGTAGAATTTAAACAGATAAAGGGCCTCATTACTAGTTTGGCAATCCATGCACCGCCATGGTGGCAGTTTAAGCGCCATCAGCTTTGCGGTCGTACCACTGTATTACAAGTCATGCAGGCGAATCTAGCAAAGACCACTGCGGTCCAGGCGGCACCGCCAGGCAATCCAGACCGCTGCGGTCATGAGGCAGCACAAACAGGCCGGTGGAGCCAGTGTTTCCAGCAGACACATGAAGAGGTTGCACATTGCCAAGGTGACAGTGGCGGTCCAACCACCAGGTATCAGCAGGCAGCAACGGAGGGTATAAAGGGAGTAACTCACCTGCAGGCAGCCTTACACGTCCTGTGCCGCCATGGAGCCTGTCACACAAATCTGGCTGTTGCTCATCAATGGAGCCCAAAATTCATGCCGCTGTGGATGCAATAGACATAAATACGCGCACCCACCTGTGTCATTAAGCTCAACAACAGATCGTCGTGCCATCATCCACATGTTATGGGGGTTACACTACATGGGCCAAGTACACTTGTCATTGTGTATACAGTCGGAGTCATTCACAAAGGACACATTCACAGTCACAAAACGCCACCTTTGGGCAGGTTACTCAGACTGCACTGCAACACTCCACAAAAACAGACGTCTGCACATCTTAGGCACAGGGACAGTGAAGTGTACACAACATTGTGTCACACAACACCAACAACACAGCAACATCACATCTACAAATAGAACTGACACACTCATATTGCACAAATGCAATGGACTGGCATCAGATACAACACACATGTGTATGGATGTGTCATGGAACACAAACACCTCTCCAATAAACCAGCTCTGCAATGGACCCATACATCTCCCACATTGCAACAATGGAATGCACAATAGACAGAGACAAATATCCCAAGCTCACTATGCAAAAAATACCTGCACAATAGGGACGGGGGCATCAGGAGTACTCAGGGAAGGATGCTGCACTGGGATACATATCACTTTCACACACCTCCAAGACAACATTTTCACAGGAACTGTCCCTAATCTCAGGGACAACCAACAGTAGAACCAAATGACATTGAAGTGCAGGTCAAAAAAGCAAATACAACTGCAGCTGCATGGTATATACATATAGATGAAGTAGCTGCAAGGTACACACAGCAAAATGGACACAAGCACAGCCAAATGCAAGCAAAGGTAGCACAATTGAACAACCTCCATGTCTGAACAAACAAAACTCAAGCTGCCACACATGAGAAGAATATACAATCCATATCAAGGGGACAAGTCTAACACTATACATGCTGACATTGAACAACGCAAGTTGAAATACTGACCATACCAAACAGAACACAATGCAATGACACCACAATTGCACTAACAACACATATCCATATACCTTTTTCTTGGGTGGCACCAGCACTTCCCACAAAGTCAGATATGGCAAACAACAGCAAATAGATCAGCAAGCAGGCCGAAACACGCACAGCTGGTGGAGGACAACACAAGTTACTCAGGAACAACATAAAGGTAGAAAAGGAATTGCAGGACAAATGCATACCCCCAAAAAACAACGGTTTGGGTTTATTTTTAAGCAAATGCAAAATGTCCAAGACCATTGGCCAATCCATCAGTCTTTCACTGCACAGTACTGTGCCCACACTTGACTCCTATCACTGCAAGGGCACCTCCACAGGAAGGGGCATCAAGTGGGAAGGCAGACACCTCTGAGAGCATACAAGAGAGCAGATGTGGGATGGCTAGGTTTGGGAGGGGTAGATTATTTATTTGGAGACGTGGGCTTCTTCTTGGGGAGGAGAGGTATGGGTGCTTGTGAGGGGGGCAGATATGACATGGGAGGACTTGGAGGTAGAAGGGATTGGTTGGGATGTGGGTCGGCGCCTCCTGGGTTTGGGATGGAAATTGGAGAGAACAGTGGAAAGGGCAAGGTTAAACAAAAAAGTTTATTTGGGTGCACAGGGACAGTCATCAGAAGGGGTTGGGGATTTGGAGGTTGAGGGAGTGGTTGTCTGGTGTGTCAGTGTCGATGTCTTAGGTGTGTGCATGTGAGAGGTATGCTTAATTTCGGGTGTCGTCTGTTCTGTGTGTGATTGTGGGTGTTTGCGTGTTTTTGGGGGACTGGGAGGTGGAGGTGCTGGGTGATGTGGGTGGGAGTGATGGATGTGTGTTTGTCTCTTGGGGTGGTGTCTGCGGGTATTTTGGGTGTGGTGGATTTGTGCCTGTTGGTGTGGTGTCTGCAGGTATGGTGGGTGTGGTGGATGTTTCACTGTCTGTAGTGGTGGTGCCTGTGGGTATGCTGTCTGGGGAAGTGGTGGCTGATGTGTGTGTTGGAGTATGTTGAGTGCTTGGTGCCGATGTGTTTTATGATGTTTGTATGTGTGTGATGATTTTGTGTGTTGAGGTTGGAGCGTGCGGATCTGTCTGTCTGCTTGGGACAGGTAGAGGAATGGGGTAATTGGATTGGGAAGAGGGAAGTAGAGGGGACGGAAGGTGGTGGGGTGACTGGCTGCTGTCAGTGAGGAGGCTAGAGCCTAAAAATATCTCTATAGGTCAGACATGTCACTATGAATGCCTTCCAGGAAAGCATTGGTCTGCTGAAACTAGCAGAGCAACCCCTGGATGGCATTCACAATGGCAGTCTGACACACAGACATACTCCTCAGGAGGTCAATAGCCTCTTCACTCAGAGCAGTAGGGCTAACAGGGGCTGGGGTGGAAGTGCCTGCAGCAAAGGAGGCGCTCACCGTCTTGGGGGAGTGGGCACAGCCAACTGAGTGGGGAGTAAGAGGGAGGGTGGCAATGCAAAGGAGGATGGCAGACAAAGACGATACTGTAGTATGTCCCGATGGGTCTGCCACCACTAGGGAGTGCCCACTGGGGGAAGAATCTGATGATGATGATGATGTAGATCTGGTCCCCTCCTTGGCACTTTCCTCACCCTCTGGACCACTAGGTCCCTCTGTGTCAGAGGTGTCTTGACCTGAGGTCCAGTGGTCAGAAGCTTCCCCAATTGGCTGTGCCCTCTCTCCTTCGCTTGCCTGGTTTGATGCTGCAAATACAAAGAGAAATTGGGTCATCACATGTCCATGATCACACTTGAACAACAGCGGTGATTAGCAAACCTTACCATGATGTCAAGTAGGTCCCAGCAAAAAAACTCCACCTAAGTGGCCCCTACATGTAACATACCATATGCATGCGCGCCATCTAAACTGTCAACAGTTGCCCACAGGAAAATTAGGATCTCAGACAACTACAATTACATGGCTAAAGTTGTGCAGTCATAGGAACCATTTAACAAGTAGGAGACCACATCACCTTCAGTGCTTTACCTTATGGATTATACCTCAGTTACCTGTTCTCATAAAACAGTAGGCCAATGCCAACTACATTCACACAGACTCTACACAAGGTCATGCAGACATTCATTTATCACAAATCAGTGTCAGAAACGGGTTCTCTAGTTGGCACTTAGCTTTCACTCTGTCCAGCAGAGACCTTCACTCTAGTCAGGATAAGGGAGTAACACTCCTAAGTTAACCCCATCTCACCCCCTTAGCAGCTTGGCATGAGCAGTCAGGCTTGTCCCAGAGGCAATGTGTAACTTGCTTTTACCCACACACAGAGTAACAGTGAAATCGCTACAAATAGACACCACACCAGTTTATAAAAATAGCCACTACATAACTAAATAAAAAGACCAAAATGACAAACATCCAACATACACAAGCAAAGATATGAACTTTTAAAGATTAAGGCGATCATTACAACATTGGCGGTAAAAGCAGCTTACCGCCGTGCAGAAGACCGCCAACATACCGACGCGGCCGCAGAAATCCACCACAGCTATTATGACCCACAGCTCAGGAATCCGCCAAAAGTCAGACACCCACACAAGTCCGCCACACCAAAGGTCAGTGATAAACTGGCGAAAACAAAATCTCCACCGTCATGCCAACAGGAATACACACACACTATCACGACCCACGAATCCACGCAGCGGTCTTTCAACTGCGGTATTCCATTGGTGGTACACACCGCCGCGCTCAAAATACACCCACATTTACAAAACACAACCACATTGGACAAATCGAAATACACACACCTGATACACATACACACACGACTCCCACACACCCATTGCAATATAAAACACACACCCACATCACCCACAAACCCCTAAAACTAAAATTACAGAGAGAAGGCCAGAGAGAGACACCACAAACAACTACCAAACATCCACAGGCACACAATACCATCACCCACAGAACTTCCACGCACCTCACACCACTACATATCACCCCACTTATCACTACACACACCACCCCACACATCACCCACACCACCCCATGGCACAGCAAAGACACCCCAGGTTCTCTGAAGAGGAGCTCAGGGTCATTGTGGAGGAAATCGTCCGGGTAGAGCCACAGCTATTCGGATCACAGGTGCAGCACACCTCCATAGCTAGGAAGATGGCGCTATGGTGAAGAATAGTGGACAGGGTCAACGCAGTGGGACAGCACCCAAGAAATAGGGATGACATCAGGAAGAGGTGGAACGACCTACGGGGGAAGGTGCGTTCTGTGGTCTCAAGACACCACCTTGCGGTTCAGCGGACTGGCGGCGGACCCCCACCTCCTCCCACACAACTAACAACATGGGAGGAGCAAGTCTTGGCGATTCTGCATCCTGAGGGCCTCGCAGGAGTAGATGGAGGAATGGACTCTGGTCAGTCAACCCTTAACTATTACATCACCCACCCTACTTGCATGCTATCACATATCCCAACCCTCACCTCCATCACTCCAACTCCTCACAATGTTCCAACATCACAAACCACACATCCTAACACCAAGCCCTGCATGCAACAACAAAGAATGGACACCCATCACCAAAGCATGGCAACTGCACATACCCATACACCCCCCAAACCACCATCACACAAGGTCCCACAAAGGAATGCAAGCACTGGGGTGCACGGTCACCCACCTATTGCACACCATAGCACACACAGATGTAATAAACATCCTTTTATACCCCTGTAGGACCTCTACCCAACGTCACCGGACAGGAGGGCCCACACATTTCCACACCACCAACAGAAGAGGCCCACAGTGATGACAGCAGCTCTGTCCAATTGGATCTAGATGACCAGCCCAGCCCATCGGGGACCTCGGGACAGTCGGTTCCCCTCACATTGGCACAGGCCACCACAGAGCTTCCCGCCTCTGGAAACACCAGCACAGCACTCACCCAGCGGGCCCATACCTCCGCCCCCAGGACACGTCAATCAGCAGTGTGTCCACCACTACAGGGAACCCAGGCTAACCCACCACCCCAACAACAAAAGAGACCTGGGGGCAGTGGTAGTGGGCACACAGTTCAGGGGACAGAGGCCCAGGGAAAAAGGGGAACTGGGAGTGCTGCTGTGCGACAGGGGGAGGACAGACCAAGGGAACCCACTCTCCACGAGGCCCTCTCCAACATCATGAGAGCCTACCACCACTCCCAGGAGACGATGGCAACAGTACTGGCCAAGTTTCAGGAGGCCCAGCGCCTGCAGGAGGAACAGTATTTGGGCTTCAGGGAGGAACTCAGATCCATCAATTCCACCCTGGGCACCATCGTAGGGATGCTGAAGGAAGTACTCAACACCAGGAGGGACACTGTGCCACAACAAGGGGCCCCTGACACTAGCCTGGACGATGAACTGCCCACCACCTCCGCCGGCGCTAGTGGACAGGACGCCCCGCCACAGGACCACCACACCAGCACCCCAACCCCTGCAGAGGGAGAACCACCCCGCAAACGGTCCCTGAGATCCAGGACAAAGACAGAGAACGATGCCAAGAAATGAGACCACCCTGAATGTCATCCTTCTGTCCCACTTTGTCACCCTGTCCTTCCTCAAACTGCCCCAGCTCCACTTCCTATGCCCATTTGGGCAATGAACCTGTGAGACTAATAGACTGGACTCTGCCATGGACATTCCTCCACCATCACCCCTCACCATTTTACAACCCCCTCCAATATTGAGCACTTAAATAAACACCCTTGAAGCACAAAACAATCTGGAGCCAGTCTGTGATTTCGAAATAATGTATTAGCAATTACAGTGTCAAAATGCTCTTTCAAATGTAATGTCAACATACCTATGTCACACAGCTCTAGTCCATGAGGAAACAAAGCAGATGTCGCACAGTGGGACCCCCATCTGTGACATCATTAGGGAAAGTGAAAACTCAGTGACCATACACTGGGTGAAAACGACAGACAGTAGAGAGGTAGTAGTGGTAAAGTACATGTAGTAGGCACGTTTGTATTCTTACCTGTGTCTAAGTGGAAATATAGCAGCATCACCGACTTCCTGTTGTCGATGTCCTCTTCTTCTGCTTCCTCGTCTTCACTGTCCACAGGCTCCACAGCTGCAACAACACCGCCATCTGGACCATCCTCCTGCAGAAAAGGCACCTGTCGTCGCAAAGCTAAGTTGTGAAGCATACAGCAGGCCACGATGATCTGGCACACCTTCTTTGGTGAGTAGAATAGGGATCCACCTGTCATATGGAGTCACCTGAACCTGGCCTTCAGGAGGCCGAAGGCCCACTCTATTATCCACCGAGTTCGCCCATGGGCCTCATTGTAGCGTTCCTCTGCCCTTGTCCTGGGATTCCTCACTGGGGTCAGAAGCCATGACAGGTTGGGGTAACCAGAGTCACCTGCAAATGGTGAGGGGCAACTGTTACACACACACTAACCTATAGGGATATCCCCAGACAACCATTCCCACTGACTTGCTTCCAGGTGCTCACCTAATAGCCACACACGGTGCCTCTGGAGTTGACCCATCACATAAGGGATGCTGCTATTCTGCAGGATGTAAGCGTCATGCACTGAGCCAGAAGGCCTTCTATGCATTGCCCAATGGGAAGCTACATTACTGTCTCTATATTGGTCCTGCAAACCCAGATGTCTGTGGATGAATGGTTGTACCTAAACACGTGATTTCAACATAACTACAAGACATTCCATGATGAATGCCAACATCCAGATAAAAAACCTTACCCATTACACATGTGCAGTGCACTTTGCTAAATGATGCCACCTCAATGGCCCAGAAATGCACTTTGTGGTTAAATTATCTAGTTATACACATCTTTTCCCTCATTGCTACTGCAGTTGTACATGCCAATAGCATGCAATGACGGTTGAGGGTATTTGTCAGCCAACAATCAATGGTGACACACTCCTGTCTGTGGCACCACATGAAATGTACTCCCATTCCAAAAGTCCTATTCAAAGCACAATGTTGGCATGAACATATATGTGAAGGAATACAGGAATCATCCGATGGACACAGGTAGACCATGCATGAGACAGCTGTGTACACATTTTGTCAAAAGAGAAATGGACACATGCTAACATGTAGGCACAAGGAATGTTGACAATAGTGATGGCACACAAATTATGTCCATGGACATTCTCCACTTGCCAAGGGAAAGTATTGATCTGTGGCAGCACCCAAAGATAAATGTATGCTCTGTCACATGTATGATGGCCATCTTCACATTACAAATAATAGTGAGGCACCAGAACCTGTCAAACGCTGAAAACAAGTAGCTTCTGGGTGGCAGATGCCATTATGCTCATTTAACCAGACACATGGCTGAAGAGAGTAATCCATTACATCTTTTTCTTTGGCCTGTAACACTGAGGAGTAGTGGACTGTAGCGTAGAGTTTACATCCACTGCAACTGCAAACAGTACTTGATTGATCAATGTACACAGTCATATGTTGTCCCTGGAGAGAAAATTGTTTGTGGATTGTACACAGTTGTGTCCTATGTGCTTGTGCCAATAGGCAAAGCACATGAGTATGCACCACATTACATAACTACACAAACAATTACCCATCTACTGTGTCACACATGGCACAAACCTAGTCATCAGGAGGAGATGTCAGAACCTAAAACATTAACATCAACAATTCCCTCAGTAAAAAAGGCCAGATGGGGCGGAAGATCTATTTCGTATCTTGGCGCCAAATTGTGGAATTTGCTACCTTTGTCTTTACGCCAAACCGACCAGGAATTATCCTTTCGTCGACTATTGAAAACATGACTGTATTGATTTCTGCCCTATGAGAGAGTTGTGGAAGATTTGTGGAAGCTCTGGGCGGCTTTTGGGTAGCTTTGTGCTCTATAAATTCTATAACATAACATAACACGGCAATGTGACAGCAGGATTATGCCCTGTATTCACCCCCTTTTTTGCTCCTGTGCTCTCCTCAAACAACTACCAAGGTCTTGGTACGCCACCGCCAGATGCTTGACATTAGGGGGGGTCATGGCCCGATGCGCACTCTGCCCAAGTTGGGAGGACAGCCCCAGCTGGACCTCTATGATCTTCTGGGGCCAGCGTCTCAGGTCCTCTCACCTCTTATAACAGTGGGCGCTCTGATGACTATTGACCCTCAGGGTTTGCACCTTCCGGGCAACGGCTCTCTGTATTGCCTTCTTCTGAAGGGTATTGACCTGCATGGATGTAAAAGACAAACTATGAGAATACAATCAAAGGTTTTCACAAAAATGGTTGAGTCACACACGTTAGGAAAACCAAGCTAGAAAATTTCAATTTGTTAAAACACCACAAGTGTAAAGCACATAAGCCAATAAGTACAATAATATGACTACACACGTTTAGATGCATCTGCTCGGCTTGATAGAAATGGGGCCTCTAGTTGGCAGTGGTGTGCACCCTGCCAAGTAGGGACCCTCACTTTAGTCAGGGTAAGGGAGCCACACAGCTAAGATAACTACTGCTCAACCCCTTGGTACGTTAGTACGAGCAGTCAGGTTTATCAGGCAATGTGTAAAGTATTTGCGCACACACACACACACACACACACACACAGTGAAGAATCCAAAAAGGTACTCCACACCAGTTTAGAAAAATAAACAATGTATAAAACAAGACCAGAATGAAAAAAATCCAACATACACAAGCAAACATATCACTTTAAAAAAGTTGCAAAGAGTCTTAGGGGGTGATTCTGAGTTTGGCTGGCGGCGGGCGCCGCCATCCAAACGGGAACCGCCAGAATACCGCTGCGCGGTCAAAAGACCGCCGCAGTTATTCTGAGTTTCCTGCTGGACGGGCGGGCGACTGCCAGAAGGCCGCCCGCCCAGCGGGAAACCCCCTCCCACGAGGAAGCCGGCTCCGAATGGAGCCGGCGGAGTGGGAAGGGTGCGACGGGTGCAGTTGCACCCGTCGCGATTTTCAGTGTCTGCTATGCAGACACTGAAAATCTTAGTGGGGCCCTGTTAGTGGGCCCCTGCAGTGCCCATGCCATTGGCATGGGCACTGCAGGGGCCCCCAGGGGCCCCACAACACCCGTTACCGCCAGCCAGGTTCTGGCCGTCAAAACCGTCAGAACCAGGCTGGCGGTAAGGGGGTCAGAATCCCCATTCCCCAGGGCAGCGGGAAACCGGCGGGACACCGCCGATTTTCCGTTTCTGACCGCGGCTGTACCGCCACGGTCAGAATGCCCATGGGAGCACCGCCAGCCTGTTGGCGGTGCTCCCGCGGTCGTTGGCCCTGGCGGTCCAGGACCGCCAGGGTCAGAATGACCCCCTTAGTCTAAAAGAATCAATGGTTGTCTCTTTTTAACACACAGTACCTGTGATGCGTCAGAAACAAAGATGATGCGGCTTCAAAGAAGGTCAGGTGCTGGAAAACAAAGTGATGCATCGGTTCCTTACTTCGCAGGGGAGGTGATGTGTTGGTTCCTTACTGACAGGGGAGATGATGCGTCAAATCTCTTTCCACAGGAGAGCCTATGCATCGGTTCCTTACTGACAGGGGAGTTGATGCATTGGTTCTCTCCCCACAAGACTAGGGGCTTACTAGTAAATGAAATATGCCAGTGATGCCAATCATACCAATCATGGAGAAACCAATTAACAATATCATTTTAGACAGAGAGCACTTGCACTTTAGTACTGGCCACCAGTGGCAAAGTACCCAGAGTCCTAAAGCAAACAAAAACTAAATTCAGCAAGGATCAAAAATGGAGGTCAGAAGCCAAAAAGACTGGGGAAATCAAGCCAAGAGCTGACAGGTCTAACATGTGTCCCCCCCAGCTGAAAGTGGGGAGAAATACCCAACCTCATGGGAGTTCTCATCACTAAGGCAGAGGAACTTGGACAGACCATCAGCATTGGCGTGTTCTGTATCGGGGCGGTGTTCCACAGTAAAGTACATTCCCTGTAGGGACATTGACCACCTCAACAGTCTAAGATTCTCACCCCTCATCTGCATTAACCTTCAGAGGGTCCTTTGGTCTGTCTGAACCTGGAAGTGAGTCCCAAACAAGTAGGGTCGTAGCTTCTTCAGTGCCCAGCAAAAGCTTCACTTTCTATTGCGCTCCTCCTCTGTTCCCGGAAAAGTAACCTCCTACTAATGAAGGCTACTGGTTGATCTAGGCCCTCTTCATTAAGCTGTGAGAGCACAGCTCTGAGGCATCTGTCTGCACTACTAACTCTTTAGAGAAGTCAAGAGCCTGGAGCATGGGTGCTGTGCACATGGCCTCCTTCAGGGTGTCAAAAGCTGTCTGTCCAGGTCACCTGATGGGGCTGCTTCTTGGGAGTCAGCTCTGTCAAGGGGGCAACAAAGGTGCCAAACTCCTTGACAAATCTCCTGTAGTACTCGGTGAGACCTAAAAAGGCTCTCACCTCTGTCTGGGTTTTGGGGGGTGCCCAGCCAGAATAGTGTCAATTTTGGCTTTTAGGTGCGCCACCTGGCCATTCACTTCCTGGTTTCCCACTCCCCTGTAAGACTTGCGCTTAACATGAAGGGTCTCCCCAATGTCAATATCATGAGTACACCTTTGGGTGACTCCAGGGATGAGTGAAAACATAGAGGCAAACTGTCCCAGCAACTGGTGACAGTCCCTCTGGTATTCTAGGGCCAGAGTAGGGGGAAGTTCACACCCTCCTCTGACCCATCCTGTTCTTTGGCAGGCATGAGGCTGGGGAGAGGCTCACTCTCCTCTTCTACCCATCATCTGTGACCAAGAGCATGGTCAACTCAGACCTCTAAAAATGTGGCTTGAGGCGGTTTACGTGCAGGACCCTCAAAGGGTTCCTAGGAGTTTGCATGTCCACCAGGTAGGCAACATTACCCTTGCACTTCTTCACCACAAATGGCCCAGACCAATGGTCTTGGAGAGCAAGAAGCTCTACTGGGGCCATCACCCACACTTTCTGGCCAGGCTTAAACTCAACCAGAGTGGTATTCTAGTGACACCGATGTTTCATGTCCTCCTGGTTAACTTCCAGATTCTCCTAAGCGAGTTTCCAGAAGTGAGGTGTTTGGTTCCTGAAGGCCAGCATGTAATGGAATATACCTTGGGATCGCTTCTTAGGAGCTTGCTCCCACCCCTCCTTCACCAAACTGAGAACCCCTCTCACAGGGTGCCCATACAGATGTTCAAAATGGCTGACCCAACCCCCTTCTGCGGTAACTCCCTGTAGGCAAACAACAGGCATGGTAACAAGATGTCCCACTTATGCCTCATGGGTTCTGAAAGACCCATAATCATTCCCTTCCGGGTATGATTTAACCTCTCAACCTACTCATTGCTTTAAGGGTGGTAAGACGTGGTGAACTTGCAGGTAACACCACACACCTTTCACATGGCCTTCATGTACAGCGGCATGAAATTGGTTCCCCTTTCAGATACCACCTCCTTGGGGAATCCCGCATGGGTAAAGATCCCCATCAGTGCCCTGGTCACACTGGGCACAGTCACCGTCCTCAGAGGGATAGCTTTTGGATACCTGGTGGCATGGTCAGCCAAGACCAGGACAAACCCATTGCCCTTGGCTGTCTTGGGATACAAAGGCCCCAAAATGTCAATGCCCACCCGCTCAAAAGGGGTGCTCATGACAGGAACTTTTTGGAGAGGAGCCTTGTACCTCTTCCCAGATTGCCACTCGCCTGACAAGTCTGACAAGTCCTGCAAAACACATTTGAGTTCTTCCTCATTCGGGGCAAATAAAAGTGGATGAGAAGCCTGTCAAAGGTCTTGTCCTGCCCCAAATGACCTGCCAGTGGCACCTCATGAGCCATACCCAGTCGGAAGCATTTGAAACACTGGGGTACTACCAGTGCATGGGCTGCCCCGGCTCAGCAGCCTTAGGCTCGCTATACCGGAAATCATCCTCCTAGTAAATCAGGTGTGACCCAGAGGTGTAACTTGCTGCCTGTGCCTTAGCCTGCTTCCGAAGACCCTCAGGAGTTTAGCATGCTTTCTGCGCTGTGCTGACCTCCTCTCTGATGGGGCCCCCTTCCTGCTGCCAACGGGTCAGCTCAGGTAGGTCCCCCAGTTTGGCCACGTCTTCACTTGTAGGTTCTGGGGCGTCCCCTCAGGTTCAGCCTCCTCCTAGACCATGGGAATCTCAGGAGTGGGTTTCTCGTGCCCCTTCTTCTCCTTGTAGTCACCTGGGCCACTGTTTCAGGCATCAAGTCCTTCTGATCATCCCCTCTGGTGATCATACATGCCCACTCCGGCAATCCCAACATCTTCAAGTTGGACCTGAGCTCTCCCTCCCTCCAAGCAGTATGCTCCAGGTCGTTCCCTGGCAGACAGTCACTAGGCATGGATGGACTCACAGCTACCCCTAAAGAACCTGAGACCACTCCACCCCCAATTCAAAGGGAACCTGAGCTACCAAGCATTGGGCTCACGGTTTTCTACTGCTACAACTTGGTGGATCACATTAAGGACTACCTGATATTAAGTCACAAGGTGACAGCGGACTGTTGTCTTACTGGCTC
The DNA here is from genome assembly GCF_031143425.1 of Pleurodeles waltl. Taxonomy (NCBI): domain Eukaryota; kingdom Metazoa; phylum Chordata; class Amphibia; order Caudata; family Salamandridae; genus Pleurodeles; species Pleurodeles waltl. The sequence continues at coordinate 535,832,619 of NC_090445.1, read as the reverse complement.
CTGTGTCTCTCAGAGCCTCCACCTGCCTCCCATTGATGGTCACCCACTGCTTGTACTCTTAGTGTTGTCAGGCATGAAAGTTCTCTGGACCACCTCACCCTCACCCAGGGAGACTAGGGCTAACTTAGCTGGCTCCCCATCACTAACGGAGGCCAACTCCTCCCCAAGCACTACACTTGCCACCTCTAGTGCCTGCCCACCAGTGGGAGCTGTGTCCAATTTGGACACTTGGGACTCCCCTTGAACTGCCCGTCCTGATCACAGGCAAAATACTTGAGGGATCCCCTCCCTGCAGGCCAACCTGAAGGGAAGCAACTTTTCTTCTCAACCGAGGGTTGAGAATCCTTGCTCTGGGAACGAGTTTGGCGCCCCTTTGAGAACTCCTTACTTTTATCACCCCCCCTTCTTCTAATGGGGATCCTGCCCTCCCTTGGCTATGTCTACTACACACAATTTCCTTTGGACCCTGGTGCTGAGCCTGCGGTCTGCCTCCTTGGCAAGCTTCCTGGGGTCAGTAAGCTTGCTGTCAATCAAGTGCTGACACAGCTCTGGAAAACGACAACTAGCCAAGTGCTCTCATGCAATCAAATTGTACAGTCCTGATAGTCTGTTACCTCGCTGCCCTTCACCTAACCATCAAGTGCTCTGCAGAAAGGATCAATGTACTCCACCCACGTTTGTGACCCAAGTTTAGCACTGTCCCTAAAGTTGACACTGTAACTCTCTGGGGTGAAACCACACTACCTGGCCAGGGCGTCCTTCATGGAACAGTACCTCATCCTATCCTCTTCTTCTAAGACCAACAAGGTGTCCCTACCCTCCACTGAAAAATACTTCCACAGGCCTGCCCCCAATCTCTGTCAGGGATCCTCTGCATCCGCAGGGCCACCTCATACTCCCTGAACCACTGCTCAATGTTATCCGCAACAAAATCTTTTACCACATCTACGTTTATATGCACCTTTCCCTCAGACTGCACTGAAGAACTGCTGACACCATCTGTTGTGGACCTTCTCTTTAAGTCCAGCTCCTTTAAGCTCAGCTCAGCTCAGCTCTTGAGCTAAAAGCATTTTCTTTCCCTCTTTGGCAATTTTCTCTTTATCCACTGCAATTTTCTCTTTCTCTGTCTCCCTTTTGAACCGGGCCTGCTCCAGCTGAAGTTCCCTCTCTTGCTGCAGCTTGAACTTCTCCATTTCCATTTTCTGCCTAGCGTTCTCCTACCTGCCCTCTGGGGTCAGACCCTTTGAAGAAACAGTGCTACTTGCCCTGAAGGGTGCTCTTCCCCAGGCAGATTCTGTGGTGCCACAAAATCACTGTCACACTGTTCACCTTTTCCTGCTCACCATCCTTCCTGGTTGCCAACCAGGCCCTCAGCATATTTACCAGCTCCTCCTTTCTAGTGAGGCCTTTAAAAGAGCACCTGAAATATCTTCCAAATTTCTTGAGCTGAGGCACCTCGTAAGTCTCCAGCCTCTCCTGCTCAAACTCCACTTCTGCAACAACTGCTGATGACTCCTCAGACAGAGACTTGATTGTGGATCACAAAAGTTGCACAGTTCCAAAAAAGCACAAGGAATAAAGGCTAAAAAAAGAAAAAAAACAGTATGTGGTTTCGTATTAGTCTGCAATATGGAAGTAGTGTCCAAGTAGGGACCCTTACTCTTGTCAGGGTAAGGGAGACACACAGCTAAGATAACCCCTGCTCACCCCCTTGGTAGCTTGGAAAGAGCAGTCAGGCTTATCTCAGAGGCAATGTGCAAAGTATTTGTATACACACCCACACACCTGCACACACACAGTAAAACAGTGACAAAACCACAAAAGTAATCCACTCCAGTTTAGAAACATATTCAATATTTATCTGAATAAAATGACCAAAATGACAAAAGTCCAACATACACAAGCAAAAATATCATTTTTAAAAGGTTTCAAAGAATCTTAGTCCAGAGGAATCAATGGTTGTCTCTTTTTAACACACAGTACCTGCGATGCATCAAAAACAAAGACTATGCAGTGGCACCACTTGGCAAGTCAGGACTCTCAGCAGAAGGGTCCAGGCACTGGCAGATGAAGTCTTTGATGTCCCTGACACTTCTTAACAAGAGACAAGCTCAGTTCCAGCCCTTGGAGAATCTTGGAAAGCAGGATGTAGAAAGCAAAGTCCCATCCTTCACTCCCAGGACTGAAGCAGCAAGCAACAGGCCAGCACAACAAAGCAACATGCAGAGTGACAGTTCCTACTATAGCATCCAGCTCTTCTTCCTGGCAGAATGTCCTCAGTCCAGAAGTGTTTTGAAGTCGTGGTCCCAGAGGCCCAATACTTATACTCATTTCTGCCTTTGAACTAGGCAAACGTCAAAGAAAAGTCTTTGTAGTGCACAAGACCTTGCCTTTCCTGACATGGCCCCAGACACAATCCAAGGGGTTGGATACTGCTTTGTGTAAGGGCAGACACAGCCCTATTGAGGTGCAAGTGTCAACTCCTCCCACCACTATAGCCCAGGAAGACCCATCAGGATATACAGGGCACACCTCACCTCCCTTTGTGTGACTGTCTCAAGTGAGTTCTCAACCAGCCTAACTGTCGTCCTGACACAAACGTGTATTCCACAACCAGGCAGAGGCAGAGAATGGTTAAGCAAGAAGATTCCCACTTTCTAAAAGTGGCATTTCAAACTTACTATTTAAAACCAACTTCTCCAAAAAATGTATTTTTAAATTGTGAGTTCAGAGACCCCAAACTCCAAACCTCTATCTGCTTCCAATGGGAAATTACACTTAAAATATATTTCAAGGTAATCCCCATGTTAACCCATGGAGGAGATAGGCCTTGCAATAGTGAAAACCGAATTTGGCAGTATTTCACTGTCAGGGCATGTAAAGCACCTCAGTGCATGCCCTACCTTTTAACTACACTGCACCCTGCCCGTTGGGCTGCCTTGGGCCTACTTTGGGCCTACCTTAGGGGTGCCTTACCTGAAGTAAAGGTTGAAGTAAGGTTGAACTGGCAGTTCAAACTACAAACACAGACACAGGTCTGAGACATGTTTGTTTACAGGGCTACTCATTAGGATGGCACAATCAGTGCTGCAGGCCACTAGTAGCATGTGTTTTACAGGCCCTGGCCATACCTGTCTGGTGCACTATGCTAGGGACGTACTAGTAAATCAAATATGCCAATCACAGAGAAACCAATTACACATACCATTTTAGACAGAGAGCACTTGCACTTTAGCACTGGTCAGCAGTAATAAAGTGCCCAGAGTCCTAAAGCCAGCAAAAACAAAATTCAGCACAGGATCAAAACAGGAGATCAGAAGCCAAAAAGACAGGGGAAACAACACCAAGAACGGACAGGTCCAACACTGGTCATGGCCTACAATGACTAAGCAAGCCTACTCACATCAGGTAGACCATGTTTCAGCAACATGTTCTGTGATGTGAGCCACAATGAAATACTACACACATGTGTGGCTTCTGAAGGGTAAACTCCTGAGGCCTGACTGGGCCAACAGATTCACGCTCTGCGCGATTGGCTCACTGCATACAGTCCCGATAGGCACTGCCATAGTACAGACTTCACCTTTACACTTGAGTGACAATGAAGGGCCTGGCATTGTGGGTACAGAAAGTGTATTCCTTGTGCATGTGTGGACATGTGGCCTACCAAATGCAGAGTCATGCCACTTCAGGGGGTGGGTCCTGTGGTATGTACCTATTCCACTGAACTCACCTATGGACATATGTGTCTATCTCTCAGATATGGTATCCCGCAGACAAAGGTATGCATTGTACAGTTTCTGCTATGTGACCAAGCTACCGAGTCACATGTCGTGGCCTCCAAGGAATCAACACATTGTCTGCACTGTGGCACTGTCATCAGTACATTTAGCCAATACAGGACGAATATGACTTCTGTGAAGGTGACAACAGAACTGTGCGAGTAAGGGACCAGTCATGAGTCAAAGACACACACTGACAATGATGCTAAATGCACATATGGACTAGCTCATGCATGAACCTCAGTACCCATTCCTAATCTAGTCAATGTACTGAGGCAATCACTGAAAGTTTTGCCACTAGAACCTCATATTGGCCACACAACAGGATCTGATGGTGGTAATGGGGTGGGCACAGTGCCACAGTTGCATAGGCACAGTCACTCTACCTCAGCCTGGACTGTTTCCTATACTGAAAGATACATTTGACAGGCCCTGGTCTCTGCTGGCTGAGCATACAGAACCCACATACTCTCTATTTCCATCACTTCCATGCATGACTTTACATCTTGTGGCCAGCTGCAATTTAGCATGTGGCTTGTGTGGCAATCTGAAGGGCAGAGTTAGTCAGGATATGCCTTCCAGACTATATTTTGGCAAGGCCAGATGTGGGGTGAAAGATTTGTGGTACCATACACATTGCTTACAAGATCCTCAAACGACTCACACAAAATGCACACTGTCATATACACATGTTATCTAACATTTACAAACATCATGAAGAAAAAGATGTCAGTGGATGCAGTAAATTCTCCTTACCAAGATATGTACATCCAACACAAAGAAGATCTAGGACCCCAAAACACCTCACACAACACAATGTGTGAATTTAACTTATGTCACTGGCCACCAACACCTGCACCATGTACATCCCATTGGTGCCACACAGACTGCAACAACAGGGACACAAAGGTCTAACTGGCACACAAGGGCATATTGTGGCCTGGGAGGTGGGAAGATTCTTACCTTCTCCTCTGGTGAGCCATAGAGCTGTTCATACAGGGATAGGACCTCATCAACTAGCCTCTCTTGCTCCTCTGGAGAAAAAGCCAGGGGCCCTATCACCTACTGGACGTGGCATGATTGCTTCCATAGGCAGAAGACAGCAGCTCAAGTCATAGAGGTGTTGCTGGCAGCAGTGTCAGGAGTCAATTGAGTGAATCTGCAAAACATGGCAGTCACGTCCGCCAATTACGCGGTCGTCACCACCAGCGGACACAGCCGTTGGCCTGCAACTGCCACAGGCAAAAACGTTAACCTCTGACTGTGTCCCCCACTGTTGCAACCACCGTCCGCTCTGATGACTTCAGCTGGTGGTTGCAGGCAGTTCCTAATGTCCAGTAGAGCAAGTCAGGCATCTGCCATTTTGGCCTCCTGAAATGCTGTATTTGACTTCATAAATTGTGTTACATCTACATTATATGTTTGGTTGCGTCACAAACATTTTTATTCTGTCTTGTTATATAGGTTATTTTTCTCAACCACCATTGTAGTTTGCTGCAGGGCATAGATGGCATTTAACAGTGGTGCATGGGACACTGTAGCAGACTGTTTTTTTGTCAGTCAAAATATACAGTCACATTTCGAGGGGCAATTGTGTAGCATGTCTTTGAGTTATGTCAAAATCCATGTTGTGGACACATTTGACAACCATGAGGCTCACATTTGATTTTTGTGTAGTTGCCAGCTGTGATTTGTACTGGGTATTATGTCTATCCAGTGAGAAATGCTTTGTAACTTGATATTGTTGACATGTATCATGTTACTAGGGACACACTGACTAATATTACAAATCATGTCTTGTCACTCATAGGTACCCTTGAGAGGGAGGATGTGACAACCTCCTGTCTACCGTCCACTGCCAGACATTCAGATCATGCAAGAATGCCACGTTATACTGCTCTACCAACAGACTTTATAGTTTTGTCCCCCTCCCACACGTGGTGGGGGCCATTGATGGCACACATGTTGGCTTGGTGCCAATGCAGGCCACTGAACAAATTTATGGCAACAGAAATAACATGCACATCTATGGCAACAGAAAGAACATGCACGTTGTCTGTTTGGCGGATCTCTACATCTCACTTGTCTGTGCCTATTATCAGGGTTCAGCACATGATTCCTTCATAATGCAGAATAGCAGCATACCCCAGCTAATGTCACAAATGCACTAAGAGAGTGCCTGGCTCATTGGTAAGTCACGTCTTTCCTGATTGTGTGCGTGCAATGTCAGGTACTACAATCATGAAGTGAGGGAATCATTTTTGCACTACTGTTCCATTGCTTGACAGGAGACTCAGCACATCCAAACTGTCCTTGATTGTTATTGCCACTGAGAAATTCAACCACGCCAGGGGTAGTCTGCTTCAATCAGGCCCATGGAAGACCACAGTGGCCAGTGGAGTGGGCTTTTGGGCTCCTGAAGTCCATATTCCGCAGTGTGGACAGGACTGGTGGAGCCCTACTCTACTCACCCGGGAAAGTTTGTCAGATCAGTGTGGCATGCTGGACAACAGCGCCCTGTGGACGAATATCCGGTACACCCCAGAGGAGTGGGAGCCTGCAGTGCCACCAGGTGAGTATCCTGAAATGCCAAATTAGGTTAACAGTGGTGAAGAGGAGGAATTGACTTGTGGGCAGATCTCACCAACACCTACTTTTCATGAGTGTAAGTATGTCATGTTATGTCATGACTGTGACTGTACGATGAACTGTAGTTGTGAGAATGTGTGGAGTTGAATGTTTTGGAAACAGCTAGGGAGCTGGTACTCTGCAAACTTCAGCCAAAGGCTGCTTGATAAGATTGCTTTTCACACATTTGCACCTTGATGATTTTGCTTTGTTTGTGTTAGTTTCCTTGCAATGTACTTTATTTTCATTTGTCTGTTATGTGACTTGTGTCATAGGTATGGTTTCAAGCCTATGCTCATTGTTTTGTTCCTTGTACAGGTACCTTCACCACGGCATCTTTACTTGGGCATTTCAGAGTTGTGACATTGGCAGGTATCTGAGGCTGTTCTGACATACAAAGTGGACATGGACGGTTCCAGGTAATGTAGGTCGTTGAGTTTGGATGTATGAGACATGTCTAAGACACTTGGCACAGTAGTTGGGTGGAGGTACAGAAGTGCACATTGCACTGGTTTTGTGTCTTGTGGTGAGCCTGATTGCATCATTTGTGTCATCATGTGGTCTGAAGATATGTAGTCCTAACTTTTGAACAAGTTTTTTTCCCTTCACATTGGCCGAACACTCTTTTTGTATGACCTGTCTAGAGCTGTAGATGTGTTTCATCACTGCAGGCCACAGTGCCTGTGCCACAACACTGACATATGTTTGTGTCATACCACCATACGCATGGGAATTGAATTATGATGAGCCTATGATCAGGGACTGTTGTACTGCCATCTGTCTGTATCTTGGATTATGTGATGTTGGATTACTTTTGTGTGGTATGTGATAAGGCTCAAGCTGATGACATCAACCACTTTAATGTATGCCTATTCTGCTGCACAATGTCTGACAAATCCCTTCCTTCCGTGGTCTGGGGGTAGGTACATTGAAATATGTATTTTGATTCAGTATGAGTCACACATTCTTGTTCCAAAGAGTCCAGACATATTCACAGCCTACTTGCTGGAATAATATTTTTGGCTTGACCAGGCACTTGAATGATTTGTTGGTGTGTAATGTATGTAATCCAGAGCTGGGCACTGTGTACCTGTAACATAACACTGCTTGCGCAAGTAGCTTGTGTCTTCATCATATGGTTCACATGGTCTTACATCTCTACATAGCAAAATGTGAAAATTAAGCAAGCAGACAATGAGTTTGAGATGGGTGAATTTATTACAATGCTAATGTAGAACGTGAATTTGGGACATGAAGAAACAAAAAAGCAAATTGAAGGGGGTCAATCATAATGAATTAATTCATTGGAGTATATGCCACACCAATTGGGGTCCAAAATCCAGAGTACTCCTCCCATTGGAACTGGCAGGTGGTTGAGTATCAGTCAACAGAGTGAATGTGTGGCACACAAAGGAGGTCCTTTAGGAACCTCAAGGTCACTTGCTGGCAGTGGTGGGTATCCTGCTACCTGTATGTCCTGGATTCTTTGCTGGACATTCCCGCTTGTGTGAGGGTGGATCTGCTGCTACAGAGGCAGGGGCAGGTTCTTACTCTGGCAGATCCTCCCTTCCAGTAGCTGGCACTGATGTGGATGTGCCTGGTGTTGATGAGCCAAAGGAAGGGGAAAGCCCTGCTCAGGGTGGTGTGAATGTCCTCAGCACCCCTGTTAGGGAGGCCATGTTGTTATTGCAGGCCTCCATCTGCTCCTGCATGGCTCTGTGTATGTCTCTCTGTGGCTGCTTGATTTCCCAGAGTCCAGTTAGGACCTAGCCCACGCGCCTTGGGAGTGCTGATAGACCCCCGTGATGGAGCTGATGGTGTCCTGGCCAAGATCAGCCCAATGACCTCACTCTGCTGGCCCACAGCACCCCTCCCACACACCCTACCCCCATGGGTCTGTGCCCTTGCCACAGGGTTCCCTCACCAACTTGGTCCTGAACCCTCATTGTCCGAAGTGTTGTGCGGCAACACAGGATCCAAGACTGGGGGGGCACGAAATGGTAGACTGTGTTCAGTACACAGGTTGGGGTCAAATGGCTGCCTGTGATGTTGAGGCGACCTGCCTGGGAGGTGATGGTGTGGCCATAGTGAGACTCACTGTTGCCATCTGACCAGGTTGCCCATGTGGACCAGAAACCTCCTCTACATCCAGAAGTCCAGGAATGTCTTTTTCACTGAGAGCTTCATCCATTGGGGTAGTGGCGGTCTGTTCTGTGGCCTCTCTGTGCCCAGTGGCAGCTTGATCTGTTGATGTAAAATGTACAAGGTGCTGGTTGTATTGTGACATCTACCTCCAACGGTTTTGAGTTACAGTAAGCAGAGACCTTGTACAAAGTCAAGTTGCAGTTTACCCTATTGTGGCAAGTAACCATGGCATTCGGTGTATTGACATGCCGCGTGAAGCATGCCAATTCATTTGGACTCAGGTTCTGCTGATATGTTCATATCGTTAGCACTAGGGAGGATGGCCTGAAAATGCCATTTTGGCATCAGAGCAGGCAAAGCAGTTGCTAGGCAAGATGTGGCTTTGACCATTTAGAGGCCTAGTTGATTGTGATGCAATCAGACCCAGGACTTTGTTGTATATTTGACTGGAGTCATCATGTGCTTAGTGCAGTGTGAATGTGTCTACTGCCAATACCAATCTGGTGATGCATCTTGAGGCCTTATGAATACTTGTTATACACCGTGATTAAGGTGTCATTCCTGTCCTCCAATAATTCTTCTTGGGTTACCAAGTCAAGATGGAGCTATATTGACAGATAAGTTTGTGATTTGGGCATGAACTGTGCTTGATCAGACCCAGGTGAGTATAATTCATTTGATAGTTGACAAACAAAGGTGTTTTGACAAGTGGCCACTGTGATGGTGTTTGGAGTTGGAGTTACAGAACGTATTGGGCTTTGCAGTCATGGCACTGCCTCTACTTCCCACACTTTGCAAATAGTATCATCCCAGGTGAGTATACTACAATTGAGAGTTTCCCAATAGGGGTATTTGGGCAAGTGTACACTGGGCTGGTGGTTGCATTTAGAGACACAGGGCATTCCTGGCCTTAGCAGTCATTTCACTCCATCTTCGCTCCCTCTTTGTTCCACACTTGGCAAATGGGATCCTTCCAGGTGAGTACACTTATATTGAGAATTACCAAAAACAAGTGTACACTGGTCTGGTATTTGGAGGTAGTGAAACAGTGCCTCCTTGGAGTTGAAGTCAGACAACTCTCTCTAGTACACACACTTGACAAATAGTATCCCCCCAGGTGAGTAAACTTCAATTATGAGTTGCCAAACAGGGGTCTTTGGACAAGTGACCACTGGTCTGGTGTTTGGAGTTAATTAAACAGTTCCTTCTGGGAGTTGCAGTCAAAACAGTCTCTCTAGTACACACACTATACAAATGGGATCCCCCTAGGTGAGTACACTTTCTGTGTAAGTTCACTAACAGATCTACTGGGCCAAGAGGACACTGTGCTAGTGTTTAGAGTAATAGAAACAGGACCTGCTGGGAGGTGTAGTCATGTCACTCTGTCTACTACACACTCTACACACATGGCATCCTCCCATGTGAATACCCTTCAATTGAGAATTAACAAACAGGGGTATGTGGACAAGTGGCTACTGGTCACTCCCCACTCCGCCTTCTGCGCTCCATCCCGTTTTCCTTGCTGCGGCCTCTTTTTTTGCTTTTTTTCCCACCGCTGCTTCCCCTGCAGCCCTTCCCACCTCCCCCCTCCTTCTCACCATTCCTTGCTGCTGCCTCCTCATTTTGCTTTTTTCCCGCTGCTGCATCTCTTGCGGCCCTTCCCGCCTTCCCCCCCTTCTCACCGTTCCTTGCTGCTGCCTCCTTATTTTGCTTTTTTCCCACCGCTGCGTCCCCTGAAGCCCCACCCCCCTGCCATCTCATTCGCTAGGACCTCCCGCCTCCCAGCTGCCACTCCCACCATCCCTTCCTCCCTCCCCTCCTCAACGACTGCACCGACCGCCTTGCTGCACTAAGAAAACTCTCCAACAACCACATCAACAAAAAAGCCACCTGGTTCACCGACGACCTCCAAGCCTCCAATCGCCACTGCCGAAAACTCAAGCAAATATGGCTACTCGAACGCACTCTAGACAACCACACAGCACTCAAGGATGCCACACGCAAACACCACCAATTCATCAGGCTAGCAAAAAGATCCTCCTTCAAAACCCGCCTAGAAAACAATGCCCACGACTGCAAAGAACTTTTCAGCATCGTAAAAGAACTCTCCAACCCAAACGCCACCGTCAACGACATCACCCCCTCCCAAGAACTATGCGACGCCCTGGCAACCACCTTCCACCCACAAATCACGGACATCCACAGCAGCTTCAACTCCCCTCACACTACAGACCCCAAGGACCTGAAAAACTTCTGGCCCATCTCTCTGCTCCCTTAACCGGCGAAGGTCATCGAGAAAATCGTCAACACTCAGCTCAATCAATACCTTGAAGACAGCAACATCCTCGACCCCTCCCAGTCCGGCTTCAGACGCAACCACAGCACCAAAACCGTCTTCCTCGCCGCCACAGACGACATCAGAAACCACCTCGACAATGGAGAAACATCAGCCCTCATCCTCCTAGACCTATCAGCCGCCTTTGACACCGTCTGTCACCACACCCTAAAATCCCACCTCCACGCAGCAGGAATTCAGGACCAAGCCCTCGAATGGACCACATCCTTCCTCACCGGCAGAACCCAAAGAGTCCGCCTCCCCCGTACCAATCCAGAGCCTTCAAGATCATCTGCGGCGTACCCCAGGGCTCATCCCTCAGCCTGACGCGGTTAAACATCTACATGGCCCCCCTCGCACAAGTGGCCCGCTAGCACAACCTCAACATCATCTCCTACGCAGACGACACCCAACTCATCCTCTCCCTCACCAAGGACCCGCACAGTGCCAAAACCAACCTCCACGAGGGACTAAAAGCCATTGTCGACTGGATGAGAGACAGCCGGCTAAAACTGAACTCGGACAAAACAGAGGTCCTCATCCTCGGGCGCATTCCCTCCACCTGGGACAACTCATGGTGGCCGTCCATGCTGGATCCCCCACCGACACCCAGGGACAGCGCACGAAACCTCGGCTTCACCCACGACTCCTCACTCTCCATGTCAAACCAGGTCAGTGCCATCTCCTCCTCCTGCTACAACACCATCTGCATGCTTCGCAGAGTTGCAAATAGATCCCATCCGAAACAAGAAAAACAGTAACCCAGGCCCTCGTCAGCAGCAGACTCGACTATGGCAACGCCCTCTACACCGGTATCTCATCCAAACTCCTCCAACGTCTCCAATGCATCCAAAACGCCTCTGCCCGACTCATCCTCAACATCCCTCGCCACTGCCACATCACCCCCCCCCTAAGAGACCTTCACTGGCTCCCCGTCAACAAGAGGATCACCTTCAAGCTCCTCACCCACGCACACAAGGCACTCCACAACACCGGACCATCATACCTGAACAACAGACTCAGCTTCTACACCCCCACCTGACATTTCCGCTCCGCTAACCTCACCCTCGCCTCCATCCCCTGCATCCGACGCAAATCTTCCGGCGGCAGATCATTCTCGTACCTCGCCGCCAAGACCTGGAACACCCTCCCACCGGATTTACAACAGACCCAGGACCTTCTTTCCTTCCTCAAGACTTGGCTCTTCGAGCAGTAGCAACACGGGTATGTAGTGCGCTTTACAAATTGTCTGATTGATTGATTGATTGATTGGTCTGGTGTTTGGAGTTGCTGAAACAGTGCCTCCTGTGAGTTGTAGTTAGGTAACTTTCTGTACTACAGACACTATACAAATGTTGTGTTTTACATATCTGTATGCAGATTGCATTTGGGTTTGGGCATACATTTACCTATTGAGACATACCATGAGTCCTGTTATCATTTATGTTCGTAGGGTACAAAAACAAGACAGTGGGCAAAGCTGTAACTTACCAGTCTCCACTACCGCAGGTATTCCTGTCAAGCCCTCAGGGTGCTGAATGGCCAAGACCATCTCCTCCCAGGGAAGGAATTGTAATGGGGCACTGGGAGCGCCACTGCCAGTCTTTCTGGCCTGCAGCTGATGCTTACAGACTAGGGAATGGACCTTGCCCCTGAGGTCGTTCCCTCTCTTCATGATGGCCTCTTTTGTGCGCAGGGTGGTGCCTACAGCATTGACTCTATTAACGATCCTGTCCCACATTTCCATTTTCCTACTGAGAGAAGTATGCTGGACTTGTGCTCCAAACAATAGTGGTTCTGCTTTTACGATTTCACCCACCATGACTCTTAAATCATCTTCTGAAAAATGAGCATTTTTCAACTGTGACATGGTGGAACAAAAGAAAACGTGTGACAGTGACTTACTAAACAGGGGACGTGCAAACAGGTGTGACTGGACAAAAGTGTGTGGAGCGTATTGTTTGTGATTGTGAAAAAGTAGGGTGCCTGAGACATGTAGGGTATGGGAAATAAGGTGCTCTGGCTTCAGTGTTTGGCTTTGAAAATGCAGAGGATTGTGGTCTGTGAAGGGGTGTGCTTTATAGTGTCCTTTGCAGGTGTTTCAACTGCGGCAATGTGTGCCAGCTGTGTTGTTTTCAAATCATTCCAGTGTGCAGTTGTGGATGACTTTTCTGACTGCGAACCGCCATGTTTCAGACTGCCACTGGCTGACTGCCATGAAAGGTCTGCCACGGCGAGTTTGTGCTTGTAATATTCTTGGTAGTTGGCCACAGTGCTGTTGGTGCTGTAGGTCGGACCACCTATTTCCAGCCTGCTGCACCGCTGACGGACTGCCATTTTTGCTTGCCGATCGACAGTCCTGCCTGTATAACTCGTAACAGGGTGGTCTGAAAGACTGCCAGCATGGCCGTCTTTTTAGACCGGCAACATGGTAGTCTGGCGGTCCAACCGCTAAGCTCATAATGAGGCCCATAGCGTTGAGAGGAGGTGGGACTACTTACTTAAGCCATGTCCATCAGGCATACCTACATGGACACACAAAGTTCTGTCTAACTATTGGAACTATAAAATGCAAGAAATGTGTGTTGGGTGCATGATTGTGTGCAAGTCTGATTGTATCATGCAATACCATGAAATATGTCTGATTTCCACATAGTCTACAGAAATATTGATTTGAGTCAAAATGTTACACGTTTATAGATATTGTGTACTTTTGAGGCCACATTTGTCAAGCTCAAATGGCACCAGCTCATAAAAGAATGGGATACACTTGTCATCAACACAATTAACCTAATCCTATTTGACAGTGACCTCCCTCAAACTTTATCATATGTACATAGATATAGGTCCTCATTATGACATCGGCGGGCGGCGGAGGCCGCCCACCAATGTCATCCCGCCATCAGGCCGTCTGTGCGGCTTGAACCTTGCCTGCCCTATTATGGCTTCTCAGCTGGGCCGGTGGGGGGAAACAGAATTTCCACCCGCCGGCCCAGCAGGGAACAGGACCTTACATTGCAGCTGGCTCCTAATCGAGCCAGCAGTGCAGCGGGTGCAGCAGCACCCTTTGCGCAATCCACTGCCCGTAATTCGGGCAGTGGAATGCACATTGGGGCTGTGCATGGGGGCCCCTGCCAAGTACATGGGCAGTGTAGAGCCTCTCCAGGCACTCATACCGCCAGCCTCTCCATGACGGTGTTTACCACTATGGACAGGTTGGGGGATGGGGACTCATAATCCCCAGGGCAGTGCTGCTTTGGCGGATTACAACCGCCGGGACCGCCAGGCTGCAGGCTGGTGGCAGCCTAGTGGTGTCGGCGGTTTGACCGCGGCGGCTCCACCACGGTCATAATGTTGTGGTCGGACCGCCACTTTGGCAGTGGTCGGACCGCGACCGTGACCCTGACGGTCTAGTAACCACCAGGGTCATAATGACCCCATAGTGTCTTACATGGAACAACCATGCTGCATCATCACATAGATCACATTATTGTTGAATTGGCTACGCGGCACATTACATCTGGGATGGATAACTACATGTATAACGTCATTTGTAACAGTACAAGACAAGATGCAAAAAACACTTGACATGCTTAGATGTTAAATTAAAGTTTCAAAGAGAGCACAGGATTGACGTCCAGCCAGACCTTCGCTAGCACCCTCCTCTGCAATGGGGTGAGTAGGGAATGCCTGTAGTATGACTGGAAGTCTCAGAATGACAGAGGTCATGATGTTCTACTAGCCGAGGTTCACCCAGTGCTTGCAGCAATTCTTGCTTTTTCTGGTGTATTTATGACTTCAGAAGGCTCTTTGGCAATCTCAGTGTAGATTGCCAGGTGTGCATTGTGCTTAGCTCTGTGTCATGCCCTACCCCCACCCTCCAGGAGCTGAAGGTAGCTTTCGAAGACCCCCCCCCCTGAAGGTGTCTCCTTCTTTTTGCACACAGTTGGGGTGCTCTCATAGCGCGACAAAATCATCAGCAAGATGAAGATGTATATTGTTCGGTTAGAACAGTTCAGGAATGGCCATTTCTGCACTTCCTTTATACAACTTCCTGTTAGTCTTGGGTGGCAGAATCCCACTTCCACTATGAAGCACTACACTGTGAAGAGCAGGAAAAAGATGGAGGGTGAAGGAAGGGGGAATGGAACATCATGCACTGTGGTCATACGACAAGGTACTATCCAATGAAGTATCCAGCAACTTATTGTATGATACTTACAAAAAAGATCAAGTTGCAAAGCACTTCCTACAGAAATCTGTGTGTCACCTGCTGTTTACAGGTTTGAGTGATCATAGACTATCTTAGTGGGTTAATGTGTCTGCTTCAAAGCATTGCTGTAACTTGTAGAGTACGTGTTTGAATCCTAATAATATATGACAGTGGTTTGCAGCATTTTAAAGAGATCAGAACATAACCTGCAGTGCACAAGTTCATATAATGAATTATGTGCTTGCTGCAGACATCTAACATTAGTAGGGTTGACATGGAGTGGGATGTAGGTCAAGTGACAATATGCTCCCATCCTGCATTCGTGTCTAGGATCACACTTGTAGGGAAGTGATATCTTGCCGGTACTGCTTCCCTAGAAACAAAAAAGGCAGTGAGCCACTGCCTGTTTATCCTCTTTGTCCTGATAAAATTTATTGACTTGGTGAAAAATGGTGGTGTTTTTTTTTAATGTTGCCAGGCTGTATGTGATTGGTTGATGGAGTCATGGGTTCCACGTGATGATGTGACTAGTGGAGTCAATGTTCATTATTCCCCACCCATGCATTAACAAGTGTGTTCAATGGGAACTGTCTCTTGGCACTATGGGCCTCATTACAACATTGGTGGGCGGCAACCGCTGCCCACTAAGTTGTAATCACCGTGCAGCCGCCAATGCGGCCCGACTCCCGCGGTTCCCATTATGACATCCCCGCTGGGCCGCAACATGGGAGCCGGCTCCAAATGGAGCAGGCGGTATGGCGGCCGTGTGACAGGTGCAGTTGCACCCGTCGCGCTTTTCACTGTCTGCCGTGCAGACAGTGAAAAGCTGTGTGGGGCTGTGCAATGGGGGCCCTGCACTGCCCATGCCAAAGACATGGGCAGTGCAGGGGCCCCCAGGGGCCCTGGGCCTCCCCTTTCCGCCAGCCTTTCCATGGCGGTTCCTACCATGGCTTTCCATGGAAAGGCTGGCGGGAAGGGGAGTCATAATCCCCTGCAGCGCTGCAAGCAGCACTGACCTGGAGGATTAAAACCGGCGGGACCAACGTAGTGGAAAACCGCCTGTCCCGGCGGTGCGACCGTGGTGCGAACGCGACGCTTCCGCCGCGGTTGTAATATGCAAGTTTGTACCGCCAGCCTGTTGGCGGTACAACCTCCAAAACAGCCCTGGCGGTCTTTGACCGCCAGGGTTGTAATGATGGCCTATATGTATTTCACTCTGTCTGAAGTGGTAATTTCTCTCAATAGCTTTGCCAGGGGCTCTATCGCGAGTGTGAAGAGCAACGGGGACAGTGGGCACCCTTGGCGGGGGCCCCGATAGATGGGGAACGAGTCCGAGATCACCCCATTTACCTGGACTCGGGCAGTCGGGTTACAGTAGAGGAGCTTCACCAGGCCACGGAATTTTGGCCCAAATCCGTTACTTAGCAGGACGTGATCCAAGTAGGACCAATCCACGGTATCAAAAGCTTTCTCGAAGTCCAGCAAGAGGAGAGCCAAGGGAGACCGGGCTAGGGCCTCGCAGTGGGCTAGGGCTACATGCAGGCGCCTGATGCAGTGTCTTGTACTTCGTGTGGGCATAAACCTGCACTGGTCAGGGTGTACCAGTGAGGGAAGCGCCACTCTTAGCCTAGTGGCAAGAATCGTAGATAAACCCTCAGTGTTTAAGAGAGAGATGGGACGGTACGCCAAGAAGTTGTGACGGAGGTTGGGTCTTGGGGATCACCACGATAGTGGCCTGGTCGATCCCAGAAGGGAAACATATTTAGCAAGTGAGGCCCAGGATATCTCCGCATCTACTGTATATCTCTGCCGGGAAGCCGTCTGGGCCGGGTGTCTTACCTAGTGACAGTTTAGCTATCGCACCACTGATCTCTACAAGGCTTAAGGCCTCGTCCAGGCTTTCCCTGGTCACTTGTGAAATCTTTGGGAGGACAATGTCATCCAGGAGATGGGACTCCCTTTCGGCCAGTGGCCGGGGGCCTTCTGCATCTAGTCCTGCATAGTAGGAGGCAAAGCTCTGCGCTATGTCGTCTGGCGTCCTGGAAAGAGTTCCTGATTCATCGGCTATTTCAGAGATAATTCTATCTGCTAGCGGCTGAGTGGCTAGCCAGTGTAGGAGTTTCCCATTCTTGTCCCCCCCAACCGTACACCCGGGCTGCTGATGCTCGCCAGAGATGTTTTGCAGTTTCTAGCAGTAAATGTCTAATCTCATCTTTGACCATGGGGAGTTGCCTCGAAATGGAGGCTGAGGTGGAGGCCGCATGACGGCCCTCAAGTCGCAACGCCCTAGCCTCAAGTTCTGACACCCGCAAGTTGCGTGTGCATTCCCGTATGCGAAGGAGGTGCTTGGCGTGTCCCTGGAGGGTAGCCTTACATGCAGCCCAAACCGTGCCCGGCGATTGCACTGACCCTAAGTTTTGCTCGAGGTATTGAATAAGATGGTCTCTAACCGCTAGGGTGTACTCACTGTCCTGCAGGTGCCAAGATTTCAAGCGCCATATCAGTTGCTGGGCCGGGACCGCACCTCACAACCAAATTTGTATTGGTGTGTGGTCTGAGACCCTGTGCAGCAGTATCTCAGCCCCGGTGACACTGGCGATGTCTAACGCTGGCATGAACACGAGGTCAATTCTAGCATGTCTGGTGGGCTGCTGATGTGTGCGTGTATTGTCGCGTCCTGGGGTGTCAGATTCTCCAGACCTCACACAGGCCAAGGCTCTCAGCCCAGCCACTCAAGCTCGATGCCCGGCAGGAACGGCTGGCGGATACGGTACCCGAAACATCTAGCCTGGGGTCTAGGACAGAGTTGAAGTCTCCCCCTATTAGAGTAGTCCCCTGGGGGAGTCCCGACAGCACCTGGCGGAGTGAGAGTAAGAAGTTATCAAACGCAGTTGGGGGGACGTAGGCACTTACAATGTTAATCGGCAACCCGTGGAGTGAACCAGTCACTACGACGAATTGTCCTTGTGGATCGGACTGGGTGGCAGTAACCACCATGGGCAATAAACAATGGAGTAGAATAGCCACCCCCTGGAGCCCCTCGAGAATCCCGCGCGGTAGACCTTGTCATAGCCTCCTCGGTCAAGCATGGGGCATTTGGTGCCAAGCAGAGGGGTCTCCTGTAATAAAACTACTGAGGGGGCGTATTTGCAAAGCGTGTTAAACACTGCGGGCCTTTTGATCTTGTCTAGGAGTCCATTCACATTCCATGAAAGGGCTTGTGTCAGTGAAGGCCACACGTGGAGTACAGTGGTATAGTGGAATGTCGAGAGCCTGTCAATGGGCCTAGAGGCGACCGTCTCGGACAAAGGGATAAATTAAAAGAACAATAAAGGAACCTTATTGAAACAACGTTGCTTAACCCCTCAATGAACTTCCCACCTCCCAACCGCCCCCCACCCCATACTTCTACCCCAGAAGCATCTGTCGCCCAACAACCCAACCAGAACAACACAGCCAGATGGACCCCTCCATTCAGACGGATCATCTGCAATCAGTAGATGGAAGCCAAAGACTATAGGTGGTAAACAATAAGCAGAAAGCATTAAACAGTAGGTAAGACCCCGCTCTAATCCGCACATGTTTGTGCTAGGCGGTATCAGTCATCCCTGAGGTACATCAGGGAAGAGCCGTGTCTCCACAGTCAGCCGAGTGTAGGAGTTTGACTCAGGCGATCCCCTTCCATCGCACATGCTGGGTCCCGCATCTCTGAGGTATCTCTAGGATCCCTTTCTGTTTGGGGGCCGGATCTTAGCCTCACGTCCTCGTCTACAGGGCTATTGGGCCCCCCTGTCTCCCACGTCGGGACCCAGTGCGCTTTCGTCCTCTTCGTGCACCTGTTCGGGATGCGGAGCCACGCCCCAGAGAGCCCCCTACCGGTCCAGGAGGGCCCCTCCGAGCCCCGATGCCTTCCTCTGTCAGCCAGTCCCATGCCTCCTCTGGAGACTCAAAGAAGTAGGCCTTTCCACCCATAAGGACTTTCAGGGGCGCGGGAAAGAGGAGCATGTACAAAAGTTGCATCGCCCTGAGCTTTTGCTTGACGTGCTCATACGACCGGCGTCGGGTTTGGACCTCTTGAGTGTAGTCTGTAAATATCAGAATTTTGTGGTTGTCCCAGTGGAGGTCGGTGCAACGCCTGGTTTCCTTAAGGATATTGTCACGGTCCTTGAAGTTCAAGAAACGTGCGATCGTCGGTCTTTTCGGGCCACCCGGGGGGGCCGCGGGGCCAGGACCCTGTGTGCTCGCTCAATTGCAAACCAAGGTGAAAGAGTTTGTTCTGGCATCCAGGATTTGATCCAGTGCTCTAGGAACTCAGGGGCCCGGTTTTCTTCTGCTATTACGTCTGGAGTGGTTTTCCGCATCTTCAGCGCGGCGGTGCAGTTTGCCAGTTCGAGTTTGCAGTTGGGCCACCTTGTTCCTGAGATCCGCTAGGTCGTCTTCTGTTCGAGAGACACGACCCTCCACCTCCGTGATTCGGCCCACTGCATTTCTGAGATCTTGCCTTATAAAGCCCATGCCCTCTCGCACTTCCCGATCTTGGTTTCTACGGCTAGTTGCGATGACTGCATAGCCTGAAAGATGAAATTCACCCCATCCCGGGCGGGTCCCCCAGACGCCATGTCTCCTTCACTCCGGGAGGTTGACGGCGTGGTAAATTGGTCAATCCTCTGTTGGGACGCCGGGGCTGTCTGGCAGATCTGTCCTTGCCCATTTTGCACGAGCCATCAGACGGGGTCCCCACTGTGCCGCACGTCGATCACACCTGGGCCCCTGACCATACAGTGCCTCCTTTGTTTTCACTGATTCTCAGAAGGGACATCTCCCGGGGGGGAGCCCCCGCTCAGTCAGACAGTCTCTATGAAAATCCTCTGGTCTGCATTTCCATGCAGTGGGCCTCCACCTATGGGGCTTGTCTCCTGGTACGCCATGACAGCGCTCCCAGGCAAAGCGGCGGGTACCCGGGCAGTCCCTCTCTGGTCCAAGGGGCAGCTGACTTGGCCCCGCCTCACCCGATTCCAAACACAACTGGCCAGTCTCGCCAGGGGCCCTTCACTCCAGGAGACCGCTGTGGTTATGTTGCTCCCCTGAGGAGGGGTCCTCTGGAGGCGGAGTGCTCATATCCGCCGTTGTCTAAGACCTGGCCCCTCAGGCAGCAGGCCCAAAGCCACATGTCACATCCGCTGCCTCAGTGCCCCCGCTCCTTCTCGGCTCCTCCGGGGCCCCGGCCGTGTCTCCGGCTCTGGGGCCCAGGCAAGTCGTCGCCCCACTCACCTCCTTTGGCAAGTCAGCTACGGACCCTTCAGTTGTTAGGGAGGACTAGGGCCCCCCACGGCTCATTTGTTCCTCATCGCCGCAGGGGCCCAGTCTCACCCGAGGCTTCAATCGCCCGGATCGGCACAATCGCCGATTCACGGGCCCTCCACACACCATGCGTCGAGCCCTTCAGCCGCCGATTGTCGCAGCGCAGCGGGCAGGGCCAGCTCGTGCGCTTCCACTTCTTCCCCCAGTGGGGGGGCCGAACCTCTGGCCCCACGGCCTGGGACCAATTTTCCAGCCCCGGGGGACCACCACCACCGCACGTCATGTCATCGATTCTCGGGCCGGCTCCCCGAGTCCAAAGGGCCGGTACGAGGTTGGCGGGCCCCGCCTCGCAGGGTGCCGCTGCCGCAGCCCCACAGGGCTCATCTGGATCGCCGGGCCCGACCAATAGCCCCCTCCAGCCCAATAAGTGCCTCTCCAGATCAGCGTGTTCAATCCAGGCAGCGGCGCTGCGGCTAGGAGCGCGGGGAGTGGCCTCAGCTCCCGGCCGCCATTTTCTGGCCGCCGATCCGGGCCCGATCACTTGCAGGTGTGCGATCACCGTTGCATCACGCTCACTAGGGTCGCCGGGTTTCCAGCTGGCCAAGGAACTTGCAGGAGCAATCGGGGGTGAATACTGGAACGGGATGGCAAAGGCTTCAGCGGGTGGATGACGGAGGGGTCCGGAGCACTCTTAGAGTGTGACCGCCATCTTGACGCCCGAAGCCACACCGCTAATGCAACTTTATTACAGATATTGTGTGATGTCACAATGACTGAAGTTACAGCTAGCAGACAATATTGAAGGCGCGTCACTGAGTAGAATTATGACTATTCTGAACCTGACATACAAATCATTAATGCATTTACCAAACATTCAATTTTCTAAATCACATACATAGCAACTACAAAAAAGCACAGTGCAAAGTTCAAAAGACATATTATGAGTCATAAATCACTGTACCATCAGGTAAAATCCACTTAGTGACTGATTGTGATTCAGTAGGAGGAGGAATCTTAAAGGGGTACCCCTCATCGTTCATTTCACTGGTTATATGTATCAATGGGCTCCTATAGAGAATGGTATCATTTTTGCAAAGTGTAAACTTTGCAAGCGGAGGAGCGTCCATCGTGTGAATGTGTGCATTTGGTCCTGGGAGAGAAAACTGTTGTCATGGAGACCACTGCACACAGCCTTCAATGTGATTCACTGAAGACTAACGTTTACTTTTGAAAGCGGTATCTGTCCCATTTAAGGAACAAGTGCTCTTTGAATAAAATCAGTAAGTGAGAATGCAGGAATATAGGTCTACTGTCCCGCGCAGGCCTCAATCCCTATATGCACCGACATTTACTGGGAGTCTCATAAGTACTCTTGCCTCATAACAGGAGTTTTTGTGGCTTCCTGTGAGCCGCAGCGCAAATTGAAGATGGGGTTAAAACGTGGTTGGTAATCAAAAAACACTAACCTACCATGAACTGACCTTCTTTAGCAGGAAGGCATTTATGTGAATTTTTTCCATAGCTAGACTACACAAAAGCTGGGACATAGTGGGAATTTTTCCAGTCGCTCTGAAGTACAGATGTTTTTGAAAATGACTAACAGTAAAAATTGCGTAAAATGTGCTCTTGACACAATTTAGTAGCTAAAAATGAGTGTGTTTAATTTTGCACTAGAGATTCTTAATTTTACATATCTACAACCATAGTATCGCTCTCTCATATGAAAGAGCAAGATGTCACAAATACAAGGTTACATATGTGACCATGAATAATAAGCAATAAAAAAACTTGCAAGTTACATCATTGGTATATGACTTTCAAAAGGAAGGTGGCTGTCAGCATCCTTCTTCATTTCGGTTAGGGACCTTATCACTGGCTTTCAGTATCCATTTAATGTACAACAGAAAGTCCATTGTCCCATATTTAGTATACGTTTGCAGTTTGGCACTGTAATATGGTAGTGCCCCAGGGGTGCAACGGGCATGTGTGCCTACTTCATGCGCCTACATGGCATGTTGCTATGACAGTGACACAGATGTTTTGTGTGGCCCCTTTTGTAACCCTGATAGCGCTGGCACACATGTGGTGCCAATGCTATTGTGAGAGGGTGTCATTGGTATGAGAGCACAGCCCCATGCAAAGAGAGAAATACATTGGCTCTGCATTCATGGCATATTACAGACACGGTGCAGAGGAAAAAATCCCCTTAGGAGGCACACTGACTCTGCGCCACAAAAAGTCGGCACTCTGTGAGTGCACCCCCTAAGGGCAACCCTATTATAGGATGAAAAGGGTCCAATGGACCCCAAGACATCCTACTGTAGGCAGGTGCATCACTCCTTCCACCCTTCTGCAAGGGGATCTCTAAAAGCTTTTAAAAGTGCAGGCAGGTTGCCGCCTGCAAAGAGAAATATGGAATTGGTCATCACACAGTGCACCTGCCTGCAAGGGGATCTCTAACCCCTCTTTAAAGTGCAGATGGGCTTCCATCTGCACTGAGAAATACAGAATGGCTTTGAAGCACTTGCTCCATATTTCAATTAAATGTGCTGCCCCCAGGCAAGCACAAGTTCGTGGCTACCCTTATGGCAACACACTCGTCATAATAGGACACAGCTTCCCTGTTTGTGCCCGGCACACCTGTTTAAAGGTGTACCATGGAGAAAACAGGGAAAGTGTGCCATATTTGTATACAGGCCCAGGACTTTCTAATGAATCTGCTGCATCATTAAGGACATCACTGGTCCTCGTTTTATATGGTGTATGGGGGCAAAAAGGAATGAAGTGATCTAAGGTGTACTGTATAGTACTGGGGGATTACTATTGCACTTTCTTATCTCTTGTCAAGGTCCTATAGAACTTTACAGCAGGGGCTTAGCTTGGCCACTAAGACAGAGGGATGTGAGATTGAGATTTTCCAACATTCAAGCCGGGATATAATGTTAACATACATTATAGGACAAGCAGGGTGCCTGAGTGGGGCCGAAGGGGCAGTGTAAAAAAGAGGAATGAGGATTGAAAACACAATATTTTGTAAAATAACCACATTTTTTTAGGACTTTCACAATAAAGAGGGAGAGACTGTGTGTGTTTCTGTTTGTTTGCATATAAAAATTCCTGGTGAAATCTGACAAGACATTTCACAAATGCTGAATGAATGCACCTGTACCCAACTATATATCAGAAAATACATTTATTAGGAAGGTGTAACACCCTAAATGCTCCCACTGAAGCTGCACCCCTGCTTTCCAGGTAGTCGGTTGAGATATGGCTACATCTGCAGTGCATGTGTGGGATAAGGGTGTTGCTGACAGTCAGAACTATTCAAGCGGAGTTTTAATGTTATGTATGAGGCCTGGAAAATATGCTCCAGACTTGGGGTAGTAAGATGTACAATGCGACTTACGATTTTGGCTGTGAGGAATGAGTGGGAGGATGTGATCGCAAGCAGAACTGACAGACAAGTGCACTGATGTGACATTTGACTTCGTAGCATTCCGAATTCGGCAAAGGGCTGCTCATTATTTCTCTATGAATGTTTAAGTTACTTAAACTCTTTGGGTGTGTCTTCCAGAGTTTGCATGGATTTACTGAGAAGGATCTTTCAACTAGGCGAGCCTATTGATAAATAATGATTCTCAGGCATGGGCCATAGTTGATCTATGTATCTTTTTTGGTTTGAATACTTTTTATTAGATACTATTCATATGCAAAACGGTTCTGTTTTTAAAGTATAATATGGCCTGCGAATGGATAATCCTCAGAAGCATCAAGCAGAACAGTGTAATCAACATACTGAAATCATTTAGAAATCCCAAGAAAGAAAGAAGCCGTAAAAATCCAGTTCAGTTACATAACATAAGGGGAGCGAACACAATTAATTATACAGCATCAGGTAGACGGGCTCAAGACTGAACTATATGCCAAACTCCTAAACCAGAGTCCCATATATTGTCCTCATTAATAAGAAATTGGATAGCAGTTCCAGTGAGTGACAAACAAGGTAAAGCCAGGATAGCAAAGTTCAGCCTTCCTGGTTAAGGGGGGAAGGGTGATGGCCCATAATACCGTCAATAGCATTCAGTTGCTGGGAGGATAACAGTGATGAGGCCTCGAAAGGAATCAAATGTGTAGTACATTAAGATAAAAGTTTCAGAGAGGGGTCCCATATTTCTTGTTGGTTGATTGTTCAACTTATTGATCAATCTCTCAAAGGAAGCCATTTGTTCAACTGCTTCAGCCCAATCAGACATGGTTGGTGGGCATTCTAATTTCTGTTTCTGTAAAATGCACACCTTGGCAGTAGCAAGGGAGGAGACTAGCCCTTGTTTGGTGTAAGGTATGTTGTCCGATACTCCATCAGTATCATGCAGAAGGGCTAGTTCTATGGAGGGCCAAATAGTACAGTTGCCTGGGAGCCTCAATATCTCCCAGATACCATCCTCGAAGGTGTCAAGCAAGGGGCATGACCATAGAACGTGAGTCTATGGCCACACTTCCAGCAGGTAGCCATTAGAACTAGACCTGCTCTATGTAGCAGGGAAGGGCCAGTGTCATTGGAAGAGTATTTTAAAATAGCTCAGCTTTGCCTTCTCTTTACGAAGGCCACAGTCATGAACAGAGAGGAGTTGTTTCCATTCCCCTTCCGAGTAGCTTTTATTAGTGAGGGCGTACCAGCAACACCTCATAATGGGTCTTGTGCATTTGGAATAGATTCCTGTAATAAGCATACTATACAAACAATAGATCAGGAGTACCATTTGCATGATACTCATGGAGAGGCACTAGCCCCATAATACTTGAGTTTAGAAGTGAAATAACTCTTCAACTGGGAATATCTCCAGTGCTGATGTGGGCCTAGACTGAATTCTTCCTGAAGCATTGGGAAGTCTTTCATTGTGCCATTTGAGAAAAGATGAGTAAACTCTGTGATGCCCTATGAATCTAATCTGGCCAGGAGAAGGGAGCATTGTCTGTTATCAAATCAGCATTCAACCAAATGGGAGCCCTAAAATGGACAAAGCCATTGAGACCAAGATTATTATGAAAATACCTCAAAGCCAAGACAGATGGCAAGAGGATCAGTCTAGAAGATTCAATGGAAGTTGCATGCCCACTATAGATCACCTGTGTGCCTGATAGGCCATTCTGCCAATGCCTCTCAATCACGACCCACTGTGGTGTCTCCATGCCTGACCTGAAGTGATAAGCCAATTGTGACAATTGGTAGGCTACATAGTAGTACTCAACCTTGGAAAGTCTGAGCCTACTGGAAATAGGTTTCTACTTTGGTTGTATGACCTGAATTTATATTGTGAGACGTAAGGTTCTGTCCTATGGCTCACCCTTTTAATAGTCCTTTAAAAGATGTTCTTCTTGCCACTGGTAACAAGTGAAGTGCCTTGACAGTTGAAGTAATGTGGTCTTGTCTCTTTAAGTTGAATACTTGTCTGGCTGCTGAACTGTTTGTCGCTTGATGATTCATTTCTTGGTGGGTCCAATGTAGAGTTCATCTGTGTAGTTCAGACAAGATACCCCTAGAAGCAGAGGAGCCAATATCCTGTGTGATAGTCATATAGAAAGTCAACATATAAAATTAGTCTCTTTTTAATTTGTTGATTTGGCATTCAAGCAAGACATTTGGGTCCATAATTACTCCAAGGTTATTGACATTATTAGGCAAAGCCAGTGGCTGTCCCATTTTGTACGGTCAATAGGATGTTCAATTGTGATTTGGCCAGGCACCACAGGTAACATTTTCCATTTTAAAGGAGTTAGGTTGGAGGAGGTTCTCTTGAATTCATTGTTTAATTGCCATTGGGCACTTCTAAGTCCAGACGTCTTAACACTGGAGGCTTGTTCCACTTTTAAAATTATCTGACTACCATTATAATTGTTGCATACAAGACAGAATGATTTCACAAGGTCACCAACATGAACTAGATAGACATTAAAAAGTAGAAGTGCAATTGATAATCCCTGCGAGAAGCCTACTTGTACATTTTAGGGTGCAGACTTGAGTGGTGGTAGTGAAACAGTTTGTTATCTATCCTTAAGGTAGGATTTTATTCATTTTATCACCATTCTCTGGATACCTATGCCATAGAGTCTTTGGGCTAAGTTTTGTTAATCAACTGCATCAGGTATTCGTGAGAGGTCGAGTAGAAGTGCAACAGCCTCTCTGTGAGTGTCTACAGATGTGTTAAGGTCATCCAGATGGAGATTACTGCTGAATTATTATTTTTTCCCAACCTGAAACTCTTTTTTCTTGCTTATAGGAGACTGTGTTGTTTAACAAAGGAATAAATCTAGGAAAATTGTGCTTTTTTATTAGTATACATAAGAAGGGTCCTTTTGAAGTTGGTCTGTAATCTGCTGGACCAGCCTGGTAAAGTCCCTCTTTCCTTAGTATAGGTTTAACAAGGGACACTTTTAATTTGCAAGGAAGTTCACCTGTTGTTAGGGAGAAGTTGATGACCTCTCTTGTTGGGATGGTAGCAGAGGATACTAATGGAATGGTTTTGAAGATATTTGGAAATCATGCATCTCTTGGGAAATCTGCCAACTTTATGTATGTGTTTAGCTCAGTAAGCCCTTTTTCAGTTAGTAAAATGAAGGTTTTTCATTAGTGGCCATCAGTGTTGTATGGGAGGATTGAAATTGGTATTCACTTCTTGCCTTCAAGTGAGATAGAAGATTGGCAGCTTTTTCAATGAAGTGTGGTGCTAACACAGCACAGAGTTCCTGAGAGTATTTTACAATTCACTGGGAATGTATCAAAATTCATTGACTATTTTGAAAAGGTCTTTAGTGGGCATGACATCTCAGTGTTGTGGCACGTGTTGTGGGATTTGTTTTGCATTTTGAATGGCAGCCCTGTAGATCCTGCACTGAGTTATAATGAACACCAGGTCTAGTTGAAAGTCAACTCATAGGTTATAGATGGATGTGGTTTCTGTTTTTACTTGGAGTGCTAGCATTCCTAACAATTGCTTGTTGTTTGATCAGTGAGAGTTGCTTTATCGAATTTGTTTTGTCCTGTTGATTGTTGTCAAAGATGATGTTACGACAAGGGTATATAGTGCAGCTATCATGGTTTGCTGTCATTGGGGAAGAGTTATGGATTATGTGGGTGGATTCTGCTCATTTGCCCCTCTAGCGTTGATGTTGGATAGGTATTAATCTGACCTTGTCAATAATGTATTGTAGTGGAGGGCTTCGTGGAAGTCGGTCTTTTGCAGTTTCCCAAGGTCGATGCTGCTGCTTGCCTGGATATTGGGTAGCTATTTTCAGATATTAAGTTGTTGATTTTCTTTCTTGTTTCTTTGCTGAGCCTCAAGTGGTTGATAGATGGATTCCTCAGGTCCATGAGTTGCTCATTTGGTTCAGCTCTGGCCAGTGTGTTAGTAGAGGTGGTAAGCTAGGAGTTAGATCCAGTGTTTTTTTTACTGGGTTTGGAAAAGTTAGTGTGTTAGACGTATCAGAAGTTTTAATAGTGGTGTGGTTGAGGTATGATTGAAATCCAAGAGAGGGGTCCAAGAAGGTAGATAGGCACTTAAAGGACAGACGGACAAAAGATAGGAATAAATGTAGAGTTATTGTAAATGCCTTTGACAAGGGTTTAATTTAAACAGATAGTTGTTTAAGTTAGTAGCCGTGGCCTCCTTTGTTTAATTTAGTTGCTGTGATCTCCTTTGATGATGTATGTTGCAACTAGGGGCGTGAGTTATAGGAGGTAGGAGATAGTTCTTAATGATATTCTGTGATTTAAAGAGGTATAGCTCAAGAGCAGTACATGTTTGTTTTAGAGGATAGAGAGAGAAGTGAGAGGGAATTAGGCTGGTAAGTTGTGTTAGATATAATTTGTTGGTTGGTACTATTGAGTGGTGTGTGATGGCATGATGCCAGAAGATTGCTCTTCGGACTATGTTGCAATATCATGAGTGAGGGAGTTGATGATGGCAGGATGAGCTTGACTGGAGGAGGGAAGAGAGCTTGGTTTGGAAGGAGATTAGATAGTGAGGGTTAAGATATAGGGAGGTTCAAGTAAGAGCTGGCATCAAGAACGAACACCCAAAAGAAGGCATCTTGCTTGATATGATAACAAAATGATATCTAGCTTACAGAACTCTTAGTGATAAATAATTGCCATATCCTTTACTCAGATGTTGTTTCATCAAAGGCTGTGGCTATTGATCCTGGTGTGAATGAGAATTTGTGTGCCCTTCCCAAGCAGTCTAAACCAGGGCTCCCAGCTTGCGTAGATTCTCCTAATATTACAATTGCACTGATATATATATATTTGGCTAAGTCAGTGGATGTTTGTGTATTAATTGTGTTTGGCTTTCATACAGGAAAGCCTACGTCTACTTATTTAACTATTTTGCTATTTAAAGTATCGACCTGAATATTTAGTAAAAGTTGCTATTCAAAAAAGATGTGTTTGCTAATTAAGGTCTCTCTGTTATGTGTGTACGGTATATATCTGTATTATCATGCTCCTGTTTGAACATTTCTCAGCGACTCAGTGTGTTTTAATTTTTAACTCCAAAAATTGGTGTCACAATTCTCCTGGTATATGTTCTGCATGAATTTTTACCACTCAGTTCTCCTGAAGAGTGCTCAGCTTTTATTGGAGATAAGTGGAACTCCTTTTAACGTGGATGCCATAGGCATGCCTATGCCAGGCAATGGCATAACTGATGGCTAGTGGCAGTTGATGGACAGTCATAGTGGTCAAGTCATTTAAACCATCCCATGTTTAGGAGTCTTCTTTTTGGCTGTGCACGGTAATTTGATGCAGCCTGTCATCACTGGGGCTCCCTTTCTACCCTATATAAAAAGCATGAGCCAAGTTCAAAGATAAAAACAACTGTTTGCAACCTAGAGGCAGGAATCCATAGAAGCAGCATGATTGTGAATATGTGAGGGGTTGGGCAAGATGAGGATCCCCAAGCGTATATATAGCAACATGTTTGTGGATTAGAGGCAGCAGTCAAAAGGCGTTTCTTCATCTACCTGCATGTCTCCGTACTGCTCCTTGCTTTCTCCTTCCCCGAATAGGCCATTGTGGGCAAATTAGAGTTTTTCTGAGTTGAATTTCAAACCCTCAATGGAACAGAGACCGACTGTTATGTTTACCTCCAATGGATGAAACCACCAATTGCGGCTGACGGCACATACCTAACGGCATCCTCCTCTCCTTTCATTGTCTCTCCTGGAAGCTCCAATGCAGGACATAGGAATCTGCACTAACCAATCCTGGCACTGTTTCTTGCTGGTAACAAGCATGAAAGAAGTGCAGGACTGGAGAGAGCGGCCTCTCTCAGCACTCACAAGAGCACTGAAGACCTATGCTTTTTCTAACCCAGCTGTCATAAGTGTGGGTGAGAAGATTGAAGGTGATTTGCTTCTCGACTGGTAGCCAGTGGAGGCTCCTCAGGTGTTGGGAGATGTGTTCTCAGCATGGGAGGTGTAGAATGAGTCTAGTGGCGGCGTTCTGGATGAGTTGTAGTTTTTTTATGTTCTTGGTTGAGGTGCCGGCGTAGAGGGCTTTGCTGTAGTCAAGGTTGCTAGTGACTAAGGCGGAGTTCTTCTGGAGTTTGCAGAGTGTGTGCCAGCAGGAGGAGGCAACAGAGTTTACCTGGAGGGTCATGGATAAGGAGTAGTCGAGGATGATTCCTAAGATGCGGGCGTGCTCAGTTGGTACAGGGGGGACGTTGAGGGATGTGGGTCACCAGGAGTCGTCCCAAGCTGAGGTGACATTTCCAAAGATGATGAGCTCAGTCTTGTCGGAGTTGAGCTTGAGGCAGCTTTCTCTGATCCAGGTGGCAAAGGCTTCCATTCCTGAGTGGAAGTAACTTTTGGCCATGTCAGGGTCTTCGTTGAGGGAAATGATGAGTTGAGGGTCATCGGCATGTGACACAACATTCATACCGTGTCTTCTGATGATGGCAGCAAGAGGGGCCAGGTATACGTTGAACAGTGTGGGACTCAGTGAGGATCCTTGGGGGACTCCGCAGTTGAGTCCTGTGGGTCTGGAAGTGTAGGGCGAAGTCTGACCCTCTGCGCCCTCCCGGAGAGGAAGGAGTGGATCTATTCCAGGGCTCTTCCACGGATTCCTATGTTGTGGAGTCTGGTGCACAGAGTGCTGTGGGAGACCGTGCCGAATGCTGCTGAGAGGTTAAGGAGTATGAGAGCTGCAGTATGGCTGTGGTCTAGGTGTAATCTGATGTTATCCGTGACTGCCAGGAGGGCTGTCTCTGTGCTGTGATTGCTGCGGAAGCCAGACTGGGAGCTGTCCAGGGAGTTGTTGACCTTGATGAAATTCCATAGTTGTGCATTGATTGATTTCTATAGTATTTTGGCAGGGTAGGGTAGCAGCAAGATGGGCTGGAAATCCTTTAGTTCTGATGGGTCAGTCAAAGGTTTTTTAGGAGAAGGTGTATTTCAGCATGTTTCCAGTCCTCGGGGAAGGTGCCCGTGTTGATAGAGCAGTTGATTGTGTTTCGGAGCTCGGGGCGATGGATCCGAGGGGGCTCCGGAATTGGGTGGTGTTCATGATGTTGAAAGTTTCCTCTATGGTGATCATGGACCACCTGTGGATGGTCTGGGTGGGTTCTGGGGAGTGGGTCAGTCACAGGCTCTGGTGCCAGGATTTTCTGGGAGAAAGTTGTTGTAGATGTCCTGGATCTTGTGGTGGAAGAAGGAGGTGAGTTTGTCGCAGAGGTCCTGTGACGGGTGGATGCTGGTGGCTTCAGAAGGGGGATCTGTGAACTCGTTGATGACTGAGAAAAGTTCTTTAGAGTTGTGTGCAAAGGAGTTGATGCGCTCTCGGAGCGCGTCCTTCCTAGCGTTCTTGATTTTTCATCAGTGGGCGGCGCTTGCGGCTCTGAATGCGGAGATCTTCTCTGGTTTGGTTGTTCCTTCATTTTTTCTCTAAACGCCTGCGGGTATGCTTTGATTCCTGGAGTGCGGTGGTGAACCAGCTGGCTTTCTTGGGTACGTGTTTGGCTGATGTCAGGCAGAGAGGGGCTAGAGTGTTGGTGCATTCGGTGATCCATCGTTGAGATTGCACACTGCTGTGTTGGCATTGTCAGAGGGCGGAGGAAGGGATTTGGCGAGTGATGAGGTGAGTTGCTCGTTAGTGATTTCATTCAATTTCCTGTGGGGGGTCCTGGAGGTACAGGTGCGGCTGCTGGGTGCAGTGATTGTGAAGTCTATGCAGCGGTGGTCGGTCCAGTCTGGGGTGGAGATGGTCTCAATGATGATCTGGTTGCTTGAGGTGAAGATGGGGTCCAGTGTGTGTCCTGCAATGTGTGTGGGTGCGGAGACCATCTATCTGAGGCCGAGGGTGGCGAGGTTGTCGTGTAGAGCATTGGTGTTTGGGTTGGTGCGGTCCTCGAAGTAGAAATTCTGGTCGCCGAGGAGGAGGTAGTCGCTAGGTCCTGGGGGGGTAGCGATGTCTACGACGTTGTCTATGAAATCTGGGAGGGGGCGGGTGGCCTGTACACCAGGATGCTGTGGATGGAGGAGTTATGGGTGGAGTGGACCAGGAAGCAAAGGTGTTCCATGGTGGTGTAGTGTTCTTCTGGGACGGCATTGACACGTAGCGAGGACTTGTGTGTGATGGCGAGTCCGGGCGGGTGGGCCGGTCCCTCCTTAGGATGCTGCAACCATTGGAAATGGCAATGGCGATGTCCGGACCCAAGGTGAGGTTGGTCCAGGTCTTGGTAAGGAAGGCAATGTCCGGTAGGGTGGTGTCAATCAGGTCCCAGAGTTCGGTGGTGTGTTTGTGGAGGGAGCGGATGTTGAGGAGCAGGCAGTTGATGGGGTTGTGGAGGTTGTTGGTATTTTTGTGTGTGGGGAGTAACCTGGGCTTGTTGAGCCTGGCACTGAAGTTGCAGTTCCTGCAGGTCAAAGGTCCTTGGGTGTCCTTGGGGGAGATGGTGCAGCAGTTGCTGAGACGTCCAGTGTTGATGAGGAGGAAGGTCTCGGAGTCCTAACGGAGGCAGTCCAAAGGGTGGTTTGACAGAGATCCAGGGTTCCTGGTGCTGGGCACAGTCCAGTGGCAGACGGGCATGCCTTTGGCGCGCCAGCAGCATGGCCGCGTTACAGCCGCCATTAAGAAAGGGGGTGGGGGAGTGGTCAGCTAGGAGTCGGGAGGGTGGGAAAGGTGCTTCACAGAGGGAGGAGGGCAGAGGAAAGAGGGAAGAATGGAAAAGGAATAAAGGAAAAACAAGAGAAAAAGGGCAAAATAGGCAGAAAAAGCAAGAATGAAAGAGCGACAGAGAGGAGATACTTACGTGTGATGGCCACTAGACCACCAGGGATGAGGCGCAGGGATGAGTCTGTGGGTGGAGGAGGACCTCGAACTGAGAATCAGGAGATTCTCAGGTCGTTTCAGCAAAAGGCAGAGGCAGCAGCAGCAGCAGCAGCAGCAGCCAGAGGGGCTGAGGGGCAGCAGATGCTGACCAGGAGGTCAGTGCAGTTGCCCTCTCACTGCACTGCAGCCGCCATAAGAAGGGGAGCGGGGGTCAGCTGGGAGGCGGGAAGGTGAGAAAGGTGCTTCATGGAGAGGGGGGGCAGAGGAAAGAGGGAGAATGGAAAAGGAATAAAGGAGAAACTAGAGAAAAAGGGCAAAATAGGCAGAAAAAGCAAGAGTGAACGAGTGACAGAGAGAAGGAGATACTTAAATATGATGGCCACTAGACCACCAGGGATGAGGCACAGGGATGAGCGTGCGGATAGAGGAGGGTCTTGAACTAAGAGTCAGGAGACTCTCAGTTCGTTTCAGCAAAAGGCAGAGGCAGCAGCAGTCAGAGGAGATGGGGAGGGCAGCAGACACTGACCAGGTGGTCAGTGCAGTTGGATCAGTCTGGCTGCTGCGTTCTGGAGTCTTTTCATGAGTTCTCCGGAGGTGCTTGCAGGGAGTGTGTTGCTGTAGTCCAGAAGGCTGGTGATGAGGGCCTGCGTCACTATTTGCCATGTGCTGGTGGGTTGCAACTTTTAAATTTTGCAGAGCATGCAAAGCCTGTTCAAGCAGGCAGGTGTGACGGTGTTGACCTGATGTTTTATGGAGAGTTCACTGTCAAGGATGATGCCAAGGATGCGGGTGTGATACTTCGGAGTGGGTGTGGGCACCGAGTTCCGATGGCCACCAGGGGCGTTCCAGCGGGAGGTGTCTACCGATAATTAGCACTTCTGTTTGGTCTGTGTTGAGCTTCAGGCAGTTGCCCCTCATCCAGGCTGAGACGTTGCTCATGCAGTTGTGAACGTTGGATTTGTTGTAGCGGGGTCTGCCGAGAGTGAGAAGGCAAGCTGGGTGTCATCAGCTTAGGAGATGATCTTGATTTTGTTGGTTCTGACAATGTCTTCTAGTGGTGTCATGTAGCTGTTGAAGGGAGTGGGACTGATGGATGAGCCTTGTGGGCCGCCACAGATGATGGTGAAGAGAGGGAGAGGAATCCTCTATGTGCACCCGGTGAGCAAAGAGGCCATCCATCTAAGAGTGTGAGGTGGGAGAAGGTGTTGAAGGCAGCAGGGAGGTCAATAAGGATCAGAGTGGCTGTTTTTCTTCTGTCGAGTAGGGTACGGATGTCATCTGTTGCAGTGATCATGGCTGTTGTGGTGCTGTGGTTGGCTCTGAATTCAGATTGGGAGGGGTATAGAAGGTTGCTTCACTCCAGGTGTTCAGTGAGTTGGAGGTTGATGCCCTTGTCCAGGACTTTGGGGTGGAATGGGAGCAGCGAGATGGGGCGATAGTTTTGGAGGTTGTTAGAGGTCTGAGGAAGGTTTCCAGGTGTCGGGGAAGGTGGCTGTGGTGATGGAGGAGATGAGGATGGTGGTGAGCTGGTGGCTGATATTGTTGTTTATGAGGTTGAAGAGTTGTTTGGGGCATGGGTCGGTTGGTGCTCCTGAGTGGATAGAATTCATTAAGGCCTCGGAGTTTGCTGTGCTGAGTTGTTCCCATATGGTGAGGAGGTGGTCAGGTGCTGTCTTTGTGGGGGTGGGGATGCTAAGGAGGTTGGTGGCTTAGTGTTCGAAGCTTCTGTAAATGGTGGCTATCTTGTTGTGGAAGCGGTCTGCAAGGGCGTTGCACAATTCCGAGTCAAGTTTTCTGTGGTTTCTGACAATGGAGAAGAGTTCTTTGGTCTGGTTGGCGCTGGCCTCTATGCCTGGTGTCAGAGCATTCTTTTTCACCGTTGGTTGTGGTAGTTGTTGAGGGTGGACTTGAAGATGGCTTGAACACTGTCATATTTGCCCCATTTTCGTTCCATCTGTTTGCATCTGCATTTTGCCACATTGAGTTCTGGGGTGTAGCAGCTGGCTCATTTAGTGGGTACATGCATTCTGGCTGGTTTGGAAGGGGCAACTCAGTATGAGGTGCATGTGAATCAAGTGTTGAAGTTCTTTACTACCTAGTTGAGGTTGGTGGAGGTGGCGGGCTGGGAGAGGCTGAAGATGTCGGTCCACTGGTTCTGAGTGACCATGCTCCAGCTGCGGAAGGGGGTAGTCTGGAGGTCGGGGGTGGTGCGGGGGATCTGGTGATGATAAAGTGTGAATGATCAGACAAGCTGAATTCCATTGTCTGGCTGTATCTGATTCTGGGCTGGATGTGAAAATGGGTTCCAGCGTGTGTCCAGCTACATGCATAGGGTCTGAGACCAGCAACGTGAGGCTAATGTTGTCCATCCGTTCCAGCAGGTCAGTGGAGTTGCTGCCTGTTGGGTCATCCAGGTGTAAGTTGAGGTCTCCCAAAAAGACGTAGTGTTCAGATTCAATGGCAAGCGGGGTGATGAATTCATTAATGGCATCGCTGAGGCCGGTTTGCTGTCCTGGAGGTTTGTATGCAAGAGTGCCTCTGATGGTAGTTTTGCCGCCAGTATGGAGCTGGAAATTCAGGTGTTCCATGAATGGCGTGGTTTCATTTGTGGTGGTCACGTAGATGATTGCTTCCTTGTGTGAGATGTCGAAGTACTCTCCGTGTCTGTTCGTGTGGTCACGGCGTTTCATCTTGTAGCTCCTTGGAGTTGCCTTGGGGATGAATGGGGCTGACGAGGGGGTGAGCCAGGTCTCTGTGATAAAAGTCACGTCAGGGGCGAGGGTGGAAATGGTGTCCCAGATTTTGGTGGCCTGTTTGCACAGCGATCTTGCACTGATCAGGAGGCATCTGAGTTGATCCAGGTGGGTCTTGTGTGGTGGAGAGGGCAATGTATGGGATTCTGTTAGGGTGGTCTGTCCCAGGGTGGCAGTGAAGTGGCAGTGGAGGCAGGTAAAGGGTCTTGCTGTGGAGTGAGAAGATGCGAGGCAGCAGTTGATGTTGCGTCTAGGGTCAAGGGCGCAGAGATCAGTGGCAGAGTAGCTGTGAGAGTCTGGAGGGCCAGTGTTCCTGGCTCTGGGAGTGGTCCAGGCTCAGACAGGCACAGATTGGATTGCCTCTGGTGTGCCTTTGGTGCGCCAGCAGTGCTGCTGCGCTACGGCCTCCATTAAATAGTTCCTGGGAGGGGCACTGGGGAGGCAGGAATTGTGGGAGCAGGAAAATGGCATGGGGAAAACTTGCGCCGGAAAGTGGTGAGGGCGCAGGGCCTGGGCACTGCTGCAGGCAAGCAGGAGTAGTGTGCTGGCTGGTGAGGGCTGTCTTTCAGGGGCAGGAGCAGCCTGGCCGTCAGCAAGGGGGCCACTAACAGTGAGGGACAGTGAGGGAAAAGCAGGTAAGGACTTGCTCACTGGAGCAGTTCTGTGGCCTCCATTAAATAGGTCCCGGGAGGGGTGCTGGGAAGACAGGAGGTGTGGGAGCAAAAAAACAAAACATATTTTGGTCTGACTCCCCCCCAGATATGATATGCCCAAGAAATGTGATCTCTGACAGACAGAAGTGATACTTACTGAGTTTCAGTGTCAAACCTTTCTTTCAGAAAAATATCAAGACTTCTCTGATACTCTTGACATGTTCTTCAAGAGTTTCACTAAAAATTAGCACAGTATCCTGAAAGAATTTAACATAGGACATCCACTTGAATAAATCTGCCAATCTGCCATAAGCCTTTGAAACACAGATGCCACTGAACAGAGCTCAGACTGGCATCCTTCTAAATCTGAAAACTCCAAACGGCATAATAAATTATATAAGGTCCTTCGAACTTCACTGAGGCAAAAGTCAAGTCTAAGGTAGTAAGGGGTAGCGGTGCTAGGGAGGTGGAAAATGTGGGAGTAGGAAAACGGCATGGGGATAAACTGCAGTGGGGAACTGGCAAAGTGCGGGCATCCTGGGGCACTGGAGACCTTGGCACTGTCGCAGGCAGGCAGAAGGGATGTGCTGTCTGATGAGGGCTGTCTCCCAGGAGCAGCCTGGCCATCAGCGAGGAGCTACTAACAGCAAGGGGGGAGATGGCAAGGACATATGGGGACCTGCAGGTCAATTTTGGTTAAATGACAGGATGGATGGATCGACGGATTGATGGTTGTGTGACTGCTTTCAAGGATCTGGAGATGGTTGTTGGTACATGCAGTTAAAGATGGGTAGATATAAGGGTATGGCTGCACAGCTGGATTATTGAACGTGTGGATGGATGGTCGAATGTTTTGTTGGCGGTGGATGGATAAATGCCAGGGTGTGGATAGACAGATATATATGTCTGAGTGAAGGTGAATGAAAGGGTCCTGGGGATGGGTCAATAGATGCATAGATCGGTAGATGTGTGGAGAGGTGGATGAATATACATACACATATGTAAATGATGGAAGGATAAACAGATGAGCGTACAAATGGACAGGTGTGAGTAAAAAGGTGAATGAACAATGACTGTAGGTGGAGAGCTGATTGCCTGGTTGAATGCATGATAAGAGATTTTTGCTCTGGTCAGAGGTGAGTATTTGTAATGAAGTATGAGTGAGTAATCACACACTCATGTCAAGCATGCATATGGTTGGTTAAGCCCTTCTGTTAACCATGAGATTGTGTGCTGCTGTTTTGGTGTAGCTAGACTAGACAAGAATGTTGTTCAACCCCTTCGCTGACAGGACTTTTCCCCACCTGTGCCAAGCCTTTTTTTGGCTATTTGAGCCAGTTCGCGCTTAGGCCCTCATAACTTTTTCTCCACATAAGGTACGCATGTCAAATTTGCGTCATGTTTTTCCAACATCCTATGGATTCTAGAGGTACCCAGACTTTGTGGGTTCCCCTGAAGGAGACCAAGAAATTGGCCAAAATACAGCAAAAATTTAGTTTTTTTCAAAAAAATGGGAAAAAGTGCTGCAGAAGAAGGCTTGTGGTTTTTTCCTGAAAATGGCATCAACAAAGGGTTTGCGGTGCTACAATCACCATCTTCACAGCTTTCAGGAACAGGCAGACTTGAATCACAAAACCCCATTTTTCAACACAATTTTGGCATTTTACTGGGACATACCCCATTTTTACTATTTTTTGTGCTTTCAGCCTCCTTCCAGTTAGTGACAGGAATGGGTATGAAACCAATGCTGGATCCCAGACACCTAATCATTTCTGGAAAGTAGACAACATTCTGAAT
This sequence comes from Pleurodeles waltl, assembly GCF_031143425.1. NCBI lineage: Eukaryota > Metazoa > Chordata > Amphibia > Caudata > Salamandridae > Pleurodeles > Pleurodeles waltl. The sequence continues at coordinate 535,794,687 of NC_090445.1, read as the reverse complement.
TCAGCAAGAGGTCATTTGTGTAGATCCTACAAGGGTTTCCTACAGAAAATAACAGCTGAAATAAAAAAATATTGAAATTGAGTATAAAAAAACAGCCATTTTTCTCCACGTTTTACTCTGTAACTTTTTCCTGCAATTTCAGATTTTCAGAAGCAATATACCGTTACGTCTTCTGGACTCTTCTGGTTGCGGGGATATATAAGGCTTGTAGGTTCATCAAGAACTCTAGGTACCCATAGCCAATAAAGGAGTTGTACCTTGCAACGGGTTTTCATTGTGTACCGGGCACACAGCAATTCATTTGGTGAAATATAAAAAGTGAGAAATAGGTATCAAGAAAACCTTTGTACTTCCACAATGGGCACAAGATAAGGTGTTGAGAAGCAGTGGTTATTTGCACATTTCTGAATTCCGGGGTGCCCATACTAGCATGTGAATTACAGGGCATTTCTCAAATAGACGTCTTTTTTACACACTGTCTTACATTTGGAAGGAAAAAATGTAGAGAAAGACAAGGGGCAATAACACTTGTTTTGCTATTCTGTGTTCCCCCATGTCTCCCGATAAAATGAGGGACCTCACTTGCGTGGGTAGGCCTAATGCTTGCGACAGGAAACACAACAAGGACACATCACATTTTTACACTGAAATCTGATGTGTTTCTTGCAAAGTGCCTAGCCGTAGATTTTGGCCTCTAGCTCAGCCGGCACCTAGGGAAACCTACCAAACCTGTGCATTTTTGAAAACTAGACACCTAGGGGAATCCAAGATGGGGTGACTTGTGGGGCTCTGACCAGGTTCTGTTACCCAGAATCCTTTGCAAACCTCAAAATATGGCCAAAAAAACACTATTTCCTCACATTTCGGTGACAGAAAGTTCTGGAATCTGAGAGGAGCCACACATTTCCTTCCACCCAACGTTCCCCCAAGTCTCCCGATACAAATGGTACCTCACTTGTGTGGGTAGGCCTAGCGCCCGTGACAGGATATGCCCCAAAACACAACGTGGGCACATCACATTTTCCCAAAGAAAACAGACCTGTTTTTTGCAAAGTGCCTAGCTGTGGATTTTGGCCTCTAGCTCAGCCGGCACCTAGAGAAACTTACCAAACCTGTGTATTTTTTAAAACTAGACACCTAGGAGAATCCAGAATGGGGTGACTTGTGGGGCTCTCCCCAGGTTCTGTTACCCAGAATCCTTTGCAAACCTCAAAATTTGGCCAAAAAAGCACTTTTTCCTCACATTTCGGCGACAGAAAGTTCTGGAATCTGAGAGGAACCACAAATTTTCTTCCGCCCAGTGTTCCCCCAAGTCTCCTGATAAAAATGGTACATCACTTGTGTAGGTGGGCCAAGTGCTTGTGACAGGGAAGAGCCAAAAACATGTCGAAATTGAGGGGAAACCAAAGCGGGTCCAAAAGGGCAGTTTGAAAAAAAAAACATTTTTAGGCTGACAAGTGCAGCAGCATTTTTATCAGTATAGATGAGACAATGCTGGGTGGTAGGAATTTTGTGGATTACTGCAGATTCCGGAAGGTTTCATCACAAAAATGTGGGAAAAATGTGTGATTTCCAGCAAAGTTGGAGGTTTGCAGGGCATTGTGGGTAAGAAAATGGTGCGGGTGCCTGTGAAGCGCACCACCCTGGAATCACCCAGATGTTTCGTTTTGAGATGTGTCTAGGTCTCGTGGATTTTTCTACATGGCAGAGTCCCAAAGTCCATAAAGTGCAACCATCACCATTCCAAGTAGGACGATTTTGAGTGTTAGCCAAGCTCTTATGGCCCAAATGTAAAACAAAAACCCAAAATAACCAAATGTCCTCTTGCTTGGTGTGGGATAAGATGTTTTAGTGTGCGGGGGAGAGCTGAAAGACTGTTACCCCCTTCAGTTGGGGTGGAGGCATAACCAGGCCCATACTGGTTGGTAGCCACCAGCCCACTATTTTTTTTTTTATTCCCTGGCAGCTAGTAGACTTTCTTCCCCCCCAGGATGTGGATTGGGGGTAATTGTCCCATCTGCCCACTGGTGGGCAGAACAACTTTATCCCCATTTATTTGGGGTGGGGGTATGGCTGTACCCCCACCCGTTTATTTTGAAAAATAAATCTTCCCTGGTCTCTGGTTGGCTTTCTGCTCCCCTTGGGGGCAGATGGGCCTTCCAAAAATAAACCAATCTGCCCCCAAGGAGGCAGATATGGCCAACAGTAATGTGCCCCCATGGGGAGTGACCCTTGCCCAAGGGGCTGCTCCCCCAAACAAAACACACACATACACACACACCAATCCCTGGTGCCTAAGTGGTTTCTGCCCCCAAGGGGAGGAGAAATGGCCTAAAAAAATTTGCCCCCCAGGGGAACGACCCTTGCTTAAGGGGTCGCTCCCCTTGTGTGAAATTGACACAAAAAAATAAAGATCGCTGGTGTCTAGTGGTTGCTGCCCCCCTTGGGGGCAGATGGGCGTAGCAAAAATCAGCCAATCTGCCTCCAAAGGGGCCAGAAATGGCCTAAATACAATTCCCCCCCCCCAGGGGAGCGACCCTTGCCTAAGGGGTCGTTCCTCATCTGTAAAACAACAACAAAAAAAACTGGTGCCTAGTGGTTTCTGCCCCCCTTGGGGGCAGATTGGCCTCATAAAAATAGGCCAATATGCCCCCAAGGGGGGCAGAAATGGCCTAAATATAATTTACACCCCAGGGGAGCAAACCTTGCCTAAGGGGTCACTCCCCTTGTGTGAAATTCACTTTAAAACAAAACTCCCTGGTGTCTAGTGGTTTCTGCCCCCTTTGGGGGAAGATTGGCCTCATAAAAATAGGCCAATATGCCCCCAAGGGGGGCAGAAATGGCCTAAATATAATTTACCCCTAGGGGAGCGACCCTTGCCTAAGGGGTCACTCCCCACCTCTAAAAAAACACAAAAAAACAAAACAAAATAAAAAAACAAAAATGATCCCTGGCGCCTGGAGGTTTCTGCCCCCCGGGGGCAGATAGGCCTAATATTAGGAAGCGGCCTTGAAAAACAATGCACCCCTGGGGAGCGACCCTTGCCCAAGGGGTCGCTCCCCTTATGCCAATTTCCTAAATTAAAATAATCCCTGGTGTCTATTGGGCATTTTAGCAGCGGGATCGCTTCACGATCCCGCTGCTAAAATGCTCTGAGAGACTTTTGAAGCCTCTCAGGCCCCGCAAAAGCATTTCTCTTCCGATCGCGCTGGAAGCTGGGCTTCCAGCAATGGAAGGGGGCCTCTATGAGGTCAGCGCGTGATCGCATGCTGACGTGACACAGTCGGGTGGGGGGGGTCGGGGTGGAAGGGGAAGGGCTAGCGCTCCCTCTGAGCTCAGTGCCGAGGACGTAATGGTTACGTCCTCAGCACATGAGCACTGTGCCGCGGGACGTAACCATTACGTCTGCGGCACAGAACCGGTTAAAAGATGGAGGCTGCATTGGGGGATGGTGTTGGTTACTGATGGTGTCATTGTTGGAGTTGCTTTATTCAGGTTGTTCTACGTTATGGTCCTAACTCCCTTGATTATTGCTGGCATTATGCTATATGATTTCATTGATGAGGGATGTTGGGGTTATAAGGTTTAGGTGAAGATGAAGATGACCCAGAGCTGCTGTAATCAGAGATGATAGCCATAATATAATTAATAATGACTGTAGCCATGGTAGAACCAAGTAATATCTTCAAGGTGTCAAACAATGTGTTGAAAATATGAACGTTGTATCCAAGGTATGGATCATGATTTTCCCAATTTCATATAAACTCAAGTGTAAACTCAGTCACTATGCTTTTTCACTTGAGGTACTTTTGCATTATTTGATATTAGGAAAAAATACCAATTCACAGAAAAGAATACATGTGTTTTCAGTGAGCCCTGTTTGAGACTATGGTATTCATCTATCCTTATGAATTTACTGTTAGCCATCAGGACTCACTCAAAGCTTGTGGTATTTCAGGGCAGTTTTGCATAGGCCAAGGGTGAATAGGATCACATCTTGAAATATGGCCTAATATTCAGCATTGATTGGTTTAGGTTTGGTGGACATAATAAAATCACACACAATGTGTAGACTACTTATGTTGAAATCTGGGATTACGTCTGACAACATGGAGCAGACTCCTCCTCAATACTGTTCCAAAACAGCTCTCAGATAAGCTAGAAAAGGTCTTTTTGTGCCATGTCACTGTTCACTGTTGAACTCCCTGCTGTAAATAAATATTTTTTTTTTACCAAAGACAGATCCTAAGTGCCTGTTTGTGTTTTGGTTTTGTATCAACAGATTTTAGTGGACTGGATTAGATCAGATAAGCAGATTCAGTGTGAAACAGCCACAATACGTAGCTTTTGGAGGATAAGTCAGAACAAAGAGAACATGTGGTGCAAGAGGTCATTTTAGATGTAAACACTGTGCATCAGTATGCCATCACATTTGTTTGAGAGAAATTTGAGGTACAATTCAGTTTTGTTCCAACAGCAGTATGAGTGTGAAAAACCTTTTGGAGCACAAATAATACTTAGGTAAAGCTCACATTTAGTTGCAAAAGCATCTGTAATGCACAGTAAGCTGGATTGTGGGATCCCCTTTAGAGCCTTTTGGTGCAAGTGTGGAAACACATTTAGGAGCAACATTCAAGTACAGGCACAGAATCATGTTAAGGTGCACAGTCACCCTAAATGAAAGGTTTGCAGGAGATGTGTTGGGATAGGAAGGGAAGGTCTCCTGTCTGATATTCTGAGTGTGCACTCCAGGCCTCTATTGCTCAACTGCAAGCATTCATGTTTTATTTTATTTTTAGCGCCCAGCATGTGCAACAATCAAGCATGCTTTGTGAGGTATTGTTAATGGAAAGGTAGTAAAAACCAAGAGAAGGGCTTTGTGGTCTTGAAGGGTGTACCAATCAGCTTTCCCTTGATTGACTCACCAGTGAGCTGTGGGTGAGCTGTCATCACTGTGTGTGTGGGGAGTTGTGTTTGAGCCTGAATGCATCCCTGGAAATTGCTGCATTCCCTGCTGAAAAGCTGTGGCATATGCGTCTCCTTTGACATTTGTGAGAGAAAAAGAGAGGCCACTTACAAACAGTGCATCCAGCGTACCTTGCAACTTGGCCCGCTGATCCAGAGAAAATAGGCTGTACCTGAACACTACCCCAGAGACACATAGAGCTTAGATATAGAGCTGTGGGCCTAATTTATATACCACAAATATTCTCAGAAACAAATAAGAGATGGCCATGTGGGTCAAAGACACAGTCACTTCACAGTGCAAGCCTGCACTTGTCATTTGCCTTGATATATCACTATTGCCTGACCTGTAGCAGTGGAGTGACATAGAGTGTAGTACAGTGAAAGGTCATAGAGTGTTGCAGAGTGTTGCAGAGTAGAGTGTCATGGAGTGGAGTAAAGTGGAGTGACATAGAGTGGATTGGCATAGAGTTGAGTAGAGTGGAGTAGTGTAGAGTGTCACAGAGTGGAGTGTCGTAGAGTGTTATGTCTTAGAGTGAAGGGGTGTAGAGGGAAGGGTATAGAGTGGACGGGTAGAGTGGAGGGGTGTGTTGTAGAGTGGCATATTGTGGAGTGACATGTAGTGGGGTAGAGTGGAATGGTGTATCATAGAGTGGAGTGGCATAGAGTGGAGTGACCTGTAGTAGAGTGTCTTAGAGTGGAAGGCGTAGAGTGGAGTGGCATAGAGCATAGTGGCATTTCATAGAGTAGAGTGCAGTAACATATCATAGATTGGAGTGTTACAGAATGCAGTGATGTGGCATAGATTGGAGTGGAATGACATGGAGTGGAGTGGAGTGTCTTAGAGCGGAGTAGAATGTCATGCCGTGGAGTGTCGTAGAATGGAGTGTCGCAGAGTGTTGTGGAATGTCGTAAAGTTGAGCAGAACGAAGGGGCATATCTTGGAGTAGTGTGTTGAATAGTGAAGTGGTGTAGAGTAGAGTGGTTTAATGTGGAGTATGCATGGTGTGGTAGTGCACTGCCATTATAGATAACACATTTTCAATTGAAATTACCGATACAATTGCAGAGACTTACAGTTTTACTGATAAATGTATACAGAACACAAACGATAATGTGTAGAAATGTCATCACGTAGAGTATTGCTTTGTTTTGATCATATTAAAATATTTGTTCCCACCACACTTCAGAAGTGCTTCATTTGTGCTTTCCTAATTCTGATATATTCTATAATATCTGTACAGTTCATTACAGGCATTTAAATATTGTTATGTGCTGGAAATAAGCCTTGCTTTCAAAGCACGATTATCACAAATCCTCTCACTTTGAAGTCAGAGAAAGAAAAGTAAACACCAAGGTCCCTCAGAAGACAGAGCCTGAAATTTGACCTCTTTCTTTGAATGCACAGCAAATGTGATAAGATGGGAACAAGAATTAAAGCCTGTTTCTATAAAGCCAGCACTTGTAGAAGAATACAATATTAGGGTATGCTCTACGGGAGGGACAGACTCAAGCTGGACAGCCTAAAACAAATAAAACCAGCAAACAGAAACTAAGCAAATGTGAGTTACAAAATGCAAAGCTAATGGTAAGCAATTGGCGGAATACATGCCCAGGTAAGCTTTCAGAATGTTTCCTAGATGTTGTTAGCAAACCAGACAGCTGTGCTGTGTCGACCTAAGAAGCAGCCACATTAGTGTTGGTTTGCATATCCATGAGTCTCTTGGCATAGATCTCTCAGTAGTGCTATTTTTTTTTTTTTTCTCATTTATTCTGACAAATTAAGTTTTTGAAACATGCAAGTGGATATCGAAAAGACATATGCATATAGCTTCATGTTTCCATACCATTCCTTGAATGACATATTTTGATGCTAGAATACTGCACTGTTTCAAAGCTCTCTGTTTTCACTTTGTGTATGTATAGAATGCTGCTCTGGCTCATTTTTCGAATCACCACTGCAAAATGTTGAACTCCATACTGAGTTGCTCATTAGAAACGTGCACACCACTTTTCATAAGCTAATGGCTGAAGGAGACTGAATGCTCTCTGTATATTTGTGTGTGTTGATGATGTGAGCTTTGAAACACAGTTAAATGCATTTGTAACCAGATAAGAAAAAAATCATTACTCCATATTTAGATGTTGCAATTTCCATGCTGTACTTGTTAGTTGGTGTTTGATGCTATTCTCTTTCGATCTTCACCAAAGAAACGCTAACATTATATAGATGGTGCTACATTTCAAATCGGGTGCTCTGTTTTAAATCATGATGCTCTCTGTACCCAGTTTGGGATTTTCTTTCACAAGTATTTGGTTCAGTTGTTGCAAATGGAAACCATGAGTCAATGAATACACTGTTTTCTTAACTGAAAATATTAAGTCTGCTTCCTAGTTCTTAATTTATGCGAGTGTTTGCCGGTGCTCGGCACCTTTTTTGAAAATCTGACACATAATTATCCACCACATAGTGGTGCTGTCTGTACATTTTTTTTCAGCATGATTTCTCAATGGCAAGTTGATATAGTTTATAAAGCTAGCAGATTGGTACTGCTGTCACTGGCATTTAGCATTAGTGGTATGAGCTAGGGCCCCAAATGCAGTGGGCTCCCGAGAAATATTTTGGGCCTTGGTTCTTAATTTCCTACAAATTAAGCACTTCTTTTTCCTAAAAATGGTAAGACTACGTCAAGTAGTTTATTCCCTCACACTGCTCTAACAATTTTGGGATTTCAGAAAGGTTGTTGTGGACATTGAGGAATAACTCCAAAATGCTTCTTGGGTGGGAAGTAGAAAGATGTATTCCATATGATAGAAACTCTAGCCATAGTCACAGACATAGACCGCCACATAACTGACCATCACGGTTGCACATCAAATTTCAACATTCCATATGAACACTGCAGAAGGACAATACCACATATTTATAGGGGGAGGAAAGTAAATAGGAGGGAAGGTACATACCAAAAGTAAGAAACATAATCACAATAGCCCAAACCCTTACCCTCAGAATATAGAACATAGGGGAAATACATTACATAGAGAAAATAATATAATTTCAGAAAATGTTATTTCACTGCTACAATTCTGTTGAAGCTCCAAATGTGCCGATCGTCCAGTTTGGCCATATCACAAACACCTTTGTCACTCTGTAGGTTGCACTGAAGTGCAACAAACACTGACCTTTGCTGGACATCTTAATTTTTACCAAATCTTCAAACCTAAGGCCCACAATCTTGGCGGTAAATGGCACCTACCGCTGTGCCGACGGCTGCCAACATACCGTGACCGCGGCGGTATTCCGCTACGGGTATTATGACCCACACAGAGAAATCCGCCACTATACAGACACCCACACAAATCCGCCAGACCAAAGGTCAGTGATAAACTGGTGGTACCAAAACCCACACCGTAATGGCAACAGGAATACGCACACAGTATCACGACCCACGAATCACCGCAGCAGTCTTTCAATCGCGATAAACCATTCGCGGAACCCACCGCCGCGCTAAAAAAAACACACACTTACAAGACACCACCACATTGGACAATTCAAACTACACACACCTGATACACATACACACACCCATACCACTATAAAACACACACCCACATTACCCACAACCCCTACAAAAAAGATAGCAAGCAGAGAGAGATAAGCCAGGAGCACCCATTCAATCAGCGGCATAATACATCACCATCCATACACAATCCACGCACCTCACAACACAACACCCCACACATCACCCCACACATTACCCCACACATCCTCACACATGCCACTCACACCACATCCATGGCACCCCAAAGACACCCCAGGTTTTCGGAGGAGGAGCTAAGGGTCATGGTGGAGGAAATCATCCGGGTAGAGCCACAGCCATTCGGATCACAGGTGCAGCAGACGTCCATTGCAAGGAAGATGGAGCTATGGCGGAGAATAGTAGACAGGGTCAACGCCGTGGGACAGCACTCCAGAGCAAGGGATGGCATCAGGAAGAGGTGGATCGACCTACGGGGGAAGGTGCATTCCGTGGTTGCAAGAAACCAGGTAGCCGTACAGAGGACTGGCGGTGGACCCCCACCTCCTCCCTCACAACTAACAACATTGGAGGCGCAATCCTTGGCAATAATACATCCTGAGGGTCTCACAGGAGTAGCAGGAGGACTGGACTCTGGTAAGTCAAATCTTTACTACTATATTCCCCACCCTACCGGCATGCCATCACAAACAACAACCCCTACCCTCACCCCATCACTCCCACACCTCACATATACCCCACTATCACAACCCACCCATCCCAAAACCAAGCCCTGCATGTAACACCAATCCATGGACCCCCATCACAGACCTGCATGGACACCCATCACCACACCATGCACATTAGAGAGAATCACCTAGCCCACAAAATCACCACACACACAAGGCAAAGCTGACAGGGCAATCACAACCATACAGGGAAACACACCCACGCGCAAGATGGCACATGCAGATACAATAACATTGCATTTTGATCCCCACATGACCCCTACTCAATGTCACCGGAGAGGAGATGCCACCAACATCCAACCCCCACCCCGAGGAGGCCCACAGTGATGACAGCAGCTCTGCATGCCTGGTTCACGATGACCAACCTGGCCCATTAGAGACCTCTGGACAGTCGGTTACCCTGCAACACTCCCATACCACCACAAAGCCTCCCCCCTCAGGAAACACCAGCACAGCACTCACCCAGCGGGCCCATGCCACTGTCCCCAGGACACGTCAATCAGCAGTGTTGTCACCACTACAGGGACCCCAGGAAATCCCACAAACACAGGACAATCAGGGACCTGGGGTCAGTGGCAGTGGGCACACGGTTCAGGGGACAGAGGTGCAGGACAACAGGGAAACTGGGAGGACTGCTGTGCGACAGGGGGAGGACAGGCCCAGGGAACCCACTCTCCAGGAGGCCATCACCAACATCCTGGGAGCATACCACCATTCCCAGGAGACCATGGGCCAATTAATGTACAAGTTGCAGGAGACCCTTCGGCTGCAGGAGGGACAGTACCTGGCGAACAGGGAGCACCTCAAAAACATCTACACCATCCTGGTCACCATTGCAGGGGTGCTGGCTGACATGGGCAAGACCATGGGGGAGACAGTGGCACAACAACGGGCCCCTGACACTAGCCACACCGAAGAACAGCCCTCCACCTCCGCCGGCGCTAGTGGACATGAGGCTCCGCCACAGGACCCACAGGCCACCAGCACCCCACCCCCTGCAGAAGGAGAACCACCTTGCAAATGGTCCCTGCGATCCAGGCAGAAGCCAGAGAACATTGCCAAGACCCACGCCAGGAAATCAGACTCTCCTGATTGTCACCCTTCTATCCCACTCTGTCGCCCTGTCCACCTTGAACTTCCATTACTCCACAACTACCTGCCCCGCCACCTGCACTGTGGCCAGCACCGCCCGCAGCCCTGCCACTAGCAGCGCCACCTGCACCGCCGCTAGAACCACTACTGTTAGCAGCAGCAGCCCCAGTGGGCAGCTGTCAGAGGCTGCAGGAGGAGGGCTGGAGCCTCCCTCCACCACTGGCAGCACTGCCACCTGCACCGCCACAAGCACCGCCACCTGCACCGCTGACAGTAAGGCCACTACCAGCAGCAGCAGCCCCAGTGGGCAGCCATCCAAGGCTGCAGGAGAAGTGCTGGAGCCTCCCACCACCACTGGCAGCACTCCCACCAGCACCAGCACTATCACCAGTTTGCAGCCTTAGCCGCCGCAGAATGGAGTCTAGCCCTGTCTCCATGGACTATCATGCAACCTGTTCCCTGCAAATCTCGTGGCTCAGACACCCAGGTGGGACTGTGAACTGCCACACCCCAAGTGTTGCACCACTGGGCACAAGGTCCCCTCCAGAACCAGTGGAAAAAGGCATCCACTCACCCTATCCTTGGCAGTATGAAGCATACTGGGCACAAGGCCCCCTCCAGAACCAGTGGAGATATGCATCCACTCACCCCCCTCCTTGGGAGGATGAAGCACACTGGGCACAAGGCTGCCTCCAGAACCAGTGGAGATATGCATCCACTGACCCTATCCTTGGCAAGATGAAGCACACTGGGCACAAGGCCCCCTCCAGAACCAGTGGAGAAAGGCATCCACTCACCCTATCCTTGGCAGAATGTAGCACACTGGGCACAAGGCCCCCTCCAGGACCAGTGGAAGAACCCATCCACTTGAGAGACTGTGGCTTTGCACTCCCACAGAGCAAGCAGTGAGCAAACCACCCACTTGAGAGACTTGTGAGACTGTGGCTTTGTACTCCCCAGGAGCAAGCAGTGGGCAAACCACCCACTTGAGAGACTTGTGAGACTGTGGCCTTGCACTCCCCAGGACCAAGCAGTGGGCATGGAACCCCCTCGAGGAGCAGTGGCATTATTCCATCTTCCAGCTGAGGTGCCCCCCTTCCCCATGCCCCTGCAGTGTACTCTCCATATTGAGGCAGGAGTCAAGTATGGCCTTGGCCCATGATTTTTGGCCCTGTGGCCCACAGACAGTTTGAATGGACAATGTAAAGTCTTATGTACATATTGTATATTTTTGTATATACTGTTTTTCTATTTATTACGTATATCTGCCTATTTCTAAAATATCACTGTTTAACTCAATTCCTTTTGTCCTTGCATTTTTCCAGGGGGTTATGGGGTGTTAATGTAATGTTTCTGCATGTGTTTGTGTGTATGGTGTTGTTGGTGAGGGTGGGAGTGGGGGTGTTGCGTGTTGCGGGTTTGTGTCACTCTCTTTTTCCTCCCCACTCCCCTGTATAATAGGTGCAGTACTCACCGTGGTCGTCACCGCCACCTTTCATATTCCTGGTAGATGAGGAGGTGGACCAGCATGGGCAGGACCTGTAGCTCGGGCTCCATGGCGTCCTGGCTCTTCATTGAGTGTCGAGCGGTGAGTGGTTTCCCTTCTGTGTCCTGTTTCTGGCGTGCTTTTGATGGTGTTGGTACCACCCCAGAAAAGCTGGCGGATTGGCGGGTTGTGATAGGGTGGGCAATACAGTGTCTTTCGCCTGTCTTTTGGTGGTTACCGCCGCGGTGTTTGTTGCTACCGTTGTGGTGTTCGGAGTATTAAGGTGGCAGTTTTTGTTGGCGGTTTCCGCCGTGGTCATGATTCAATTTTTTTACCGCCGGGCTGTTGGTGGTATTACCGCCGCTTTAACACTGACCGCCATGGTTGTAATGAGGGCCTAAATGTTTTTGGTTTAGCTGCTTTGCGGGCATCATAGGTCACTTTTCTTTTGAATTGCATCCAGTTTTCTCTCTCCATTCCCCTTCGCAATTTGAATGGTTTCCTGGAATACTCTGTTAAACCTCTCCACCATGCCATTGCTCTAGAAATGGTAGAGAGCACACCTTTTGTGTCTTATGCCACTGATTCTCAGAAAGCTTTCCATCTTTTTGGACATAACTTGCACCCCATTGTCCACAAGAATGCATTTAAGATTTCCTTCCCTGGCAAAGATCTCAGAGAAGAAGCTGGTCCCAGCCCCCATCCAAATTTCATGCGTGATGCCAACCTCTGGCTGTCTTGTTAGTATGTCTAATACTATTAAGAGATACTTACTCAACGCATCTGAATTGATAGGCCCAAGGATAACCAGTGCCATTTCTTCCCACACATCACAAGGACTTTTTTGGCAAGCCATGGGACCAACCCACACTTTCATGGCCTTGTCACTCAATCTGCCTTCTCCACAATCCCTCATAATACGCTCAATCATTATGTTCATTCCTGCTCACCAATGCATGCTTCTGAGCCTTTCTTTTGTCTTATATATACCTTGATGACCCTCATGAGCCATCTCAATACAATATTATTTACCCCTGATGATTCATTCAAAACTTTAGAATATCTTGCAAACATTTTGACTTTGATTCATTGACTGTCCCCTGTATGAATGAATTTTTGAACTTGACACAACTCTTCATCCAACTTCAATTTTTGTACCACGCCTCCTCTGATACACACCCTTGTGCTACATGGCAACCCTTAATTTCATCAGCCATCCAGCACGTCTAACTATCATGCTACTGCTCATATTCATCTACTGATAATCTTAAGAGACAATCGGCAACCTTCTTATCAACTCCAGGAATGTACAATATGAAACAGCAAATTGAAAGTCATGTAAACCTACCATCCATTTATATATTCTGGAAGATATGTGATGCAAATCCTCCTTACTGAACACTTCGTGCAACAGCTTGTGATCGGTATGAACCAACATTTTAATCCCCATACAAATTGCTTAAACTTCTTACTAGCCCAGTAGACAGTCAAAGCCTCTTTCACAATCACAGAGAGACATTCTGCTGCACCTTTCAATGTCCTTTTGAGTTCCTTGCTTCTGTCTTGATACAGCCCCCAAGTCACTTTCACTAGCATCTGGCACAGTTACTTACAAGTGACCCCGGACAAATGTCCCTTCCTGACACAGGACCTACATGTGACGTGGAAGGCAGGGCAGTCTTTACAGTTTGCAAGATGGTTAGGATTCCCACATTGGAAACACAGAGAATTTGTTCTGCCCATGCTAGGTTGTTTTTTCAGAAGATCAGTACCTGTTTGAACAGAAGACACTTTGGGGGTCATTATGACCCCGGCGATCAGAGATAATGTGGCGGTAGTACCGCCAACAGGCTGGTGGTATATACCCCCACATTATGACTTTGGCGGGTTGGCTAAAGCCTACTGGCGTGGCTCTGCTGGTGGTAGCAGCGCCAGCTTACTACCATCCGCCAGTATGGTCACAGCCGCATTTCTGCCCTTCTTGTGATAGAAATCCAGCTGGGCTCATATTATGGCAGACGGATGGTAGCTGCGGCGACAGACTTCTGGCAGCCGTCGCCGCGGCGTAGGCGATTTTTGACAAAGACATAATGAGGGCCTTTATCTTTGGACTTTTTCAATTCATATATACATTGCCTTGAATGTTCAATTTGCTTAGCTATGGTTAAAATGTCTGTGAGACTAGGATCACATTTAACCCATAACTCTTCACGCTCTTTGTCACTTTTACATTCCAGCATAAACTGGTCATATATTCTTTCTTCGGTATTGTCACCAAAATAACATAGAGCTGGTAATTTTCTAAATGCGTTCACAAAATCTTGGATGAATTTACCCTCCTCCTGTTTCCTCTTAACAAATTAATCGCATCCCAATATTGCAGAAACCTTTGGAAGAAAATGCGTGTCAAGTTTCTTAATAGCAGCATCAAATTCATTTTAAATATCGCCATCACCCTCTGTAATAAGGTCTGGTAAGTTTTCATAAATTTCTTGTCCTTCTGGATCTAGACAGTGGACATGCATGGAGGACTTTTATTCAGGCAATAGATTGGGAACACATACTTTCAAATAATTTACAAAACTTTTTTCCACTTTGAACAGGAAAGGGGGGCTTCATCTGGGGTTATGAGGAAAAAAAGGGGGTGGCTATTTGTGATGAATGGTAAGTGGAAGAGTGCAGTGAAAATAAAAATAATAATGTGAAAATTGCAAAACAGAGGAGGTCAAAGGTACTAGACTATAAGAAGAGAAAGAACAACAAAGAAGTAACAACACAAGAAGGAATGTAGAAAATGTGAAGAAATAAGAAAAACTGAAAGGAAATCACTAACACTAGCAAAATATGCACAGAAGACAAAAAAAAGGATAAGGGGAAAAAAACTCATAGATACGCAAATTAGTATCCGACATTATGTCTGTGAAAGAAAAGTAATTTTTTTTACAGTAAAATGCTCAAGTCCTATTTTGCTGTCGATGACATGAGGTAGCAGGAAGAGTCCAGAGTGTGTCTTCTCTGTTTACGTTTGTAAAAGCAGGAAAAGCTGGAGTGTCGAGGAGGCCAATGGAAAGTCAGCTTTTAGAGGGACTCCACGAATACTGGGGTAAACTCATGTTGTAGCTAGAAGGCTAGCTCGATGAGATCCACAGGTCAGCGTCACGTAAAAAAACACAATGTTCAGACTTTTACTTGTGTGATGACGCTTGCGACATGGCAAGATGGTTGCCAAGGACACTGGAGGGCCCACATTGTGGATGATAGAAAGTGCGAACTGCTGAGAAGAATGTGGTGAGCACGGAGATCGAGGGTGACGAGAAGGAGCCGTTACAGGCTTTAGGATTAACAAAGTTATAAGTAAATTTTAATAGGCATTACCAAATACAATAACCTCACCTATGCGACAGCTATTGGCTTTGCCAATACCTTTTAGCCATGTTGTACAGCAATGCATCTGCTGTACAGCAAGGCTGAAAGTTATAAAAAAAGAAGCTGTGCTGCATTGTATCGCTATGAAAAAAGCACTATGACGTGGCAGAACTGGCTACGTAGTACAATTTTGTTTTCTTTAAGCCATGCTGCACAACATGGCTAAAAGACATTGACAAAGCCAATAGCTCTTGCATGGGTGAGACCTATTGTCCTTGCCAATGCTTGTTTTTATTGCTGGCTGGGTAGGAGCTGGGGAGCAACACAGGAGGGAAGGTGTTTGTGGGGAAGCAAGATAATGGAGGTGGAGTAAATGTGAAATGAAGTTTAGTGAGTAGACAAATGAAATCATTTTGTTGCTGTCTCAGCTATATTTTAGTTACAACAGACTACATAGCAAATTTAATGCTATAGGTCGATGAACCAAAGCAAATCTGCTTTAAAGAAAACGTCAGAGGCATCAAATCAAATATCAAGCAATACTATACACATCATTTCAAGTCAATGAAAACCACAGCATGATCAATGCGACCATGAATAACCACACCAGTTTATTATGAAGTTAAAATGTTTATTTCCCTATATTAACAATGCTAAGGTCACAAATATTATTATTCTCAAAGTCAATTGATACATGTAAAGAAACAATATAGGCTGATTGAGTCAGCGAATAAATCTAAGCTTGATCAACGCAAAAATAATTTTTATTTCAATAGAGAATTCACAAATCAATAGCAATAGAATCTGAACAAGAGAAATTCAATACATTGACTAAACAAATGGAAAGTCAATGACCATTCATGAGTTTGAGAGTAATACCTCACTAACCACTAATTAGCATTAGCATATTGGGCTTCCTGAAAAAGATTTAGTAACATGAATTTAAAAAACTTGCTATGACTCTCTCAAAATAAACAGCAGTTTGGTACCTGTAAAACAAAAGACCAAGAATAAGACATTATTTTATATGATTGCCTATTTTTAATAGAACAACAAACGGCTCAGCTTCATCAAAAGGACAGCAGCATCAGCATCAAGACGGGAACAGGGAAAGGGGGGCAGTTTAGAATTTGGACTATAAGATTACTAAACCATCAGAGTATTAATTCAGTATTGAACAGACATATTAAATTCTGAAAAATTGTTAAAATAGCAGAATTGCATTAGATTAACTGGTAAAGGATGAAATGTCAAAGTGACAGATCACATCAAGTATACTAAGTGAAGTCTCTGGAAACCAGGGCAGTATGAGCTCATGGCAAATGGCTCTCAAACATTAGATTAAACTTACTAAACATTTTCTATTGGACAAAACTATTGTGCGAAGATAGACTCAACATTTATTTGTAAGCCACTGATTGGCTTCTGTTCCATTGACGAAACTCGAACAAATACTAAATGTATCTTGTACACTTCCTTCTCTGGCTACGATCTGTGGATCCATCCATTGTTTTAGCACCATCTGAATGTGCTGTTGCTGGACAGTAGTTACAAAGCTAAAGAAACATTTTCTCCACATCGTTTCCCTCAAGAAAAACACATGGATTAGAGACATAACTACAGACAAATATGGGAATTCAATGAATGGAGTCTGTTAAGCAACAGACCTTGAGAATACATCTATGTATCAATAACAGGACCACAAAGTGTTAGATAACTACGCATTGTGGCCTTGTCAGCTTGAGGCCCAGCAGAAAACAAGAAATACTCATAATATTTCAGTATTTCATTTTACAGAGAACATGTTCTTAAAGAGGCAGAACATTTTCCATTACAACTTGATGGTAGCCACTAAGTAAAGCACAATTTTCGTGTTTTCATTTATTTTATGGTTAAATTATTTCACACATTAGTGCATAAGTATGATTACGTAAAAAGACAATTATTCACATTATATTCCAGCTTTCTCAATCCCTCCTCTGATGACTATATATGTCATCACACAAACATCCCAAATAAATGTATTTATTAAAATGTGCACTTTAAAACCTAGTTTCATTCACATTTTTGTAAATTTCTTTCTTCTTGAATTTTTCCCATAACATTTTTCCATTTAAATATCTACCCTCCTCTTATTCTTTTCAAATCTTCTTCTTTTGATCATTCAAAATAATTTGTAAATTCCCCAAATTCCAATTAGAAAAAAACATAATCATAGAAATTAATTTTACTAATTTTAATATAATACCTTCTCCCAGGTTGCCAATCCAATTTCCCATTGTTGCAATTCCCTTGCCTGCTTTTTCCCAAATATTAGTCTCCGTTAATTCTTTTAGTTCTGATTCATGTTTTGTTAAATTATTAATCAAACCTCTAACTAGTTTACTATTGTCCGGTATGGATGAACAACTGTGATGCGGACCAAGCAATTTACAAACTCCGCCCTCTTTCTTTTGCTAAGAGAATGTCTAATGCAAGGCGGTTCAGAAGAGTCATAGCTCTTGTCGCAGCCATTTCAGTATCCAAGAGGAGAATAGCTCCTAAAAAATCTGTTAACATGTTATCTACTACTGTAGACATCCTTCATATTTTCATTGAATTCAGAACAACTCCCACTGAATGAATTATTGCTCCAAATATGACACCAACAATGCTAGAAACGGATTCTCACTTGTGTCTAGGTTGAAATTCTGTAATATTTAGGAAAGTTACTCAAGTCATCCAGTTGGTACATTTTGGGGAAGACTATTCCCAAATAACATGTGCCATACCATCCTCGTGAAAGACTGTAATAGACATTTTTCCCACAGCTGTAATATATACCAGGTATTGCAGGATCTTGACCATTCAACATAAATGTCAGTTTGCTCTGAAACAAAAACACATGTATTCATTCACTCGTTTCCACATATATTTGATCAAAATAAGATTGTGGCATATATATACAGAGCTTGCCTACATGTTGTGCATCTAAAGTTAACCTTCCTTCTTTAGTGATGTCAGTATAAGCATGATCATTTCCAGGTTTTCGTTGAACCTTTCCCCTATCTCTCTTAGCCTTCATCACCCTTCTTCTTTCCTCAGGGTTCTCTAAGAAACTCTTTTCAACAGGTGTTAATAAGCAGGTTAGGTTATTTTTTATGGGCATACACCGTCCCAAAGGTTAATGTTGGTTCAAAGAATCCTCTTATGGCTTCCCCCGGGGAGGCCTTTCATGGAGACATAGCAGGATGGATACTCCTCCTTTCCCTGCATAGGTTTTTTTTTGTTTTCTGTTTACCAGCGTTGTTAATGCAGGGAGTCATTTCCCAGTGGGGAGCAGCTGGGGGCCAGCAGAAGAAGTGGTACCTATCGTGACAAGAGGAGCACCAAGGCGAGTGAGGTCTGGGGGATGCCTATGCCTCTATGGAAGCTACATTCTAAAAGGGTCTCTAGTTATTTCCCGCTTGCCGGATCCGGGGTGCTCGCGTCGCAGAGGTCAGGTGACATGGCACTGACTGAGGAGGACCTTCTGTCTTCCCTCCGCACCTTTATGGTGGCATTGCGAGAGGAACTCATGGCTGACTTCAAGTCTGCACTGGAGGCGCTTCAATCAGATGTTACTAGTCGCATGACCTGTCTTCAGGCAGACGTGGATTCAGTGGGGACCTTTGGAGAAAGAGGTCTCACAGCTTAAGTCGCAACTCCAACTTTCAATAATTAAATGCGAGGACTTGGAAAACTGCTCTCGAAGAGATAACATTAGAGTGCGGGGGCTGGAGGAGGGCAGTGAGGGTCTGATCTGGAGGCATTTGTGGTGGGCCTCTTCTCTGCTCTCTTGGGCGACGTTCATCCAGAAGTACAGATTGAAAGGGTGCATAGGGTGGGGAGTCGCCCGCCATTGAGAATAAGAGACCCCGTGATATCTTGGTGAAATTGAGCTCATTCAAGATTAAAGAGCGCATACTTCAGAAGGCGAGGCAACAGGACTTGGTGTCCTTTCAAGGTGCTCAGTGCACGCTTTCCAGGACATTGCTCCAGCTACACTACTCCAGCGGCAGAGATTCCGTCCAATCATGGATGAGTTGAAAGCGCGAAATATTAGGTACAGATGGACATTTCCATTTGGCATTGCTTTTGAACTTAACAACAAGCCCACCACTTTGTGGAGTATGGGGAGGCGGTAGCTGCACTATGTCTGCTGGAGCGAAGTGTGGACATCGGACTCGCTGTGCAGGGGGAGTCGTGGCATCGGAAGGAGCCCGCCGTGTCTTCCGTTGGGGATCACTGGAGGCTGCTGCAGAAGGGGAGGAAAGCCCCCAAGTCGTAGTATTGTGCACTTGACTCACATCAGCTGTGGGCTCGCCTAGGAGCAGAGGAGTAGGTTCTTGATGGGGACCGTGTGGGGGCCCTCTCCTCAGGGGAGAGTTTGGAGACTTTGGACTGGCCGGCGTGGTGCTGGTGACATGAGCGCTCCCAGGGTGGCTCTCTATCATCCCTCCAACTGGCGGCAAAGGAGGTTCCTGCACTGGACACTGTCTGTGCTTTTGTAAAGGGTCTATCGGGGGTGGAAGTGGATGAATATTCCTTCCCGATCATGAGGACCACACAGAGTTTCCCGTTTCAATGTCAGCGACTTATAGTTTCTATGTTGTTACTTTTTTTGTTTTTATTCTTGATGTTTGATTACTGTTTGTTATCCCTATTTCATGTGGATGAACAGAATAGGAGGCAGGAGCGGTAGGGGGTCATGGGATGGAGGGGGAGCGCTGGGGACCCAGGGTGACACATTAGATAAGAGGTACTCACGGGCGAGGCCTTCTTAGTCATACCGGCATGACGCTACACTTTCTAACATGGAATGTTAAGGAGCTGAACTCACCTAAGAAGCTGTCACAGTTGCGGAAATTCTTTGATGACCACTAAAACGATATAGTGGCATTGCAGGAAACACATCTCAAGAAGGGCGACGGTCATAGACTGCAGCACAAACATTACCCACAGATATATACTGCCTCCGCTGCAACAAAGCATTGTGGGGTAGCCTTGCTGTTTCATAGATCCACGCACTTTCAGCTTTCAGGGTCGCAACTAGATAAAGAGGGTAGATTCTTGTTGGTCAAGGGCTCCCTGGGGGGGGGCAGGTTTGTACGATAGCCACATTCTATGCGCCTAATAGTGGTCAAACACAGTTCCTAATGCACTTCCTGGATGTGCTGGGAGGCTTTGCAGAGGGTGAGATAGTGCTTCTGGGAGACTTCAACTTGATTTGGGATACCGCTCTGGACACAACGCATCCCCAGAGACCGCTTACCAGTGCCTTTTCAAAATCTGCTAAGATGGCACTTCACAGATTGGGGCTTCTTGACTCTTGGGGCGCGCTTCACCTAGACTATACATTTTTCTCCCATTCTCACAGGTCCTATTCCAGGATCGATTATATATTTTTAAGCAAGCCCCTTCGACAGTTTCTCTGAACGACTACTATCCACCCGATAATCATATCAGATCACACACTGGTTGAGGTGGGTTTGGAGTGGTCCCTCCCAAGGTCACAGAGTGGGCGTTGGTATTTTCCACACGTGTTAATTAGAGACCCAGCGACTCAAGACAAATTGCGGAGAGCTATCAGGGACTTTTTTCAGAGCAATAAACCAGGGGACACCTCTGTCCCCACCACCTGGGACACAACCTCACTTTATCGGCTGAAAGCTGAAGAGAGACGAGGTTTGGTGAGTGCATTGAAGGAGGCTGAATGGGCCTATAGGCTCTCCCCTACTTGGCAGAATCAGAGGAAAGTAACCTCCATTAAAGGGAAACTACAAACTATTTACATGAACAGGGCAGAGGTGGCATTGTTACGGCTTCAGAGGTCTTATTATGTCAGTGGAAACAAAATCGTCACTCTCCTGGCCAGGCAATTGCGGGTTAAGCAATCTAAGGGCTACATAGCGCAAGTGCAGGATAATCTGGGGAGCACTATTCGCTTGTATGAATCAGATAATCCGAGTGCTACCGCCCAGGAGAGTTATTTGCGCCACACTCGACTTCTGCAGGTTTCTCGTGATACCAACGAGTTTCTAGAGGCCTCATTCACCTTAGACGAAGTGCGGGATGCCATTGACTCCCTTCCACTACACAAAGAGCCGGGTCCTGATGGTTTCACTGAGCATTTTTACAAAACTTTTGGGGCCAAGATAATCCCCCACCTAGCTGCACTGTTCAATTTCATAAGAACTGAGCACACACTCTCCCCCACTATGGGGGAAGCCCTGATCTCACTTATTCCTAAGGAGGGGAAGGACCCCCAGCTATGTGCCTCCCATAGGCCCATCGCCCTTCTTAATCTCGATGCAAAACTTTACACCAAAATACTTGTCCGGAGACTTGAAGGGGTGTTGCCAGATCTTGTTCATCCGGACCAATCGGGTTTCATTAAGGGTCGGCAAACACATGATAACCTTAGAAGGGTCATCCACCTGATGGAAAAGATGACGAAGAAGCAGGTCACGGCTATGCTGTAAGCACTGGATGCTGAAAAATCTTTCGACCAAGTGGAATGGTCCTTTTTGGTGGCGACCCTGCGGCGCTTTGGGTTTGGAGAGCAGTTCATAGCGATAGTAATGAGCAACTACTCGGGCCCCAGGTCACGAATATGTGTCAATGGGGTGACCTCGGATTTTTTTGATCTGTCCAGGGGACCCAGACAAGGTTTTTGCACTTAACGTGGAGCCACTGGCAGCTCGAATAAGGACCAATCTGAACTTTAATGGCATTCAATTTGGCTCAGATCAACATAAAATCTCACTATTTGCTGACAATATCCTGCTTTTTGTCATTCAACCACGTATGACCCCTTGGGCCATTCAGGAGGAGTTGAGTCTCTTTGAGCACGTAGCAGCCTTCAAAGTGAATAGGGGGAAATCCTATATCCTCAACTTAACATTTCTTTCCACAGGGATGAGTGTGTTGGCCGCCACTTACCCATTTGTCTGGGCCAAGAAAGAAATTCTAGATCTAAGAGTGCGGCTCACCCCTAGTGTGGCTGACCTATTTAAGGCGAATTTTCCACCCCTCCTTAGGACATTGCGAGCAGATTTTAAGAGATGGTCACCACTCTGGCACTCCTGGTTAGGTCGCATCAATACCATTAAGATGACAGTTCTCCCACGGTTGTTACATCTGTTCCAAAGCCCGCCCATTGACATTCCTCCAGACTTTTTACCGAGCTTCGTAGGTTGTTCCCTCAGTTTAGTTGGCAAAACGCAAGAGCCCGGCTCTCCAACAGATTGCTTACGACCCCCAGGGACAGGGGAGGGTTGGCCCTCCCAGACCCTTTTTATATATTATAGAGCGGCACAGCTCTGCGTTATCGTGGAATGGTCCCTTCGGGAATCAGACAAGTTGTGGCTGCACATGGAAAGGGCAGTGACGGGGCGGACATTGTGGGATGTGCTGTGGAAACCCAAGGATGACAGCCCAAAAATGCTTACCTCAGCACCCCCACAGCTACTACCCTCAAGGTGTGGGACTCGGTGACAAGCACTTACAGACTTATGACCTTTCCCTCACCCCATACTCCAATCCACTACAACACAGCCTTTCCCCCGGGAGCTACTCCAGGACCTTTTGAGAAGTGGAGGGAGGGGGGGTTGTCTGACGATCGCTGATCTTTTTCATGGGGAACATGTACGTACATTCGAAAAGTGTTGTAGGGACTTCCATTTACCCATTTCTGAGTGCTTTCATTATAATCAACTACTCCACTGGGTTACTCAACCCCATGTGAGAGCGGCGACTGTTACGGATCTTCTTCCCATCGAGAGATTTGTCCAGCGGGCGGTGGGTAGCACTGGGTAGTATTTCTACACTATATAGATTATTGATATCAGCACAGCACGCTTACACTCATTTGTTTTTCTGGGAGCGGGCTTTGGAGTCTCTGGTGGAGGAGGGTTTCTGGACCCACCTGTTTCAGGACATAGTCAAATGCAACTGCTCCATGGGCACTAGAGAAGTTCATTATAAACTCCTAGAATTGGTATCTCTACCCCTATAAGCTTAAAAAACTCTGGGGGTCATTCTGACTCCCGCCGGGCGCGGTCATCGCGCGCCCAGCGGGAGCCGCCAAAATACCGTACCGCGGTCGGAAGACCGCGGTGGGTATTTTGAGGTTTCCCCTGGGCTGGCGGGCGGCCTCCAAAAGGCCGCCCGCCAGCCCAGGGGAAACCGTCCTTCCCACGATGAAGCCGGCTCGTAATCGAGCCGGCGGAGTGGGAAGGTGCGACGGGTGCTGTTGCACCCGTCGCGTATTTCACTGTCTGCCAAGCAGGGGCTCGTAGGGGCCCTCTTACGGGGGCCCCTGCAGTGCCCATGCCAGTGGCATGGGCACTGCAGGGGCCCACAGGGGCCCCGCGACCCCCCCTACCGCCATCCGGTTCCCGGCGGGCGGACCGCCGGGAACTGGATGGCGGTAGGGGGGGTCGGAATCCCCTCGGCGGCGCAGCTAGCTGCGCCGCCTTGGAGGATTCAAAGGGGCGGCGGTACACTGGCGGGAGACCGCCAGTGTTGCCGGTCTGACCGCGGCTTTACCGCCGCGGTCAGAATGCCCTGCGGGGCACCGCCGGCCTGTCGGCGGTGCTCCCGCCAACCCTGGCCCCGGCGGTCTAAGACCGCCGGGGTCAGAATGACCCCCTCTATCCCCAGGTGTCTGATAGATGTTGGCAGGGAGGTGGGATGTTGGGAGATTTTAGGCATATCTTGTGGCACTGTCCCACTATACGCCCATACTGGAATGAAATTCTGTTGCATCTAAAAGAGAATTTGGGCTACCCTGTCACGGCATCACCAGCACATATTCTATTGGGTCTGAGTGCTCCTGAACTGCAACACCAGACTCAGGGCGACCGCTCTCTTCTTTGGCTGGCATTGGGTGCAGCAAAGATGGTACTAGCGTCATATTGGAAGAAAAAAGAACCACCCCCAATAGCGCTCTGGTACGCTAAACTGTGGCACGGGCTCGCTATGGAGCGCTTGGCTGATAAACTTGACATCTCTAGGAGGAGCTTTGACTACATTTGGGACCGTCTGGTGAGGTTCCTTTCTAGGGGCGTAGCACTCACAGCCTGTAGCCCGCAGTTTAGGGCTTCACACCTTTTCCATGTATAAGACTCAGTTCATGGGGGGAGATACTGGGGAGGGGGTGTGGGGAATCGCGCCTCGCGGGCAGATGAGCCCCTTGTCTTCTCGTGTTCTAGCCTCAGACTGTATATAATGAACTGTAGAAAATGGGACATATTGGCCCTCATTATGAACACAGCGTTTTTCCCTGCCGTGTTCAGGCTGGCTGTCTTTCTATCGACCGCCAGCCCCCCTAGGACCCCACAAGCCGTATTACAAGCCTTTTGCTGGGCCGGCGGATGGAAAAAAAAATTCCGCCCGCCGGCCCAGCAGAATGCCTGGCCGGGACATTGCCGGCGGCTCCACATGGAGCCGCCGTCAATGCCTCTGTGCGGCGGGTGCAACTGTACCCGTCGTGCAGATCACTGCCCGTAAATCGTGACCTGCGTGACGGGGCACTGCACAGGGGCCCCTGCACTGCCCATGCCAAGTGCATGGGCAGCGCAGGGGCCCCCAGGAGGACCCCGGAGCACCCCTTCCGCTAGGCTTTACCTGGCAGGGAAACCCTCCTGCGAAAGGCTGGAGTAATTGGGATCATTATCCGAGGGACAGCAGCGCTGCCCTGTCGGGTAATAATGCTGTCCACCGCCAGGCTGCCTGTTGGAGGCAGCCTGGCGGTGGGTGAGGGCCACCTATGGTGGCCCTCCCTGTCCTCATTATGTGGCGGTGTGGGCCGTCATGCCGGATGGTGGGATTTCCCGCCACCACAGGCATGGAGGTCCACACCGCCAAGTTCATGATGAGGGCCATAGTTTGGTTGTTTATATTGTGGGTTCTTGTTTCTCTTTTTCATCTTTTTACTTTTATTTATTTTCTTGTTTCTTTCTCTGTTTCTTTCTCTGGAAGTGCTATTACAGAGGTCAGCGCGTGGGCTCTTGCTCCGGTGGAAATGTTTGAGTTCTGTTTGGACTGAAGACCATCCTCTGTTGAATATTGACATGATTCCCATTAAGGCAAGGGGGGGCTAACTCATCTGGTAATTTGCTGGAGCATATTTGTGATTTGAATTGTTTCTTTCACTGTTTTCTTAAATGCTAAATATTAATAAAAACAGTTTAACACAAAGAATCCTCTTACTAAAACTATGTCATTATCCTTAGCTGCTCTACTCAAATATCTAAGTATGGGGACAAAGGAAAATACAAGATCATAGTTAGAGTAGAAATACTGAACACTCTCCTGATTATAGAACCTTGTTAGTAAAAGTCTGCAAGTTATGCCATAGGTTGAAGGCAAGTTGTGATATGAAATTCCCTCCTCAACAGAGGTTGAAATCTGAGTACAAACATATTAATTTCTCGCATCCATAGTGTCATCATACTCTTGCAATAAGCGATGGAAGACATGAGAAGAAAGCTCTTTCTCTTTGTGTGAGTAATTTCCATCTATTCTAAACCTATCGATTGCTGAAGAGTAGGAATTAATTCTGATGATGTAGTAGTTGTATGTATAGCTATGGTATTGTTGGCTCCATTTGAATCAAGGACAATCCCACTCACAATAAATAACAAAAATACTATTGCACAAACGATTGCCAAACCAATACCTTTGCAAAGACTATTCTTAATGTGTTGTTTGCTAAAGTCTCTCATGGCCTGTAAGGAATCAAAAGATTGATTGTTTTGCAGTTGACTGTAAGCTGAGCGTTATATAAAGGCCGCTGTGGATTTGATTTATTTTTTTAAAGTAAGGCATCTACAAATTATCGTTTTAATCTTGTGTACGTGCACCTAAAATTAACTCTGTGTTGGCGAAGCCGTTGTGCGATTCTTGTTTAAACGACGCGCTACACGATGTCAGTTAAAGGTAAACAATGCACCATGCGATGCGTGTCAGTTGAAGATTGCCTTTCCACTAAGAAAACGTATTTTTACAACAGTGAGCACATCGCGCATATGTGATAACAAAAACAAGCAACATACCGTCTCAACTGTCTGGTTTGTTTGTGAATGACTGAATTTACCTGGAAGTGTTTTGTTTTTTTCTTTTTCACCTCGTGTCATTTCCTCTGTAGAAAGAAAAAACGGACACAAGTTTTTGGAGCTTTTTCAAAAACAAAACAACTGCAAAAGAGGAAAGCTTGTTTAACATGGGTTTAATCCAAATATAAATATATAATCCAACTATCTCCAACAGTGATTTGCACACTTGGAACCTTAGTGCAGATTAGTATATTTTGACAGTTTGTACTTATAATTGTATTAACATTTGTATTACATTTCCCACTATCTGTTCAATTTATCATCGTAAAGATGCAATTTGAACCTCCTGCTAAATTCTTACAAAACAAAGGTGATTCACCTATACCTTGGGTTAGGTGGAAAGAATAATTTTTAACCTATATGAAAGCAATAGATGATGATGAAATGTTGCAGGGGAGGAAAAAAATATTTTACTACACTGTCTAGGCTCAGAGGGACAGATGATTTTCAGAACTACATCACAAGTAGTTATACAAGGGCAACAAGAAGGAGAAATAGATGTACTCAAGGAGACATTATTAAGGCTAGAGAAAAGATTTAAACCTACAGCAAGTATAGCCTTGAATAGGTTCAAGTTTTATACTAGAGCACAACAGATAGAGGAGACATTTGATGAATTTCTCACTGCATTTCGAGGATTATCTATGAATTTAAGTTTTGGAACGATGGCAGATTAGATGTTTTGTGATCAGATTATAGTCCATGTTAAAAGCAGGAGAATTCAAGAACAACTATGGGTGATGGGGGATCCTAAGTTACAAGATATAATTACTGAAGCAAAGGTGTTAGAACAATCAGAGAAATGAATGAAATCTGTGCAGGAATCAGATAAAGTTAAAAGTGTAGAGTGTGATGTAGTGGGCGCTATGGGGGGGCAGTGGTTCTGGTAGTAATCCAAATACAAGAAGTAATATATTTGGCAAGAAATAGGATAGACATGACAAGTTGGAACGATTCTCATGCTATCATTGTGGTAGTTTGAATCACATTGCAACTTCACCTCAATGTCCATCTGTTGGTAGAGAATGTAAGAAATGTGGCAGGATTGGGCATTTTTCTCGAGTGTGTAGGGTTTAAAAAAGGAACAATAATAATTTAAAAGGAAAAGTAGCTTGCATGAGCAGTGGAAGAAATGATGAATGTTGGCATAAGAGGGACTGGAGGGAGGAAGATGAAAAAGGTATGGTGTTGTATCTAAAGGGTACTGATGGGGATGTTTATGATTGTGTAGTTATAGGTCAACCTAAGTGTAAAGTACTGTAATGGGGATAGAATTGGACCTTATGGCTGATCCAGGATCACCCTGGACAATTATTACACAAGAATATTTAATTCGAACATTTGATGGAGTGTGGAAAATAACTTATTTAAAGGCACCTGATATTATAGCCTAAAGTTTTGATGGTACAGCAATTGATATTATTGGATATGTTGAAACTGAGATAACTCTTAAGGGTAGATCTGCCATTATAAAGTTTTATGCCACAGTGAAAGGTGTTAATGTTCTGGGATGGAGAGACCAAGGTAAACTGGGAATCATATTGAATCCGAGGAGTTGTGAGTCTGTTTTGTTGATAGAAAGTTGTGAGGAGAAGGAGCAGATTACATCCAGATTTCCTGAGGTTTACATCGATAAGTAGGGAATATTGGAAAAGTACAACCATAAGATTGGGTTAAGGCTAATGCCAAACCGGTGGTACAGAAACGTAGGAATGTACCTATTAGTGTGAGAGAAGAATTGAAACACATTTTATTGGAAATGATCAATGAGGACGTTATAGAGGAAATTGAGTCATCTGAATGGGTATCTCTGATTGTTTTGGCCCGTGAGTCGGACAAATCTTTGAGATTGTGTGTGGACCTATGGGCTGTGAATGTAAATATTATTGTGAACTGCCACCCCCTGGCCAACATAAATGAAGTGATCAGTATGTTAGAAGGTGCAAACATTTTTTACACTTTGGATTTAAGGTCAGCGTACCATCAAATTGAGCTGACCGAAGATTCTAGAAACCTCACAGCATTTATCACACCACAGGGGTTGTTCCAGTTCAAAGAATGCCTTTTTGATTAGCCTCTGTGGCGTTCGGTATTTCAAAGAGCAATGTTTCAATTATCTGAGGACATGGATAAATATGTTAAATGTTTTCAAGATGATGTGTTGATATGTTCAAAAGATGAAAAGGAGCCTAAGAAGCATGTTATAAAGGTACGTGAGGTGTTAAAAAAAATGGTTTGACCTTAAAAGGAAAAAAAGGCCAATTCTTTTCTAAATAAGTGGAGTACTTGGGACATAGAGTGTCTGGAGAAGGAGTAATACTAACACAATCATCAGTGGATGCTATTGTTAATGCTCCTGACAATCAGGAGAAATTGTTGTCATTTGCAGGTCTTTTTGAGTATTATAGCAAATATATTGAAAATATAGCCACTAAAATGGAACCATTGAGAGAGCTCACGCGAAAAGGGGTTGAGTATGCGTGGACAGAAAAACAAAAGAATGCTTTCGAAATGATCAAGAGAGAGATTGTTGAAGACCCTACTCTTAAGCCTTTTAGTGTGGCAGCACAATGTATAGTGACGGTTGATGCCAGTATGTATGGCATAGGGGGAATGTTGTCTCAGAGGTGTGGGAGAGAGACATGGAATGTTACTTTTGCTTCTCGTACATTAACAGAGGCTGAAAGGAGGTATGCTGTTATAGAAAAATAACTATTAGCATGCATTTGGGCTATTCAACATTTTTGGAATTACATTTGGGGGCCACGTTTTATTCTTCAGACTGATCACAAGCCAATTACAGGAATCCTTTCTCTAGGGGGTGGGTGGAATGCTACTGCTCGCATTGCGAGATTAGTATCTAGGCTACAAGATTATTGTTTCCAGGGTGAGTATGTGCCTGGAAGAGCAATGCAGTGGAGAATTGTTTGTTCCGGCTTCCTCAAGAAGGGGCAAAGTAGATTAGGGTACATTGTTATGAGTTGGGAATAGATGTGGTATCTGTTGTATCTGTGTATATGATTAGTGAGTTTAGTGGTATTGAGGAGGAAGAATGGATGAAGTGTGGTGAAGAAGATTTGGTTTTGCAAGAAGTTAGAGAGTACTTAAGGTGTGGATGGCCTAATAGGAAAAAGATCAAGGCAGAAGTAGCATCCTTTCACAATGTATGGGATGAATTAGAAGTAGAGGATATACTGGTGTTCAAAAAGGGAAAGTGCATTCCACCTAAAGGTATGAAAGAATCTATTTTAAAGCTCGAGCAAGAGGGTCATCCTGGTATGTCCTCTATGAAAAGGTTAATATGCACATGTTTTTGGTGGCCGGGACTGGATAAAATGGCAGACAGAGTGGTGAGGGAGGGTGGAGTGTGTGTTAACGCAGAGAAAATGTTGAAGACAGTGCCGGCTCCCTTATGGCCAGTGCCTTGGCCGGATTTGCCCTGGCAGAAATGAGGTTTTGATATTTCTGTCCCTTAATACTCATTGCCTGCTGAGTCTCTCTACGCGTTAGTCCTGATAGATTATCAATCTAAGTGGCCTCAAGTGAAGCTGGTTTCTCAAGTTACTTTAGGTACAATTATTGAATTTTTCAAGGAAGTGTTTGCCAGAGAAGAGTATCCTGAAGCTTTGATATCTGACAATGGTGTTCAGTTAGTGGCAAACGAAATGCAGAACTTTTTTAAATATAGCAATATTAGCCACGTCACCACTCCACTTTATGAACCACAAGGAAATGGGCAAGGTAAGAGATCCAACCAGGTTTTTAAAGAAAGCATTAGCTGGGCATGTGGATTTGGAGGACAGTGGAAAGAAAAGTTGAGGGAGAAATTGTGGTATTACTGTATCACTACCCCGAGCACAACGGAAGTCAGTCCATTCAAGTTGTTGAGAGGAAGACATACGATGGCCAAACCATGTCCGTGGTGGTTCAAGAACAAGCAAGGAAATGATTGGGAGAAGGTGAGTATAAGGAAGTTAAGGAAAGAGTGAGGAGAAAGCAAGAAAAGTATAAGGATGCCTATGATATCAGATGGAAAGTGAAAGAACCCTCAGTTGTAGCAGGGGATCGGGTTAGGATATGCAAACCAGGATATGCGACAAAGGAACATCCAAGTTTGGCAAAGCCATGAAAGTAATCATAGTATATAACAAGAGTGTGGCCACACCAGATGGGAACGTTTGGAATGTGAGGAGATTGACAAAATGCAATAATAGGTGAGCTGTCTCCTAATGATGGAAATGCAGGTTATTTGATTAAATTAGGAACTGAGTGTGATGAGAGGGTTTTGCCACTTTTTGGAAATGTTAACATGAATGTAGATCAAAATGAGATCATGTTAGAGAATACTTCTTTTCGCAAGGAAATTACAAAAACAACAGGTAAAGATGGTAATATGACAATGGAAAATGGCTCCATAGCATCAGGAGTGAAATCTAGTACTTCACCAAGATGTTTGCCAGCCAAACTGGGAAACTTTGTATAATGTTTTGGAGTTTTAGCCATTTAAAAAAAAAAGTGTATATATTGTGTAGTTCTTTTTGTTATTGTTTATTTGTTTGTTTGAAAGGAGGGACATATATGTTGTCGTACTTTAGATTTAGGAATGCTAGTGTTATTGAACTTTGAGTGTAGTATTCTGTATTGGAATGTAGAACAGAGGGAAAGAAGGAAGGTCAGTAAGACTGGAGAGGACTTGGAAGAGGGAGTACTATGTTGATGAAGAATAAATATACCTGCATTTTACTACATAATAGTGGATTGGATCTTGTACATATGGCTATACACCAAAAATCAAATAAAAAACAAACAAGACAAACATTTTCAATACTTCAATCTTCAGTCTTCTATCTTCTATTCCTCCTAACTTTTTTTTTCAAAAGTTTATTCACAATATCAGGACCCTTTGTCAAAGTTCAGTAGAAGTTGTCAAAATCAGTTTAGCAGCTTGTCAAATCAGGTTATCAAAGACTTTTCAGATAAGATTCAACAAAGTCCTTTTATCTTCTTTTCAAATTCAAATGTATTAACTTCTACTCAAATTGCTTTTATCTTGATGTGCCAAAATATAGACCTGGAATGTCTGTGTCAAAACAAAACTTCACAAATTCTTCTTGCCATTCATTGGTAGTTGCATATGCCCATTCAGGACTGGAATATCTTTTATTGGCAAATCTTTTCCTTTTCAATCTTCGACCACTGTTTGCCTCTCCTTCACTCAGATCTTCTTCTCTGTTTAAGTCGTTTTCTTCCTGAATTGGTGGTTTCACAATAATCTTCCCTGTCTTTGAGCTTGTCTCAGGCCAGTTGTCACCTTTCAGAGGTTTTCCTGTTAATACTCTTTTCAGAATTGGATACAATTTTTCACCTTCGACGTTGCTGCAGCTGGTTCAGGAGGAGTCAAACCCTCTTGACTTGGATCTCTCTCAACTCATTTACCATTGGGGTCAGTCACTTGTTCAGTCTGGTTGTCCAGACCACTTTCTGTACCCGATACCCTCCTCTGAGCGGGTTCAGTCTGGAGAGGTTCTTGCTCTCACTGTTTCATTTGCGAATGATTCACCCTCATCTTCCAGGATACCATCCACTTCGTCTGACACAGTAGTGGATAAGCTGACTGGAGTGTTTTCAGGTGCAGTCTACAGCTCTTCTCTTTCTCTTTCCTGACCTGGAAGACGCTTAGGTGCAGGTAATCTCAACAGCTCTTCTTGCTCTGTTGGATTCATAACTTTCTGAGTGTGACTTGCATGGATCCAGTTCAAAATCCCTGCACACTTTACAGCTGTAGTTGTTATGAGTATCACCTGATAAGGTCCTTTCCACCGTGGTTTAAAACACGATTTTCTCATGTGCTTTCGGATCACAACCTAATCACCAGCCTTCAGATTGTGTCCTTGGCCTTGAGGTGCTTGAAGTGTGATAGCTTCCAACTCATGAGAGAAAGATTGGACGACATCAGCTAGACCTTTGCAGTAGCCTAACACCATATCATCTGTAATGTTCACAAGAGCATTTGCAGGTACAGCTGGCAATCTCATTGCTCTTCCCATGAGGATTTCATGGGGCGGCAGTCCTCTTTTCTTGCCAATGAGAAGGCGTGATTCTCATTGACATTAAAACCAACAGCAAAGCATCTGGTCATTTCAAATTTGTGGATGCACACATTTTTGCCAGACTTGATTTCAGAGTACCATTCACCTGTTCTGCAAGACCTGATGCTTCTGGGTAGTAACTACAATGGAGTTTCTGCTCAATATTTAAGGCTGGACATAGCAATTTAATCACTTCATTGTTGAAGTGAGTGGCTTCCCCTATCTGATTCCAAAGAGGCCGGGAAACCAAAACGTGGAATTAATTCCCTACGCAATAACTTTGCTATTGTGAGTCTGACGTTTCTTCTTGTAGGATAAGCCTCAATCCAATGACTGAAAATGCACACAATCACCAACACATATTTTAAACCAGCACACGCAGGCATCTCAATGAAATCCATTTGCATTCTGCTGAATAGTCATCCAGCCATGCCAATATGTTCCATATTGACTACTATCCCTTTGCCAACATTCATTTGTTGACAAACAATGCACCTATGGCAGATTGCTTCAGGAACCTGTCTAAACTTTGGATTAAACCAATGCTGCTTGAAACAGCAAACCATAACATCTCTACCTACGTGGGCTTGTCGATGATAGTATCTGGCCATTTGAGTCAGTAGACTATTAAGCAGTACTACCTTCCCTTCTCCCGTTACCCAGATATCATCATTATGCTGTACTCATTTGAGTTTCTTGCAGTCCCTGCGTTCTTCTTTAGGAACGTTATCTTGTAGAGTCTTTAACTCTTCTAAAGTGTCAATAATTTTCACGGTAAAACTCGCACAGATCTGATCATCTTCAGGCAACAATTCCCAGTTTCCTTTAAAGGATATGCCGTTCAATGCGCAAAAACTTGCAACTTGATACACATATGCATTACCCAATGACAAGTAATTTTTGTGATCTCTGATGTGCACTGCATTTAACCACAGCAACCTTTACGGGCTTTTGAATGACTTGTAATAACTCATGAATTCTTTCACCATTCCCTATTGGTGAACCAGAAGAAGTCTAGAAACCTCTCTGTGACCAGATTTGACCAAAGTCATGTACAATGCCCAATCCATAATAACTGTCTGTGTATATTGTCACTTTCATATGATTTGAATCTAGTAAGAACTACCACTTGTGCAGAAAACACTGCTTGAAACCATGAAGCTTCCAGTATGCCAGTAATAGTACATACTACATATCTTGCTCTTGATGTGCCCACACTGTCTCTCAAGCAGGAACCATCAACAAAGATAATCTGGTCATTTTCTTCAAGGCACATCTCTAATATCAGCTCTGGGTTTTGTGCATAACTCTGTAATTTCCAGACAATCATGTTCTGTATCATCGAATCTGTCAGAGATAACATTTTCAATCGGGAGTAAGGTTGCTGGGTTAAGCACTGTACATCTCTTAATAGTGATGTTAGGAGACCCCAAGATTGCGGTCTCATATCTGGTCAGCCTAGAGCTGGTCAGATATTGGGGTTTAGACCTTGTAAGCATAACCTCAATTGAATGTGGTACCATAATAGTAAGAAGATAACCCATCACTATGCTCTCGCTCTGATCGAAGCTCTGCTCAACTCCTGCAATGGACCGCAAACATCCTGGTAAGGCTGCTGCGATCGGATTCAAAGTGGCTGAAAAATATGCCACTGGGTGATTTACACCGCCATGAGTCTGAGTCAAGATAGACAAAGAACATGCATCATGTTCATGACAAAACAGTAGGAAAGGTTTTGTGTAGTCAGGCATGCCTAAAGCTGGAGCTTGACACAATCTTTCTTTCAAATCATTGAATGCTTTCATACAAGCTGCATTCATCAGTACAGGATCAGAAACATCTTTATGAGTCAACTTCTGTAAGGGTTTTGAAAGAAACAAAAAATTTGGGATCCACTGGCGGCAGTAGCCAACCATTCTCAGAAACATTCTCACATCTTTTTGTGTACTTTGTGTACTCAGTATTTTCATTTGCAAAATTGTAGCTACTCTCTCTCTGGAAATTTTCCTAGTTCCTTTTTCAATCATATGACCCAAGTATTTCGCCTCTTTCTAACAGGAATGCGGTTTAGCAGGGGACACTTTATGTCCATTGTCTCCCAGGAAATTTAACAAAGCAATCATATCATATTTAAACCCTTCTTTTGTCTTGGTCTGGTTGAAAATGGTGGTATCTCTGAAAACTATTGTGGAATTCTACACCAACAGTAGACCTTATTCATAAATTTAAAACAAAAGAGAAATCTACTGTCCTCATGAAGAGGCAGAGAAATGAACGCTTGACATAGGTCTATCACATGCCTTCAGCATCACATGGGGTCTGAAACATAATTACAGCTGGATTTGGTACAACTGGACAACATTTGACTACTATGTCATTTATATTCCTCAGATTCTGGACAAGACAAATTTTCCCACATGGCTTTCAAAGACCCATTGTTGGTGGATTACATGGACTGCTCAACACCTCTTTTAAAATTCCTTTCTCCACAAACTGCTCGATCAACTGTCATTGGACATTGTGGAGTCCGAGGGAAAACTGCATTTGACTTAACTGCAACTCTAACTGGGTCCACTCCTTTAATTAACCCAATGTCCTTCCCTGAAAGATCCCAAACTTTAGACTTAACAGACTTCTGTAATTCAACAGTAACTGGAAAGGATCTAATCAAAGGAGCTTCCTCAATCACTGGCTCATCACAACTAATCAAAGGAAATTCTTCGGACACTAACTCATCACTGACAGCAAGTGTTGAGTCTTCCTCATCGTCGCTGTTTGTTTGAATTTCAGTTTCCTCACCTGTATAAGTAATTGAGCATCTTGTTTTGCACAGTAAATCTCTTCCCAGTAAGGACACAGGACTTGAATTACAAACCACAAATTTGTGCAAACCTTTAATATTGCCAATTTTAACAAAGACTGGTTCTGTAATCGGGTTCGTCAAATATTAATTAGCAACTCCTACAATCTGAACTGTTTTCCCTGATAAAGGTAAATCTGGAACCTCTGCAGATCTCACTGTTGAGCGTGTAGCTCCAGTATCAACCAGAAAAGAGGCCTTGTGACCATGCACTTTTCCCTTAACATAAGGACCTTACTGATCCACGTTTAAAGAAGCAGCTATCATACATTCTTCCTCATCTGAACTATCCGACATCGTTTATTCTATTCTCATTGTGTAAAGGAAATTGATGTACTGCATTATTACTCTGGTTCATTTTCTGTCTCGTGACCACTTGAGAAACCATCACCTGTTGCTGATCCATAGGAGATTGTGGTATCTGTAATTGTCTAGGCATTTGAATTTGTTGTGCAGGTACCATCTGCACTAGTGGCTGCATCTGCTTCAATTGGGGTAGTTGTACTTGTTGTACTTGTAGTTGTACAGCTTGCATAGGCTGCATGGGTTGTAAGGGTTGGAAACCCTGCATCGGATTTATATTATTCTGGAAATTTGAAATTTGATCTCTCATTCTTGGTCCTCTAGTATTCTGAAAAGCTTTGACACCATTCGTCTGTTAAACAACACCTCTCTGATTTATCATTGCACACTGCCTTTTCCAATGTCAGACGCCGCCGCAAATTCTGACAAGGAAACAGTTTCTTTCCCTGATGCTTTCCCTCTATCATCACAGAATTCAAATCAATACCACAATTAACATTTCCCATCGACATTCCTCCATGTCCTCTACCTCTGCCTTGATTCTGAAACATACCACTACCTTGTTGCTGCTGTTGAATTGGAAATCCTCCCTGAATTCATGATTGTGATGCCTTAATCTGCATAACCATTGCCTTTTCTTTCAACTTTTTCTGTTTCAATTCAATTTCATCACTACAGTATTTTGCATACTGCAACACCTCATCAATCGGCTTCCCTTACCAACAAATCAGATGGTTCTTCATCATCTCACTAATTTCTGGTCTTAGCCCCTCAACAAACCTGAACACAAAATGAATCATGTCTTTTGGCTCAATTGTTTCAGTTCCACTGTAATGTTTCAATGCTTTTACCAACCTCTCATAGTATGCATGGATTGATTCCTTTGCTTCCTTCGATGTCCTATCTATGCACTGCCAATCAATGTTTTGGGGCGAAATTCTTATTTTCAGAAATTCAGTGACCTTATAGTAATATTTCATTACTTCAGGAGATGGTGCACCTGTTGATGGATCTCTTTGCAGCTCACTTGTTGGTCAACCTACACTCCTTTTACACTCAACCCATATGTCTGCTGGAACAACTATCTCCAAAAGAGTGTTTAAAACTTCCCACAAGCATTTTGCAAGCTTCACAAATCTATCTGACTGTTGATACCGTTCTACTGGTTTCTCCCTCAGTCTGGGGTAGTCATTTGTAAATGACAAGATGCTCCAAAATACATGTACAAAATTCACTCATGGAACCTCTCTCATTGGTAAAACTTTTTCTGGCTCTTTAATTTTTGAAACATCTACAGGAGGAGTATCTGAACCTTTCCTCTGTCTTTCTCTTTTCTTGACCCATCTGCCTTCCCACTTTTCCAATACTCTCCAAATTTGTACTTTCTCAAGTAATTCTTTAAGATGTGTTTTCAGCGCTGCAGACCTCATGTGTTTAAAATCCTCAGCTTCAAAAATTAATCTATAACTTATTTTCAGGCTTTTCATTTTCATAAGATCTATTTCATATTTATCTGCTAACTCTTTTAATTGCTGATGTACTTCAGCTGTTCCCTCTATAATTAATGAACACAAATATCTCAGTTCAACTTCAGTGTAAGATTTTAGTCTATTTACTCCCATTGTCCCTTCAAGAAGCTTCCATCGACAGTCTCGTCTGATTTATAAATTCCTTTTCTCTGGATTGATTATCTGAGGCACACAATTCCTCTAACCACACTTTTAATTGTTGTGCCTTCAGAACCTGTAATGAAATATTACCTGGTTACAACTCGGTAATTGTTGTTGGTTTAGGCTAACAATTTGAGGAGTTAAAAATTTCAGCTCAGAACCGTTTTGTAATTCTGCCAAATCCGAATTCCTAATATGGGTTGAATCTATTAGTGATCTTGGTCTATTTAAAGTCTGTCTTCCAGGTGTAATTAATCTAATGTTTCCATCCTGGATTCAAACTCTTTGATCATCCGCACCATTATTGTCTTGAGCATATGAAGGCACAGGTGGACCAATAGTGATATGAACTGATGCTGCATTTGGCCTTAATCTTTTCCCTGTGTTTTATGGTTGTGTAACACCAATAATACAGCCATATCAGTCTGTGTACTCACTAAGGGAGTAAGTCTCAGAATTTCTTGCGTCTGTGTTTGTGGCAACAATTGAGTTTGCTCTGTATGAATCACCATCGGCTCTTATGAAGTCTGTCCTAAAGATACTACCAGATTAGTAGCTATATTTACAATCGGTACATCTAGATAAATCCTAGGAACACTAGGTTGTGGCAGCTGTTTATAATTCATTGGCAGATTGAAGCTGCTCTGCATCGGTATCTGTGTACAAGGACTAGTCTGTACTGAGCTCTGGTTCATGTCAGGGTTAACCTGCACGGAACTCTCAGTGATGTTATTCTGTATAGGACTCTGCAATTAATCCTGTATTGGGCTCTGTGTCACTGCAGCAGGTATTGGTGCAGTAGGGTTTGTACCACTTGTACTCGACCCTCTTGAGCCACATAAGGTGGTGGACGATTTCTCATTATCTGTAAAATAAATTCTTCATCATCCGATTCCTCATTATTAGTCAAAGACCGTTCATGGTCTTTTGATGCCTACGCTACATCTGATGAAGAAGAACTCTTTTTAGATTTCTTTGAAGCTTTCTTCACATCTTTCTCACTGACATAGCAGGAAATAACCTAATACCTTGTAAGGCATCTAATCTCCACTGTCTTTGTCCATCATCCCACCTAGCTTCTGCTAGTGACTTCTCTGCTTTTCTCATTTTTCGCTCAAATTTCAATGCTTGTTGTTGTCTAGCTACTAACTCCCAGATTGCTTATGCTTCAAACTGAGCTGGTCTTGGTGGAGGTCTTAAACCATACATCACCTGTCTCAGATTCTCCAAAATTCTCAAATTAAATGTCCCATTTTCAGGAAACACCAAACACCTTTCCTTCTCTGTGATTTTAATCCAATGTTTTAACCAAAGACATGCTCCGGTACCTTTCTCTTCAATTATAATATATGCTGGAGTACCTTCAGGCGGCCAAATTTCTCCTCGCCTAGCTGGAATATACTCATCTCCTTTAAGAGCACCTTTTAAAGCTTTGAAGAACTTAATTTTCACAAATGTATTTCAAAAATCAATAATAAGGAAGTTATTTTTAATCCCACAATCCTATTCATCTCCCTTCTAGCCCAATTGCTCTTCACGGTTGTCCACGAATCTGTGCGCGACCCTTCCCACTAACCAACCTATCCCAGCGTGGCACATTATGAAGTTACACCTACACACACAACGATTGACAAAGTCTTTTGGCTTGTCCTCCTAAACTCAGAAACAATCAAAACTAATGCAAATTATTTGTGAGCACGTCATCAAAACCAAAAAAACAAATCTCTCTGTTACTACAGGTAGAGAAAATCACAGTCGCTTCAGGAACCTTACGGATTTTTCACTGGTGGCTTTCGCTCTTGCAGCTATTTTTCTTTCTCAGTTCCCCAGATTTGCAAGCAAAATTTGCCCTACAAATTTTATTCTCAACCGATCATTGGATACTGTCCTGGTGCACATAGGACTCACCAAATCCCTGTCGAAACGTCCCAACACTCAATTTTAACTCACAAACTTGACTTGCCAACCACGTCCGATTGGCCTTCTAAACAGACACATTTCACCAAAAAACAACTGTCTCAATACACTTTTAATATACTCCAGAGTTTTAGACCTACCCTGCGAGGTTCGTATACCAACAACCACGTGGACAATTTTTGAGCACCAAGGATCACACACATGTGAAGTTCACCAATTTCCCTACTCTCACACATTAGAGTACGCTAACTCTTTCTTTAACCACATTTGCAGTATGCCAACTCCTCTAAAATCTCGCAAACAACTCAGTCATCTGCAAATTAGCTAGAGCTGTGCGAGCGCATAATCTACTTCATTCCTTCTAACAATCAAATGCTGAGAACACTCTCCATCATCATAGGCAAACTCCAAGGACCGGGGAACGTCACTTTAGGCATTTAGGGACACAATTTCTCCATATTATACAACAATTAAAAAGACAATAATCAAAACAATCAAATCAATTTATACAACTTCTGACGTCATTTAAAGTGATACTAACCATCAAATTCTGCTACCAAAATTGCTAAAGCAGAAATCTCAGCTATATTTTAAGTACAACATACTAGATAGCAGATTTCATGCTATAGGTTGATGAACCAAAACAAATCTGCTTTAAAGAAAACGTCAGAGGCATCACATCAAATATCAAGCATTACTATACACATCATTTCAAGTCAATGAAAACCAGAGCATGATCAATGTGACCATGAATAACCACACCAGTTTATTAGGAAGTTAAAATGTGTAGTTCCCTAAATTAACAATGCTAAGGTCACAAATATTATTCTCAAAGTCAATTGATACATGTAAAGAAATAATATTGGCTGATGGAGTCAGCGAATAAATCTAAGCTTGATCAATGCAATATGAATTATTATATCAATAGAGAATACACAAATCGATAGCAATAGAATCTGAGCAAGAGAAATAGAATACATTGAATCCAAAAATGACCATCCATGAGTATGAGAGTAATACCTCACTAACCATTAATTAGCATTAGCATGTTGGGCTTCATGCAAAAGATTTAGTAACATGAATTTAGAAAACATCTAGCTATGACAGAATATTTTCCATTACAACTTGATGGCGGCCACTAAGGAAAGCACTATTTTTGTGTTAACATTAATTTCATGGTTAAATTTTTTCACACATTAGTACATAAGTATGATTACGTAAAAGACAGTTATTCACGTTAAATTTTGGCTTTAACAATATTCTGTGTCTGCGTGCAATCATTGACCATTTTTGTTTGTTGAAGGAAAACGAGCCGGTTGAGCATAAGTTGCAAAAGTGCTATAATATTTTTTTTTTGGTCTGGCACTTTGATCTCTTTACTCAACCCAAGTGGCTAGTAAATTAGTTTGCCTGTCACAGCGTCCCATTGATCTTTTGGAAATTGTGCTGATCTGAAGCATTTGACAGCCATTAGTAATTTATCCGGATTTTTTTAACTTTCTGCAGTTCTCACAAAAACTGCATTACAACCCGCAGGCTGTGATGCTTTTTGAGGCAGAGTGCCATGTGAAAATTGGGTCCTTCTTGTTCACCTTAAGTTGCCCCTTCTAAGTTGCTATGAGAAGAAAAATATTATCTTTACATATCCAGATTCAGAGTTGCTGAGAAAACATTTGTAAAACTAATTTTGCAGGGAAAAACATATGCCAGACCGTACACCTATGAAAAGCAGGAAACTCTCAGAACTGTTGGGTTAATAATCTTGTCTATTGAAAATTTTGCACACCACTAATTAGATCCAAAATCCTCTACAACAACTAGGAAATACCAAAAGGTTATTTAATGGTGAGTGCTAAAAACATAACTCCGTGCCTTATTTAGATCTTGATGGTAAGGGTCCCACCATCAGTTTTTCAACTGAAAAACTGTCCACTGCCTTGGCGGTCCACCTGCCAGATTTAAATGTTGGCGGACCCATAGGCAAAAGCTTGCATTCGTCCCGCCATCTCCACCAAGAAACTCCACCCGTGTCGATGGTGCTACTGGAAATAGTGGCTGCTGGCGGGAATCAAGCCAACTTTCTCACCATGCAGATTTGGGTGTGCCTTACCACCAAGCTATATGTGGCAGTAGAACATCCCTACCAGAGTTGGTGGATTGGGAGGAAATTAGATAAAAACGTACCTTTCCTCAGAATTCCACACTTCCATCTTCAACTGAGCACTGCTGCCACTGACTCACGGAGAACACACGCCTTTCCCCATTGCTGGACTCAATGGTAGGGAACCCATATTGCCATGGTACGTTGGGTGGGTTCTGCACATGAGGTCAGGACCACTGCAGGCACAGTCACAGTCATTTTTTTTTACTTACTGTGACCTGCATATATGGGGAACATGATTGTGGCAGACATGGGTGGGGGACACTGATACAAGACACATC
This sequence comes from Pleurodeles waltl, assembly GCF_031143425.1. NCBI lineage: Eukaryota > Metazoa > Chordata > Amphibia > Caudata > Salamandridae > Pleurodeles > Pleurodeles waltl. The sequence goes on along the minus strand of NC_090445.1, from coordinate 535,753,089 downwards.
TCTCACACATACACATCATGTTGGTGTCAGTATTCATTGCCAAATGAATACTTGTACAACAATGATGGTACATTTCCACTTGTCATCTGTGTCCATGTGTGATGTTCCCTGTAGTGTTTGTGAGTCTGTATGTGTATGCATGTGTGTGATGTGATTGGCTGTTTGTGGTGGATGGAGCTGGAGTGGATGATGTGGTTGTGTCAGTATGTGTGCTACGTGCATATGGATCAGATTTTGTTGTGCATTGTTGGTTGTGTGCTGTGTTGCTGTGTGTAACATTCAGTAGAGCATTGTTGTTGTGATGTGTATAGTTGTGCCTTGTGTGAGTGGGTTTGTGAAGCTGAGTGTGTAGTTGTGGTGGTTATTGTGGTTGTGTTGTGTACGGGTGCACTGTTCATAAGGTGTGTGTGTTGTGTCATGGATGTATGGCAATGTGTGTTTTTGGTATATATGTGTTGAGTGGTGCTGGAATGGCAATGGATGATGGTGTGTATTTGGTGTGTTGTGCGGTGTGTCGAGCAGGGAGGCGCATATGTCTAAGGTACAGTGTGTGTATGTGTGAGACTTACCTATATTTCATAGCCAGTGCCATTCTGTGATGTCAATTGGGTCCACCGACGGGCTCCCTCTGTCAGATATCTGCTGCTAGTACACCGCCTGCAGACATATAACTTCTAAATATGGTGGGTGGAACACCGTCAACTTGATGGAGTACTCGTGGTCATCTCCAATGCAGATTGGCGGTAATACTGTCAAGATCTAAATCAGTTCCTCCGATTGAGTCCAATTGAGTGGCCAAAAATCATTTATCATTTAACTGCAGTTACTTCCAGTCTAGTGCTAAAAGAAGTCCTGGAAACAAGACGTATGACATGGAAAACATTAGGGTTGTATCTTAGCCAGGGATTAGAGGGGTGTGAGTCTAAGGTTTCCCAACAATCAGTGATGTGGTGTGTTGTATCCTAGCAACCTATTGGAGTGTCAGTTTAGAATGTATATTTGAAACAGGACTTGCAGACCACTGACGGCTTGGTTGCCCTCTCTGTGATCTGGCAGGGGTTGTTATTGTTTGCTTGAATAAAAGGAGTTTTCTTATCTACGTCTCAAGTGCTTCCAGTTAACTTAACATGGTGACGAGGATGGGATAGTCGGATGGAAGCACAGAGTCAGCGCCAAGAGTTAACCCCTGTCAGAAGAAGACGTGGCCAAAAGATATAGGGAAGAGGCGGTGTGGAATTGAATAACTTGTTTACGTCGACGAAGAGGCTGCAGTGAGGAATAGAAAAAAGGTCCCATGGGACTGTCGCGTAAATAAGTGAAGTTGAGACAGGCGGCAAAGAAGAAAGAAAGAAAAAACAGAGCAACGCTGAGTCCGCGCAAGGTGCGGTGAGGACGTGTTTCAATTTTGACTGCACTTGTGCCAAGTCGGATGTGTGTTAATTGGGAATATTCTCTTTAGCGCAATATAGGTAACAAAGACCGTGCACTTCATTTGAAATAAGACTAAAACGCTTAGCGCGTGGACCTAACCGTGGCCACACAGTTGTTGAGTGGTGGATGACGCGCGTAGCCGAGTGTAACCACAACAACGGTAGAACGTTGTTGAAAATAAAGGAAGGACATCGTTTTATGTCAGACGGACGCGCTGTAGACGTCAGCGCATATGGTAACCATAACAACATAAGAGCATTGTAGGAAACAGAGGAAGGACACTAACGTTGTGTAAAAGGACGCACAGGACGCTCACAATGAAAAAAACTAAACAAAAAGGCATATCGTGTGCCACTGCATCGGCGTGTAGCATGCGCATAGACTTTGATGTTCGTGCTGCACAATTGGAAGGGAACGAGCAATGCAGACGATGGTGACCACTTTATTTATTTATTTATTTGGCCATTTGTATATGTATTGTTTTTTTTCTTTCTTTCAGCTTGTAATAAGTAGTTTGAAAATGGAAACGTCTTCCATTTTAGCACCAATGAAATTCTTACAAAATCCAGGCCCACCATGCATGGTGTGGGAAGACTGGCGTGAAGCTTTTGAAACGTACTTTGATGCAATTGGAGGGGTCACGTTTGATCCATTGCGAAAATTAGCCATCTTAAAGCACAGTTTGGGCGGCGAGGGACGGAGAGTATTGAAGACACTGCCTAGGCCCAGTGGGAATGTCTCTTCAAATGTTGATGGTGAAGGTGATGATGAATCATCATCACCGTCTGACAATTACAGTGGGGATGAATACAGTGTAGCTATGAAAGCTTTGGATGATAATTATGGTAGGGAAGTCAATGTGGTAGCAGAAAGACACAAATTGTTCTATAGGATTCAAGCGCAAGGTGAAACTGTGGAGCAGTATGTCTCCGAATTAAGGACATTAGCTGCGTCGTGCAAATTTAGAGACTTACAGGAAGAACTGATAAGAGATCAATTCATTAACAAAACAAACAATTCCAAGATTCAAGAACACTTGTTGGAATTGAAGGATCCCTCGTTACAAAAGACTATCAACATAGCTAGACGAATAGAAAATATGCCAAAGTATTTGACAGAACTCAATCTCAAGCAACGCAGTAACAATAGTTTTTCGAAGGACATAAACGTAATTACCAAGGCAAAGAAGGGTGAAACTGTAAAGTGGGAAAAAAAAAGAAAAGGAATGTTACAGATGTGGCAGCAATAGTCTGTAGGAAAGTACCATCTTGCCTGGCATGTTACCCCCATTTTTCACTGTATATATGTTGTTTTAGTTGTATGTGTCACTGGGACCCTGCCAGCCAGGGCCCCAGTGCTTATAAGTGTGCCCTGAATGGGTTACCTGTGTTATGACTAACTGTCTCACTGAGGCTCTGCTATCCAGAACCTCAGTGGTTATGCTCTCTCATTTCTTTCCAAATTGTCACTAACAGGCTAGTGACCAATTTCACCAATTTACATTGGCATACTGGAACACCCTTATAATTCCCTAGTATATGGTACTGAGGTACCCAGGGTATTGGGGTTCCAGGAGATCCCTATGGGCTGCAGCATTTCTTTTGCCACCCATAGGGAGCTCTGACAATTCTTACACAGGCCTGCCACTGCAGCCTGAGTGAAATAACGTCCACGTTATTTCACAGCCATTTACCACTGCACTTAAGTAACTTATAAGTCACCTATATGTCTAACCTTTACCTGGTAAAGGTTAGGTGCAAAGTTACTTAGTGTGTGGGCACCCTGGCACTAGCCAAGGTGCCCCCACATTGTTCAGGGCAAATTGCCCGGACTTTGTGAGTGCGGGGACACCATTACACGCGTGCACTACACATAGGTCAATACCTATGTGTAGCTTCACAATGGTAACTCCGAATATGGCCATGTAACATGTCTATGATCATGGAATTGCCCCCTCTATGCCATCCTGGCATTGTTGGCACAATCCCATGATCCCACGGGTCTTTAGCTCAGACCCGGGTACTGCCAAACTGCCTTTCCCGGGGTTTCACTGCAGCTGCTGCTGCTGCCAACCCCTCAGACAGGTTTCTGCCCTCCTGGGGTCCAGCCAGGCTTGGCCCAGGATGGCAGAACAAAGGACTTCCTCAGAGAGAGGGTGTTACACCCTCTCCCTTTGGAAAAAGTTGTTAAGGCAGGGGAGGAGTAGCCTCCCCCAGCCTCTGGAAATGCTTTCATGGGCACAGATGGTGCCCATTTCTGCATAAGCCAGTCTACACCGGTTCAGGGACCCCTCAGCCCTGCTCTGGAACGAAACTGGACAAAGGAAAGGGGAGTGACCACTCCCCTGACCTGCACCTCCCCTGGGAGGTGCCCAGAGCTCCTCCAGTGTGCTCCAGACCTCTGCCATCTTGGAAACAGAGGTGCTGCTGGCACACTAGACTGCTCTGAGTGGCCAGGGCCAGCAGGTGACATCAGAGACTCCTTCTGATAGGCTCCTTTAGGTGTTGCTAGCCTATCTTCTCTCCTAAGTAGCCAAACCCTCTTTTCTGGCTATTTAGGGTCTCTGCTTTGGGGATTTCCTTAGATAACGAATGCAAGAGCTCATCAGAGTTCCTCTGCATCTCTCTCTTCACCTTCTGCCAAGGAATCGACTGCTGACCGCGCTGGAAGCCTGCAAAACTGCAACAAAGTAGCGAAGACGACTACTGCAACTCTGTAACGCTGATCCTGCCGCCTTCTCGACTGTTTTCCTGGTGGTGCATGCTGTGGGGGTAGTCTGCCTCCTCTCTGCACTAGAAGCTCCGAAGAAATCTCCCATGGGTCGACGGAATCTTCCCCCTGCTACCGCGGGCACCAAAGAACTGCATCACCGGTCCCCTGGGTATCCTCTCAGCACGACGAGCAAGGTCCCTTGAATCCAGCAACTTTGTCCAAGTTACTCCCACAGTCCAGTGACTCTTCAGTCCAAGTTTGGTGGAGGTAAGTCCTTGCCTCCCCACGCCAGACTGCATTGCTGGGAACCGCGTCTTTTGCAGCTACTCCGGCCTCTGTACACTTCCGGCAGAAATCCTTTGTGCACAGCCAAGCCTGCGTCCACGGCACTCTAACCTGCATTGCACGACCTCCTAAATTGTCCTTCGGCGGCGTGGGACTCCTTTGTGCAACTTCGGGTGAGCACCATTTCACGTCTCTTCATAGTGCCTGTTCCGGCACTTCTGCGGGTGCTGCCAGCTCCTGAGAGGGCTCCTTATCTTGCTGGGCGCCCCCTCTGTCCCCTGACACAATTGGCGACATCCTGGTCCCTCCTGGACCACAGCAGTATCCAAAAACCGTAACTGCATGACTTGCAGCTAGCAAGGCTTGTTTGCGGTCTTTCTTCAGGTAAACACTTCTGCACGACTCTCCACGGCGTGGGGCATCCATCCTCCAAAGGGGAAGTTTCTAGCCCTTGTCGTTCCAGCAGAATCCTCAGCTTCTACTGTCCAGTAGCAGCTTCTTTGCACCCACAGCTGGCATTTCCTGGGCATCTGCCCACTCTCGACTTGATCGTGACTTTCGGACTTGGTCCCCTTGTTCCACGGGTACTCCAGTCTGGAAATCCATTGTTGTTGCATTGCTGGTGTTGGTCTTTCCTGCAGAATTCCTCTATCACAACTTCTGTGCTCTTTGGGGAACTTTAGTGCACTTTGCACTCACTTTTCAGGGTCTTGGGGTTGGCTATTTTTCTAACCCTAACTGTTTTCTTACAGTCCCAGCGAACCTCTACAAGGTCACATAGGTTTGGGGTCCATTCGTGGTTCGCATTCCACTTTTGGAGTATATGGTTTGTGTTGCCCCTATCCCTATGTGTCCCCATTGCATCCTATTGTAACTATACATTGTTTGCACTGTTTTCTAATACTATACTGCATATTTTTGGTATTGTGTACATATATCTTGTGTATATTTGCTATCCTCATACTGAGGGTACTCACTGAGATACTTGTGGCATATTGTCATAAAAAAAAAGTACCTTTATTTTTAGTATATCTGTGTATTGTGTTTTCTTATGATATTGTGCATATGACACCAGTGGTACTGTAGGAGCTTCACTCGTCTCCTAGTTCAGCCTAAGCTGCTCTGCTAAGCTACCATTATCTATCAGCCTAAGCTGCTAGACACACTATACACTAATAAGGGATACCTGGGCCTGGTGCAAGCCAGTCCAGCCTCCTACATAGTCATACTGCAGATGCGAGTAAATGCCCTGCAACATTTGTGAAGTGTTACCAGTGTAAAAAAATAGGACACTTCGCACCTGTGTGCAGAACTGGGCAAGTGCAGAGGCAACGTCAAAAGCAGTCAGTGAACAGTATCAAAGCATGCATTGATGTACTGTCGGAGGAGGATGATGAGAACATTGAGGTGTTGACAATAGAAGAATGTGTGGGGGCAATCGGAGAAAAATACACTCCTCCAAAGTGTAAAGTTAAAATGAATGGTAAAGAGGTGGAGGTGTGGGTGGATTCATGCTCACCATGTAATATCGTAAGCAAACAAGTGTGGAAGGAGTTGGATTGCGGTGAAATTTTGCCCTCAAATATAAAACCGGTGGGATATTGTGGAGAAAAATTACCTCTGATTGGTTCCGTGGTGTGTATAATAGCTTTCAAGGGGAGATGTGCAGATGTACCCGTGTATGTAGTGGAGCCTGGTAAGAGCCTATTGGGGTGGAGTGAGCAAAGAACTCTAAGAATGGTATTAAATCCCAACCATCCAGAACAAGTATTGTTGATAGACGTAGAGAAGAACAAGTGGCGGGGGGAGATTTCCGGATTTGTTTTCGGATAAATTGGGGTGCCTAAGGAAGTTTGAGCATCGAATTGTAGTCAAATCAGGTAGCTCTCCTAAGATACACAAGGTGAGAAACGTGCCATTTGCCTTGAGGCCACAGTTGAAGGAGGAGTTAAAGACATTGTGTGACGCTAAAGTTATCGAACCCATTGAGTCATCAGAGTGGCTCAGTCCTATCGTTTTAGCGTGAAAATCTAATGGAAAGTTACGCATGTGCATAGATTTGAGGGATCTTAACAAATGTATATGGGTGGATCGCCATCCCCTACCTCACATCAATGAATTATTATCGTCTGTTAAAGATGCTAAATATTTTTCATCGATTGACCTGTCAAAAGCGCACCATCAGATTCGATTACATCCCTCATCTAAAAAGTTAACATCATTCATTACACTCGAGGGTATGTTTCAGTGTGCTTGGATGCCGTTTGGGTTAGCATCGGCCTCCTCAGTTTTTCAGAGAGTGATAAACAATATATTGACAGGAGTTGGGAAGGCTGTAGTATTCCAGGATGATATTTTGGTTTGGGGCATGGATGTGGATGACCACAATGATGTCTTGTGCTGGCTTCACAATCAATGCTGATAAATGCACATTTGGTGTAAAGCAAATAAAATATCTTGGTCACACCTTATCCGAGGAAGGAGTAAGGCCAAAAAACAAAATTGATCGATGCCATCGAAAATGCACCAGCTCCCACGGATAAGGATCAACTACACGGTCCTTTTTGGGCCTGGCAGAATATTATTCAAAATTTGTAACCCAATTTGCCAAAAAAGTGCATTTATTGAGGATACTTATGAAATCTAAGATTAAATATCACTGGTCAAAGGAGTGTCTGGAAGCCTTTGATTTTATAAAAAAGGAAATTGTAAGTTCAGCGACCCTGAAACCATTTGATCCCAGGGAACAGTCTATCATAGCTGTGGATGCCAGTGCTCATGGTCTTGGGGCAGCGTTGATGCAAAGAAGAATGGGACAGGAAAGAGTGGTGGCTTTTGCGTCACGCACACTTAAATGGGGGGGAAGCTACATATTCTGTAATTGAGAGAGAGGCCCTAGCATGTTGGTGGGGTGTTAACTATTTCAAAATATATGTGTAGGGCAATCAATTTGAATTAAGGACAGACCATAAACCTTTAGTAGACATATTTTCTACTAAGGGAGCCGGCAAAGCAACACCAAGGATAGCCAAATGGCTTTATCGATTACAAGAGTATGACTTCAATTTGGTATATGTTCTGGGATTAGTTAACAGATATGCTGATTGTTTGTCGCGCATTCCTGTGCAAGACAAGGAGGATAATGAAGATAATCAGGATGGTTAGGAATGGTTGGTTGCTAGTGTTAGTGAATCTTGTGGAGGTAGCATAGGTATGGAGGAATACTTGCAGGCATTGAGGGATGATAAAGTTTTGAGCACGTTGTGCGAATACATGACAGATCCAGCTAAAATGCTTAACCTGGGGGACAAGTTGCGTGAGTATAGTAAATTGTGGCCAGAATTATCTATCGTAGATGGAGTGTTGAGAAGTGGCGAGAGATTAGTGGTACCTGCGAGTTTGAGGAAAAGGTTGGTGAACCTCTTACATGAAGGCCATGGAGGTATGACAGGGATGAAAAGGAGGGCTTGAGTGGACTTTTGGTGGCCAGGCATGGACAAGGATATAGAGAGGTGTATGCAAAATTGCGTTGCATGCATGTGTAGCGACAAATCTCACGTGGTGTGTGAATCAACTATGTCAAGTACCAAATTTCCGGAATGACCCTGGCAGAAAGTGGCTATGGACATTTGTGGTCCGTTTACTTCCAGAGGAATAGTGGTAAAGTTTGCACTAGTTCTGGTGGACTATTTTTCTAAATGGCCAGAGGTAGTGTTCATGAGAGAGGTAAAGGCTGACAATGTAATTAATTTTTGCGAAGAGGTGTTTCGCAGAGAAGGATATCCTGAATGTGTGGTTACCGATAATGGCCCACAATTTGTGTCAGAGCAGTTCAAGGACTACTTGAGGAGTTTGGAGGTGGAACTCTACACCACCGCTGTTTACAGTCCCAGGGAGAATGGTCTTGTCGAGAGATTCAATAGAGTGTTAAAGGAATGTGTGCAATTGGGTGAGGAACAGGGCATGGATTGTAAAGAAGCTGTCAAAGAAATGATTTGGAATTATCGTAATACCCCTCATTCGGTTACTGGGGAGACCCATTTTAGCTTGTTAAAGGGGAGAGTGGCAGGTACTAAATAAACACCACCATGGATGAACAAAGCTAGAGTCAGGACGACATACAGAAGTGAGATTGAGGAGAGTTGAGAAGTGTCAGGACAAATATGTTAAAAAACATAGGGGGTCATTCTGACCCTGCCGGTCAGTGTTAAAGCGGCGGCCAACCCGCCAACAGGCTGGCGGCCCAAAAAACTGAATTCTGACCCTGGCGGGAACCGCCAACACAGGGCGCCGCATTAACACTCCGACCGCCACGGCGGTACAAACAAACAGCGCGGCGGTCACCGCCAACAGTCAGGCGGCAGACAATGTACTGCCCACCCTATCACGACTCACCAATCCGCCACCTTTTCCGGGGCGGGAGCCCCGCCGATAAAAACACGGCGGAAACAGACATCTCCAATGGAAAACGCTTACCTCGACACACTCCACGCGGAATCGGAACAGCATGAAACCCGAACTCCACATCCTCCCAGCCATTGCCTTCCTGCTCTTCTTCCAGGATCACGAACCACGCCGCAGACGACAACGGTGAGTACTGCACCTACGACACAGGGGAGGGTGGAGGAGGAAAGGTTACGGGCACACACAAACGCCACACGCCCACCCCCACCCCCACCGAAATACCTACACACCTATGCAGATAAAAAAGTCAGAGTGACACCCCCAAACCCCCCCCAAAAAGCAAAGACAAAAGGCAATGAATGTAAAAGTAGAACTATATTATTGCAACAATAAAGCATAGCGACTTAGCAATATATGAAGAATTAATACACATCCATACAAGTAGCAAAAGTCCGGCCCAGTCTTTCAAAGTCCAAATGTCCGTGGGCCAATGTGCAGCAACACATGGGCAAAGCCCACACACGAGATCGAGTCAATTGGAGAGAACACTGCTGGGGCACCACAAAAAGTTAAAACAGGCACCTCAGGGGGAAGGGAAGGGGGGGCACCTCAGCCACTTAAGTCCACGACGCCAGATCCACGAAGGCCCTCCATGGCCACTGTGCCATCCTGGGGAGTGCAAAGCCACAGTCACACAAGTCTCTACAGTGGGTGGATTGCCCACTGTGCCATCCTGGGGAGTGCAAAGCCACAGTCTCACAAGTCTCTACAGTGGGTGGATTGCCCACTGTGCCATCCTGGGGAGTGCAAAGCCACAGTCCATCAGGTGGATTACAGAGACCACTGGTCATGGAGGAGGCATGGTGGGCAGAGTGCGTCGTGAAGGCCTGCCCGACACAGAACCGGGACTGCCAATGGGCCAGCGGTGCTTGACAGGAAGGGCCCAGCGGAGCGGTGCTTGACAGGAAGGGCCCAGCGGAGCGGTGCTTGACAGGAAGGGCCCAGCGGAGCAGTGCTTGAGACGGCGGGGCCAAGCAGAGTGGTGCTTGACAGGAAGGGCCCAGCGGAGCGGTGCTTGAGACGGCGGGGCCCAGCGGAGCGGTGCTTGACAGGAAGGGCCCAGCGGAGCGGTGCTTGACAGGAAGGGCCCAGCGGAGCGGTGCTTGAGACGGCGGGGCCCAGCGGAGCAGTGCTTGACAGGAAGGGCCCAGCGGAGCGGTGCTTGACAGGAAGGGCCCAGCGGAGCGGTGCTTGACAGGAAGGGCCCAGCGGAGCGGTGCTTGAGACGGCGGGGCCCAGCGGAGCGGTGCGTGACAGGAAGGGCCCAGCGGAGCGGTGCTTGAGACGGCGGGGCCCTGTTCAGCGGTGCCTGTCTTGGCGGGGCCCTGTTCAGCGGTGCTCCTCACGGCGGGGCCCTGTTCAGCGGTGCTCCTCACGGCGGGGCCCTGTTCAGCGGTGCTTCTCACGACGGGGCCCTGTTCAGCGGTGCTCCTCACGGCGGGGCCCTGTTCAGCGGTGCTCCTCACGGCGGGGCCCTGTTCAGCGGTGCCTGACTTGTGTTTCCAGTGAACCACACCTGGCCAATAATTGCCGCTCAGTCTGCATCGGACCTTTCCGTTGCGGGGCCCTCCTGTGATGGAGTCCTGGGGCCCTGGGGCTCCTCCGATACCCCCGGAATGGGGCTGGTGGGGCCCTCATGGCCAGGTCGGCTGCTCCCTGCCTTTTGCTCCTTGCTGCCCTTGCCCTCCTGGGCAGACTCTCCGTGGCCCTTGGCTCCCTTACCCGATGTGGCAGGTGACGGTGCAAGGCTACCCTCCTTGGGGGCAGGCGTATCAGGCCTGTTTCGCCTGCCCTTCAGTTTTTTGCTCCTCTTCCCGGGGGGGGGGGGGGGGGCTGGCTGTGCCTTTGCTGCTGGACGATGTCCCAGCCCAAGGAAAGGGCGGACTCCAAAAACCAGGCACGACGTTCTTGGGAGTTGCTGGGCTGGTGGTGGCTGAGGTGTTTGTGGAACTCTTACGGGATGGAGGGGGTGGGTCAGGTGAGGAAAAGAGGTCATGTTTAGAGAGGAAAATTTTCTTTGGAGCCATGGGAAGGGTAGCTGGAGTGGGTATGGGAGTGGAGGAAGAGGATGTGGTTGTAGGAGAGTCAAGTGTGCTGTCTTTGGGTGCAGGTGCTTGGGCTGGAGGCTGACGTGAGGTGGATGCCTGTTGTTTGGGTGCCTGCCTGCGTTTGTGTGTTTGGGAAGCGGGGGTGACAGACACACTGGGAGAGGATACAGGGGACGTGTACATGGCAGTGGGGGTGGTGACTGCACGTGTGCGGACTGGTCTGGAGGGTGTGCTGGTGATGGGTGCAATGGCTGATGGTGGTGTGCTTGCAGGTGTGTGTGGAGACGTCACAGGGAGGGAGGAGGGAGACGAGGAGGTGGGGGACACAGAGGAGGTAGTGACTGTTGGCATGTCTGCATCTGGATGTTGCTTGGGTGAATGTTTGTGTGTCCTGTGGTGCTTATGTCTGGATGAGCTGCCCTTGGGTGTTGAGGTGTGTGCAGGCTGGTCTGTAGGTGTGGATGGGATAGGCAGAGGAACAGGGGAGTGGGACTGGGTGGAGGGAGTCAGAAGAGGGAGGCTGGAGACAGGGACAATCACTGCCGTCAGTGCTGAGGCCAGAGCGTTGAACGATCGTTGATGGGCAGCCTGACCCGAATGAAGGCCCTCCAGGTATGCATTGCTTTGATGCACCTCCCTCTCCACACCCTGGATGGCATTCAAAAGGGTAGACTGCCCAACAATGATGGTCCTGAGGAGGTCAATGACCTCCTCACTGAGGGCAGCAGGGGTGACTGGGGCAGGGCCTGAGGTGCCTGGGGCGAAGGAGATGGCCGGCTTCCTGGCCTTGCGTGCACGGGCCGAAGGCCGAGGGGCTGCTGGGAGGGCGGAGCTGGTGCACTGGGTGGCGGCTGTACCTGTAGGATCGGTGGGCACGGATGTTGCCGCCACCGCAAGGGTGCTCCCTTCCGAGGACGTGTCGGTGTCGCTGACGTCTCCACGGGTCCCCTTGGTGAAGCCCCCCTCGCCCTCTGTCTCACTGTTCATGTCGAAGTCCGTTGCATGGCCCTCCGGGGCCATGTGAGATGCAGCTCCCTCTTGCGCCGATGCCACTTCTCCTCCGCCTGATGATGCTAATGCACACATTCACAGAAAAAAAAAAGAAAAGGGGGGGGGGAAACATAAAGACAAGTTGAGTGCTTGCATTGGGGACACCGTTGGCGGAGAGGACAGACACAGAAGCTCCCTGCACTACGCTGCGCACTTGGGGTACACTACTCATTCACTGGGACATGCCCTACAAGCCTATGGGCGACAACTGCCCACAGAGTATACACTGGTCCATGAATCGCGTTACTAGGCACCCTACAGAGGTGGGGGGCGGGGGCACAGGACCATACCTCACGGACGGGCCTATCCTACAGAAATCACCCTGGCCTAGGGATACCCACAGCCCTCCTCCCCCACCCAGGCACCTCCACTGTGCGCAAAATAGCTGAATGTGCTGATACTCACCCCCTTGTGTCTGCTGTGATGTCCTCAAGCGCCCATCTAAATCGGGGTAGGCCACCGCCAGGATCCGGGACATCAGGGGGGTCAAGGTACGACTGGCACCCCTCCTAGGTTGGGAGGCCATCCCCAGCAGAGCCTCCGCCGTCTTCCTGCTCCCGCGGCGGATGTCCTCCCACCTCTTGCGGCAGTGGGTGCCCCTTCTGTTGTGGACCCCCAGGGCCCGGACGTCCTTGGCGATGGCATGCCAAATGTCGATCTTCTGATGGGCGCTGACCTATGTGACATGTACAGGGGGGGAAGAGAAACATCATCACTTTTCTGCATGGTCGATGTGAGTGGCCCCCCTCCCCAACCTTGCCATGTGGCACATGCTCTCATCTGTCGTGCCATGCATTCGTCATTCGCTGCCCTCCCCTCCATCGTACATCCTCCCCACTCAACCCAGGCATTGGGCACTATGCATTGCCCCCTGTGTACTCACCTGTTGGTCTGGAGGCCCGTAGAGTAGCGCATACTGGGGGAGGACCCCGTCCACGAGCTTCTCCAACTCCTCGGAACTGAAGGCTGGGGCCCTTTCCCCAGTCGCAGCAGCCATTGTCACTTCCAGACCGAGGTCACAGCAGCACTTGCAGTATAGGTCCTCTCCTGTGGATGCTCAGGCATCGTGTGATCAACAGAGAGAAAATGGCGGTTACGGCCGCGGCGGTGCGTACCGCGGCGGTGCGTACCGCGACCGCCAGCGCTCACCGCCATTGGCTCCTGAAACCCATAGGGTTCAATGTTGTCCAATGCGGCTTTGCGCCGCAGACTGCGACCGCCTACCGCCACGGTGTGCCACGCTTGCGCAATGACCTCACTTCACATTGTCACACTTCACAGGTCAGGCAGCCGCCATTTCAAGGGCCCACATGGCTTAATTCCTACTGCGTCACACATGGCTAGGCCTTGCGCCGACAATCATACTAGCCATTCAATCCCGAGAAACTCGTGTACTGGCATGCTGTGGGCACTTACCTGTGGGTTGCTTGACTCTGTGCTCCATGTTGTCCTTCCTAGGCACCGTCCGCTGGGACTTGCGAGGAGACGGAGGAATGTTCCCGTGTACAGACCGCTGGTGGACCTGTCGACAATGGAAGAAAGACACGTCATACTCACCTACAGACTCAACCGTGCCACTATACAGGAACTGTGTGCCCAGCTGGAGCCAGACCTGATGTCACCCATCCGCCAACCCACAGGGTTCCGCCTCTAGTGTCTTCCCTGATGAAATACATGCAGAGCTACATCATTTTCCCTGAGGTGGGTGACTTGCCTACAGTGAAGGGTGATTTCTATGCCCTTGGACACATTCCCAATATCATTGGTGCCATTGATGGTACCCATGTGGCTTTGGTTCCCTCAAAAGACAATGAACAGGTGTACAGGAACCGAAAAAGTTATCATTCGATGAATGTCCAGGTGGTCTGTTTGGCTGACCAGTACATCTCCCATTTAAATGCCAAGTTCCCAGGGTCAGTGCGTGACGCGTACATCATGCGAAATAGCAGCATCCCTTATGTGATGGAACAGCTACAGAGACACCGTGTGTGGCTAATTGGTGACTCTGGTTACCCAAACCTGCCTTGGCTGTTGACCCCAGTGAGGAATCCCAGGACCAGGGCAGAGGAACGGTACAATGAGGCCCATGGGCGTACTAGGAGGGTGATTGAGCGGACCTTCGGCCTCCTGAAGGCCAGGTTTAGGTGCCTGCATATGACTGGTGGATCCCTAATGTACTCACCAAAGAAGGTGTGTCATATCATCGTGGCCTGCTGCATGCTTCACAACCTGGCTTTGCGACGCCAGGTGCCTTTCCTGCAGGGGGATGGTCCAGATGGTGGTGTTGTGGCCGCTGTGGAGCCTGCGGAGAGTGAAGAGGAGGAAGACGAAGAGGACGACACAGACAACAGGGACAGAGTGATACTGCAGTATTTCCAGTGACACACAGGTAATAATCTACTCCTGCATTGTATTATGTCTGTAACTGTAGTGGCTCTCTACTGTCTGACTTTTCACCCCAATGTATGGTAACTTAGTTGTGTATATCACTTCCTATTTCAGTGATCTGATCCCCACGGAGTGCCCTCTGTTTTTTTTCCCCATGGACTACCACTGTGTGACACTGGTATGTTGTCATCACAATGTAAATAGAAATGTTTTGTTGGTTATATCGAATACATTTGGTTTAAATAAATAGATAGCAGAATCCAGTTGGTTTTTGTGCAATAATTGTGTTTATTGAAGTTTTCAAATAGGTGTATAGTTCAAAAAGGGTGATGGGTGATGGTGGAGGCATGTCCATGGCAGTGTCCAGACTGTCGTTCCTACAGCTCCATTGTCCATATGCCTGTGGGAGGTGGAGCAGGGGCAGTTCAAGGTTGGACAGGGTGAAAAAGTGGGACAGTGGGATGACATCCGGGGGGTTCCGTGCATGGCGGGGGTCTTGACATCCTACTCTGTCTTCTTCCTAGACCTCAGGCCTTTCTTGCGGGGTGGTTCTTGTTCTGCAGGGGGTGGGGTCCGGGTGGGCCGTTGCTGTTGTGTCGGGGCCTCCTGACCACTAGCGCCGGCGGAGGTGGTGGGCTGTTATTCCTCCATGCTAGTGGCAGGGGCCCTTTGGGGGGCCACATGGTCCCGCAAAGTGGTGACAATCTGGTTGAGTGCCACCACCATTGTACCCATTGCGGCACTGATGCTGCGCAGTTCTTCCCGGAACCCCATATTCTATTGCTCATGCAGAAGCAGGATCTCCTGCAACCTGGCCAGGACCGTCGTCATCGTCTCTTGGGAGTGGTGGTACGCTCCCATGATGATGGTGAGGGCCTCTTGGACAGTGGGTTCCCTAGGCCTGTCCTCCCTCTGTCGCACAGCAGCCCTCCCAGTTCCTCTTTGTTCCTGGGCCTCTGTCCCCTGGACGGTGTGCCCACTACCAGTGACCCCAGGTCCCTGTTGTTGTTGGGGTTGTGGGTTACCCTGGGTGCCCTGTACTGGTAGACACACCGCTGCTTGACCTGTCCTGGAGACAGAAGCATGGGCCCGCTGGGTGGGTGCTGTGCTGGTGTTTCCAGAGGGGGGTAGGTCTGCTGTGGCCTATGGCTGACTGAGGGTAACCGACTGTCCAGAGGTCCCCGATGGGCCGGGCTGGTCATCAGGTTCTAGGTCGACAGAGCTGCTGTCATCACTGGGGGCCTGTTCTGGGGGTGGGATGGACAAATCTGGACCCTCCTGGACGGTGTGTTGGCGTTCGGGCCCTGCAGGGGTAAAAGAGTATGGTTATAGCTTTTGTGTGTGCCATGGCGTGCGATTTGTGGGTGCCCTTGTCCCCCAGTGCTGGCAGTCCCATGTGGGAGGAGTTGTGAGGGTGGTTTGTGGGGGGGGGGATGGGTATGTGCAGTGGTCATGCTTAGGTGATGGGTGTCCATGGTTTGTGTTGGCATTCAGGGGTTGGGTGGGTTGTGCTGGTGAGACATTAACAGGGAGTATGTGTGCTGGGGGGTTGGGGGTGAGGGTGGGGGTGTGGGTTGGCATGCTGGTAGTTGGGGGGGGTGAAGTAGTTGAGATCAGACTTACCAGAGTCCATTCCTCCGCCTACTCCAGCGAGGCCCTCAGGATGCAGGATGTTCAAGACCTCTTGCTCCCATGCTGTGAATTCGGGTGGAGTGGGTGGGGGTCCGCCGCCAGTCTTCTGCACAGCCATGTTGTGTCTTGACACCATCGACCGCACCTTCCCCCATAGGTCGTTCCAGCGCTTTCGGATGTCTTCCCGATTTCTGGGATGCTGTCCCACAGCGTTGACCCTGTCGACGATCCTTTGCCATAGCTCCGCCTTCCTGGCTATTGTGGTGTGCTGCACCTGTGTGCCGAAGAGCTGGGGCTCTACCCTAATTATTTCCTCCACCATGACCCTGAGTTCTTGGTCCGAGAACCTGGGGTGTCTTTGGGGTGCCATAGGGTGGTGTGGATGAGGTGTGGGGTGGTGTTTGTGGTGATGAGAGTGGTGGTGTGTGGTGTTTTGTGCGTAGATGTGGTGTGGGTGATGGTGTTGGGTTCCTGTGTGTGTTGTGCTTTGCGTTCCCTGTGCTCTCTCTCTGTGTATTGCGCCTTGTCTCTGAATTTTGATTTGTGGGGGTTTGAGGGTGATGTGGGTGTGTGTTTTATATAGTGATGGGTGTGTGGGTGTGTTGTTTGTATGTGTATCAGGTGTGTGTATTTCGAATTGGCCAATGTGGCTGTGTTTTGCAAAGGTGTGTGTAATTTGAGTGCGGCGGTGTGTACCGCCAATGGAATACCGCGGTTGAAAGACCGCCGCGTGGATTCGTGGGTCGTAATGGCATGGGCGTGTTTGTGTTGGCGTGACGGTGGAGGTTTGGTCGTCTCCAGTTTATCGCTGACCGCTGATGAGGCGGCCTTACGTGGATGTCGGGTT
The DNA here is from genome assembly GCF_031143425.1 of Pleurodeles waltl. Classification (NCBI taxonomy): domain Eukaryota; kingdom Metazoa; phylum Chordata; class Amphibia; order Caudata; family Salamandridae; genus Pleurodeles; species Pleurodeles waltl. The sequence continues at coordinate 535,736,232 of NC_090445.1, read as the reverse complement.
TTTGGCAGTTTGCCAGTTGTGGGTCAGAATGACCGTGGCGGTTTACCGCGGCCGCGGCGGTATGATGGCGGTCTTCTGACCGGCGGTAAGAGCCTTTTACCGCCGAGGTCAGAATGACCCCCATAATGACAGTGTGGAGAGAATTGGTCATAAATACAAAAAGGGGGACTGGGTCAGATCATTAGTACCATGTGGTCATAGAAGGTGTTCATCAAAGTGGTCTAAACCCAAACTGGTAGAGGGTGTGAAAGGTAATAGCGTGTGGTTAAGTGATGGTAAGAAGTGGAATGCGCGAAGAGTGACAAGTTGTAATGAGTTGGAGAGTGGAGTAAAGCGTGAGGAGATCAACAGAAGGAGGTCCAATCAGGTGGATCGTGGTGTGAGAAGTAGTGGTAGAACTGCAGCCAAACCGTCATGGATGAGAGATTATGATTGCACTTAGCAGGTGTGAATAACAGTGCATATAACACTATATTTTTGTTTCTTTTTGTTTGTTTGCACATGTTTTAAGTAGTGGATAAAAGGGGGAGATGTGTTGTATCCTAACAACCTATTGGAGTGTAGGTTTAGAATGTATATTTGAAAGAGGACTTGCAGACCACTGATGGCTTGGTTGCCCTCTCTGTAATCTGGCAGGGGTTGTTCGTGTTTGCTTGAATAAAAGGAGTTTTCTTATCTACGTCTCAAGTGCTTCCAGTTAACTTAACATGGACCAGTCTAAAATAGTAAAAAGTCGGATATGGATCAAGAGTCTTACCCTCCAGATTATGGATGGTAGCTCTGTGGGGCTAGCTGAGGTGGTTGAGGGTCTGCTACAATGAACTCTGCATAACCTGGAGGTTATAGTTTTAATGCCAGTAATTTGTAATATAATAAGATATAAATAATAGTAGCATGTAAAATAAGATTCTCTCCTTGACCATTGTCTATAGCAAATGCGAGTTGGACTGTGTTCTGTCCTAACACATTGACGTCATTACTTCGGGAAATTCTTGAAAAAAGAAAGAAACAGACTTGCCTTCACCAGAAAAGATAACAACTGAAGAATTACAGATAGATGTTAACACCCAGCTGGGTTGGACTCTTACTACTGTCGGCCAGTACTTGACCTTGTATTCATATTCATTAGATCCTATTGTGATCTAATATAACCAGGAACAACGTAAAACACATAAATAGATAAATAAATTGTGTATTTATCTTCCAGCCAAGGGGGGAAGTGAAGGAGAGTGGGCAGCAAATATACCTTCGTTTATAATTTACTCAGTCTTTCAGACCCTTGCACATATGGAGCTGGTGCCAAATGGGTCTGCAGACTTGATAAGTAGGGCGCTGACAACTGTGCAGAGATCAGGTTGGACATAGACTAGATAAGGAGAGTAAACAAGCAGACCTGACTCTTTCTGGCGTGGAGAACTTTGTAGGTCCATAGTGGGGTGAATATGTTGCATTTGTTGATTGGTCAGCAAGGGGTTGTGCCTTATCAGAGCTGTGGTTATTGATGGATAGGAGGAGAAGTTGTATACTACAGAGGGACCAATAGGAATTTATTGGGTGCTCATTAGGGTCCCCATATGAGAATTACTGTGAAAGGGTTGTGATGTTTAGTACTGCATGTAAAAGAAGAGAGGTAGTTAAGGTACCATGGTCTATCGGGTATGGAGTAGTGTAGCTAGGATAAGGAAAGGCTGTAATGACAAATTGTGAACTGATATTACATTGTGTTTAGGTCCCATTGTACATAATCAAACTAATGGGAGCCAGTTACCGAGGTGTAGTGCAGTGATCACCAGTCTTTTTTACAATAAGAGACACTTGTGTTCAATGAAACTCATCCTGAGCTGCTATCACACATTATTAGCGTTACAAGAGTGACCACTTCAGACACGTTTCCTTTAGTGGCCATACAGGGTTAGCAGCTTTGACCACCAGAGTGCATCAGGTAATGTCACCAGCAAGTATATAAAAAAAGTTTTCAGTGTTAATGTTTAATTGCTCCTAGACTCCATTTCAGTCATATACACAATGCTCCCTGGCGCAGGGGAAACCACACCAATAATAAGACTCTCCGGGGTGTATGACTTGCCATTTAACTATCAGCATTAAATAAAGTATTTCTCCAAACATCAGCTATCCAGTTCTGAAAATAGACACATATTACTTGTAAATATATCCAATTTCGATTTTAGAAACATACCTAATTCAACCTAACAAACTTTTTGATTTACTAGGCTGCGATGCTCGTAGGGGAGATACTCACATTTAGTTGGAGAGTTACTGGGTTGAGAACCCTGGTCTAGCAGCACCACAAACATAAATTGTAATTCAGATGTGTGTCTTGTAGAGCCACAAAATCATTCCGCATCGTTGCATTGCTACAATACAGAGTTTGGTTTACTGTCATTAGTTTGATTTCCAACAACATATTTTGTTTTGCATTTCCAGCTCAGCTCTCTTTATACTACATATGCGTTCGTTTTTTTTGCTTCAGCCTACTTTAACATCTAGCACATGCTATTTCTGTGTTTCTTTTGCCTTCTATCAGGAAAGTTTCTGGTTTTACCAATGGATAGATTATTGAGCCTGTTTAGAACAAGTAATGTATCTATGTACATTAACCCAGTCTAGTATTTGGGGTGCAGTGCACATTTTCGCAGCCTTGCAGACAGCTTGTTGGAACTCGATGACAGTGCCGGTTAGTTGTTCGGTATGTTAATTAATCAGCAAATGCCGACGAGGCCTTGTCCTCCTCCTACGGCTGAGATATTTTGCACATAGCATTTCTGTCATCGTGTCCAATAATTTACCTTCAGTAATAATTTAACTGTATTAAACTGCATACGTTGCTAATATCACACCCTGGTGAAATCCCACGTAGGCATGCACATACTTGAGGATTTGAAGTTATTAAACTGCGCAATTTGGAAAGAGTGTAATTCTTTGTTAATGGTAGGTGAATCAAAGAACCTGTGTTGGCAAAATAGTTTAATAGAGCCCTAAGCTCCTTTCTGAAACTCAGAATAGCGAACCCGGCGAATCCATGTAAAAAAAATCTACATCTTTGAACATTTTAGTGGAATGTTCTTCTCTGTTTTCCAGGCAAGTAGTCCAGGAAGTATGTACGAAGTCTTTGAGTAACTTGATGTAGACATATTTGATTGGTCTTGCCCCATTGCAGATTATTTAGAGTATTGGTGCATCCAGTCTACATTTGGCTGACATTGGCCCATTTCAGGATTATGGAGTTCTGGGTCATCCAGGTACACCGAGTCCACCATCCTTTGCCCGATATTGTCTGGCTGCATGATTGTACAGAGAAATTGAACATTTAGTTCGCCTAGGGTGACCACCTGGCATTGAGGCAAATTCAGGACAGGACTGTAAAAAATTCAGGACAAGGGGTCAAAATTCACGACAAAAATTCAGGACAAAGGGTCGAAATTCAGGACAAAAATTCAAGATCAAACGTCAGTTTTACAGACACCCCCCAAGAGAGGCCATGCCTCACTTTGTTGTCAGTGCATTTATTTACTCTTTTTTACATAGTACTATTTATTCACTGTGGTCTTTTTGAGATTGCCTCCTGGTATGCTACATTCAGGTCTCACAGTACATCCTTGTTTAGTAGTAAATTAATGCCCTTTATCACAGTGTCAAGGCCATCGCCCCTCCCCAAATCTACCCAATCTTTCTTGAAAACTTTTGATTATGTTTCTCGACATTTTAAAACCCCGGCAAACAGTTTGGGAAACATTAAGGTAACTAACCTTATGCTAGTTTAAACAAATTGAACAAAATCATCTGGCTCACCCCAACCGCCCGTGGACTTTCAACCTAAAAAAAAAAATGAATGAGGCAGGGCAGATGTTGTGAGCGACAGTCTCAAACCTAGGCCCATATTTATACTTTTTTATGCAAACCTGCGCCGGCACTGGTTTGCGTCAAAATCTACCGCCGGCTAACGCCATTCCCACGCGCCATGAAAGCGTCTTATTTAAGGAATGACGTTAGCCGGCTGCGCCAGCGTAGGGGAAAATGGGGGTTGTGCGTCAAAAAATGGTGCAAGTCAGGTTTGAGGCAAAAATCATGCCTCAAACCGGAGTTGCGCCATTTTTTGTAGCACAACCCCTGTTGAAATGACTCCTGTCTTATGAAAGACAGGAGTCATGCCCCTTTGCCTAATGGCCATGCCCAGGGGACTTTGGTCCCCTGGGCATAGTCATTGGTCACAGTGGCATATAGGGGGGCCCAAATTAGGCCCCCTATGCCACTTTAAAAATATAAAAAAATATACTTACCTCTACTTACCTGTACTTACCTGGGATGGGTCCCCCCATCCATGGGTGTCCTCCAGGAGGTGGGCAAGGGTGGCAGGGGGTGTCCCTGGGGGCAGGGAAGGGCACCTCTGGACTCCTTCCATGGTAAGAGACCATGGAAGTGAGCCCACAGGTCCCTTAACGCCTGCCCTGCCACAGGCTTTAAAAAACGGCACACATCAGGCTGTGCTTTGTTTTTAAGGCTGCCCTCTCCTGTGCGTCAAAATGACGCTGGAGTATAAATAAGCTGCACAGGTCTTTAAGTCATTTTTTGGGTGGGAACGCCTACCTTGCATAACATTAACACAAGGCAGTTTCCCGCATCCAAAAATGATACACACAGAGGAATTTTGACGTCCACAGGTGTCAAAGTTTAAATATGGAGCAAGGTTTGCGCCAAATCATTTGGCGCAAACAGAGTATAAATATGCCCCCTAATGTCAGGATGTGAGGTACCCACAACTTGCCTGCAGTCTCACAGCACTAGAGTGTATGTTTGGTACTTATCTCAGAAATGGGAGCCCAGACTACCAATCAAAGATAATAAAAGAAGAAAATGAAATTGAGATCAAATGGGAGGTCCACGGCAAGTAATTCAAAGGGTTCTTGCTAAGAACCTGATAAATAAGGAATAGAAGAACAATGTGGGACAGTTCCTAAAATCAGACAAGATGGGTCCACCAAGACTATCGGAAGGTATTGGGTACCTGGGGAGTTGTCTCTGCACACAGGAGAGAAACAGAAGAGGCACTGTCAAGTGGTTGAACAAGCAACACCCATCCACCTTGGCAAACTCTTCTGGTACAATAGTCTGCTGTTCGTGCTTGTGAAGAGTGAGCAGGGGCCAGACCCCTTGCACGGTTGTGCAAGGCAATTGCCCGCTTTGCCCATGTCTTTAAATGGTTTTGAAATTGAGCAAAAGCCAAACTAGTGATTTGGGTATCCCTAAGTGTCAAGTACATACAGAATCTTCAAAATATTTGAAATGTAAATTGCACAAACAAAATGTAAAAAAATGTAAAATGTACTTAGTGTTTCTTTTACATATGTACATCACTCTAATCTACTCTGCATCTCTACACTTTATGCCACGGCACTGTACACCACTTTACTCTATGCCATCACACTCTATGCCACTCTACGCAACTCCACTCTACCCTGCACCTCACCACTCTAAGCCACTTCACTGTACTGTGAAACAATCTACTTTATGCCACTGCATTCTATGTCACTTCACTGTGCATCACTCCACTCTCTGCAACTGCACTCTACAGCACTCTACTCTACTCTGCACCACTCTACACTACTCCACTCTACACCACTGCACTCTCTGCCACGCAAGTCTACTCTGCACTCTATGCCACTGCACCACTCGACACTACTGCACTCTATGCCACTCTACTCTGCCCAGCGCCACTCCATGCCACAGCACTCTATGCCAATGCACTCTACTCTGCACTGCACTACTCTACACTTCTCCACTCTGCACCACTCTATGCCGGGAAGCAGCCTTAACCACGACTCATGAACAACAAAGTCGTGGACAACGAAAGCGGAACAACGCTTTCGTTAACCACAACTTCCTTGTTCAGTGCCTTAACCACGCATGTGCCTTAACCACGCACAGGCGTGGTTAAGGCACAGAAGAAGGGAGTCGGCTGAGGAGGATGATGTGATCAGGTAGGTGGGGTGGGACTGGGGCTGTTTTAGGGGCAGGGGCGGGGGGTCATGGTATTTTTAGTTTTAGGGGCGGGGTATTTTTAGTTTTAGGGTGTGGGGGGTCAAGGTGGTTTAGGTTTAGGGGCAGGGGGAGGAAGGTTCAGATATTTTTAGTTTTAGGGGCGGGGTGGAAGGTGGGGGTATTTTTAGTTTTAGGGACGGGGTGGGGGCCCGGGGTATTTTTAATTTTTGGGGTGGGGGTAGTTTAGGTTTTAGGGGTGGGGCGGGGGGTTGGGTTGGTTTCAGATTTAAGGGGCCGGGTGGGGGCTTGGGGTGGTTTTAGGTTTAAGGGGCGGGGTTGGGGTGGTCTTAGATTTAAGCGGCGGGGGTGGGGGGTTGGGGTAGTTTTAGGTTTCCGGGTGAGGGGTGGGTGGGGTACCATGCAGGAACCATGCATGCCGTTCACTAATGCCTTTACCAGGAATGCTTTTACAACAAAAAACGTTGTTAAGGCATTCGTGGTAAAGGCATTAGTGGTAGCAACACGGTCGTTGTTCCGACCGCATTGTTAGGCATGCGTGGTTCCAGCATGTGTTGTGCCACTGCACTCTATGCCATGCAAGCCTACTCTGCACTCAGTGCTACTGCACCACTCTACACTACTGCCCTCTCTGCCACTCTATGCCACTCTACTCTGCCCAACGGCACTCCCTGCCACTGCACTCTAAACCACTGCACTTTACCCACTGCACTGTATTCTGCACCACTGGGCTCTACGCCACTGCTCCTATGCACTCTACTCCACTCCACACCACTATGCCACTAACTTTAGCCATGCTGAACAGCAGCCACTCTGGTGTTTAACATGGCTAAAACGCATTGGCAAAGCCAATAACTCTTTTTTAGACGAGACCTATTGGCTTTGCCAATGCTTGTTAGTACTATGAGGTACCGAGGTCCCTGAAAGAACTGTGAATGTGTAAGTACTTATTATAAACATGAATTCGACGCTCGTTAGGGGTAGTAAGCGCTATATAAATACAATTACATCACAATATAGGCTGCTACAAAATGCGTACATACATTTTGGTTAAATAAAAAAAAAGTCCTTCTAAAATACAGATTTGAATAATATGCAGTTTATACCTAGTACTAACATTTTGTTATAACAGTCCATTAAAACCACACACTCCACAGTGCACCTTGGAACACCATTACAATACCTCTCTAAAACTAAATATATTTGTCATCAGAAAGCTTTAAGTGACTCCTTTGATTAAAGTCAATGCAGGTTTTCATGCCCCTTTGCATTTGCAGATTCAGCATTTGCAGATTCAGCAGTTGCCTACATTTGCTTTTCTTTAGGGAAGGAGACCCCCTGCCAAGAAGGTATTTTTCTTATCTGTCTGCTGCTCCCTCCCTCAGAGCACTGGAGACTTCCTGCCTTTCAATCCAGCTGGGGAAACTCATCTGCCCATAATTTCGCCCTGCCTCCATTGTCTTTTTGGTGAAAGGCAAAAATTACGGACAAATGCCGTCCGTTATGCCTTTCATCACTGACAACGGACGGCAGGGTGAAATTACGGGCAGTCCGTGAAATTTACAAACAGGTGGTCACCCTAAGTTCGCCTTCCTCCTTACTCCCTGTAACTACGCATCCTTCGCCGGAAAACAGGGCGTCTTTACCCATCAGAGGGCTGTCACTACCAACCTTCAAGGCCTGACTGTCCTGCGAACAGCCGCTGCATCAGCCCGCTCTATTGCATGTCCTCCATCCTTCTCTGCTCACCTTGCGGATTGGACACTTTTGTGTAGCTCGTGTTCCTTAGCTTTCCTTCTCAAAATTTCGAGCTGTCTATGTCTCGTGATGTTTTTTCCTTACACCTATATATTTGCTGTTTCTTAGGTCAGCAGCTAGTCAGGGTGTTCAGGGTATGCAAATTTTGAGATCATATTGCTTTTGTTGCACCACCTGTGGAGTAGCGCAGTTTAGACTCCATCCCTCACATGTTAGTGTTTCACAAATTCACATTTGTATTTGATATTATATTTATTGTGTGCCTTAATATTATTAATGTGTGTGAACATTTAAAGTTATGAATGAAATATAAACACTGAGAAACCGAAGCTTTATAAACGCGGGCAGTAAGGTTCATTTAAATTGCTTTCATGTATTCATTATTCATGTTCATATTTACACTTTAAGTTGTATTTGCAGAAGTAACATGAGTCTCTTTTTGCTCACAGTGGCCACAGGAGCTCCAGTTATGCTCTGTGGCTGAGCCTGCTCAGAGAGCAGCAACGCACTCTGCAAGACGCAAAGACGCTCAACGGATGGCTACTGGAAGGTGAAGGAGTGGGTGCGGCGTGGAATTGATATCGAGTGATATGGGGCAGTGTGGCGACGTGATTGTTCGCATTAATTCTTTAAAGAAGTGACCAGCCGCATGTTGCCATCATCACTCTTTCCACCCGTAGCGCATGACAAAACAAACAAACAAGGTAACGAGGAGGCGGACGAGGAAGAGAAGACACTCAGAGTTGATGGTTATTGGAGCCCTGGAGCTTGATCGATGAATGGGTAGGAGACTGCAGTGCATATTTCTAGCTCACGCGGTATACGCATGAATTGAAGCCGTAAGGAGAGAGTGAGTGAACGTCTTACCTCCCATATTGCTGTGCTGCTGTTGTTCTTCTCGATGTTTTGCATTGTGGCCCCTGCCTACCCCACTCAGTTGCCGGACTGTGATGCCGTTTCTGACTTGATTAAGACTGTTTGAATTCAGACTGTCTCTGCTTCAGGCCTATGGGAGGGCCCGAATTTAATACTAAAACTCAGAGTGGGGGATGAATTTATTTGGATGCAAGGAGGACTGAAGGAGGAAAACAATAATAAGGGAAAAGAAAAGCTACATGCCTCCACTTCAGAAGGTTTCTCAAATTTAGCCAGGCTACCAGGGAGAACAAGATGTATATCAGAGCCAGATAAACTTGAATATGAGAGGATAAAGAAATGAAGAATACCATGTAAGTGACTTCTGTGTAGCAGGATTGAATCCAGACAATCGTGCAGTATACACTTTCTGCATAGGCATAATCAGCATTCCTGCTAGTGGCAAGGGGTTGAAGCAACCTGTAGAGAGGACGATTGGTCCCTCTGGAGGGGAGTGGATCAAGCGGTGCAGCAGAAGTGGTTTATGCAGGATAAATGTGGCTTGAGGCCCTCCTGTGGGGTTTCCAGTGCCCCACTAAGTCTCTTTTTTTAGCATCTCCCCAGTTTAGCTAAGAGTGGAAGTGTGGAGTCAAGGAAGCACAGAGAGCCATGAGCAACTGCCATGGACAACAGATAAAGCGGATTTCCCGTGTCACATCCATGAAGCATTTGCCACAAATAAAACGGCTCCACCAATCAAGAGTTAAAGCCAACCCCTCCTATCACAAGATACAAGACCCAGAATGGCTATGTGGCTATGACAGGATCTCTGGGTGAGGGGGGGGAGATCACGGATCATCAGGAAGTACAAATCTGGAGTCTCCTGAGGAATCAGTTTTCTTCCAATCAGATCTGCCCTGTGGACCACTAGTGGAGGGAGAGAGGGAGAAGAAGAAGGTGCCCCCTCCCCGGGTGGTGGCCCGATGGCAGCCCAGGTAGCACAAGGAGAGGGCACAGTTGGATCTCTTCCCTTAAAAGTGAATAGCTCTAAAGCCGCCTCCAAGGGGAGGGTGGCGATGGAAATACCCTTATAGGATCAAGACACAGCTTTAAGGCCAAGCCCCACTCAAGTGAATTATAATCTCTGCCTTGCTGGGGGTATTCCAAGTGCTCAAGTAGCACATTCCAACATGGGCAGGATCTCCCCCCAAACAAGCAGGGATAGGCTAATACTCCAAGTCTTGCCAGCAAGCTTGGAACCAACACTTAAAACAGATTCTAAAAGAATTACAGGATCTCAAACTTTCACAAGAAGAGGCCCACAGGAAAATGAATGAACATCCCACACAAATTAATACTAATAGTCAACAATTTGGTTCTCATGCGTCTCTGGTTGAGCAGAGAGTCAGTGATTTGGAAGACAAAAGCAACAATCAGGACCCCACAACTTCCAAAATTCAAGCAGTTGGAGGATCTACAGATGAAACTTGACGATGTTGAGAACAGAGCTCATCGCACAAATCTTTGATTCATCGGTATTCCTGAGGATCGTGAAGTGGGAAGGAACAGTAGCTGAATTGATTACTGATCTGGTTAATAAGTATGTTCTCCCTGATCAAGCCCAAGTGAGCTCAGACCTGACAATTATGCAAGTGCTTCATGTACAGTCCACCAGGGCTTCAAACGCAAGGTACCCACAAACTATCATGGTAAACTTTCGTCAAGGAGCAGATCTTATCTCAGGCTATCAAAACTATAATATTTAATAGCCCACATAAATTTAAGCTTCATGTATTTTCAGACATGTCCGCCACAGCAGCAAGAAAGCATAGTTTATTGGACTGATTGATAGCTTTAAAAGCCAGTGGGCACTATCTGGCTTAGTCTAGCAATCAAAATTGAAGGTCTTCTTCAAAGGTCAAACTCACATATGTCAGTCGGTGTACCAGGCCAGTAGATTTCTGAAGAACATGAATGAGGATGGAGGGGGGCGAACTCCATCATGCAATAGTACATTCTGATCGAAATAGCTAAATGACATACGGTCGGCAATATGTACTCTCTCAGTGTCAGATTGTTCTCATTGCTTTGTTTTATGGTGCTCTAATGCAGGCTCCCAAGTGCCAGATTATGGCACTTATTCAGGGGGAATAGTTGTAGGGAGGGTAGGGGTTAGGGGGGTGAGATGGGGAACACAGGTAGGGGCAATAGAGGTGAGGGCAGGGTGCTGGGGAGTGAATCTATGACGGGTGGGGCTCAAGGGACATTAAGGGGGTGGTTTAAGGGTCACCTCCCTTAGCAAAATTTATAAAGTTTTGCCTACCTTGCAAGGCTATATTGTGATGAAGTGGACTTTAATATTCTACAGGATGTCCAAAGTTATTCCTCCTGTAGAAATGAGGACCAGAACAAACTCGGGCAGCATGCTTTCTAGCCAAAAGGATGAGGGATTCTGCACTAGTAGATCCATGGCGACAGGAGCATCCTTCTGCACGAGAATTTACTTGTTTCTCTAAACAATCCAATTTTGCTTTCCGGATAGACTTTTTCCTAATATCTTCACAACTGAGAAGAAGAAGACCTTTAATACTTACCAATCCCTTTTCCAATTATTTGGTCCCCGCACTCGAGATAACAGTGAGTAAAAGGGAGCAAGTTAAGATATGATGGGTACTCAATAAAGCACTACTAGTCAAACCAAGTTGGTTGGAAGGTATGCGCTTGGTGTTACAAGATTTTTTTTATAAGAACCTTGGATCCGCTTCTACGTTCACAATATGGGGGGAGCTTGTAAAGTGTTAATTTGGGGGGACGCCATCACATATCAGGCTTGAATCCACAAAGTAAGAAAGGAACATATCAATGCCTTTAAGCGAGAATTAGACTGAGCAGTAGCAGCTCATGTGGCACTCCCAACGTCTATGTCAGGTACTAGGCTACTTTAAGCGCGATAGGCATCACAAGAATGCTATACGTCTCAAAAGCTGATAAATCATAATGCATAGTTTCATTGTATTACGAGGAAAGTGAGCCTGTGGGGAGGACCTTAGCCTAGTCTGTTAAAAAAGCCGCAACAACGCGGTAATCAAATCAATATATGATGAGGCAGAGTGATGTTTGGACACTCAACCAGAGGAAATTAGTAAGGAATTTCTTGAGCACTATTCCAATATATACATCAATAGAATCCAGACCCCCCAGAACAAGTAAAAGAATATCTAGATTGAAGTAGATTGCCAATAGTTATTGACAAACTCCATTTCATAGCAATCGCACATATAACACTGGTAAGAGTACAGGGCGTAATCAAGGTATCCCCCCAATGGGAAGGTTTGTAGGAGTGATGGACTGCCTACTGAATTATATAAAGAATTTATGGCTTAAATTGCTAAATTCTTGGTGTCACTCTTCAGTGAAATACTTAAAGGCATGACAATATCCTACTCTTTTACGGAGCCGTAATAGTGAGCTTTTTAAAACGAGGCAAACCGGCAGATAGACGAGGATCTTATTGCCCAATTAGTCTATTAAAAAGTCATTTCAATATCTTTGCAAATATGATAGCACCTAGGGTAATCTCCCTGGCTCAAGCTGTGGTCCATTTATATAAATCAGGCTTACTTCCAGGAAGGCATATGACATCCAATACAAATTGCCTACTTCAGGCAATTGACTATTTTTCTAATAATTCTGTCAAGGCGGCCATTATCATGCTTGCCGCAGAAAAAACTTTCAATCTGGCACAATGGGAAGTCCTTTTTGCGATTCTTTATTGTTTTAATTTCCCCCTGAAATTGGCTGATGTACTTAGAACCTATATAGCTGTGCTGTGGCTGGGAGGGTAGTAAATGGGAATAGGGTGGGAAACATAATAATCCGCAGGGGTACATGTCAAGGCTGCCCCATGTCACTGGTCCTTTTTGCACTGTTTATTGACCTTTGGCAACCTCTCTTCAACAAGACTTTTCACTTACAGCCCCTATTCAAAATGCACCCAAGGTTAAATTATTTGCAGATGATATAATACTTTATCTATTGGCAGAAGAGCAAAATATCACTAGAGTGTTCGATGTAATTCAAAGTTTCACTGATCTTGAGGGGTACAGCATGAACCACGCAAAATCTGAAGCACTTCTTTTTAATAGCTTGGTGTCAATGCTCCCTAGGCTAATGCAGCCTTACTACTCAGCCTCACGGGTAATTAGATATCTGGGCATATTCGTATCACATAATCTTTCAGATATTTACTGGCTCAATTACGAAAAGACTTTATACAAGGCACAGGGACTTCTCAAAGAATGGCAAGAGAGACTACAGATAATAATTGGGCGAATTGCACTCTTTTGCTCACGTTCTGCATTCATTAAATGTTTAGTTAAAGTTAGCCGGACTGAAAGCTTCAATTTTGTAATGTATTTTGCTTGGGTAGTGTGATCTTTCTTTTGCAGCTGTGTTCTCAAGGTTTCATTAGCTAGAGAAAGGAGTATTGTTGCAATATATTAGTTTATTGATAGCAAGGTCTGAGAAGAGAAACCTTGCCAAAAAATATGAGGACCTAATGAGCAGATGGAAGTCATTTTTTAAGGGCTGGACCAGTCTTTGTGGGCATCAGGCGTTTCCCCAGGGGGCTGGAAGGGTGGGGGTCGGTTTTGCAGTGGTGGGGCCTAGTTTTGTTACTGATGGCCAGTTTTACAACAGTGCTGCAAGCTCGGCCCCCAGTAACAAAAGCAGCAGTGCTTCTCACTTGCACCTCCCCCCTGACCAAGGGGATGGTCTGACAAAACTGCCAGGACTGCTTTGGGAACCCAGTCTGGCTCTGCTTCTATTCGTCGCCAATCAGGAATGAGGGATGCTCATGGCTGCAATATCTGTCCATGTTCCATAGGATGAGAAATTAGGTGATGTTGCTAATCTACGCCAGGCGGAGAGAAGTGATTGGTTCCTGGTGGGGTGGGAAGAGATACCATGGTTACTGAAGGTTATGTTTGTCTTAAATAATGTTCATGCTCTTAGAAGTTAGAGCAGATTCCCTTAGCCTTTGAGGGGTACAGACCTCTCTACTTCCTTTATTGTTGCAAGTGTAAAGCTTTATATTCCTTTTTCTGGAAGACATCTACTGAAGCCTTCACTATGCTAACACCTTCTTGCATTTCCAAATTTCCCTACAAATGTATTCAAACCATCCTCATTTATTATTTAGATCTTTGAGTGGATGATTTCAGACTTTTTTCGTGTTTAGGAGAGAGAACAGGAGTTTCTTTATGGAACACCTGTTCCTAATTCTCAGTATCTGTATTGCAGTGGCTTCATCTGTTGAGATTGAACCAATTGTGATATTTCAGCTCGCCATCTGTAATCTTGTATCTTTTTAAGCTGACATGCATAGATATTGGACCGATTATTGATTGGAAATAAAAATCACTTAAATTCAATCCCCGATTGCTTATCATTATTGTGTGGCAAAATGGAATTCGCAAAAATAAATTGTTTTATTTTTGTTAACTCCCTTGGAGTCTCAGTCAACTTAGAAAGATCCATCAGATGTGAGATTGAAAGTCACACACCTGTGTCTTTTATACCTGAGGGGTAAAAACTACTTTAGATTTAATGAAGACAAGACAGAGGTCATGATCTTTGGTAGTCAACTGCCCATACCGACCAATTTGTGGTGGCCAGACTTGCTGGGTGCATTTTCCACTCCTACAGATTCAGCAAAGCACCTTGGAGTACTAGCAGACAAAAACCTGTCATTTGACCTTCAGGTCAATCGAACAGTTTCGACCTGTTTCTAAGATTTTTAGGAAGGTGTTTCCTTACATTCCCTTCGCAGCGCGCAAGCGTGTGGTTTTGGCACTGATCTCATCCAGTCTGGACTACCTCAATACACTACATCTGGATAGTAAGAAGACTTCAATATCCAAATTGCAATTGGTTCAAAATGCGTTAGCAAGATTGATCCTTGTTATTTCTAAATGTCAATCAGTCTCGGCAGGGATTGTGAAGTTCCATTGGCTAACTGTGAGTAAATATATTATCTTTAAAGCGTTATGCATTGTTGTCAAGACTTTGCATAACATCGGATCTGGAGGAATTAACCCTTTTGCTGCTAGGCGTTTTCTCCACAGTACTAAGCCTTTTTGGCTATTTGGGGTAGTTTGTGCTTAGGCCTCCATCATTTTTTGCCCACATAAAGTATCCATGCCAAATTTGAATCCTTCCTTTTTTCCCAACATCCTGGGGATCCTAAAGGTAGCCAGGGTTTCTCCTTTCCCCTAGAGGGGACCAAGGAATTAGCCAATATCCATCTAAATATCTGGGTCTTTTGGAAAAAATGGGAAAGAAGTGCTGCAGAAGATAGCATTTGTTTTTTTTCTCTGCAAAAGGCAAACGAAGGGTTTGCTGTGCTACAATCAGCATCAACCCAGCTATCAGGAACTGGCAGACTTGAATCAGAAAACTAAAATGTTCAACACAGTTTTGGCATTTTACTGGGAGATAGCCTATTTTACAATTTTTTTGTGCTTTTAACCTCCCTCCAGTTAGTGATAGAAATGGGTGTGAAACCAACGGTGGATCCCAGAAAGCTATACATTTCTGAAAAGTAAACAAAAGCCAGTAGTGTAGATCCTTCAAGATTTTCCCAAAGAAAGTAACAGTTGAAATAAAAAAATATTGAAACTGAGATAAAAAAACAGCCATTTGCGTCTACATTTTCTTCAGTAACTTTTAGCAACAGCAGAGTTTTGATAGCAATAAACTGTTAGGTCCACTGGACCCTTCTCTCTGCAAAGATATATAGGGCTTGTAGGTTCAGCAAGAACCAGAGGTATCCTGAGCCAATAACTAAGCTGCACCTTGCAATGGTTTTTCATTGTGTACCAGGGATACTTTAATTCATTTCTTAAAATATAAAGAGTGAAAATAGGTAACAAGGAAACCAATGTATTTCCAAAATGGCCACAAGATATGGAGTTTAGAGGCAGTGATTATTTGCACATATCTGAATTTGGGTGTACCCGTACTAGCATGTAAATTAGAGGGCATTTCTCAAAATGACTTCTTTCTTCTTGTGACATGAGTGCGATGTAGGAGGCTGGCAGTGAATATGGCCACCGAGTTCTGAATGCTGTGCAGCTTTCTGGTGAGTTTTTTGTTGATCCTGGGATAGCTGGTGCTACCGTGGCCCAGCTTGCTTGTGAAGGGGGCATGCAAGACGATTTTCCAGGTGCTGATTGGGAGCCATTTGAAAACCTTCCTCAATATCTTCAGGGTATGGAAGCCTGGGACATTGACACATTGACTTGGGCAGTCATGTAGAGGATGCTGTTGATGACTATCCCAAGGTTCTTGATGTGGGTGAGTGTCAGTCATAGATCTGTTGCCCTCCAGGTGGAGTCCCGTGGTGAAGAGCTCTTTCCAAAGATCATGATTTCAGTCTTGACAGTGTTCAGCTTCAGACAGCTGGTGTTCATCCACTGAGTGATTTCAGTCATGCAGATAGTGAACTTGCCTGTGGGGTTCATATTTATATTACAGGTTATCTTTCCAGGAATGTCTGAATCAAAGTGAATATTTTGATCAATGGGATGGGGTGGCAGAATTATTTAACTAACCAAAAGAGGTTACCAATTTATCCATGGATTATGAATAAAACAGATGTATTTTTCTACAAATATCCAAATGTAGGCAAGAAGACTGTACTACTTTAAGACATGCATGTTACAATAAAATATCAAGAATGCACTAAAACTCACCCCAAGAAACTTTCAAAAAGTATTACAGAACATAGCAAAGCACAGTTATTTCTTAAATATGCATCCAGGACTGACGACCATGCTAGAGAAATGGTCAGCTTATGATTGATCATATTAATGCTTTTGAATTGATTAAACACTCTCAAGTGGATGACTTTTTTGTTGCATCAGTTCCTTCCCCACGGAAAAATAAGCATCAACATGACAGAGGTTTTCACAGGTAGAACTGTTTTTACTGCTGCTCTATACTGACAGAATTTAGTATGTTGTTAGGAATCTCATGGTGATTAAACTTGCACCTGTGACTGTACCATTCTCACCTCTGCCTCTTGGGATTTCATTAGACCCATGTCTCATCCAATTTCTTCTCCTGCTGCTGTGCCTCCAGCATCACTTCCTGATCTGGTGATGGTCCCTGCTCACTCCTGTGTCTCCCTTTGCCCTCTCTCCCCTCTCTATTCTGATGAACCCTACTTCCTTTGCCATGGTTCTATCTAAGTCCCTCTTCAGGGATGCTAATGACCTACTTCTGGATAAAATGTTCTGATTCATAAAGTGATGCAGGGAAGTGTGATCAGGTGTTTCTGCTCATAATTACTGCATTAAGATTTCCCTGACCTCTAAGTGTCCAGGAATGCGGTTTTGCTCCAGTCTTTCCTCACATCGCTCCTTAGGGGATCTACACACTATTGTAGAAATATTTCAAACTGTAGATTAGGGTTCACAGGGAACCTTGAGCAACTATTATCTGTTATTACTCTCCCTTGGAGAAGACTTCCAAAACAAGAAACAAGTTTACCACCTGCATAACCAAAGTCGCTACCTTGATAAAAGCCAACTGTCTCAAGCACAATACCGACAAGACAAAAGTAGTATTCTTCGACAAAAACACCTCACCATGGGACTCCAGCTCGTGGCCGTCTGACCCACACCTAGAAACCATTCCAGGAACCTTGGAAGATGCTGAGGAAGGTCTTCAAATGGCTTCTAAACAACACTAGAAAAACTGCCACTTATGCCCTCGTCATCAGCAAGTTCGACTATGGGACTCTATGCCTGGGATCACCAGTAAACTCACTACAAGACTACAAACCATCCAAAACTCAACAGCCAGATTCTACCTCAATTTCCCACACAGAACTCATCACACCACATCTCAGGGAACTACACAGGCTCCTGATACATAGATGCCCTTAATTCAAACTCCTCACACACACTTTCAAGACACTACACAACTCAAATCCCATCTAGCTGAACAGTTGCATCTCCTTCCACCAACCACCAAGACACCTCTGCTTTGCAGGGCTCCTTATTGCACATATCCATACATACATAGAACCAGATCAGAAGGACAGGCGTTCTTATACATTGCTTTTAAAACATGGAATGACCTCCCATTCCACATCAGAGCCTCCTCCTCTCTTCCTGAACTCAGCAAAAAACTGAAGACCGGGCTTTTCAATAAACCAGTCTACCGAGGCACACACATCTGCTCAGTGCCACTATACCTCATGGGTGATAGTATGCTTTACAAATACACATAACATAACATTGCCAGCAGAAGAGTCAACTATGAGGATTCTAGAAGGGATTTCACAGATCTTCCTAAAGTAACTGTGTGACTCAAGCAGTCTAGTAATAATGCAAATATCTCCAATAAAAATGCCTCCAAAAGCCCAGAGAGTTGAGATCACCCCTTATCTTTACAAAGAATTTAGAGAGCTTGCACTCCTGCAGATCTGTTTCTCAGGACTCCTTTGGCATCATTAGTGGTTAGGCACATATTCTGAATTGTTGATTCGTCTGTCCCATCCATGTCTCTATCTGGATTCTGAAGAACTGATGGGACAGTTCTAGAAGCAATTTGATGACGAGGCTACCAAATATATCCTCTTAAGTGAAATATGATAGGGATTTCCCCCCGCATTTTAGTAGTGGGAAGAGGACCTTTTATTATTTTGCACCTTTATACAGGCTTGTTTGACCTCATCTCTTTGACCTTTCATTGCACAAGGACACTTTCATATTTTGCCCTAGAAACAGAAACTAACTCATACACGTTCTCCCATTTGTGGTGCCTGGCACACACATGCAGTACAGGGTGTTGCAGCTCCAACTCAGACTGAGGCAACAGACTGAATTTTCATCAACTTGAATAATACACTTGCCATGTTCCTGAGGGTTCATGGCCCCTATATCTACTCCTAGCTTGACAGCTGGCTGGTGATGACGGTTATACATTCAAGTTCCACTTCAGTGCCTCCAATTACATCACCATAGCTCAAAATAGCATCTTCAATTAATGTGGAAGTCCTTTTGTTGCAGTCCGGAAGTCGGGCTTTGTGCCTGTTTGAGACCTAGAGGCAGAGCAGAATTCTACTGTGCAATTGGGTGGCAATTATCGATGAGACAGCTACATGCCTCAAGTCACACATAGTGGTCTTTGTACGGTGGCTGTAGAGGAAACTGAGCCTTACTGCCTACTATGTGTAAGACATTTCCCTGGGTTGCTATGAGAACCTCTCTGTTTAAATTAACCTTTGCAGAAATTAGTATGAGACCCAGAATCCAGGCAAATGTCTGTTCAAGACAGTGTTGCAACCGACCTCAGTAGATGGCTTTTACCACTGAGGGCGAGCTGGCAAAGGCTTCACAATGAGGTAGTGTGGGAGCAGGAGCTCAGAATTCAGGGATCAATCAGCAGACACAGTATTAATTTATCTCGTTATAATAATTTTAAAGGGCACAGGCACTCGTTTACAGTGTCTCTTGGCTCTGAAACATTAACTGTTTAGACTGGTTTAACATGTCGGTCGTATTTAAGACGTTAATGGACACGTTTTTAGAGATTAACGAAATTTGAGGAGATCTCATTCAGGGTAAATTAAAAAGGGGGTGATTCCTTCCAAGTTAAACAATTTGAAATTTAGGATGCCAACGTTGGGCTTGGTTGAGGGAATGGTAGCCATCTAGAAGGTGAGTATTTGTTAAATCTGTCAGAGAAGAAAGAAGGCCCGGAACTGTAAACATTTTTATGCATTGGACAGGTGACCTTGAACAGTATAAATTTGTTCACCGGCAACCAATGGGGTTATTCACGATGGGAAAGTATATGACCATTTTTTTCAGGCTTTTTTGTATGGGCAATATTTTTCTGACGAAGGCACAGATACACAGAATTCCCATAGTCCTGTTTTGGCAGTAGAAATGATTTGGTCACAGTAACTTTGTGAAGAAATAAAAGAAATAGAAAAATCTGTTTACGTTGTTGCAGTTGGAAGATACAGGATTGTTTAACTGCTGAGATCTGGGATTTAAGGGATAGATTACACGTTAGTAAAATTGCATTCAATTTTAAGAGGTTTGGGGTCAGAGAGTTGGCTCCAATCTGTTTATCATCAAGGAAATTGATAATTTCTCATATTTACTAGGACTGAGCTTTAAGAAGTTAGTTTTCATCTCATTTTCGATAATGTGTAGTATAGAGGACACATTGGCGGTGTTTCCATCTGAATTAGCAGCCAGGCTGCAAATAAAGTGTGTACTCTGCATAAAAGTTGTAATTAATACAATATTCTTGTAATAGAAATGCGAGGGGATTTATATGTAGCTTAAACAGCAGGGAATAAATAAATGCCCATTAAGGCACTCACCAGAGTAGGAGACAGTGGTAACTCTCTAGTTGGATTTACTGATATCAATTAAGTAAAAAAGACGTTCTCCAGTGTATGGCAGTGGCACCAGTTACCACGTCATTAAGGCATTGAATAAGGGTAGTATGACCAATGGTGCTGAACGTAGTGGAGAAGTTCAATAGAATTAGGACCACTCCATCACCTCCACCACTAACAGACTTAAGTTATCAGTTGCAGAGGCAACAGCCTATCATGGTGCTGCAGCATGGCCGAAATGTGTCCTGTTGGTCATGAAGGAAATTATTCTATTTAGTAAAAGTCTGTAGCTGAAAACTGACAGTCTTCTCAATATTTATAAATCTATATGGCAGTAAGGAAAGGGATCTAAACATTTTTGGGCTAGTAAGGTCCAGTGAGGATGTTTAGAGTGTGAAAATATAATATACTGTACATCCCCCAGTGCATGTCTTTGACAAAGAAAAGTGTTTTAATAGTACAGAATCTGTTGGCTTACCTCCTCTCCCATACCATCCACCAAATGGTGGCACTCAGGAAAGGCTAATCAACAATACCCTGCTAAACGGTACAATATCCTCCTCCATCTTCTGCCATGTGAAACAAGGGGATGTCTAAAATGGATCCTACTGGCCTACAATAAGATTATTACCATAACATGGTGCCCCGCTCCGACACTATACACTCACTCGACACACACCCCTTCTAGCTCTTTCAACAACAGAGGTAACTTGTTTCCCAGAAATATTTCAATGGGCATCTAGGAACTAACTATGACCTTCCTCAGGGCCACTTCCCCACCCCATTCAAGGGGTACCAGAGCCACAGGGCAGTCAAAAAACAGCCTTAGTGCCTGGCATACCCTACACACCTGTCCTGGCAGGTCTACCATGGTCGTGCTGGCACCATTATCTCTCAGAGCAGTGACAGGAATCCTATTGATCTGATGGAAGTGGTGACTCCTACCCTTAGGGATCACAAGCCTACCCTCTGAGTCTATCTCCCAACTAAAGGAGACTAGAGCATGCTCTAATCTCTGCTCGGGGGGGGGGGTGGACTATTTTCTCCAATGCCAGAGTGGCCAACCCTGTGGAATTTTCACCAGTGGGTGTTTTCTTGGCACAGACAGTAACCCTCTGCTTGTGTCTTAAATGGGAACACTCAAGCAATAGGGTTGGAAATGGGCCGTCCTGGGCCACTGCTCACCAGAACCTCCCTCATGTTTCTCAGTAGGGGCATGGGGACCCTTTCCACCCCACCTTACTGTAGGACTTGTATGCATCACCCTGGACCTCTAGCTCATGCTGTTGCGAGAAACCTGAGGCCCCCCTCTTGGGGCCGGTCCCAGATGCCTTCTTGTGAACCCTGGTACTGAGACATAGGTCCACTTCCTTGGCAAGATCACTGTAGACAGTGAGCTTGGAATCAAAACAATAATGGTGCAGCGCTGTAAAACAATGACTGAACATGTGCTCTCTGAGAATAAGATTGAACAGCTCATCATAATTACCAACATTGCTGCCCTTTTTCCAACCCTCCAATGCCTTCTTGGAATAATCCATGAAATCCACCCAAGACAGGCCTGACAGCTTCTGGTTGTCCTTAAACGTCATTCAATACTTTTCAGGTGTTGGACCATACTTCTTGACAAGTGTGGCCTTCATGAGGAGATACTTCATCCTGCTTCTTCCTTAGAGTCAGTAGTAAATCCCTCCCTTCAATGGGAATGTGCCTCAAGAGAGTAGCTCTACAATCCTCCTCAGGGACACTTTGTATTTCTACGATAAACTCATAAGCCTCAAACACTTATCAATGTCATACCACACAACACAGCCCCAGATCCTTGGGGATGTGGGTCCCCCTGTTTTCATGGGACACTGCATGGTTACTTCCACCAATGCTGTTGGACTATGAGTGATTCCTTGTTTATAGATCGAGCTCCTTCAGACAAACTTCATGAGCTTCAGAAGCTTCATTTCTTCCTAGGTCCTAATTGCAGCCTTTGTATCAGCCTTCCCTTTGTCTGCTTTCATTTGTAGACTGGCCAGCTGCAGAGGAAGCTCATTCTTAGCTCTCCTGCCCTTCAGTTCCTCAGGGAGCAAGTTGCAGGAAAAGATGCTGCTGCTTGCCATGGATCTGGCAGGCGACCTCATTACAATGGGTCCTACTTTCTCTCCTCTGGCGTTATGACCAGGAGGTTTTTTCCATCCTCGATCCTCTCCTCCCCCTGCTCCTCCATCTCCTCATCCTCCTCCTGCTCCTGCTCCTGTGCTGCGGCTTGTAACTAGTTGGCTTCCTCCCAGGCTCTAGTTCTTGGAGCTCTTGGTTGCTGGAAGCCCTCTCTCCTGTCAGAATCCCTTGACCTAAGCCACAGTGTATCTCTCCATGTTGTTGAGCTCAAACTCCATGCTTTTAGACAGAGTTACATGTGCACAAAGTCAGGTGGAATAGAAGGGAATTTTGAAAAATCAAGGAGAATTAAAAAAGAGGATGAATCTGATGTCAGATTATTTACATCCGATTTTAGTTTTGCACAAAATCACTGAGTAGAACTGCACAAATACAAGTACTGAATCCCACTGCTGAGCAATAATGTAAAAAATTGCATTATTGGTTGAGGGGGTGAACGTTTCACTCCACCAACAGCCATAATCCTTATGAGGGTGAACCACTTAAGTCACTAAATTAGCATGTGCTTAACTCTCTGGTAGCTTGGCACAAAAGCAGTCAGGCTTAACTTAAAAGCAATGTGTAAAGTATTTATGCAGCACACAAACAGTAATAAAGTAAAAACACAACACAAGAATAGTTCCAAAATTTTAATACATAAAATGATATCAGAATGACAAAAGTCCAACCGGTAGAACTAGAGATATTCAGTTCTCAGTGAAAATAGTGCACAACAGCACAAGCGCCATCTGGTTGCACTAGACTAAGGGAAAGTCACAAGCTCAGGCTGACTGCGATGGATCACTGGTTGGATACAAGAACCACGTTAGTACAGCCGAAAAGTTACTTTCACAGTCCATCATGAAGATTTCTGTTCATGGTGAAGGAGGCCACGAGGGGTAGGCTGAGCATTTTCAATGGTCGTCGCTGGAGAGTGAAGAGCAAGTAGGGCATTGTGGACAGTTGTTGATGTAGTGTGAAGAGCTGGCCAAGCATCATGGACAGTTATTACTGTAGCTTTGCATTGATGGTCGTTGGAACATTCATCATTGTATGACAAAGTGTAGCTTTCCTGTTGCTGGAGGTCACTGTTGATGTGAGCAGCAGGTCTCACCAGAACTTCACATTGACTGTTATTGCGGTTGAAAGATTCTGGGCAGGAACAGGCTTGTTTGTGGTCTCAAGGAGCCCAAATTTCAGGATTTTCACTTTATTTCTTGGGTGGAGCACACTCTGATGCCAGCCAAGGGTCTAGGACCAGGCATCCCTTGGGGATCAGGCACTCGATCCAACGGAAGCCAGCAGGGTTCAGGCAGGTCCAGTTGCAAGTCCAGGCAGGTCCAGTTGCAGCAGGTCATATGGGCAGTAGAAAGGAGGCCACTGAAACTTGTTGTGTCCCTGTAACTCACATAGGTCATCAGCCAACGGATCCTTGGAGTTGAAGTCACTCTGTTTATCCTAGAATGAGGGCAAGGAGAGCAGTCCTTCATCTGTAACTTCCACAGGTCCAGAATTGTTCTGAACAATGGCTCTAGAGGTGCCAGCCTTTGTGTGAGAAGACTCCCTGTTGTACCCTCCTACGTGCCACATCCAGTTCCAGAAGGTCATCCTTTTCAGGGTTCCAAACTGTCTGGGGTGTTAAAAGACAGGGTTGGCCTGGTGTCAGATTCTTTTGTGTGTGCAAAAGGCCAAGTTCTTTGAAGTGTAAGCGGGGTAGCACACGGCCCCTCCACAGTCATGCTGCTATCGTGGCCTATCCTGTCCACACCTAAGCTCCCTTTGTGTTACTGTCTGGAAGCAATACACATACCCCAATAGCAGAGCCATTCACATGTGACCCGGGACACTGGCAGAAGGCACAAATGGTTGGAACAAGAATATGTCAACTTTCTAAAAGTGGCATTTTCAGAATTATAAGTTAAAATCCCACTTTACCATTAAAGAGCATTTTAAATTGCAATACAGTAGCCCAGTGTTAGTGTATAGAAGAGATAGGCCTTTCCACAGTGAAAAACAACTTTAAAGGTTTTTCACTGCCAGGGCATGTAAAACTTAAGTACACATGTTTTACCTTCTAAATACAACGCACCCTGTCCTTTGAGTGTTCAGGACCTACCTAGGGATGAATTTTAAGTATTTTAACGGAAGGTTTAGGCCTTGTGAAAATACTTATTTTGCCAGGTTGAAATGGCAGTTTAAACCTGCCCTACAGACTGCAGTCACAGGCCTGAAACATGTTTTAAAAAGCTACTTTAGTGGGCAGTATATACACTGTTGTTGTCCACTAGTAGCATTTAGTTTATAGACCTTGGATACATGTAGAACAATTAACTGGGGAATTACAAGTAATTAAATATACCAATCTGGTATATGCCAACTTCAGCATTTTTTAAGGAAAAGAGCACACGTATTTTACCACTGGTTAGCAGGGAAAAGTGCACAGAGTTTTAATACCAGCAGAAACAGGGTTCAGTAGCATAAGGCAAAAAATCTGCGGGAGAACCTGCAAAAGTGCTAGGTCTACAATTAGTGTATAGAGAGAGCTGTGATATCAGTGTCACACTCTTGCTTAAAAGTGGCCATCTGAGTCCATCTCAAAGACCTGCATGTAGTGATGGACAGGCTTTGTAGCACTGGATAAGGTCTCTAACTTTGAAGTTCAGATGCCTGGTCTGGAGGTCCTTCGCCTATAGCTCTTTTTATGCTTTTGAAAAAGCTCCTAGTGCATGCAGAGGAAGTAATGCCTCAACCCAGTAGCATAGCCAGTGGGTCATGGGTCGTAGTACAAGGAAGGAAAGGGGCCCCCTGTCTGCTGTTTGAATTATAAAATATAGAAATAATCAGGGTTCAGTGGACTCCTCAGGACTTTGGGCCCTGGTGCCATTGCACCTGCTTCAGCAATGGAAGGCCCCTGCCGTTGCTTTTGATTTCACTCTCCTCCATGTGGACTCAGACAAGAACAGAGGCAAATTGCCATAGGTCATTATGACTAATAGCCCCGCCACACAATTGTTGTTCTATTGGGTGTTGCAAAAATGTGTAAAACACTTGCAGTGTAGACATGTGAGGTAATTTTCTGGTTGAAAAAAACAGCTGCAAAATTGCATTTGCATGCTTAATGTGAGACCCGAGGTTATGGCTTCCCCAGCCTGCGTTGCCTCAAACCTTACACTCTTTACTTTGTTATAGTAGACACTTAAAATGTATGGGAAACTTGACACTGGTTGCATCTTATGGGATGTATCCTAGAGCCTGCAGGTCCATTCCTAAACATGTCTTATCCTTGTCTGCACTGCTGCCTACAAGTACAACACAGTGCTTTTTGACTCCTTCCTCAATGCTTGTTTCTTCCATTGCCTCATGAGCAGCATGGGCTTCTACCACAAGGTGAAGATGCAGCCTTTGGTGCATGGGTAACACTAGTGCTGTACCTATTTAGTTCTGGACAGCTTTGTGATCACAGAATCTGAAGGAATATACACATGCACACAGACACAGGGACACACACACACACACACATATATCTAGAGTGATCTTATTCATTGATCTATTCAACCAGCTGTCGCTTTCTTTCTCCCACGGTATCATTCAGCATGGTACTGAGTCAGCCCACTTTATCCACTGATTTTGTTAGGGCAGATTCTTAGTGAGTAAATAATGACTATTTAGTGACTAGAATGAATTGCTTATGCAATGAATTTGCTACAGACCACCGAACCACATTTTCTTTAGCTTGGCCAAACTAGGGCCATATTCCATTTTGAATTTTTAACCATGATCATGTTTTCACTCTTTCTGTCTCCACTTGCAGCAAAACGTGCACTGAAACATTATTGACTGTATTGTGTATTGCGATTCTGCCATAATAAAATGTTGTTCTTTGTAAGTCTAGAGCAAACTTCCGTCTCAAATGTTACTGTTTAAGGCTCTTGCTGTTCTTCCTACCTGACTCTCATGAGCCTATGAATTTCATAGGTCTGCCATTGTTTTGTGTGCAACACAAAGTGTAAAAGGGGCTACTTATTATTCATTTAGGGGACAGTATTAATTACTGTTACATTTTATTCTGTACTATAGTTTGCTGAGCTCGTGTATCATTTTGGTCACCTCATGCTGACTGTATGCCTTTTACTATAAAAGTCATACAAAAAAGCATTCCTTCTGGAGGTGAACCAGCCTTGTTTGCCCGTCTCCTAGAGTGGTGACTTGTGTTATTGAGAGAGACCTTAAGTCATATCATGCTGTATTTGTCTAAGCTTTCTGCTAAATCCTTATAAATCAGATGTGATTTTGATTGAACAACTTAATGTTTGCCTTCCTTAATGAAATTTTTATCTGAAACGTCAAGAAGTCTGTTGGAAATTGGGTCTTTAATTGGCAGAGGCATACGCACCCTCTCCAAGTAGGGACCACAATCGTAGTCAGGGAAAGTCAGATACACCCCTCTAAATTAATCTGTGCTCTCCCTCTAGGAGGTTGGCACAGAGCAGTCAGGTTTAACTTAAAAGGCAATGTGAAAGGTATTTGTGCAACACTTAAATTAAATCACACAATGGAAACACCACGAACAGACTTGTTAGAAATGGGGTCTTTGGTTGGTAGTTAGATTGCCCCCTGTCCAAGTAAGGACTCTCACTCTAGTCAGGGCAAAGGAGAAACACACCTGGTTAACCCCTGCCCGCCCCTTGGTAGCTTGGCATGAGCAGAAAGGCTTAGCCCAGAAGCAATGTGTAAAGTATTTGTACCAACACACACTCAGTAATACAGTGAAACACTACAAAATGGACACTACACAGGTTTAGAAAAATAAAAATATTTATCTAAATAAAAAAAGACCAAATACGATAAACATCCACCACACACAAATAAAAATATGACTCTAGCAATTAAAAACACCAAAATAGTGCCTAAGGGCACATATACTGCAATCTGATGTTAAAGCGGCATTGTGACTGATAATTTCCCACAATGCAATGCCACTAGTGCCATTTACAGAGTCACACGGACTCCCAGGTACAGTACCTTAGCAAAATATGTGGAAATCAGGCCGTGCCCGTAGTCGGGAGTGAGGCGTCTCTGAATCTGGTGTGGCATCGGTTCTGGTATTGCCGGACAAAGGAGCAGCATTGGCATGAAGAGGCATCCGGTCCTAGCGGTGGAGCGGTGGAGGTGAGGCGCTGTCGGCGGCGAGTAGCCAGTCCTGTGGCACCTCCAGCAAAGTCAAAGTCCGGCGAAGTCATGATGCTGCAGGGCGACCTCACGGGGTCGCAGTCATTCAAACGGGTCACAGGCGCTGCAACGGACTTAGGTGTCATGAACGTGGTGTGTACGACACTCCAACTCACAAGTTCGTGTGGATGTCAGCAGCTGCAGCGATGTCGGGCCTTTGTTGTCGGTGGGGTCATTGCGCTTCGGCGAGCTCCACGGATCCAGGTGTAGGTGGGGTCACAGGCTTCAGGCAGCGGCATCATTAGTGAAGTCGTATGGAGTCGTCCGCCGTCATTTCACAGGACTTTCACCAGAAATGTACTTCCAGGGGCCCTGGAACTGGAATGGCACCCTCTGGCAAGCTAGAATCCACAGCATGCAGACTCAAAGAACGCAAAAAATGCTGTCCCTGAGGCTTCAAAAACAGGAGGCAAGCTCAGTCCAAGCCCTTGGAGATACCTCTCATTCAGGAATGCACAACAAAGTCCAGTCTTTGTTCCCTTTCACAGGCAGAAGCAGCAACTGCAGGATAGCACAACAAAGCACAGTCACAGACAGGGGCAGCACTTCTCCTCAGCTTTCTCCTGGCAGAGGTTCCTCTTGAATCCTTGAAGTTATCTGAAGTCTGGGGTTTTGGGTCCACTACTTATACCTCTTTCTGCCTTTGAAGATGCCTAATTTTAAAGAAAACTCTCTGTTGTTTACAGGATCCTGCCTTTCCCAGGCCTGGCTCCAGACACACACCAAGGGGTTGGAGAATGCTTTGTTGTGAGGGCAGGCACAGCCCTTTCAGGTGTAAGAGACCACTCCTACCTCCACTATAGCCCAGATAGCCCATCAGGATTTGCAGGTTACACCCCAGCACCCTTTGTGTCACTGTCTAGTGGAGATGCACAAATAACCCAACTTTCAGTCTGACCCAGACAAGGAATCCACAAACAGGCAGAGAAACAGAATGGTTAAGCAAGAAAATGCCCTCTTTCTAAACTAACAATCTAAAAACCACCTTCACTAAAATATGTATTTTTAAATTGTGAGTTTGAGACCCCAAACTCCACATTTCCATCTGCTCTCAAAGGGAAGCTACACTTTAAGGATATTGAAAGTTAGGCCCAGTGTTAACGTATGAGAAAGATAGGCCTTGCAACAGTGAAAATCAAATTTGGCAGTGTTTTACTGGTAGGACATGTAAAAACGCACAAGTACATGTCTTACCTTTAACATACACTGCATCCTGTCCATGGGGCTACCGAAGGTCTACCTTAGGGGTACCTTACATGTATAAAAAGGGAAGGTTTAGGCTTGGCAAGTGGGTATGCTTGCCAGGTCGAATTGGCAGTTTAAAACTGCACACACAGACACTGCAGTGGCAGGTCTGAGCTATGTCTAAAGGGCTACTCATGTGGGTGGCACAGTCAGTGTTGCAAGCCCACTAGTACCATTTGATGTGCAGGCCCTGGGAACCTCCAGTGCACTTTCCTAGGGACTTGCTAGTCAAAGATGCCAATCATGGAAAATCCAATTACACATACAATTTCACATAGGGAGCACTTGCACTTTAGCACTGGTCAGCAGTGGTAAAGTGCCCAGAGTAACAAAAACACCAAAAACAGAGTCCAGCACACAGCAGCAACCTGGGAAGTAGAGGCAAAAAGTCAAGATAGACCACACCAAAATGCCAGGTCTAAAAAGACTCCACACCAATTTAGAAAAATAAAGAGTAGTTTTATGAGTAAAACATGACCAAATGACAAGTAGAACTTGAGATTTGAATTTTGAAAGAATAAACTGCAATATAGTACCTAGAAGTCAATAGCGCTTAAAGGTTACTTGAGGTTGCGCTGAACTGGGATACATCCAAAGT
This sequence comes from Pleurodeles waltl, assembly GCF_031143425.1. NCBI lineage: Eukaryota > Metazoa > Chordata > Amphibia > Caudata > Salamandridae > Pleurodeles > Pleurodeles waltl. The sequence goes on along the minus strand of NC_090445.1, from coordinate 535,706,959 downwards.
TCAGCCCACTGTGATGGAGGGCAGGCAGCTGTAGGACTCACACAGGGCCAGCTGAAAAGTACTTTGGATGGAGGGTTGTGTCAACATTGAGGAGGCGATGCAAAGGTGATGCATCGTTCCAATCTGCGCAGCCCGGGGATTGCATTGTTGTTGAGTCGCCCAGTCATTGATGCAATGTCCTCAAACCCTTTGCGATGAAGGTGATGCACCGTTGTTGAACTGCGCAGCCGGTGATGAGTTGGGCTGGTGGTGATGCATCGATCCAGAGCTGATGACTGGACTTCAGCGGCAGCAGCACTGGGTCTCTGTCAAGGAGGAGTGTTGGCGGTTTCGATCACTTCACTCTTGGCGATGCATTGCTTTATGTACAAAAACAGCTGCAAAGACCACTTTCAAGGTCCAGGGCTGGATTGGCACCTCTTGGCAGGGCAAGGCTCACAATTGGTTGAGCCCAGTAGCTGAAACAGGTTTGAAGTAAGTCTTTGATGGCCCTGACACTTCAAAACAGAAGGCAAACCAACAAGCTGTTGGAGTTACTTAGGTTCTTGGAGGATGTAGAGAGACGAGTCCAGTCCTTCTCACTCCCAGGCAAGAGGCAACATGCAGTAGTCCGACATAACAAAGCAGTTCAGCAGAGTGGCAGACCCTCCTGGCAACACAGCAGTCCTTCTTCCTGCAGAATGTCCTTGGTTCCAGAAGTGTACTGATTTTGGGGGGGGGGGGGTTGGGTCCTGTACTTATACCCAGTTATGCCTTTTGAAGTGCCAAAGTCCTTGTCCTTCCTTCCCTGGCTCCAGACACTCTACAGGGGGTTATGCAGCTCTTTGTGTGGGAATAGGCAACGCCCTTTCCAGGTGCCAGTGTCAGCACCTCCCTTCCATCTAGCTCAGTAAGGCCCATCAGCCTGTTCCAGAGACATCAAACTCCAACTTATATCTTTTCCCAATTGAAAATTACACTTAAAAACTGTATCAAGTTAATCTCAAAGTTAACTTATGGGAGAGATAGGTCTTGCAGTAGTGAAAAACAAATTGAATAATGTTTCACTACCAGGACATGTTAAACTTCTAAGTACATGTCCAACTTTTTAAACACATTGCAACCTGCCCTTGGGACTACACAGGGTGTACCTTAGGGGTGACTTAAATTAAATAAAATGGAAGGGATAGGCCTGGCAAGTTGGTGAACCTGACAGGTTGAAATAGCAGTTTAAAACTGCTCACACAAGCTCTGCAAGGGTGAGCCTGAGACATGTTTAAAGCACTATTGGCGTGGGTGGCCTAATCAGGGCTACAGCCCCACTAGTAGCATTTAATATACAGGCCCTGGCACATATAGTGCACTTTACTAGGGACATACATGTAAATTAAATATGGCAGTTGTGGATAAGCCAATGTTATCATGTTTAGGGTACAGAGCACCTGCACTTTAGCACTGGTTAGCAATGGTAAGGGACACAGATTCCTAAAGTCAGCAAAAAAGGAGGTCAGAATGCAAAAAGTCAGGGGAAACCACACCAAGGATGCCAGGTCTAACAACGTCTCATTTAACTAACTATGCTATTTGATTTGATGACAATCATAATCTTCTCAGGGGCACATTTCCTCATAGATACATTTATCCAGATCTTGCGTTAGATTATCTGACACGCTAGAGTCATCAATGTCTTACACTGTGAATGGCAATATTTACTCCCGCTCATATGTGCACTTCTGCCTAGAGAACAAGTGCACCTAATGTCCAGGGCTTGTGGGCCAGTACAAATGCTTTTTTTCCCATTCCTTACTGATTTTGATGTTTTTTGTGTTTTTCATCGGTCTTAAGACTACAGTACTTTGAAGCCAATAATGCCCTTTGTCTGTGTCAGTAAGAGCTATATTTTCCTGTGATGTCATTACAGATAAAAAGGTTTTGTATGTATGTTCTAAGTACACCTTTATGCTGTTATTTTTTTTTAATGTAAAGTGTTTATTTTATATGTATGGCTGCCATGTTCAGGCCTCTTCATGTTTTTTTAAAAAAAAATTAAATTGTGCCATGTGTGTGCAATGCATTTAAACAAATAACCATCACACCTGCTTGTTGGTGCCAGATGTATTGACTTTGCCAGTGTTTTCTGTGTGTGCTGCATCAATTTATGTTGTTGACAGTAGCTTCCTTTCATGCTTATTGTTCGGAATTCAAAGAGCACACGATAATGCCAGAAGTGGCAAGGAAAGTTAGGCTCGCTTGTAAGCCTATCACTATCTCACTTGTGTGCCATGTTTGGCACAAATAAAGGCAGATGATTTTCCAGTAGAGATGCCTATGTCACCTGTTACATTCAGCCTCATGCCATACTGAAGAGTATGTAACATTAGAAGTACTCTTTTTTATATTATTCATTTTTAAAGCAACTGAGAAGTTGAAGACCTGCTTTTCTCTGGGTCTTTGACTAATCTTTCACTATCCAATGATCCATTACTTAAGTTATTTTCTGCTTTGAACAAAGGGATAGATAATTTTTCAATCTTTTGCAAGCGTCAACGGAAACTCTATGAAGGTTGCAAACTTTTCATTTTGCCACCTTCATATGGCAAGATAGCACATGGGTGTCAATTCAAGAGCATGCCAAGGGTAGCAGAACTGACATCACTTACCCTTTGACCTAAATGACATCACGGGAAGTGACTTCATATGACCCTTAGTCATGATTTTTTCCAAGAAGGCATGTCACATGGCCCTAACATCAAACTCGCACTCTTATACCCCTTACACACATTCCTATTCATTCTCACTCACACAAGGCATTCATTCTTAATCTAATGTCACTCGTGCTTACTGACACTGGCCCAGGTTTATTAACACTTTGCACCATGTTTATGTCACTTTTGTGTTAGAGTGGGATTTACTATCTAACCCAAATCCTGATTTGGATTGGATAGCATCCCAATGTAACTCAAAATTGTGATATATGCACTACTTTGCGTTATTTTGTGTCAAATGGGCATTCCATGAGTGGTGCATGGACACTCCCTGCAACCACCCATGGTGCTTGCTGCAAATCCCCAGTTACAAACATTAGCAGACATAATTAGGAGAAATGTTCAAATTCTCCACTTTTTCCAACTTTACACTTGTGCTCCATTGTACAGCACACAAAGTAGGAAAAGCCTTAAAGCATAGTTTTTTTGCTGAAAGGGTTGCCTTCCAGTACAAACTCTATGCTCCAGAGAACACACACCTGTCTGCAGTGGCCCACAGCTGCCAAAAGTGCACCAATGCAAAGTGAGAGAAACAATGCATCATATCTTAGTAGATATGTACAGAGTTGCCTTGCAATAAAGAATAGCAAATCTGGACCTCGGTCTCACACAACCTCATTCACCCCTTGTCACTGAAACTCACTCTTACTCACACACACACATGCTCTCTCTCAAATATACACTTTCACATGCAAGAATGCACACAAAGTACCTTTAAAACATTTGTGCTTACTACAACTGCCTCCAAATGTACCGTTCCAGCTATGTGTGCTCCTTTGTAGGTTTTGCCTGCACAAAGCTTGTGCTGTGCTTGCAAAACCTCTTGTAAATAAAAATAAAACTTACCAGAGGGTTACAGTCTTCCCATTACTTACCATTTGCTGGCTGTGTTGCCGTTCTCATTTGCTTGCTTTCAATTGGCAATTTTCTCTTGGTGCCAGATGTAGGTAAGTACGGGATTGCGACTCGCAATTTGCGAGTTGCAATCCCATATGCAGGATGGTGTCCCTGACACCATCTGCGCAATCACAAGGGGGTCGCAAAGACTTACCTCATTAATATTAATGAAGTGGGTCGCAATTTGCGATTCCCTGCACTCACAGGGATGGTGGCCTGCTGGAGACAGCAGACCACCATGTCTGTGACTGCTTTGTTAGCAAAGCAGTTTTTTTTTGTATTGCAGCCCGTTTTCCTTAAAGGAAAACGAGTTGCATACACTCGGGAAAATGAAACCATTTGGTTTCATTTTTTCAGAGCAGGCAGTGGTCCTGGTCCATAGGACCACTGCCTGCTCTGCAAAAATATTTTGAGAGCCAGTCACAAAGGGGAAGGGGTCCCATGGGGACCCCTTCCCTTTTGCGAATGAGTTGGCACCCACTTCACATGGGTGCTAACTGCGAACTGCTTTGCGACCACGTTCACTGTCACAAAGCAATTCTGCATTGCGGTGCGAATCGCTAATAGGAAGGGGAACACCCCTTCCTATTTGCGAGTCGCATTCCCATTCTGCGAGTCGGTACCAACTCGCAAAATGGGAATGTGCATCGCGATGCACGTTTTGCATGGTGCAAACTGCGAATTTCGCCGTTTGCGCCATGCAAAACGTTTCCTACATCTGGCCCTTGGTCTCCGGTCTCCCTTCGTATGTTTATTTTTTTCTCTGGAACATGGACCAAGTTACCTATTCCTTTTGGAGTGTTCATCGGCTGCTGCTTTCATTGCTGGAGCTACTGTTTTGTGACAGCTTGTTTTTTTCTCGTAAAAACACTACATACGGTCTAGATGATTCTTTACAAACTAAACCTTGTTTAATCAGCTTTGAGTGGCTTGCTTTACTCTGACCCCACATTGCGTTCTCAGAACAGCATATAGCTCACATGGCCATATTATACTCATGTTTTCTACAGAGTTTTCACCATTATTTATACTCAGAGTATATTTTGGCTGTTTACAATTCAGCAGAATAGTTTCTACATTTAGGGGCATATGTGTGACTTTGTCACACAGTGCAGGGTAGCAAGTCACCTTGCTGCACTGCATGACAGGGAAAGGGCAAGAATGTGTTGTATTTAAGTCAATGCAGCACATTCTTGTCTTTTACTATGTGCTGGCACCCTTTTGGCTGCATAGCTCCAATGTAGGCACCCTTGCACTATGCCGCATGGGCACCTGCTTTGCATAAAGGATTGTTTTTGTGCAGGAAGAGGCAATTTCCTGCATAAAAACAATCCCCTGGGGGATATTCCTCTATATATGTGTGCTGCACGATGCAGCACACATAGAAGAAGTAACAAGGTGAAATAAAATATATTTTCCCTTGTTACGCCTCCTCTGGGAAGGCGTAACATTTTGGCGCATTCCTAGGTTTACCAGTTCTGGTAAATTTGGGAATGCTTCAAAATAAATGGGAGTTGTGTGGGAACACCCACCGAACACCTTACCAGGACAAAGTAAAGCAGCGATTTGCTCTGTGTTGTCTTACTTCTGATTTATGGAGCCACTCAGGGCCATGAAAGTGGCCTTGCGTGGATTAATAAATCGCATTTAAGCTTTGTGTAGTACATGTACCACATTGTGTGGTGCAAATGTGATGCAAACCTGCTCATAAATATGCCCCTGAGACACTATGGGCCTGATTTATGAAACATCAGCACCGCCTTTGTATAATTTTTTGGTGCAAAAGCGGCTCAAACTTGCAAAAAATAATTATATTTTGTAAGTTTACGCCGCTTTAGCGTCCCAAAATGACCCAAAAGCGGCGCTAATGTTTCATAAATCAGGCCCTATATGCGCCAGTGTCCGAGCTTTGGTAGCGCGTCCAGCCCTTATAAGTTACTTGTACTTGGACACGCTGGAGGTCGGTGAACCTTTTAACCGAGTTGGGCTCTCCTCATCCAAGAATAGTCGGATCACTCAAATCAATAATCAAGAACCATTATAATCAATACCCAATACTCAATTAATAGATCAAACAACACATTAAGAATCAATAACAATTGGTATTTTGACGCACCATGACCTTTCAGTCATGAATAACCACACCAGTTTATTAGAAGTTAATGAATTTATTTCTCTATATTAACAAAACTAACACAATATATATGAGGCTCAAGATCAAATGATATACGTATACGAACATTACTAGCTGTCCATAGCGACGGAAGAAACGCAATCTACGCAAAATCTGGATTATAATGCACTCGGTTATAGCAGTGCAAATCACTAATATAAGTAACTGAATTTGACTAATTCCATACATCGGTCAGCATAACAAGATTTCAGTTCAACATGGTGCATAAAGTGAATATCTCAACTAACCTCTAATTAGCATTGGCATGTGGGGCTTCATGCAAAACGAATTTAGTTAACACAAATTTAGAAAACTCCTAGCTTGGGCCCTATCAAAATAGCAGTTGGTACCTAAGAAGGAAAGCATAATGCATAATACAATTATCCTTTCATAATTACCAAATACAATCAGCATTCAAGAAAATCTTCGTCCTTCAGGTACCGGTTCGATCAGCATGGGGCAGATTTCAAGGGGGGCAAAGTTAAGGGTAAGTTTCCTTGCGGCAGCAAGGAGAATGGGGCAAAGGTTACTGCATGGGCAAGACAGGGCAGATTTAAAGTTAAAGTCTCTAGGGTGAGAATTCTTGAAGTCTCTTTCTCTGAGACAGAGAAAAGGCATCGAAGGGTCGTTCAAGATGGCTTCTTGAATCAGGCTTCAAAATGGCATCAAAGAAAATGGCTGACTTCTCTTCGTCCGGTGGGTTTAAGTAAGAAACATACCAAATTCTTCATGGTCTTCCATTGGAGGGTTCATAGGGTGGCTTCCTTTTGACCAATGAATAGTGTCTTTCTCCTAGTACTCATTTATGCATAAGGCGTCCTTGGAGCCTTGGAACACAAGTTGCAACAAAGTTTGCCAATTATTTCGGCATCAGTGCTTTTATTGTCCGCACCTGCAGAAACTGACCTTGCTTTAAAAGGGATGAAACTAGCCAAGCACGAAACCTTGAGATAAGTGTATTAGTAATCTCTACTGGAAAAATACAACCTTAAAGTAAAATATACGTTTTGTTAATTCAAGTGAAAACCACGCAGTTAGAATTTGAGACCAGGCAACTAGGCCAAAGCCTCTGCTAAATTTAAGCTAAGCATAAAACAGTTTCAACAAGAAAATCATAGAATACATTTGCAATTATGATGGATTACTACATTTCCAGTTCTTCATGATTAATTAAGCCCGTTTATAATAATGGCGAACTACCCCGTGGGCACAATTTCCCACGTACATTATTTTTCTTTGCTAAAATCACACTACCTTAAACGATTTTGGTTACATGATATATGAATATTTGTTAGTCTTTCTTTTTCTGCTTCATCAGCTTCCCCCTTTCACGGACTGACAGCTTGCTCAAAGTCGAGGACCTGCTCCACTCGCCGAGGAAAGGGGCAGTTCCAACCAGAAACTAGCATGCTTGCAGAATTGTGGACATATGGCTGCAGCTGAATGCTGCTGAAAAGATGATAGATCTTTTTAGGCTACGTACTCTGCCCCTGCCCTGCCAGCTCTCATGAGGTGCAGGGACCCTAGAATGTCGAGATTTGGCTTTAGGCTGATCTGCCTGCACTCAGCAGACCGCAAATCACCCAGGCCGTGTTTGACAATGGAACCCCAGAAGGGCTGAAATGAACCACTAGTGAGTGCCCAGGCCAGGGCGGGGGTGGCATAGTTTCAGATAAACTGAAAGCTGCCACCAAGACTATTCTTTCTAGAATAAAAAATCTGTCAGCCAGACAGAACCAGTGAAGAAATCCTTCCCTAAATCAATACCGTCGCAGCGCCAGGCACCCTCTTTCTCATGAAATTCAGAAAAGTAGTTGAGATATAAAGTGCTCATTCAACTCAAGGTGGTCCCTGCCTTCTCTCATTCACACGACTACCTCCGTAATATGGTACAGCTTTAAAGTAGCACTGTAGCCAGGGCTGGCTTTAAGGTGTTGCAAACAGTGCAGCTGCACCTGGTGCTGACTTTGGTGGGGGGGAAGAAGGGGGGGGGTGGTGGTGCTGTGTTTAAAAATAACTTTTGGTTTATAAATACTTGCGCATCTAGCAGTTTCAGGCAACAATAAACATGTCAAGATAGCTCTGAAGATTAATGTTTCTGCTGGTGAGAGATCTCAAATTTGTCTAGTGGCAGTTTTGACTCATCATAAAGTAGTGCAGAGCGATAACGCGCCTACAGCAAAGAACGTTCACCATTCAGATTACAAAACTGAGTGTGAGTAAACTATGAGCAGCACTTAAAAAAATGTAATGTTTGTCAGAGAAGGACCATGGAGAGATGAGGTGCTCCGTTGGAGAGTGGTAGTGAGGAAATTCATGGAGAAGGAGGTCTTGGGAGATGCAAAAAAAGGCTGTCACACCGGGCACAAACAGCACTAAATAAAGCTGGCACTGACTGGAGCCCACATGCTCCTTTGACTTGTGGCATTTCAGTAAACAGTTACACAACTACATGGTTAATGCGCCTTCTACAAAGATCTGAGGAAAATCAGTAGGTTCAATTCCTGTCTGCTGTGTCTTTCAACCTCCTGAGGTTGATGAAAGGTGGATTATTGAGTAAATGTGTTGTTCACAGCACAATGAAAGGTGGAAGTATGCACTATAGATGCCCACATTATCACTTTAATACAGTCTCTATTCTAGTGTCCAGATAAACTAGGTTACAGGGTATATAAAAAAGTTATGTATCTTGGTGCTGCCCTTACTGTGAGCTAACACCATTGGTGCTTTGTCTGGCTTACCCCTCCAACATCTCTTTGGAGCTTGCACACATCTCACACATGCAGGTTGCAGTGCTCAGACATAGCCTATTGCTTACTATTATACAAACTCACAGAGCAATATGCAGATGTACATTCCAAACAAGCATTGCCTATGCAAGATCTATTGGCTTTGTCTGCTGTTTTTTTAATATTTTGCACAGCCATCATGACTTAAAGTTAAAATAAAAAAAAACACGGTTTGTTGCGCCCAACAGTGTTTTTCACTTTACATGCTGTGCAACATGAAAAAAAAAACATTGTCAAAGCTAGCGGATCTCGCATAGGCGAAACCTATTTGTTTTGCCAATGCTTGTTTATTACACTAACCGTGAATAATAGAATGTTATTCACTATTGGTGGGAAGACAATTGGTTGAAAATAAGGAATGGCAAGCAGCTCCTGTGTTCTTGGAACTGATTTTGCCACCTTTGAGACCAGGGATTGCAAAGGTAGTGCCAGGGGTCACAAGGGGCATGCTAGGGGCTGCAACTCTGACTCTTGGCAATCCCAAAATTGTGTCCATATGCTTAGCACCAGGGCCGCCTTTAGTGCAGTGTGACCGATGCGCCCGCACTGGGCTCTGACCTGGGCCAGAGGGTGCTGACCTCAGGGGGGGTGCTCTGTTTAGCAATTACTTACAATTTAAAAACACCTGCTGTAGACATCCGTGTGCATCCAGCTTTCAAGCAGCAATAAAAATGTCAAGATAACTTTTGTGACTAATGTTCCTGCAAGAGAGAGAGATCCTAGTTTTGTCTAGTGGCAGTTTTGACTAGCCATAAAGTAGTAAAGTAGCACAGAGGGTTAATATCCCTGCTGGAAAGAACGCATAACGAGCAGATCACTGATCTGTATTTTATGCGGATAGCTAGGTGGGTTACTTCTTTTGCCACAGATATCCTTTTATTACCACAGTTCATAAGGTACAACTCTAATATAGAACAGTGACTGTTATGAACGGTTATCAAAGAGCTGCATGCAAACTGCATAGAATAGATTAGGATGTTATGTTTTTTCCTCATTATCTATTCCTAATATTGCTAAATATGGAGAGATGAGGTATACAGTGCCCTGGTGGTAGTGAGGTAATACGAGCAGGTGGTCATGGAGGGGTGGGTGCACCAAAATGACTGTCTCACTGGTTGCCAATAGCGCTAAAGCCGGCCCTGCTAAGCATTAATCAAATACCTCTACATATAATTTTTCAAGGCAAGGCTTAGCAAATGGTAACATTGCAGAAAAGACATTTCCATACTGCGTCGGCATGGCTAGGTTAAACTTCGCTCAGGTAGAGGTAATTTATGGGAAGCCGTACATGTCAAAATTACAGATCCTCATATAAGACACCTCCTCAAATGGATAGCGTGCTACAAAATGGATGTGACACACACCAAAATAAATGTAATATGTGTCAAAATAAATATGATACCTGGCAGAGTGAATCAGATCCGAACCAAAACAAATATGAAACCTGGCACAGGGAATATGCTACTTAGTGAATAACGTGAATAACACACACTCCGAATTTAATAAGAGACTGAAATATATGTCAATCATACTGAAATAAATATGGCCCTCACTGTAAACAATAAAGAATACAATATTCATCAAAAAGAATGAGGCATTTCTTAAAATGACTGACATATGCCAAGAGGAATATGACAAACATGGAAATGAATATGACATATTGAAATGAATATAAGGTACTGAAATGAATATATTATATTCTGAAAACAATATAGTGCACATTGAAAATAATATAACATACATTGAAATGAACAATACACAAGTTGCAATGAATATGAACTGTGTTGAAATTAATATTACCCAGATTCCAATGAATATGATTTATATAGAAACAAATAGGAGATGATTTAAAATGAATGGTAGCTTATGTTGACATGAAGATGGGCCCTATTGAAAAGAATTTGACAGGCCTTCAAATGAGTATGACCATAGCTAAAATTCTTATGACATTTTTCAAAATATGGCATGCATTTAAATTAATAATACATGTTCAGATGGTTATGATATTTGTTAAAGTGGATGAGTTGCATTTTAAAATTAATATGACAAGTGTTAATATGAATATGGCATTAATGGAAGTAAATATACCATTGATTGAAAGGAATATAACGCATGTTAAAATGAATATGACATGAGTTGTAATGAACATGAGCTTCATTGAAATGAATTTGACATGTTTTAAAATTAATATGAGTAATGTTAAAATGAATATTACATTTATCAAAATGAATAGGTCTTGCATTGAAAGTAATATGATACACATTGACATGATTATGATACATGATGCAATAGATGAGTCATGTCAAAATTAATATCATGTGTTAAGATGAACGAGACATCCATTGAAAGGAATATGACACATGCTAAGATGAATATGGCGTGCATTGAAATGAATATGAGCCCAATTGAAATGAATTCAAAATGCCTTAAACTGAATATGCGCAATGCTGAAATGAAAATTAAACTTGTCAAGATTAATATGTTAATCTTTGAAAGTAATATGATGAACATCAAAATGAATACTGCATATATTGTAATGAATGCAATCTATGTTGAACTGGACATGGTCCATGTTAAACGTACTATGAGATGTGTTAAGGTGATTATGGCATCCACTGAAATGAATATGACCTTCATTGAAAAGAATATGGCACATGTTAAAATGAATATAAACCATTTTGAAAATAATATGACAGCTGATTAAATTAATATGGCCCACATCCAAATTAGTAGGACATTCATTAACATGAATATGACACTATGTGAGATAAATGTAGCATGCTTTGAAATGAATAACACACACACTGAAATGATCACAAGCAATGTTTAAATGAATATGACCCCTGCTTAAATGAATATGGCTTGCATAGTATGTATGTTGATTTGCTTTAAAATAAATATTACACATTGAAATTAATATCACATTTTCTGGAAGGATATGAGATGGATGAAAATAAATTAACTAAAATTTATATAACACACATTTATCAGAATATAAAACAGAGGTGTGAGGGCATGTGTCCTTTGAGACTTTGCCCCAGCTGCGTTTGGATCATTGGACAGATTAGGGCAGATGTCCGTGAGCTGGTGATATTGAAGTGAACGATGGAGAGGTTGGTCCAGGTCAGCTCTATGGTGTGGCTGTACCTGGTGCAGTTGCTGGAGATGAAGATGGGGGTCTAGTGTGTGGTTGTGGTATGCGTGGGGTCTGGAATGAGTTGGGCGAGTCTGATGTTGTTCATGCTTTCGAGGAGGTTGGTAGTGTTGATATTGTTGTGGTCATCGAGATGGAAGTTGAGGTCCCCTAGGAAAGTGTAGTTGTTGGAGTCTATGGCGAGAGGGGCGATGAAGTCGCCAAAGGCTGGACGTGGTCCTGGAGGATAGTAACACAGGATATAAATGACAAAATAATGCAGTAATACTATCACAAAATGTGCTGTATTATGCTCCATAATTTGCCTTTTCTTGCTGCATAATTTAGTCAACCTGCTACACCATTTGGCCCTTCTCTGCAGCATAATTCCAGTTGCCATGCGTAAAATACAACAACAGTTTAGCAGTGTCCCCTTTGTCCCAGAAATTCTTTCCACACATCAGGATGGATCCTCCGAAGTGCAGTAGCAATAATCACAGCTGAAATGGGGCCCTAAGGGTGCTTTAGGTACCATTACATTTGCAGTTCTTGTCCAGAAACTAGACTGTATACACATTCCCATTATTCGCCCATCCCTACCCCTTCTGCATATTTGGCCCAAGCTTTAACTGGTTTTGATGCCGTTGATATCATGAGTTAACAGATATTCTTGCAATGGGCCCCAGATGTTCCTGGGCCACAGAGCCTGGGGAATGGTGGAATTGTAGACTTCTAGTTGGTTTGTTGCAGTATATCATATTATACACGCAGGTCTTCACTATGTGTATGTGATCCCCGCTCCACACACAACACAAGCCTCTCCACATCCTTTAATCCTCATGTATATCCCCTTACTCCTCAACCCTCTCATCAGTCCTTATCCATTACTCATCCCACCTCATTCCTGACTTTCTTTTAATCCCTCAGCCCCTCCCTTCTTCATTACTCCTAATTGGGGAACTGTGCTACCTGTCAATGTTTGAAATGTTTGTTGGGCCAACAGACACTTCAGAATTTCGCGTGGGGCACCTCTGTCAGGGCAACGTGGTAATTTACTCGGTCACCCTGGTGGAGGATGGGCCGAACAGTAGAATATAAAGGAGGTCCTAAATGCCCGTCTTTCTCCTGTCTCACTCTTCAACCCTCAATTTTCATCCTTTCTCACACCCCTCACTAGTCCTTTCTCCTCCTTCACTCCTGATTCACACCACTGAAATCTCATCCCTTATTTCTCTCACCTAATCCTTTACTATCTCACCCACTTTTCTCACTCTTCTTCCCTCATTTCACACTCTTCACCACTTATTCCTTACTCAACATCCTTCATCTATCACTGCTCACTCCCCCTCACTTCAGCAGTGAGAAGGGAACTGTATGAATGATGTTTCCTAAAATGTCCACCACACTGACCATATTAGGATATCATCATCCCTTCCTCCTCATGACACAGATCTCAATCTTCACCTTATATTTCTTATTCATCACCCCTCACTGTTCCCTCATTCTATATCCCTCACTATAGCCTTGCCAATCAACCTTCAGACCTCACTCTTCATCTCTCATTCCTTATTTCGCATCTTTCCTTCCTCATCCATCATTCTCCATTCTTCATCCTCCAAATGTGCAGTATCTAATTCCTTTTAACACATCCATTCTCATTGCTCACTCATCATCCCTCAGTCCTCACCTCTCATTCTTCAGCCCTCATCCCTTTTCCCTTGTCTGTCTTTCTTCACTCTTTACGCCCCATCTGCCACTCTCATTCCTCATAGCCCATCTTTCATTTTTAACCTCCAATTTTCTTTGTCCTCCTGGCTCTCTGATCCCCCCTCATTCATCAAACCTCCCTCAATTCTCATTTATCAATCCTAGTTCCTCACCCCATCCCACTCTCTTGTACATGCACATCTCCTAGATCACTCTTAATTTCTCATTCCTCATCTTGCACTCCACATTCTTTTAATTTTCACCTTCTTATTATTTATCCCTTACTTCAGATTTCTCATCCCTCAATCTTCATCTCCCCTTCCTTAATTCGCATTCTTTCCTCATTGTTCTTTATTCCTTCCTTCCTGTCCATAACCCCTCATCTCTAGTTTTTTACTTCTCATTTTAAATTCTGCACCCTTCACTTCTCATCTTTCCTTCCTCAAACCTCATCGCTCACATCTCAGTCCTTACTTTTGTGCCATGTTCCGTGTCCTGCACTCTTTAAATTTTTCACTACTCGGGCCTCAACCCTCAGTTTTCATTCTCACAACTCATTCTTTACCAATCTTCGATCACTGCTTGCCCTACACTTCTCCTCTCCTACTCTTCATACTCCATTCCTCATTCATTATCCCTTAACCCTCAATCACCTTTCACACCTCTGTCTTAATCTCTCACACACCATTTCACAGTCTTTAACTCTTATTCCTTACTTGTCATTCCTCACTCCTCTTCCCTTACCCTTTATCTTTGGTTTTGTGTTTTTACTCTTCAGTTTTCGTTTCTCAACCTTCACTCCTAATCTTTTGTCCCCCGCTTCCCATCTTTCACTACACATCTCCAGCTCCTCATACGTCATACCACACTCCTCATCTCTCACTACTTCCTCTTCATACCTCACTCTCAGTCCTCATATCTCTCTGAAGAGCTCAAATAAGAGAGAACCATGTGTCAGGGGTTGCTTTTGTTCATTCCAAGTTGGCTTGGATGATATTTTTCCAATTCAAAGTGGTGATACAGTGCATGGAGTGGTAAAAGGCTTTTGTTAATTTTTAGCTCGGCATGGATGGCACTAGCTAATCCTATGCTTAAAGACTTTGCTGTAAAAATGGCAAAAGACTTTGTTACTTTCTAGCTTGGCGTGGATGGAACTGTACAAACATATGCTTAGAAATGTAGATAGAAAAATGGACATTTGATTTGATAAGTGGATCAGAGTGTCGGTGGTGTTGTAGGCTGCTCAATAGTAAGGAGCTGCTCTCCACCTAAGCTTGGGAACTACCTAGAGTTCCCTACTTATGTTTTGCATAATCTATGCAGCACTCTAATCCTGAAACAATAAAGATATATACATGTGTGTGTGTGCATATCTATCTATCTATCTATCTATCTATCTATCTATCTATCTATCTATCTATCTATCTATCTATCTATCTATTTCTCTCTCTATATACATATATATATATATGTGTGTATACATATATATATATATATATATATATATATATATATATACACACATATATATAAATAAATATGTGTGTGGGTCTTTTTATTTTTTAAGGTGGAACCCCCTTTTTTATTCCTTACCTCCCTTTAGCTCTATCCACTTCCTAACCCCTAAAATCACCCTTACCTTCCTTTCCCTGCACCCACCCCTAAACTAAAAATATTATCCTTACCTCCCTTTAACTCTACCCACTATAAACCCTAAAATCATCCTTACCTCCCTTTAACTCTAAGCGCACATAAAAAATTAGGGCCCATATTTATGAAAAAGAGGCGCATGAGAGCTGATGCACCACTTTTTCTGAGCCCCCCTACCGGCACCTAACAATAACAAGGTTGTGCGGTGTTTATATTACAGTGCACCATGGCAGTTGTTAGCACAATAGCATCAACATTTTTGATGCTTTGCTACACTGGGTTAAAAAATGTTGACGCTAGCGCAGCAAAGTGTAAGGAGGCCCACAAGTGCCTATAGGTGCGTGATTTTAACGTTTGCTCTGAGCAGGCATTAAAAATGATGCCAAAGATGGCTTAGTGAAATCTTTTAAATTTCACTGCGCCATTTTGTGGGCCTCCTAGCGCCAGAACACTCCTCTTGCATACATTATGCCGGGCGCAGGGATAATGTGGTACAAGGGGTTACAAAGTGCCGCAATGCATGGATTCCGCCATTTTGTAAGTATGGTGAAGCGAATATGGCCTCGTTAGGCCACATTAGCATAATGAAAAATTACACTAATATGGCGCAAGGAGAAGCTAGGCCCTTTATTTCTACAGGCGATTCTGGAAGACCAGCTGTAAAATCCTTGCAATCAAAAGGTTAACATTAGAAGTAACACTGTTATGACAACAGCAAGTTTATAGAGCACAGAAGGATAAGGACAGAGGTATTTAACTGACTATGGCTCTGGCACAGGACCTGGTGTTAATCAGTTTGTGGTGTTCAGCGGAATTCTAAATGTGGCTTTGGAACATTCAGATATAAGACATGTTACACTGCCTCTGTTGTTTGTCTTTATATGGTGCTTGATACTCACATGTAATGTATTTCCTATAACTCACAGTTGTAATGGTTATAGCAAATGATCCACAGGGCGGTAAGTAAAATAATTTGTGAAGAATCAAACGACTTTGTCATGTAGTCGTCGTGATTAATACTGATTTGAAAATACTTTTCGCTCTCACAAGACAAGACACTTCAACCAATTCGACCCTATGTGGCAATTTCAAAGATGATAGAAAAAAAAGAACCCCCATGCTAAAATCTGGCATATGTCAAGCGTGTGAAGTATACATGAGTATCCCAAAATCAGTGAGTGACTGCAGATGAATGACACCGCAAAATACTCCCCTCAAAATCGATCACTACACAGCAACTGCCATAAATTATGAAGTAAACGATGCAATGCACAACATATGAGCACACATGCACGTTACAACACAAACCAACAATACTATGTGAATTTCCCTGTAGTATCAGCGCAATGGAACAAAGTGAGTTCTCACCCTCCGCAAACTCTGTGTAGCATTCCACATGACGAAGGACTCAATGCGCAAATAACATGTGGTATACACAACACATACGTTGTCACACAATGAAAAAGTAACCAGAAAAAAGTTTTGAAGAACATGTCACCCCTTAACACTCTATTTCCAAGATCCAGGGGACTGAAGGATAGGTTTTAGAGGAGCCAAAATTGCCAATAAAAAAAGCAGAGGCAGTTTGGAGAAGTAAGAAGTAGCACACATTCAACAAATCTACCACCCAACCACACCGAATTGTATGTCACATTAATGCCCTAGCAACTTGCCACATCAATTGTACTAACTATGTTCTAGTCCAATGGGCCTGCTTGGTATTATATTGTCCATTGACAACAAGGCAGCACCCCTGCAAACAAGTTCAAACACACAACTCCACTGCTGGAGGCCCAGCATCATGCCCAGGATGAAGATTTCTCGTACAAGATATAACTCCTAGAAAGTCAACAGCGTAAAATCACTCATCTGCTCTAACAATATGCAGTACATAACATCTTGCTAGAAGGGTCTGGGACCCTGACCTGTTGTACCCCTGATCCGCACATCCCAACTTCACTTCTAGCTTTCCTTGGGAGAGGTGAATTTGGCTCTTCAAATGCAGTAGTAGGCAGAGAAATCTTCCAAATAATCCATTGTGGTGAGCAGGAAGTATGCAAGTAGCTCACATGTAAGATAAAAGCACAGTTTTTCAAAAACTAGCCAAAGCAGAATCTAACAGCCAACACGGAACTTCTTCACGGCCTAATGAATTGGTTAGTCATAAGCCCACATCCACATACATCATTTGTAATTGAGCACAATTAGAGTTTATCATTCATGTACACTGTCGTTTTTCTTCTCTACATTGTTTAATGGGCAAAATTGACCTCAACATTGCCTTAGCGTGGTATCATTCATTCCTAGAAAAAAATGAAATAATGAATTATGGCCTGAAGAAGTTCCTTTAAAGCAACGAAACACATTGGCTGTTGGACTCTGCTTTGCTTTTAAGAAGATAAAAGGATCAATATAAAACTGTTGTTGGATGTTCTAACGTTCTGGATAAAGAAAATATTACATTTTATGCTCTCTGTTTGAACACTTGAAATGTATGGACATCCTCACTTATTTGAAAGTTGTACACTTTTGAAATACACCCAAAGCAAAGTGCCTCTCTGACTGTATAGATCTGTAAGGGTGAAGGTCTTATGTGCATGTCCCGAAAACCATTCCTCTCACTCCTGTGGTTAGGAAAGGATGGTGGAGTAACTGCTCCACAACAGAAAAAGAGTAAGACTGTAACAAATCTTGATGTGGCAAATGCCATTCACACAGTGGTTACAATGCTGGACAGACATAAAAAAACACGCTTCCTCATGCGATCTCACAAGATTCGAACAAGAAGAAGATTCACTCCCCCAGTAGCCACATTGGTTGTAAATACTGACCCGGCACTCAGCCACTTGCTGCCTAATGAGCTAAATTTTGACGTTTGGTTGGACATGACTACTTATACATGGTATGACCAAAGATTTCATAATCGTGGTAAGTGTTTTCTGAACTAGTTTGAGGAGACTAAGGAACGGTTAGAGATTCTTGTGAGGGCCACCAGCGACGTCCTGGTAAGAGACATTGTTTTTGTCCAAAATACATGCATTGAAGAATCTGCAATATATGGACATAATTTAAGGACAACAACAGTCTGAGAATGGTTGCAAAGTCTATCGTACCTGGAAAATTGAAAACAAAGTCCACTGTATACAGGTATGAATGATGAATGTTCAAATTGCTTTTGAAAACTAGCCATTACTGTCATTGAATTTAATTAAAGCAAAGAATCATTGAAACATTTACAAGACAAAGCTTGCTTTTTAGGTAGCCTAATATATCCTGGTACTGTTTACAAATGTATTGATATCTGCTTGTGAAAATCATTGTTCTTTAGAGAAAAAGTGACTCAGAGTCTAATTTAGATATTGGTGGACGAGTTACTCCATCACAACATCCCATAGAATATAACAGGATTTAGATTTCAGCTGACAGGATATCCATCACCGTTGTGACAGAGTGACTTGTCCGCCAAGATATAAATCAGGCACTAAGTCTGCATAGACCTGTTCATATCTCCCTCCCTGCCGGCCCTCCCTACATCCCTTACCCTCATCTGGTCACTCTGATCGTCAGTTGAAGAAAACTATTTTGAGTTCATGCTGCCAGAGGGTGGGATTTCTGGAGGTACTGTTCCCGAGGATTTCCAATCAGACAGAAGCCTGTCAGGGCACCAAAGTGGGGTTATGTGTGGCAAACCCAAAGATGGGCACCTCCCAGCAACTAGTCCTGCTATATGAGGTATGTAATTGTTGAATGTAGATACTTACCATAGCTGTCTAAATTTTGTGTGTAAATACCCATTCCGGTTGGATGTTCAGCTCCTACCTAAGCTCAAACCAACCAAGAATTCTTCTTGTTCACCAACAGCAACAAACCACCTTAGGACTCTGAAATGAGCGTAGATGTAAAATGACTTGGATTCACCATCAACACCAAATTCTTCTTCAGAAAAAGCATTGCTAAGAAAACTCAGACAGCCGGGTATCATCTCTTCATCTTGAAGAAAATTAAACACTCCCTCCCAACAACTGGCTTCACACTAGCACTTCAAAGCGTAGTCTTCTTGCAACTGGAAGATGATAACATCCTGCTCTGCAGTGACACCACAGTTTCACTCCAAAAAGGCATCATGCATCCTTTAGCACATATAATAAAAGGCTTTAAAAAGGATGACCATATCACTCCAACCCTGATAGAACTGTACTGGCTCCCACTTTAAACCCTCATTAGCTTCAAGTCAGATTGCCTCACATACAAAGCCACCAGAATAGGAACCTCAGCATACCCGGCAAAGAAATTAACTTGGTGGTCAGTGCCCCATGCGAAGCCAAAACTTAATCAGACTGGAAAATAAAAACTGAAAAAAGTAAAAAAAAAACAGAAGACAGGCTGTTGGTACTGAAAAGTACCCTGCATGGGAAAAGATGTGTACCCTTGCCCTCAGTGCCCAACTGTCCAGTTGTCTTGATCCCAATGTTGATTTTTCATCGAGGGAAACATAGATCATATGTGTGTGCTGTGACATAGGCTGATTGTGGTCTTGTTGGACTGAGAAGGGTACCCAAAGTCTTATTCTCATAGTGGTGGAAGGCTACAGTCCTCACCAAGACTTAATCAGCATGAATGTGGTGGTGGCACACTGTATAGTAATCAGTAGTAGTTGATAGGCCTTTTTTACCCTGTGTCTCTGGAGGGAGGCCTACAGGCTCACTCACCTTTTTACAGTTTCACTGTTGTGTGCTTAAGACACCCTTGGCCCACATCAGGTAGATGCGGGGTGGTGCTCAGTACAGGAGAAGTGACACTGTCCTGGATGTATGTGTGCCTGGGAAGGGTATAGTACAGGGATAGAGCAGTACTGTGCAGTATCTGTGTGGTTAGAGTATGTTCTGGGTTTATGTAAGCCTTCAAGGAATATATTACATGAGCGATGTAGTGTTGTGCCAGGGGTGCACAATGGAAGAATGCAACGGGTGTACATGTGCATGCATATAGTACAATAAATGAAGGGTGAAGTGTGCATCATGCAGCACGCACAATCACACCATGGTATAATACAGAAAAGCTACAGTACTGAACAGTGTGTGCAGACTGAATGAACGTGCTGGTGTATGTATGTCTGCAGTGGCACAATGCATGGAGGTACTAGTACTTGAGAATATGTGTGCTGTGAAAGTACACTGAGTGCAAGTGTGTCAGCAAAAGGTACATTACATGAAATACCTTGGGTTCCATTTTGGGAAGCCCAGGCCTGCATGATGAATGAGGAGGAGAGGAATCCCCCAGACAGATATACATATTGCTACATTCCTGTGAGCTGAGTGGAACACACAGTGGCAAAAGGGACTCACCCATTACACTTAAAAAATGGCTCTTTGATTCAGTGATAGATCACAAGAAAGTGGCCTAGACATCTTAGGAGAAAGATGGGGCAGACAAGGGAATCAAAAAGAGTAAGGCTGGGGCCTGGGGCTAATGTTATGATCGATGTATCACTGTGTCTGTCATCCAGATGTGAATTCTGGTCACTTCGATGAATTGTGTTGTAGGATAATCAGCTTCAGAGTCTTGCTAGCTTTGACAGACAGTCTTTCAAGAGAAAAGACAAAAAGGTAAGATGTACACTTCAAAAGAAGCAGTACCTCAACATAAAACTTCAGGGACTCATATCCTAAATCATATTTGGATTCTGGAAAAGAACTGTAAGAAAGGGATGTGTAGACTCTAAAAGCCAGACAGACTGTGTGAAGAGGGGAAGTTCGGAAAGACTTCTGCTTGTGACCAGGACTGAGGGCCAAAGCATGCCAGTCTACATTCTGGGTGAGGGGATATCACCTTAGAAAACCAAAATCACCTGCTGGGAACACCAGCGCCTGCCTGATTGCCAAGACCAGTGTGCCTACTGAGGAAGAGGAGAGAGCTGGAGGGAGCAAGGTTGACTGGGGAGCCTTACCGAGAGGATTCTCTGAGTGAGGTGTGAGGTGAATGGCTGAGAACCGATCGGGTCATTGTCAGTGTGCAGAAACCCCTGTATGCCAGGAGAGGGCTGCTGTGATCTGAGCCATGCAAGGAGCACTATACAGGTAGCGCCAGGCCTGCACTGCTTTGCCGCAATGGCCCCATTTGCCAGAGGCAGCCAACATTAAACATATTTGGGCAGACTGCGTGAAACTTGCGTCCGCTGATACTGGTGACCTCCTATGCCAGGAGGAGCCGCCATAGTGAGGGCGATCAGGCCCAGATTCTGTGTACTACAGAAACCCCGTATGCCAGGAGGGGTTGTCAGTACCATGGTATCCCAGAGTTCGGGTCATTGCACTGACTGGAGGATTACTGCTGTGACTGGTGGGTCAAGTCCGCACCCTGTGATCCGTACCTAATGGATTCCTTAAAGACTACAAGGATGCCTCTGAAGACCTTGCAGCACCCTCTCTGGGGCTCCAGTCAGGAGGATCAAATCCCTCTTTTCCCTGGTAAGGGAAAGGTGACTTACCTCATGTTTGCTGAATGTCAGCAGCTCCGATCCCTTGATCGATCCTGCAGCGCTGCTCGAAGGACAGAGTCTGCATTGCCAGGTGCCCCCACGTGTACTGTGAACAGCCTGACTTTGCTGAACAGGACCAGGACTTGGAAGCTTGTGCGGAGAGGGCACTCACTACACTGCTAAATGCTTCCATACCGCTGGAGTGGGTAATACTGGAACTGGGCTGTTAGGGTCTTGGGGGACTTGCTGCTAATGGCACTGCAGCACCATAGACACTTTGACTAAACCCTAAGGAGTCAAATACAAACTCTTGAGTATGGCCTACTAGCATTCCCTAGATGTGACCACTAGTGAATTGGGAATAACCCTGACCACGTTATAAGAAGGCGGATGGGAGAGGTGTTGTCCTGACAACAACTGGTGCCATAATCTCAAAAGGATTGTGATGTTACTCATGAATGTCATTATTCCTTTACATATGCAGAGTTAGAAATAAAATACTTCTTGTTCTTACAAAAATATTTGACTAGACATTGATTTATTGTCAGCACTCTGTGCACTATGAGTAGTGTTTACTTACCTGTATCTACACTTTCCTGAGGGAGCCTTTGACTGCTCGTCCACAGCGACCACTGTCAAGTGCAGAAAGGATACGTGGCCCAGTTACTCAGGATGAATGGTAAGTATGGCCCCAGAACATCAGGAATAAAAATCCTCAACCATCAAAGTTGGGCCCAGTAACCCCTGCATGCCCTGTGGCCCTGTGAAAAGGGGTTCTGACACAGATCTTCTGCATCTGGTCTCCCAGGATATGGACCAACACACCCATCAACATCAGAACTTGGTTTGCCACAGTTTTGCACTAATCAATACAACTATATTTGGTGTGGTACAGAATATTACTGTCAGAATGTCATATGGCTAAAAATATGATTTCCTAAACATCATCTATGAAAACACCTCCCCTTTGTAGTTAATAATAACAAGTCTACATCCTATTTGATGATACCTTTGTAAATTATATTTAGGACATTATATTGCCTTCACATCGGAGGAGTTGGAGAAGCTCGTTGATGGTGTCCTCCCCCAGTACATGCTACTCTACGGTCCTCCAGACAAAACAGGTAAGTACACAGGGAGCATGTTGTATGGGCTATGCCTGTGTGGAGAGGGCTGGATGTAAGAAGGAAGGGGGCAGAGTGCTGCGTGCATGAAAGACGGTGAATGCATGTGCCACATGGCAAGGGTAAGGATGGGGGCCAATCACTTTGACGGTGCAGCTGGTAATAACTTCTCTTTTTCCCCTGTACATTTCATGTAGGTCAGCACCCACCAGAAAAAAGATATTTGGTGTGCCATCGCAAAGGACGTCCGGACCCTGGGGGTCTACCACAGACGGAGCACCCACTGCCGGAAAAGATGGGAGGACATTCGCCGCTGGAGCAAGAAGACGGCGGAGGCTCAGCTGGGGATGGCCTCCCAACGTGGGAGGGGTGCCCGTCGCACCATGACCCCCCTGATGTTCAGGATCCTGGCGGTGGCCTACCCGGAGTTGGATGGGCGCTTGAGGGCATCACAGCAGACACAAGGGGGTGAATACACTCTCATTCTGCTGACTTTGCGCGCAGTGGAGTTGTCTGGGTGGGGGAGGAGGGCTGTGGGTTTCCCTTGGCCAGGGCGAGTTCCGTAGGCAAGGCCCCTCCGTAAGACAGGCCATGTGGCACCCCAGCCCACCTCTGTAGACTGCCAAGTACAGCTATTCATGCCCCTGTGTCATCTATGTGTGCAGATGTCGTCCATAGCCTTGTAGGCCATTTCCCAGGAATTGAACAGTGGAGCCCAAGAGTGCGGCGTAGTGCAGGGGGCTTCTGTGTCTGTCTTGTCCGCCAACGGTAGTGGTAATCCATGCACTCAACATGTCTGTCTTCTGTCCCCCCCCTTTTTGTGGTCTCCCTGTTCTTGTGTGCATTAGCATCATCAGGCGGAGGAGCAGTGGCACCGGAGCACGAGAGAGCTGCATCCCACATGGCCCTGGAGGGCGAGACTACGGACTCGGAATTCACCAGTGGGATGGAGGGCGAGGGGAGCTTCACGGCGGGGACAGGAGCTGAGACCAGCGACACGGACACGTCCTCTGATGGGAGCTCCCTTGTGGTGGCGGCAACATCTGTGCCCCCCGCATCTACAGGTACAGCCGCCACCCCCCCCTACCAGCACCGCCCTCCCAGCAGCCCCTCAGCCTTCGCCCCGTGCCCGCTCACCCAGGAGGGTGGGCATCACCTTCGCCCCAGGCACCTCAGGCCCTGCCCCTGTCACCCCTGCTGCCCTCAGTGAGGAGGCCATTGACCCCCTCAGGTCCCTCACTGTTGGGCAGTCCACCATTTTGAATGCCATCCAGGGTGTAGAAAGGCAGTTGCAACAAACTAATGCATTCCTGGAGGGCATTCATTCTGGACAGGCGGCCCTTCACCGAGCTTTTCAAACTCTGGCCTCAGCACTGATGGCAGCCATTGTCCCCGTCTCTAACCTCCCCCCTCCAACTTCCTCCACCCAGACCCAATCCCCTGTACCTCTGCCTATCCCAAGCACACCATCAGACCAGCATGCACACACGTCAACACACAAGGGAACCCTTAGGCAAACATAAGCACCACACATCCCACAAGCACTCACACAAGCAACACACATATGCAGACACACCAACATCCACTGCCTCCACTGTGTCCCCCTCCTCCTCATCTTCCTCCTCCCTCCCAGTCTCGTCTACACTCACACCTGCATGCACTACCTCTACAGCCACTACGTCCCTCACCAGCACATCCACCAGCACACCCCGCTCACGTGCAGTCACCCCCCCACTACCATTCACACGTCCCCTGTGTCCTCTCCCAGTGTGTCTGTGACGCCCCCCCCAAGATACACAAACGCAGGCACACACCCACCCAACAGCCATCCACCTCACGACAGCCTCCAGCGCATGCACCTGCACCCAAAGTCACCAAACGTACACCTCCTACTACCACCACCTCTTCCTCCACTCCCAAACCCCCTCCAGCTACCCGTCCCAGTGTGTCCAAAAAACTTTTCCAGTCCAGCCTTGATCTTTTTCCCACACCTCCCCCACCCCGTCTATCTCGTAGGTCCCGGAATAGCACCTCAGCCACAACATCTCCGGGACCAGTGGTGTCTGTAGTCACCGGTATGCGGAGTGCACCGGCCACCAGGACAGCCAGTGTGGCACGGAGCCACAGCACAGACAGTCCCCCACCTGTGAAGCATCAGAAGTTGGCCAGTGCCTGGCGGGGGAGGGGGAAGACTCTAGCCACCAAAGCCGCTCCTAGGGGTCCCGTTGGGAGTGTGGAGTCAGCTGTGACACCTTCCAAGGTGGGGAAGGGCCACAAGAAACCCGGCAAGTCTGGGAAGAGCTGCACGGCGGAGAAGACCGCCATCATCCCCGCTGCCCAGGAGGCCACCGCCAGCCCCGGCCCAGCTGCCCAGGAGGCCACCGCCAGCCCCAGGCCAGCTGCCCAGGAGGCCACCGCCAGCCCCAGCCCAGCTGCCCAGGAGGGCCATGAAGGACCGCCAGCACAAGCCCCGCTGGGCCATGAAGGACCGCCAGCACAAGCCCCGCTGGGCCATGAAGGACTGCCAACTCAAGCACCGCTGAACAGGGCACCGTCAACTCAAGCACCGCTGCACAGGGCACCGCCAACTCAAGCACCGCTGAACAGGGCACTGCCATCTCAAGCACTGCTGAACAGGGCACCGCTAACTCAAGCACCGCTGACCAGGGCACCGCCAACTCAAGCACCGCTGCACAGGGCACGCCAACTCAAGCACCGCTGAACAGGGCACCGCCAACTCAAGCACCGCTGCACAGGGCACCGCCAACTCAAGCACCGCTGAACAGGGCACCGCCAACTCAAGCACCGCTGCACAGGGCACCGCCAACTCAAGCACCGCTGAACAGGGCACCGCCAACTCAAGCACCGCTGCACAGGGCACCTCCAACTCAAGCACCACTAGCCCATGAGCGGCAGGGTCACTGAAGCAACTGGGCCCGTCACGGGGTGAGTGATGCACTCTGGGCACCAGTCCCCTTCAGAACCAGTGGAGACATCCATCCACTACCTCTATCCTTCACAGGATGAAGCACTCTGGGCACCTGTCCCCCTCCAGAACCAGTGGAGACTGTTATCCACTTGAGAGACTGTGGCTTTGTGCTCCCCAGGATGCAGCAGTGGGCAACCCACCCACTGTAGAGACTTGAGAGACTTATGGCTTTGCACTCCCAGGATTGAACAGTGGGCAACCCACCCACTGTAGAGACTTGAGAGACTGTGGCTTTGCACTCCCCAGGATGGAACAGTGGGCAACCCACCCACTGTAGAGACTTGAGAGACTGTGGCTTTGCACTCCCAGGATGGAACAGTGGGCAACCCACCCACTGTAGAGACTTGAGAGACTGTGGCTTTGAACTCCCCAGGATGGAACAGTGGGCAACCCACCCACTGTAGAGACTTGAGAGACTGTGGCTTTGCAATCCCAGGATAAAGCAGTGGGCAACCCACCCACTGTAGAGACTTGAGCGACTGTGGCTTTGCACTCCCCAGGATGGAACAGTGGGCAAACCACCCACTGTAGAGACTTGAGAGACTGTGGCTTTGCACTCCCCAAGATTGAACAGTGGGCATGTGGCCCTCTTGTGGATTTGGCGTCGTGGACTCAAGCGGCTGAGGTGCCCCCCCTTTCCCTCCCCCTGAGGTGCCTGTTTAGTTGCTGTCTGATGCCCCAGCAGTGTTCTCTCCGTCATGGTCGGGGATCTTGTGTGGGCCTCGCCCATACCGTGTGGTCCCAGTGTTCCACAGACTTTCTTTGTACATTAACTGGACTACTATGCCTGGTATATATTTTGTACATGGTGTATATATATATTTTTCTGCCTACTTGTTTGTAACATATTCCGATGGTTACACTCATTTTCTTTGGCCTTTGCATTCTTCGGGGGGTTTGGGGGTGTAACTGTGATGTATTGATAAGCATTAGTGTGTGTGTTGTAGTGGGTGAGAGTGGGGGTGGGTGTGGGGTGTTGCGTGTGTGTGTCCCTGTTTTTTGCCTTCCCCCTCCCCTGTGTCGTAGGTGCAGTACTCACCGTGGTCTTCGCCGCCGGCGTTCGTGCTCCTGGTGGAGGAGCAGGAAGTCTATCGCAGGTAGAATTTGGAGTTCCGGTTCCATGGTGTCCTCGTTCCTCGTGGAGTGTGTAGAGGTGAGCGTTTTTCCTTCGAAATACCTGTTTCCGACGTGTTTTTACCTGCAGTGAATCCGCCCCGGAAAAGGTGGCAGATTGTCCTGCCATAATAGTGTGGGTGGTACATTGTCTCCCGCCTGTCTGTTGGCAGTGACCGCTGCGCTGTTTGTTTGTACCGCTGTGGCGGTCGGAGTGTTAAAGTGGCTGTCTTTGTTGGCGCAATTTTTTTACCGCCGGCCTGTTGGCAGTCTTACAGCTACTCTAACACCGTCCGCCAGGCTTGTAATGACCACCTGAATCTTTGAGGATACCTATGCTACTTTATCACCAATAGAGTGCCAAACCTTGCAATCAAACTTAACAGAAGAATGTCTTTAGGTGGTGAGGTCTTTTAATAATTAGAAATTATGTTTAATTTAGAAATGTTTAGAACAGCACAACCAGGCATTAATTGTCACGACTAAGCCACAATCAGCTTGCATTGTCAGTTATGCAAAAGAAGTGTGCGTTTGTTTTACATGAATGAGCCTTTCCATGTGCATTTTTCTCTGTGTTCTTGTTCGTTTCAGAAAATCATTTTAAATAAAGCTTCAGTCTTGGTCTATATTTATAGAGTAAACAAAGCTGTATTAATTTGCTTTCTTCAAGAAGAAGACCTGTGCAGGATTGTTTGACTTGATCTTTTCTGCAGGGTCATCCCCAAATATTTTGCTTTCCTTGTTTTCTGAAGCGGTTTTTGTTGGCTTTTCTGAATCTGCACACTTTTCCACTGCTAACCAGTGAGAAAGTGTTTGTGCTCTCTCCTTTAAACATGGTGAAATTGACATGCACCCAATTGGCAGATTTAAATTACATGTAAGTCCCTAGTAAAGTGGTAACACATGTACAGGTGGTCTGTGCATTAAATGCTACTAGTAGCATGCAGCACTCATTGTTCCACCCACTTAAGCAGCCTTTTAAACATGTCAGGCCTGCCATTGCAGCCTGTGTGTGCGTTTTTCAACTGCCATTTCGAACCTGGAAAAATAAACCTTTTTGCAAGGCCTAAACCTTCCTTATAAATACATAAAAGCCACACCTAGGGCAGGGTGAAGTGTATTTAAATGTTGCACATGCACTTATAACTTTTATATGTTGTGTTAGTGAAAAACTCTTAAATGTGTTTTTCACGAAAGCAGGGCCTGCCTCTCCCATCGGAGTAATATTGGGATGCCTTATTACATTTACTAAGTGTTCGCTTTTAACGGAGAGGGAGTAAGAATATTGAGATTGGTGTCAAAAGAATTGTAATTTTAACTCTCATTAATGATAATATCAGATTTTAAGTTAAAATTCTGAACGTTGGCTTTTTCTTGTGATAACCATTTGGTGCCTGCAGCCTGTATAGTGGGTCACATGACTAGGGGTAGCTTGCAGTTGGGCTTTGTATTACTCCTAGACAGGGAGACAAAAGGGGAATAGGTGTTGGCAGGATGGGCCAACACTGGCCATAGGGGGTGGAGCTGTCACCTACGACACTTGCACATCACAAATACCCTGCCCCAGCATACTCGCAAGGGGTTTCACACTAGTTTTATGCACCCAGGCAATCTGGGGCCAGGGCAGGAAGGAACAAAATTCCAAACACATTTAGGGGTGGAAACCTCTTGTAACATCTCCTACTTCAAAGCTGGCACCAAGGATAGATAGTGGACCCTCAAACTCAACTCTTCAGTGCACATCTGGACATGTGGAACACTCAGAAGAAGGACTCCTGTGACTCTGTGATGCAAGAAGGACTGCTACTGTCCTGCTCTGCTACTCTCCTTCCCTACTGCCTAAGTGAGAAGGACTGGACCTCCATATTGAACCCTTCCAAGAACTCTGTGACTCCCTGGTGGACTTCTTGTATGACAAGATCTCCACCAATTACAAAAACTTTGAAACCAACTTGCAGACACATCTGGCTTCCTCGACCTCACAGGCACCACCCCAACCATGGGATCACTGCCTGGAGCCAACTCACCAGACAGGGTACCACCCACAGACCCTTGCCCACACCACATGTTCAACCTCGGCAACACCACCATTTGCATCACACAGCCATCTTCAACACATCTATCATCTCAGCCACCTTCCCGGATGAGTGGAAACCAAAGTCAAAGCCAAAGTCAGACCCCTCCTCATGAAATCTGCCAATGCCAACAAGCTCAAGAACTACTGGCCTATATCTCTGCTCCTCTTCCCCACCAAAGGCCTTGAAAAGGCCATCAACCACCAACTCACAGAATACCTTGAGAACAAAAATCTTCTTGGCACATCCCAATCCGGATTCCACACAAAACACAGCACCAAAACCACCCTGATCACAGCCACAGACCACATAAGAACCCTCCTCGACAAGGAAGAAGAGGCAGCCTTGATCCTTCCCGACCTCTCAGAGGCTTTTGACACTTTGTCCCATCACACCCTGATCAAGAGGCTCCATCAGATTGGGATCCAAAAGAATGCCCTCAAATGGATTGCTTCCTTTCTCACCAGTAGAACGCAGAGAGTCTGACTTCCACCTTTCACCTTGCAGCCCAAGACCATCACCTGCGGCGTCCCTCAAGGTTCATCCCGCAGGCCTACTCTGTCTACATGAACCTCTGGCCAACATCATCTGAATCCACAGACTCAACATTATCTCCTATGCAGACAACATCCAGCTCATCCTCTTACTATCTGAAGACTCTTCCACCACCAAAGCTAACTTTCACCAGTGCATGACCAACGTCGCTGACTGGATGCAACACAGCTGTCTCAAACTCAACACTGACAAAACAGAATTAATGAACTTCGAAAACAACTCATCACCATGAAATGACTCCTGGTGGCTTGCCGATCTAGGACCCAATCCCACCCCCACTGACCATTCCCAGAACCTCTGCATCATCTTTGACAGAATAATCGTCATGATGAACCTGATCAACAAAGTCTCCTCTGTTTGCTTTCTTGCCCTACGCATAGCTATCTCCACCAGGCACACCGTCACTCAAACCCTTATCACCAGGCGCTTGGACTATGACAACGCACTCCATACAGGAATCACATCTCACCTCCTCAAGAGGCCCAGACCATCCAGAAATCAGTAGCAAGACTCGTAATCGACCTCCCCAGATGCACCCCCATCTGAAGACACTCCACTGGCTCCCTGTCCACAAGAGATGCCAATTCAAGATCCTGACTCATGCCTTCATGACCTTGCACAACCAAGAACCAGTGTACATTAACCATTGCCTGGACTTCCCCCAACCCTCCAGACTCCTATGCTCCGCCTTCTTCTACCTCAACCACTTCCCCTGCATCCACTGAAGCACCAATGGTGGACACTCCTACTCCTAGTTCAACGTGAAATCCTGGAACAGCTTCCCCCTCCATCTCCGAACTTCACCCTCTCTTCAGGAGTTCAGACAGAGACTCAAGGCCTGGCTTTTCAACTAATGTCTACGGAGCAGTGCAGACCTCAGATCCTGGATACCATCACAGGTGATTAGTGCGCCATATAAATTCTGATTGAATGATTGAAAAAAGGCTCCAACTCATCTGAAACCTGGACTCTGCTTGCTGTCAGTCCTATCCCCCATTTGGTGCCACCCCAGTACTGGGACCTTGCAAGTGTCCTGATGGTACTCTGCCAGCATAGCTGTGGTTCCCACCAGAACGGATGTGAAGTTCTGTGAAGCCCAGCAAAGCCTCGCCGCAAGGCTGCCAGCCTCACTGGAATCCAACCAAGTAACCCAAAGCCTGGCAAAGCCTCCAGCACAGCAGCCAGCTTCATTGGAACTGATGCAGAGCAATGCCAAGCCCCACCAAAATTCACCACACAGCTCACCAGAACCAACTCAGAGTGACTCAGAGCCCCACAAAATCTCAACACACAGCTTCATTTGAACTGACACCAGACAAGGCGAACCCTCATGAAGCAATGTCGCCTAGACTGTACACCAATGACATAAGGTTCATTCCTCAGGAGCCCAAATTTGGTCCTGTGGCCGGCCTACGCTCCGTCAGTGTTAGCCTGAACTTGTGACTTTGTCCTAGTCCATGTTGGTGTTTGATAGACTTTTGAGACACAAATGGCATATTGGTGGTAATTCTTAGCATTTTAGGGCACCTTCTCCAGGGCAGGGTGGTACCCTTCAAAAGCAAACTGTTGGCCATTATATATTTGTGGTACATCTGAGAATTATGGGACCACCAGTGGCATATTGGTGGTATTTTGTAACATTTTGGGGCCACTTATGGTATATTGGTGTTAATTCTTAGCAGTTTGGGGCCTCTCTTTACAGGATGGCACCTTACATGGGTAGATTGCTGGCCATGGTATTATGGTGATAAATCTTAGTATTTTAAGGCCACTCATGTAATATTGTTGATATTTGCTAGTATTTTGGGACCACCCATGTCATAGTGTTTATTGGGCTTTCATTTTGGGGCCTTTTCTGGCAGGGTGGTGCTCTTTCCTTGTCAAGCTACCAGTCTTGGCATATTGGTGCTATACGTAGATCTGGAGGGCTATTTATGGCATGTTAGTGGTCATTCTAGCATATTGGGGACCTTCATTCCAGTATAGGGGTAACAATGGGTAAAATGATGGCCCTGGTATATTAATGGTTATTCTTGGCATGTTGGAGATGATCTTATTGTGAAATATCGATTTATTATATTTAATATCTGTATGTATATACTTATTATTAATTTACAGGTCCAGAGTACATGTAGTACCACTTTACTAAGGACTTAAAAATGCATTAAATGTGCCAATAATGCGTAGTCCAACTTTACTATCTTTGAAGGAGAGAGCACAATAACCTTAACATTATTTAGCAGTGGTAATGTGTGCAGAGTCTTAAAGCCAAGAAAAACGAATTCAGAAAAACAGGAGGAGTGAATGCACAATGTTTGGGGGAATACCACTCCAAGGATGTCAGGTCTAAAATGACATACGTAAAAATGATATTCTTACCTTCCATATTCAGCCCCATTATATTTTTAACATCACAATATTTATACCATTGGAGCCATTGGTGTCCTGATGGTTCCCAGTGCCAGTCTTGGTATACTGCTGCATATAACATGATAATGGTAATTCTTTGCACATTGAGTCATCCATGGCAGGAGATGGTGATATAGAAACCTTTTCAGTTTCATTAAAAAAGGGCTGAAGATTAAACTCTTTAAAGAACACTACATCATTACTGTCTTTACCTTTGTACCTATACATTGCTCTGCTGTCTCTTTGCTAAGTTCACGCTTTATAGATATCACATACGTGCATACATACATACAATGCACACACACATAAACCAAAAGTATTGGCTTTGCCAACCAATATGTTTGATTAACATTTTTAATTACAAAACAGACCAATTGGCTTGGGAAGTTTGTTGTAAAAAAAAGTAAGACCTATTGGTAATGCTAAAGCTTGTCTTAAATTCGGACCAAAAAAAGTCAATGAGTTGAGCAGAATCCAACTTGATTCCAGTGCAGCCTACTAGTGAGGGCACGGATGTGGTTGTATGAAAATATTAATCACTTATTTTTTTCTAAAGTGAAATAGTTTGAATATGAAGAACTTGTGAATGCTTCTAAGCTACAGACTCATTGTATCATTCTAGAAAGCTACCAAGTTTCGTCTGATATGTACAATTGCATTTGAAGACTCACTATATGTAATCATTTAATATAATGTGTAGGCAGGGGTGGCTCCTTTGCAGTGGCGAAGTAGTGTCACCCCACTGGCTCACAGTCAGCAGCTGAAAAATAAAACAATATTTAATTATTATTTTATTTTTCTGCTGCTGGATCTGAGCCAGCATGTGCAGGGAGGAGTGTGCTATGGGAGGGAGGAGGAGGAGTGGAGTGAGTGCACCTAAGTGCGCATGTCAGTTTGGCCGACCGTATTAGTCTGGCTAAACTGACATGCGCACTTAGATTTCTTTCATGCAAGTTATAGCATGAGAGAGGTGCCAGAATTGCCAGGGATTGCTGGAACACCAACACCATTGGGAGAGGAGCGAGGCGGCAGAGGCGGACAGGTCATTTATTTATTTAATTTATTTTTTGTTTTAATGTTACCCTCCCCCTCCCCATCCCCCAGCTCCCTTTCTTGAGATTTGTGGCAGCAGCCACTGTTTGCAAGGGAAGTACGTTTTATTCCAGCCTTTGGGGTGTTGACCTATGTCTGTGTGATTTCCAGAGCAATGTTCAACTGAAATAAGTTACAAAGACGTATATTAACCTCCCAAATGCTTTCATTGCTTTTTCTGACTAAGAATAGAGATCTAACATCTCACCTTTATATATTTGGTGGTTCTGTAATCTTAATGTGGCAAACAACGTACACACCATGTTTGACCTCTTGTTATAATATATTAGAGGAAAAGAAAATAATATAACGTGATCTAAAGATAGCAATCAATTAATAAAAACCTCTCGTTGTGAGACACCCTCAAACTCTTCCTAGGAGTAGTTAATCTTACGTCTGACATAGGCAGGATGTACTGCGTGATTGCCTGCTTTGTAATTTGAAGCCTTGCATTTTCTTGAATAGTGCAATAGCTGTCCTTGCAACAACAATTTTGATAGAAGTAGTCGAAGTAGTAGTAGCAGTAGTACTAGTATTGATATTTGGAAGGCTAGTAGCTGTAGGAGTGGTAGTAAATGCATCGTAGCATGAAGGTTACTATTGGTAGTAGCAGTATTAGCCCTAGTAGCATTTATATTAGTAGGCATAAGCGCCGGGAGCCCTATCTCAGTGAAATACAAATATTCATCACTTACTTAAACTGTATACACAGCTAAAATGATGTTCAAACTGGCGTCAGGTATGTGGAAAACACTCTGAACTGTGATATTGTCACATATACATTTCTGCTTACACTGCTTTACAAGTCACTTACACTCTCATATACTACACATTTACTATGAACGCAACAATATTCGAAAATAAAAAAGTTACAGTCCTTCAAACATGCTGGGTGACGCCAGCTGAATAGCTCAGTGAGTTATGCTAGCACTATACGGGTCTTATGTGTAACCTGTAGGGCGTGTTAGCTTCCTATACTCTTGGGGTCGCTTGACTGGGCCCTAAGACGTGAGTACAACACGTTATGTGAATACCAAGCGACAAAACAGTACATGCTTTGCACGTAATAAAACCATGCGGTGCAAATCCCCTGGCCTACTGCTTTGTAGTAAATACACAGCTGTGTTGCAGTAGAAATCGTTTTA
Organism: Pleurodeles waltl; assembly: GCF_031143425.1. Classification (NCBI taxonomy): domain Eukaryota; kingdom Metazoa; phylum Chordata; class Amphibia; order Caudata; family Salamandridae; genus Pleurodeles; species Pleurodeles waltl. Next base: position 535,672,886 of record NC_090445.1, on the reverse strand, counting down.
CTTTATCTCCCCCACTACATTGTGCATAATATTATAATAACAATAGTATGACCAACAATAGTATGAGATTAAAATACAAAAGTCACTGTCATATTTCCTTTACTTTTAGAGTTTGATGTGACTCAAACCTGCATTTGTATTTACATTCAGAGATGTAAATTGTCAAGGCCCGTATATTTTGGCAATGTCCTCTCTTTAAAATGATTGGCCATACTGTTCCTCGCAACTCTTGCTAAGTATATGCTTCGGTCACACATTTGGTAGAGAAAGAGATAGATCGGTAAAATCAGATAGAACAGAATAAATGGATTTGTGAAACATTCTAGGAGACTGGCAGCAGTCCAGGGAACAATGTTCTTGCTTGTAGAAAAAAGCACTTAAGGGCAAGTATGCAGCTATGATGGAACATAACCAACCAGTGGCATCGCTTCACGAAGAAGAGCAATCAGTGAACCAATAAACACATCCGGTAGTGCAGCTAGGCTGCCATAGGCCCAGGCTCTGGTTCAGCTCTAGGTTCTTTTGAACCCTCAAAACTAAAAACAGATGAGATTCTCTGTGTATTCTGCATGCTATCCATGCTCTAACCTCATACATGAAGAATCAAAGACAAAGCATCAGAAGTTGATGTGAAACAGGAGCAAGAAAGGGATAGCAATCCAGTGGCTGAATTACATAACGTGAAAACAGAAAGCAAGTGATCAATCTGTGCTTGTCCACTTCATCAATTGTCTGATCATAGGCAATTATTTTATTTTATTTTGCCTCCAATACTGCATATGAGAAAACCTTGAAATTTCTCTTGCGTGCCGCTTAATGGACTATAATGTTGATCTATCTAAAATGAAAATATAGCTCACATATAGGCTGCACATGACAACTGACTTGCCTCTTAGTTCACCAACAGTATGTTCAGAGTGGGAACATGAATGTCTCTAAGTTCATGATAAAAAACTATCACTTTTAATAAATTCTACTCAATACAGTGATGTAATCTGATGTACTGAGGCAGGCGTGGGTCGTGGGAGGGAAAGGGGAAGGGCGACACGTGGCTGGGGGGGTTTGACTAAAAAAAAAAAAATTTTTTTTAAACCTAGCTTTGGCACTGCGCTGATCCTTCACTGCAAGCACAAGCTCCCAGTCTGCCCTGCGTCCAATCCTACCTCTGCTTTCATGCTGCTGGCAGCATTAGGATTGGACCGAGTGCCCAGTCAGGGCTATCCAAGGCACAGTGAGAGTCTGTCTGCTCTCTCCCATGTTTTTTTTTAAAATAATTTCCAAACCCAGTCTGAATCGCAGCTAGGAGGGGGTCTGAAGCGGAGATCACCTCCTAATGGTAAGTCACAATGGTAAGTGTCAATCTTTTCAGTTGCCCACACTTCAATAGAGATGGTAAGTGAATCTCAAAATCAGAGTCAAGTTTAAAAAAGAAGGTGCCCTTTCATAGAGTAAGTAATGCCCAATCTCCTTTCACTATTCCTCGAAGGGAAACAGCTTTTACTATGTGGTCGAAACCAGGGAGGCCGTAACCACACTTGCCTGAACCATGCATGTGCCTGAACCATGCAAATACGTGGTTAAGGCACCATGCATATGCGTGGATCAGGCACACAGCGGGGACAACCGAGAGCGGAAGGCGGCAGCCGGGTATGTATGGTTGGGGCAGGTGGGGGAGTGGAAGGTTTCGGACAGGGCGGGGTAGGTTTTAGGGTTGAAAGCGAGGTGCGGTGGGTTGGGGTAATTTTAGGACAGGGCACAGTAGTTTTTAGGGTTCAGGGTGGGGGTGTTGGGGTCGTTTTTAGGACAGGTTGGGGTAGGTTTTAGGGTTCAGTTTGGGGGCAGGGTAGAATTTAGGACAGTGTGGGTTAGGTTTTAAAGTACAGGGTGGGGAGTGTGGTCAGGTAGTTTTTAGGGGAGGGTACGGTAGGTTATAGGGTTCAGGGCAGGAGTGGGGTTTGGTGTAGTTTTTAGGACAGGGCGGGGTAGGTTTTAGGGTTCAGGGCGGAGGGCTTGGAGTAGTAGTTATGATGGTGCGGGGCAGGTTTTAGGGATCAGAGATGGGTCGGGGTAGTTTAGGACAGTGGGAGAAGGTTTTAGTGTTAAGGACAGGTGCAGGGTAGTTTTTAGGACAGTGCAAGGTAGGTTTTAGGGTAGAGGGCGGGGTCTGGTAGCTTTTAGGATTGGACGGGGTAGGTTTTAGGTTTCAGTGTGGGGGTTCAGGGTAGTTTTTAGGACAGTGCAGGATAGATTTTTGGGTTCAGGGCGGGGACAGGGGTTGGGGTAGATTTTAGGACAGTATGGGTAGGTTTTAGGGTTCACAACGGGGGCGGGGGAGGGTAGTTTTTAGGACAGTGTGGGTTAGGTTTTAAAGTACAGGGTGGGACGGGTGGTCGGGGTAGTGTTTAGGACAGTGGTGGGTAGGATTTAGGGTACAGGGTGGGGCGGGAGGGTTGGGTAGTGTTTAACGACAGGATGGGTAGGTTTTTGGGTTCAGGACAGAATCTGGTGGGTCGGGTAGTTTTTAGGAAAGGGAGGGGTAGGTTTTAGAGTTCAGGGCAAGGCTGGGGGATCGGGGTAGTGTTTAGGACAGTGCATTGTATGATTTAGGGTTCGGGTGGGGGCAAGGGGTTGGGGTATTTTTTGGGACAGTGCGGGGTAGGTTTTAGGGTACAGGGTTAGGGGAGGGGGGGTCAGGTCATTTTTAGGTCTGGGCGGGGTAGATTTTAGGGTTCAGGGCGGTGGTTCAGTTTGGTTTTAGGGACAGTGCAAGGTAGGTTTTAGGGTTCTGGGTGTGGGTAGGGGGGTCACTGTAGTTTTTAGGACAGTGTGGGCTACGTTTTAGGGTACAGTGCAGGGAGAGTGGTTCCTTATTTTTTAGGACAGGGTGCAGAAGGTTTTAGGGGTCAGAGAGAGGGGGTTGGAGTAGCTTTTAGGACAATGCAGAGTAGGTTTTAGGTTTCAGGGTGGGGGGTTGGGTAGTATTTGGGACAGAGCAGGGTCGTTTTTAGGACAGGGTGGGTAGGTTTTAGGGTTCAGGGCAGAGGAGGGGGGTCAGGGTAGTTTTTAGGACATTGCGGGGTAGGTTTCAGAGTACAGGGCGGAGGAGGGGGGGTTGGGGTCATTTTTAGGACCGGGAGGGGTATGTTTTAGGGTTCAGGGCAGGGGGTCGGGCAGGTTTTAGGACAGGGCAGGGGAGCATTCAGGTTTCTGGTGGTAGGTGGGGGCGTTGGGGTAGTTTTTAGGACAGTGCAGGGTTACTTTTAGGGCTCGGGCAGAGGATAGAAGGGGCAGTTTTAAGGCCTTGGGCGGGGCGGACTCAGGAATTTGACAGTAAATGCCACGTAATTACACTCTGTGGCGTAATGCCATCATTTTGGAACTTTCACATTTTGGAACTAAGATGTGTAACACGGAATTCATGAAATTATGCAAATTATTTCAGTGTAATTGAAATCACACGGGCCTTAATTTAGTACCGGGGACACAATCCTGGTATTGTGTCCTTCAGGGAAAAGATTGAACCGACTTTTCACAAATTCGTCCTTTGGCTCTGTGAGCCTATAGACGAAAAAAATGTGTATTAATGTATAAAATAGCTAAAGAAATACAGCTATTCTCTCTACATTTTAACATTCCAGTAGCGTGTTAGTTAAAACTAAATTGTTCTTCAATTCTTTCTTAAAACACTACAAAATAGTCCCCCTCAAAAGTTGCTTGCCTAGTTATAACAAGGGCACTTAGGGCCTGATTCTAACTTTGGAGGACGGTGTTAAACCGTCCCAAAAGTGGCGGATATACCACCTACCGTATTACGAGTCCATTATATCCTATGGAACTCGTAATACGGTAGGTGGTATATCCGCCACTTTTGGGACGGTTTAACACCGTCCTCCAAAGTTAGAATCAGGCCCTTAGTGTCAGGTGTTTGTTATGCTTGTAAACTACTGGTTGCATTTTATCATTAGTTTAGTGTTGCTGTGTATCATCCAGAGCGAGTTCAAAAATCCGTTTTTGACCCACATTATTTTACTTTTCCTGGCCAAACCCAAGTACAGCAGACCAGGTCACAAAGGCCCTCATTCTGACCTTGGCGGGCGGCGGAGGCCGCCCGCCAAAGTCCCGCCGTCAGATTACCGTTCCGCGGTCGAAAGACCGCCGCGGTAATTCTGACTTTCCCGCTGGGCTGGCGGGCGGTCGCCTTCAGACCGCCCGCCAGCCCAGCGGGAAAGAGGCTTCCACGATGAAGCCGGCTCGGAATCGAGCCGGCGGAGTGGAAGCTGTGCGACGGGTGCAGTTGCACCCGTCGCGTATTTCACTGTCTGCGCAGCAGACAGTGAAATACATGTAGGGGCCCTCTTACGGGGGCCCCTGCAATGCCCATGCCAGTGGCATGGGCACTGCAGGGGCCCCCAGGGGCCCCGCGACCCCCCCTACCGCCATCCGGATCCCGGCGGTCCGATGGCGGTAGGGGGGGTCGGAATCCCCGCGGCGGTGCAGCAAGCTGCGCCGCCGTGGAGGATTCAATGGGGCCGCGGTACACTGGCGGGAGCCCGCCAGTGGTGCCGGTCCGACCGCGGCTTTACCGCCGCGGTCGGAATCCCCATTGGAGCACCGCCGGCCTGTCGGCGGTGCTCCCGCGGTCCTCCGCCCTGGCGGTCAAAGACCGCCAGGGTCACAATGACCCCCAAAGTGATGTAAAGGGTGCCTCAATCACACTTCTGCCGTTCACTTGCAGCACGGAGATTGAACTGTAATCATACCTTCTTCCCTTTACAAAGAGGTTGATGTATCATTTGAAAATACATTTGATCAAAGCAGTGGTATGTGTGGTCATTAAGAAAGATGACTCCCAATGCAGGGTTGATGAGCTAGAGGGTGCATAGAAATTATTTCAGACTTGCCACGGTTGGAATATTGTTGTTGCATGCTGAAATAATTGTAGAGTAAGAAATTAATGCAAAAATAAAGGATATTTGACACGTGTACATCCCCCAAAATATATCAATTTATGGACCATAGTCTATTGAAAAATATGAGAATCAAGTTATTGTCCCAGTAGGCTATGATATTCTAAGCGTTATCCTGTTAACATTGGTAGGAACTTCAGCCTTCATATTAATCAAGCCAAAGTTCTCCTTGGGCCTCTAGAGGAGAAATTATTGCATACCAACACGTTAGAGAAAAAAGCAGGGTTGAACTAACTTGCGTGAGTTGAGAAATCTTTCATCTCCCAAACTAAACCCCAACAACTGCTGTACTTTTGAACACAACAGATAGCAAATTTTCAAAGCTGTGATAATAGTTGGTTTGCGTTAGATCTGTGGGCCATGCATTAGTCTTCAAAGGGATGGTTTTTAGGTCTAGCCTTTGAGACAGCATTAGCTCACAAGAGTATTGTTTTCTCAAAAACATACATATCATGCATGTATGGAGGGGATTTTAATCAGTATGTTTCATCCACTGGTTCGTTAAACTGTTGCTCACAAGTTGCTTCCTCCCACTACAGCATTCAGCAAGGGTCTTAAGGTCAGCCCACTTTGTCCATTGGCTCCCTTCACTTTGAGAGAGTGCACAAAGTCTGTCCACATTTTTCAGATCCAAAAAAGACTAGTTCTTTTCTCTTTACTGCCAAAGCAAGCTTGCATTTTATTTTAATACTATTTATTTTATCTGCACTTCAGGTGGCAGTTGGATGGTGAGTTACTTTCAGTCTCCTATTTAAAGTTGCTGGTGAAAAGTATTTACGTGACATTGTAACTGCGTGTAGTTAGAAGATGATTTTTTATTGTCTGCTTCACAAATTATATTATTAAAGTGCCTGATACAACTGACAAGTCCTTTATTTAAAAAAAAAAGTCAAACAGGCATATTAGTGAAGGTGCTTTTTTAAATCAACCTTGCTTTTATTGCAATCACATGGTGGACATGTTAACTTTTCGGTTTTCGGTTTTCTTTTCAATTCTGTGACATAGTTTTCCTTTTAAAAAAAGAAATATATTTGTGTCAGCTGGCCAATGCTTGTCAATGGAGTTACTTCTTTTGGAATGTTACATCTAGTCGATTTTAATGAAGACGATTTGCGACATGATCGTATGTCCATGGTAAATGATGACACATTGGTTCTGGTGGGGAGATTAATCATGTCATTAAAACTGGTTTGCACAAAGTGGGATACTCAGTAATCGATATTTTGATGTGTAACGGATAATGTTTTTGCAGATCATGGTAGCATGGATGGAGTATGTTTGTCGTTTGTTTTCTCTTGCTTGCAGTTTTTGCTTTCTTGCCTGATGACAGTCTGACTTCTAGTTTAACACTGTCCACTTGAGGTGCTTTGTCCCAAGGAAATTCCCCAGACTCAGAGGCCCAGATTTATAAAGATGGCACACAGTATAGTGCAGCAACCAAAGTTGGTGCACTGGATGAGTACAAGAAACCACCACATCTACAAAGACATGGCACTGTCCTGCTGTCTCTCTAGTGCTGGTGCACAATCAGGCTGCCTAGTGCCACATACACACCTTTGCATAGTAGTAAAAAGATGTCTGCATCATGTGTGGCATAGGCTTTGGACTGGAAGGTACTCTTCCAATTCAAAATATTACGGTTAAGCTACCTTCAAAACTTTTCCTATAAAATCACATACAACCCACAATGATATGAGGGAATTAATAGAAAACGGAAACTGAGAAACCACTTTGGAGTAAACCAAATCATGGGAAACCAATTTGAAAGAAAGCCAATTTCAAAGAAATAGAAACAAATCAAAAATTAAATGAAACATTTTGAAAGGAAAGATAATTATAAGGAGAAATCCAAAATTACTTTAAACACTGGTGGAGTTTAGGACTACTGTGGGATTTCTTGGGCTCAAGGATGGGTAATGAGGGGTGTTTTTTAAGGGTCAGAAATAATTTGAGTTTGGGCATAGGAAGGGGCTTTTAGGGCTCACAGAGTTGGTTGAAGTGTAGGAGTGGTGAGGGTTTTTTAGGGTTCATGGATTAGTGGTGTTTAGGTGTGTGAGGTGTTTATAGGTTTCAGGGATGGATGAAGTGCAAGTGTGTTGAGGAGGGTTTAAGGTTCATAGATGGGTGAAGTTTAGAGCTGGTGAGGGTTTTTAAGGTTCAATTATGGGTAGCGGCTGGGATGGTGAAGAGTTTTATAGGGTGCAGAATGGGATGGAGATTAAGGTGGTGAGGAATTTTAAGGGTTCAGAGATAAGTGGAGTTTAGATGTAGAAAGGGGGTTTTAGGCTTTAGGGATGAGTAGTTTAGGGTGATGAGGAATTCTTATGGGTCATGTATGCCTGGTGTTTAAGGGCAGTGGGGATTTTCTAGGATTCACTGATTGGTGGAGTTTGGGTGTGCTGTGTTTTAAGGAGTATTGGATGGGTGTGGTTTGGGTATAGGAAGGAGTTTTTGGGGTTCAGGAATGGGTGGAGTTAGCAGAAGTGAATGATTTTATGGTTCAAAAATGATGGATTTTTGTGGTAAAAAGAGCTAGTGTAGTTCAGGTGTGTTGAGGAGTTTTAGGGAGGAGGGATTTGTGGTGTTCAGGAGTTGTGAGGGGTCAGCAATGGATGGTGTTTACGGGTGTGTGACGGGGAACTAAACCTCGTCCATGTAAAACTGGAAACAGAGTCGGGCCGAGGACAGAGTCTCCCAGGGGGACCAGCAAGAGCTATACTTCCCGACGTAGGGAGGTAATACAAAAACCCAGAAGGATACGCAGAGGGGTAGAAGAAGGGAGACCGAACGCCGACGAAGGGAAGAAAACGCAACACACTGACGAGGATGGAGAGAAGACGCTGAGCCCCGAGGAGGAGGAGGAGAAAGAAGAAGCGGGAAAGAAAGGAAAGGAGGCAAGTGGAGGAGAGACAAGAAGAGTCAGCCAGGAACAGGAGGAGGACGCGACCGGAGGAGAGGGTGGAGAAGATACATGAGCAGCGGGAGGAAGCACAGCAAGGAACTTGGACCGGCGAGCAAGAGGGAGGAAGAGCGAAGCAGACGAAGAAGGAGCAGGAGGGGTACCCGGAAGAACCAGCCCAATGGAGGGACAGCGATGCCCCCAGAAACAGAACCTAGAACCCAGCCACGTCCCGCTATCCCAGGTACGTGCCCGATTCCAGGGCTCTGCATCATATCTCTTAAGAAGGGGAAATAGGAGGTGAGGAGAGGAGGAGAACTAGAATGTTCACTATATTCCCACACTATAGACAAAGAAGAGAGGAGGGGATTTACAAGAATTGTGGCGTTCTCACTGGGGAGTATGCTGACTGATGTGTGACCGGAGACACAGTGCATGGAGTCACATTTGTTAATTTTTTTTTTCTTTTTTTTTTTTACACTCACTCCTTCCCCTATGATATAATTTTTTTTCTTCTTTTTTTTGGAGATACACCCCCTATAGAACAAAAGAACTTACCTGTCATTGGTTCTTTTCTCTTTTATTTTCCCTTGCCCGCCGTATGGTACACGTGACCGAGCGCTGACCCCTACCAGAGGACCGGAACCACCTAAAAGAGAGGAAAGAGAGAACTAGACAAATAAATAAATGGTGGACTAACTGAGCTAAACTAAAAGGAAAGTACATTATTATAAAAAGGAAAACAGAGAAAACACAATAAAGTCCCCTTTATATAACCCTATTTCATGTTCATGATTTGGCCTATACTGTACTAAAATACCTGATATAGACGAGGAACCTCCCTGGAATACTCTTACGGGTGGTGATTTAAAGCATGCAAAGTAAATGTTTCATAATGTAAAAGATATTAATTTGAAATAATGTCCCCTGAAGCAAAGCACTGAAATAAATGTCTCCGACAAAACAGTTTCTTCATCTAAGACCTGCAACCAAAACATTTACACATAACAAAATATGCATTAATAAGCCAATATCGATCAAAAAGACATTCCATTCTATTAATTGATTTCTATGTAAAGGTAAATGCCATTCACTCTGAAAAATTAAATTAAACAGTTTAGATTAAATGATTTCTCAATTTCATGAAATTGTTTTTGTAAATCACATACAGCTGCAGCACATATATGAAGTAACTACTAGCATTTTTCCTTTTTTTAAAACCAACTTCAGTAAGGTGGGTTTTTTGGGGGGGCACAAAACCCCATCTAATATTGTTAGTAGATAGAGCTTGCAAGGGAACGCCTATGTACCACCTATGAAATGGGCCTTAGATGAAACATAATGCAAAACAGTAGCAAACACAGCTTTGTAGTACTTTCAAGAAACTTTTCAGCAGAAAACCTGTTTGGTGTCCGGAAGTAAATCCAAAACAAACACTTTGTTCAGGTTTGCACAACATTTCAGACGCAACCCAGCACAAAATGTTAGTAAATCTGCCCATAAATCTCTTATCATCATGTCTGGCATACACAGTGTTCTCCAAGAATCTTCTGTCTTGAAACAACCTCCTCCATCTGGGAACAAGGCATTAAACGATTATGAATTTGCCTTTAAATCTACATATTGCTAACATTCCTGAATTTATTAGAAAGGTTAGCCATCTGACACACATCAATTTACACCTTCTGTGGCTTCCAAATCAATGTCTTAGTAAGCCTGATTTTTACATTTTTCCTGTAGTTTAGTCAGTATTTACTACATGCACATAACACCGTATCTTGGGTCTCTGCTGAAATAATGAAATAAGTGTCTATAAATGTTAACATTTTAAATAAAATATTTTTGGCATGTAAACTCCAGAAATAGCATACACTTTTGATTAAAGATGATTCCTAAATGCTTAGTTGTATTGTTCTGTTCCGTTACACAATAACCCAGGTTGCACATACAGGTGAGGGAGCTGCAAGCCCCGAAACTTGCCTCGTACCTCCTTCCCATGATCTGCAGGCCATTAACAGCATGGGGTCCACAAGAGCTGGGATGAGTTGTGCAATAGTGATTGCAGCCCCATACTGAGAGAAAACACATTTTCGCTAAGAAGATGTATATTTCATTATAAAGCGAAAACCAAGTTTAAGATAACTTTTTTTAAAGCCTTTATTTTCAGGTTTATCACGACCAACTAATCAGCCTTTTGGGGAAAAGAAGACATACAGCGTGAGGGGTGGTGGTTTGGGAGGACACAGTAGTGACCATTCAGCCCACAGGTGACCCACAATGGATGGTCGCCTATTTGTACACATTGTCATGAGCCACCGTCTCTCCAAAAGGATTCTCCCTCCCTTTCTGCCTCTGCCCCCTCACTCCATGTATGATCCAAACCCTCACAGTTTGTGGAGGCAGTAGCAGCTTTTAGATCTAAAAACAAATCACACATGTGTCTCCAGACTGCACAATCCTCTTCCACTTTATCATCATGCCTACCGAGCCTCTTATGTGACTCCTCGGCCACAGCACATTCCATTACATCTCCACGTAAATGATCAAAATCAGATGCCCTCTGTCCCATCCATCTGATGGCAACCAGTGTCAGTTGCAAGAATTTGTATGCCATATTCTTGCCTTTTGGTCATAGACAGCACTGTGGTGTAAGATCAAGGAGTAAGTTTATTATTCTCTGAGTTTTCGCTACTATCTTGGCCCAATAACACCGTATCTCCTGGCACTGCCAGGCTAAGTGGCAGGAAATCTGCTGCTGTAGTACCAGATCTGGGACAATTATGTGGTTGAGAGGAGGTCATGTGGGCATGTTTGGAACATGAGTAGATATACAAAAACATCCTTTATTAATGGTGGGGAGGGCTGGTAATTAAAATGGCTATTTTCCTGAGTTTTTTATATAATTCGTAAACATTCTGGTGTGCTCATGAAAATAATTCTTTAAGTAGTTACAAAAGCTCTTAGCTAAACTTCCTATATTAATGGTGGGGCTGGCTGTTAATTAAAATGGTTATTATCCCAATTTGTTTTAATATAATTTCAGACATTCTGGTGTGTCTACCAAAATAATTCTTTAAGTTTAAGCAGTTACAACAAGTCTTAAATTAATTTGTTTCGGGCATGAAACAAACCCATATAAAATGGGCAGTACTTGTCCAGCTAATGGAGAAGGTGGATCTGGCAGTACCTGACCTGTACCATTATTACCTTATTGCTCAAGAACATCACGTCAAATACTAGTTCCATGATGATAAGACACTAACGCATATGAAGGCTGAAAAAACTCTCACCACACCAGATTAGTTCCTAATTGTTCTAATGAGGCGACCAGGTGGTGAGAGCCATGAAATGGATGTGACTGAGACTGTGTGCTGGGTGTGGTAGGAGACTGCAGGACGTCTGAGGGTGGACAGGCCCTATTCCACCCTCTTACCGATTGAGGGTAACCTTTTCCCATCTCTGCTACTTGAGCAAACAGTGGTGAAGCTATTGAAGACTTTGGGCATCAAAGTGCTGGGCAACTCATTTCAGACAGGTCATTCATTAGTTTTCAGACACTTAAGGATTTGACAAAGTAGTTGGAAGTTCTGTCTTAAAAAATCTAAAGGGAGGACACGAGCAGGACAATATAATTCATGCACAGAGAAGTATTAAATGATAGGGATAGGCAGGGATATGCTGGGAAGAGGAAATGGGAGATGGAGATGGGGAGAGACCTCCCTGATAAATGTTGGTGGTACTGTGGCTTGCAGGTTAAACACATGTGCTACAATTACGGGCACAAGCTGGAACCTTTTAAGTGTTTACACCTTTTATACTATACACATGAACGTATAAGTGGGGGATAGTGAATTGTAAGAAATGTAAGGCCCTTCAAAATGCGTACATTACTTAAAGTGGTGGGAGCAGTGACGGGCACCGAACGAGCATTAAACAATTAAAAAAAACAAGAACAAGCTGATTCAAAGCGTCATGGCCTCTATGAGCTTCAGTGCGACATAAAACAAAAAATAGTTTGCTCGCAGTAAAACATACCGTCAATTGTGAAATTATCGATGTAACAGGATCAGTCCCTAAGGCAGTAACAAAACCACACGAAGGCGGGACAAACGTAAAGCAATTGCCAATGACATCAAGGGATTTTGAAAGGCAAACCCACAAACTAGTGAAAGTGATAGGTGTGGAGTGGGCGTGGTTAAAATCCCACAATACTTACAACAAGTCTAAACACTTGCACCCTCGACCTAAAAAATGAAAGGACAGTCGAGAATCAGAGAAGCAATTGAGGGACAGTAAACATTGTGCAAGTGCTTCCAGTGGGGGATTACAGCTTTCCCTGTAGTGGTACCCAGGAGAAGGAGTCACACTCTACTAACCTCTGACCAACTCCTTCTCTCCCCCACATACCTCATTGAATTGACACACCATTAATGGCCACATTGACAGCAGTTGAGCTAGTAGGGGCAGGGAGGCCCCAGAAGCTGGCACTGAAATCAGAGCAGTCATTCAGTAAGACTGAAGAAATCTGACAGCACTGCCGCCTTCTGGCAGCACGGCATACTACTATCCCCTATGTGAACGTCACCACGTCCGAGGAGGCGCCAAAGGGTAGCAATGGTGCGCACTACAGTGGAGCATGCTTATCCTCACAAAAATGGTATATGCTCTATACTTTATCATGCACGTCCCTTGTAGAATACATCTTTTAAAAACTGAGAATGCACAAAATGGCGCCCATTGCTTGTGTAGACAACCGACATATGAAAGATAAAAACAATAGCAGACAATGCATAGAAAAAGGTGTAAGGACAGCAAACTGTTGAAAAATATTTTATAACAGGGAACATTTTTCAAATAGAAATATAAAATTTTGGAGCAAACACTCAACAATCCCCAGTAAGAGCACCCAAAAACCCTGCAGACTCCAGCCCCGCCTCCTAGAGTGCATAACACGTACACAATACAGGGTTGACTTGTGTGTCGGTTCATTTGCAATTTTAGCAGTCCTGCTTTTTCAGTAACTAGCACCGAGCATACCTGCACAAGTATGCACGTACTTCTTGTAGCAGAAAAGATTAAACTACAAGTTCCAGCATGCATGGCTGGAGTTGGCAACAGGCAGCAACACGCGAAGGCCCCACCACAGCAGGAGATAGCTGCCCCGGCTGTGTAAGCAGAAGTTTGAGGCAGTGGCTGTGGAATATCGCTGGCTGGTGGTCCTGGAGGAAGAAGAGGAGGAGGAGGAGCAGGCCTCAGGTTCCTTGGGCTGCCAGCTAGGTTCACCTCCATCTCAGCCACTCCACTGAAATCACCAACTGCAGTCGGTGTACAATGTTGCCTGTACCACCACCAGCCTCCCTTTATTGGACTCAACACCACGCATCCTCCACTGCAACCTACGAAAGCTGGTGCACCTCAGGGATGAGACAACCCAGCTGAGGCATGAGACGGCACTGCTCTGAGATGGGCAGCAGAACCTGGCCAGAGAAAAGGATGCCTTCAAGACACTTTCTTATTGATTTTTTGTTTTGGTGGGAGGGCATTTTGTGGGTGGAAAGGGCAGAAAGTTGTGGAAAGAGTTTTGGACTTTGAACTTTAAACTTTTGGAACATTGTTTGGCTTGAGAAGGGGATAAGGCCTGGTGCGGGCGGAAAGGGTGGGTCCTACAAAAATAAACAGGCTTTACTTTTTGCTTTTTTATCATCATTGTTTGTCTTTCCATTGCTAGTTGGCATAGTATAGCATTGTTGAGTGTTGACACGAGAGTGTGACATGGATCCTTTCAAATCTTAATGCAGGGTGTCCCAAGGGTCTTCATATTCATGGTGGAGGTATTGGTGTTCTTGTGCTAACAGGGAGGACATTATAAAGCGAGGTCCCAATCCTACCTATTCCAAATGGGGTGAACTCCAACTATCGGATTATTCCAACTATTGAATTATTAGAAAACACAGTTAGTGGGTTATCAAAGAATTATTAGAAAACACAGAGTTAATGTGTTATTTAAGACCATGACAAAAAATGTATTACAAAAACTAGCAGTAGTAACTTCTAAGTAATCTGGAGTCTAATTTATAAAAATAATGCATCTAAACTTACAGAATCCTCAAGTCAGGGCATAGAAAGAGAAGGTTTGGTTACTCTATGTCGCCTAGATTTTGTAAGTAACACTGGGAAGACCTGAGTCACAAAGTTAAAATGACATTTTCGATGTTAGTTAATGACTCTTGCAATGTAAGCTAGTAACTAGTAACTTTCCAGCAGTAACTTCACGAGTAGTAACTTTGCGAGTAGTAAGTAACCCATATCACTTTAAAAGGAGTTACTACTACTAGTTAGTTACTACTCATAAGATTACTATTTCTAATGGTAACTGTCTGGCAGTTCAGTTAAACTGCAAGAGTAAGCTTACAGCAAAAGTGCAACATTACCCTTTGTGAGCCAGGCCTGATAGTACACACTAGTACTACTACCTATCGCACAACACTGGGACAGACTTTGTTCAGACTCTGCACTATAATGATGGTATCCTTTTCATGCCTGGGTGGGTAAATGGGGCTGGCGTAGGCTATTGTTCAGGTAAGAGGATCCTTTTAGTGAGTTGGTGTTGCTTTCACCACATCTGCCTCATCAAGTGTGTAATCCATATATGGTATACATTTGTAAGTCCACTTCAATATATCACACAACCTGGGTGGAAAGGTTTAGGGTTTTCTTTAGAAATGGATGTTAACAGAGAGTTGAGGAAAGGTGTGACAAAAAGAAACATTACACAACAACAGTATTCATTCGGTCAAGGAGCAGCACATTCTCATCGTCCAATCTGTTGTGGAAGTAAGTGAAGGAATGACAGAGTTCAGTTAAATGCATTGCAAGCAGTCCTTCAGCCCCAGAGCCCCAAGTTATTATCTAAGTGTTCTGCCATCTAGGTTGAAAAATACAAATTAGGGAGGAGTGAACCCACACAGTTCTAAACATTAAGATTGTTAAAAGAAAAATGATGCTGTATATAAACACCAAATTGAGGGGGTGGGGGTGCATCTGCATTCTTCTTGGAATGTGTGACTTTGGTGCATGGCACCGGTCCACTAAGGTAAGCAGGAGTGTTACCGAGATTTTATGTGGAAAAAGAGAAGGCTTGTGGATTGTAAAATAGTAAAAGTCAATATTGTAGAGTTAAGGGGAAGGGATGTAAGCTTAATTAGGGGTGGACCAACAGGCATAGAAAGAGCATAGGCTGCTGCAGTGCAATCATGATGACTCATGTATGATTATCTAAGAAGTGAGAACAATTTTACAACCAATCCCAGACAAGCAGCTGCATGTACCTGGCTGATCAATCTGACAACTGTCACAATATTTAGTCAAGTGCATCCATCGCATGGCATGTCTGTTTCAGCTTAAGTCCCCTTGACTACAGTCACATAAATAGTGGAGTTTGACATTTAAGTGAGCACACTACTCAGCATTTCCTAAATCAACACAACTCTCTCCAGTCTACAGGGCTGAGTAGGCTTTTTTGAGGTTGTTGGTTTCCCATTGAAGATGATATCTTCCTTTGTCTGGCTGTTGAGGTTATCCCACCCTGAGTCCTCATTCTGACTCTGAGTCTCAACTCTGTCTGACTCCTGAGTCCCCCTGACCCAAATTAGATAGAGAGATAGACCTATAGTGCACTGCTTTAGATGAACAAGAAGAGCTAAAGAATTTGATCATTTTGTGTAGATTTTTAATGTTAACTAAAATGACTGGTCTTACCTCTGAAGAACCTAAAAAAACAGTACAGCAAGGACTGGACTATGCAATTAAATCTAGCTAAGTGTGAAAGGGCCAATAACCTTCAGGCAGAATCACCCATCAGCCCCCAAACATTGCAAATGATTGAAATCAAATTTACCAATATTAGTAGAACAACACACTCACTGACTGCCAATACATTAATAATCATCACTCACACTCAGTCATTGCTGCAATAGCTACCTGTTCTAATCCAAGCATGGTGGTACACATTTGTCTATTGTATCTCTTCTTTTTTTTGTAGAAGCATCTCAATGGCGGTCTTGTAAATTAATGATCTTTACTGGTGCAGGCCATCTGGGAATGAAAAAAAGAAGGATAAGGATGAGACGGATACAGGCACTGTTTTCATATCCTTTAAGTGAATGGGGAGGCTTCTTCTGTTCAACTGGTCCAACTCCAGTTCGGTCTTACATGTGAATAAATGGAGGGGCTGCATAAGTCAGACACCAAATATATCAATGTAAATGTTTCTCTAGCTAGGTCCATTTTGTTTTGCATAGCAGTTTGACGATAACATAAAAGTTCTGTTCAAAGGGTTCGTCCAGACGTTGGTCAGATAATAGATGGGAGCCTGACCAATTGCCCTCCTCCTCCTCCTCCTATGCTGTTTCAGAAACATTGTAATCTTGTGGTATGAAGTGCTGGTTCATTTTAATCATGGTCAATCTCTCCAGGTTTTAAGGCGAGAGACTGGTCCTTTTGACTATGAGAACTGTGCCAGCGGCATTGAAGACACACTCAGCAGAGACACTGGTCACCGGACAACCCAGATACTTTATTGACAGCCTGTTGAGCTCTGACCACTGGCCCATCTTTCCATAATAAATAAACCAATGAGTTTTGATCCAGATAGTCTTGGACCATCCTCTGAATGCTCATTGGTGCTGCCACATGCTCAACCTCTGTTGCATTCACCTCTGCACTTGACTGAAGCCATGCCACTTGAAACAAAGCCATTGCAGAGGTTGGGCCCAATTCTTCTGTTGCTGGTGTTGTTGTTGATGGTGTTGCTGGTGTTGGTTACTGTGAGACAACAGCACTGCCCTCTCTGGATGTTGAGGGCAGCACACCAGAACTTTTGCCTGGGACTCTAACTTCCAGTCATTCTTCTTTCAGATCGCTTGCTTGCTCAACAATTCATGTCTCTTATAGTGAAACTTTCGCATTTGAAAAAGAAATGAAAGTGGGCAGTATTTTTTTGTATTGTGGCTCAAGTATTGGTGCACAGATGTACTCTTTGGAGGACACAATCTCTTGTTTCAGCCTTGGATTAACAGCCAAGTGAAGGATTAAGCTCTGAACCAACTCATGCTCTTCTTCATTCACACTGGCGATCCTTTGCAACACTTTTGTAACTGGTCCTGTAGCAGATACAACAAAGGGATTGCTGGGATCATCGTACTGTCCTCCTTACTGACTTCACATGTGAAAACCTCAAAACAAAGTAGCATTTGAGTCAGGCATTTGACTAGGTCCCATTTGTCCTTCTCCATGCTCATGCTTTCACCAGTTACATACCCTCCTCTTTGAAGAACATAGTTAGTGATAGATGTGTACTGCTCAAACAGATGTTGCAACATGTATTAGGTCGAGTTCCAACATGTTGGCACTTCCTGTATGGGAGCTTTAGCTGGGACTCTATTAGCATCCGGAATGTCCCTCAACTGTTTCTGTCTTTTAAAAGAATGACTGAAATGAGTGCAAATTCTTCTGCAGGTTGCTAGTGTATGCCTAACTATATCTTGTTTTTTTTTAGAAAGTCCTGCACAATCAGGTTGATGCAATGTGCCAAACACAGGACCCTGAAATATTCCGTATCGGCCATGGCCTTGACTATATTACTGCTATTGTCCGTGGGAACAAATCCATTACTGAGGCCTCCGGGTTGCAGCCATTCAAGTACCTTGCCGTTAAGGCCTTCCAAGATGTTTGCACCTAAGTGGGAGTTCTCCATGAGAAATATTGGAACGTTGCATGCCACTGAATGCCCTTAAAAGTTTCTTCACAGCTGAGACCTGCAGATAGCTGTTGCCTAATCCCCACAAAAGTGATCCAGTGTGAAGTAACACATGTATAATCAGTTGCTTGACAACTGGTCCACATGTCTGTCGTTATGTGGATAGTGTGAACAGCCCTCTGCTGTAAAGCTCATCCAACCAATTGCAGCACATTATGATGGAGCACTGAAACAGCAACTCTGGCAAAATAGGTCTTGCTGAGAACCTTCCATTTCAGGCAGATTACTACCACAAATTCTACAAATCCCACTCTTCCTGAGATATACCACTAGGTACCTTGGATTCACACAAAGCACCTTAACACCTTCGGATATAGCTGCGCTTTATAAATTTTTATCATTTATCATTTATCACTCCTTCGAAGGAAGAAAAAGGGAGTCCAGCGCTAACATTTTAGCCAGATTTCTGTTGCACAAACGTGCCTTTGGGTGGTTGCATTAATACAGCCCCTCCTGCCTAAAAATGCCCTTAAGATTTCTGGAGAGGACCAGGAGGACTCAATGTGCGTCGTGGGGGAAATCACTAATGTATGAGGTTGTGTTTGCATCTGAGCCTTGTGCCATTTGGAGGCTGCTAATATGAGTTGATAAAGGTGATGCTAGCACCATGCTGGCGACAGTGCTGCTATGTATAAAGCTATCATCCTCTTCTTCCTCATCACCTCCTATCTCCTAAATCAGAGCTGATTCCCTTTTCTTATCACCAACACAAGCAGCAGCTATTTTTATAAGGTGTTCATCTACCGGATAGTGTGATTTTTTTGATATGGGTCATTTGATCTCCAGTACCATAGTGTGAACCACACTTACCTTGACAAACACTAGCGTGGTAGATGGAGCATATTGCAATTTTATCTGCCTGCTTGCTAACCGTAAAAAAGTCCCAAACTAGGAGGGAGAACTTTTTTAGTGTGGCACTGCCAATTCCTGAAAAACTGGCGGTAGGTGGGTGTGTAGATTGCCTCTCTACATTGCGAAATCCCACTGAGGTAGTGGTAGATGCAGGCCTCAGAAAGGTCTTACAAATATGGAAGCTGGCAGGGGTAGAACCAGTGCCGCATCCTCTGAGCAGGTTGAATGGGGTGGTAATTTCAGTTACCACTAAGCTGCCTTCCATAATGACAATCACTGTCTCATCCTCATCACTATCCCTTTCCATATTTCTAAGGCTTTCAGGAACTTTCCTTTTCAGTTGTCTCTCGTGGCGAGTGTTGAACTTAGCCTGGGTTCAGTACATGTCCAGATCATCAGAAGGGGGGGCTTGGAGAAGATGGTAAAGTACCTTTCCTTTTTTTGCTGGTCATCAGGAAGCCAATGGTTGAAAAGCTACATCTTGCTCAGCAGAAAGTTCACACTTCTGTCTGCTCCTACCTCCGGCAGAACTGTTGCTGGCTGCAGCTGCTGTTGTCCACTTTGCTTGGTTTTTCTGTGGTGATGAGGTACTTTGTCAAAAACAGACAAATCCATCTCAGACTCACTGCTCATCACCATGATTGCTCGGGCAAGACATTGCCTTAGGCTTATGTTGGGGTGGTGGCGTTAATATGGGATTGCTGCTCCCAGCTTGCTGACCAGGAGATGGTGTGGCAGGCACACCGCATTTTCTGAAAAAGGTGGAGGGTGCATGTCAGTGGTGGCAATGTGTTTCTTCTTCTCCTCATGGCTACTTTCTTGACAGGACCACCTTTCTTTGGGGACATTTTCAAGCTCTGTCACTTGTTACTTAGCTGCACATGTGAAAGCAGGAAGACAAGGACTCAGGTTGTGTGGTGTGGTGTCACTTTGTGCCAGCTTTCTGTCTGGAAGTACTGTAGGTGATGTCTCTTGTGTACCTAGGCAAACAAACAATAAAAGCATTCAGTGAAATGTGCATTTTTGCAGTTTGAATTATTCATACAGACAATAGTGGGGTTATCCCAAATAATTAACAACAATACTGTAACCATTCCAATCCAAAGTATATCATAGTATTTTGATTAGAAAAACAACATACAGATATAAAAATTTTGCTTTATATGCCTCTAATGTGAGATACCTGTGACAGGCAGGCTCATGAAAGGCAAAATTGAATAATCCTAAAAAAACGTGAATGGTGTTGTGTGCCAAATGGACCATGAGCCTTATGACAGGCAGGAATTGCAGGGAAAAATTGAATAATCCTTAAAAAAGTGAATGCTAGTGTGCACCTATGGTCAAAGAGGCCTATGGCAGGCAGGGTGTGCAGGGAAAAATTGAATAATCCTTAAATATGTGATTGCTGGTGGACGCCTATGGCCCAGGAATCCTAGTGGAGGCAGGTGGTACAGGGAAAAAGGGAATAATCCTTAAAAAGTGAAAGCGGTGTGCGTCTATGACCCAAGAGACATATGGAAAGCAGGGAAGTGCAGGAAACAATGGCATCATCTTTAAAAAAGTGAATGCTGGTGTGCGCCTATGGCCTGAGAAACCTATAGCAGGCGGATGCAGGAACATTTTTAATTTATCCTTAAAAATTGAATGCTGATGTGCGCCTATGGTTCAAGAGACCAATGACAGGCAGGAGGTGCAGGACAAAATGGAATAATCTTTAAAAAGGTGAATGCTGGTGTGTGCTTATGTCCCAACAGATCTATGGCAGGCAGGGGATGCAGGGGAAGTGGCATAAACCATAGAAACGTGAATGCTGGTGTACATCCTTGGCCCAAGAGACCTATGGCAGGCAGGGGGTGCAGGGAAAAATTGAATAATCCTTAAAAAAGTAAATGCCGGTGTACACCGCTGCCTATGTCCTAAGAGACCTATGGCAGGCAGGATGTATAAGGAAAAATCAAATAATATAAAAAATGAATTTCTGATGTCTCAGTAGAGACTCCTTTCAAAGGCAATGAGGTGCGGGGAAAAATTGAAAAAATGCATATGAAATTATATACTACAATGATTCTCAAGCACAAAGAACTGGCATTATAGGAAAAGGTTAAAAAATGAACGAAAAACAAAAAGGCATAGCCCTCTTCAATTCATGTCCCTAGAAAATGGCTTTGAAAACTAGAAAAAAGGATTCAACGCACTGGCTGACCACAAACATGGCCACTGGCCACATGTTCCAACACCAACAAACAAGGAGGCATGGACATCAAAGAACACATGCAGTCCTATGGCAAACGTACACTGGCTGACTTCACAAAATCACCACTGGCCACATGGTGGTCACACAACAAGAAGCAAAGAGGCATGGACAACAAAGAACATAGGCAGACATATGGCAAAAGCACACTGGCTGGCTATATGAAATGACCGTGGCTGTAATGTACTCACCTGATTTCAACCGCAGAGGCAGTGCTGGACATCTTATCCCTCTGGGGGACAGCCTCCGATCAAGGAACCTTAAACCCTTAAATCATCACCTTCCCTAAACCTTTAAATCATTCACTGCCCCCAAGGGGAATTTGCGTTGGGATAAACATAGACTTGCAGCACCGTTCCTGCTCTGCTGCTGTGCGACACTGCCTAAGAGGTTCTCGCTCCCTGGACCTTCTGTATTGGTGTGGATGTAGTGCACTGGAAATAACAAGAAGAATAGATTGCCAGCAGTTCTCAGCATACAGAAATTATGTAGCTATTCACAATATTATACACTTATAGGCTTCACCTCAAATTATTGCATGAGACCAGGTATAAATCAAGATTTAAGGCTGGATATTCTGGCACTCCCAAGAATCATTTTACATTCAGTTCTCTGTACAAGTGTGTATACATATATTGTGTGCTCTAATAAGTCATCTCTTGTTCTTATTACAACAGTTTATCAAGAAGTATTGATGGGCAGGTTTCAGTTGTGATGTATTTCAAGTCCAGGGTACCCACTCTGTTCAGAGCGCTAAAGCTATTGAAACAAAGGTTTGTCTGATTTCTGAAAAGCAAGCTTTCTCTATTCAGAACCCAGTCTTTAAGATAGTTTTAGGCTTAAACTAAGGATTAGTGTGCACTAACCTGTAATCAAATACTTAGCCTTATCTCTCCCACTTAAAACTGGAATCTGGAGGAAGCCTTTGTAGTTGTAGCACAGGGAGCCAAAGAGGAAGAGGAATCTCCACATTGCAAAGACAACAGAAGCATTGAAGAAGACAGGAACACAGGAGCTGCAGGGAGGCATGGTCTGACATAGACTATAGTGCTGGAGGAATCCAGTCAACTCAGGAGGTGAGTGCTGGGATGATGCTTGCTCAGGACAGGAACAAGGCCTGACACCAACTTGAGTTTCGGGTGTGGTTTAATTACTCTATGGGTGTGGCTGACTCCTGAAAGTCACGTGGTTTACATGGGAGGCAGGATGTTTCCAACGGGCCCTGGGTCAGAACACCTGTCAGCCTAATGCTTTTGACATTTAATGCAAGCAGGTGCAATCAATTAATATGAGCAGGTGGAGTCAATAGGTCATGGCAGTTGGAACCAATAAACAGAACAGAAGAAGAAGGCATACCTTAACATTAGAAGGTGGAGGTATTAGGTCATGGCATTTGGAACCAATAAAGAGAAGCAAATAGAATCAATGAATATTAGCAGGTTGAGTCAATAGGTCAAGGCAGTTGGAAAAACTAAACAGAAGCATGTGGAATCAATTAACATTAGCAGGTGTAGTCAATAGTCATAGTAGTTAGAGTCAATAAACAGAAACCAGTGGAATCAATTAACTTTAGCAGGTGGAGTTAAAGGTCATGACAATTGGTTCCAATAACGTGATCTGGGAAGGGGAATGACAAGGGGTTAATTGTAGGGGAACTATGGGGTCTGAAGGGTGTTTACCCTGGTGTTGCAGGAGGCCATGAAGTGCCACAGGGGAACTACAACATGAACCCTGTGCACCAGAGAAACTGTACAGAGGGTGCAAGAGGGGATTGTGACACTGGCCACATGGTCACACAAGCAAGGAGGCATGGGCAACAAAGAACACATGCAGGCCTAGGGCAAACGCACATTGGCTAAGTACACAAAATGACCACCAGCCACATAGTCAAACAACATCAACCAAGGAGGCACAGACAAAGAACACATGCAGGCCTATGGCAAAAGCACACGGGCTGACTACACAAAATGGCTGCTGGCCACGTGGTCAAACAAAAAGTAAGGAGTCATGGACAACAGAAAACACATGCAGGCATTTGGACACTGACTACATAAATGGCTGCCAGCCACATGGCAGGGAGAACAAAAACAAAATGGTGGCCTATGGCAACACACACACACACACACACAAACTGGCCAGACTAAAGAGGCAAGGCAAACAATGAAAAAAACACTACCATTAATTCAGCAATACCAAATATGAAAATTAAGTCAGCAGTAAAAATGTGATGACAGCACTCATCCTTCCAAGGCATCAAAATATATGATCCCAGCAAATAATACACTTTTCCAGACAAAAAAGTAGAATACAAAAAACACATTTTGCATTTAATCCAATGCCATCCCTTGCCAAAATCATAGATATTGTAAAACAGCATATAACACAGAAACAGTTGTTTCATATATCCAAAGACTAGTACTTGCTGTAAGGTTCATGTGCAGAGTAGGCCACGTGGTAAAATAAATGAATAGTGCAAATGTAACAACCATGGAGAAAATGTACATAACTGTTTAACCTTTTTCCCTTATAAAAGCTAAAAAAGTAAATATAAAAAATACTAGGACTGTAGTGCTTCTCCAGGCCTCCCACCACAACCACAATCAAATTTAAAAAATGAATACAAGTACAAAACATATACTGGTCAAACAAAACCCTTATCCAAAAGTGTTTATCTTACTTTTAATGTCACAAAAACAGAGTCCTTATAAATGTATGCAGCCGGAATTCCAGACAAAGAAAGTGATCCTTTCACTTTGAAATCCAAATGAAAAGCGACTAGGAGATGGAAAAAGCTCTGGGAGGAGCCTTCTGAACCGTCCATTTAAGTACAGTATTCACTCTAAAATGTGTTTTTGAGTTGATTTAGCCGCTTTTCAAGTATAAAATCTACTTGAGAAGCAGGTGCCGCCCCTTGCGATTGCTGGTGTCTCAAAATGGCAACACATGGCTCCTTGGTGAATCAAAATTGCTCTAGCAGGTGGAAAATCTTGCTTGTGCTAACACGCGTGTATTATGGAACCCTGCATTGTTCCTGTGAATGTTGTGAGTTTCAAACGGTAGAATAACTCCATCATATGCCGATTGGCAGACCTTGGCTGGAATGCCGCATTACATGTGTAATGAGGACTTACCAAATTCCTGCAACATCGCAAGCAGAATTATATTTCCTCCCAGCCTAAACACAATTGGAGCCCCACTTGGGAGAAGTGTTAACAACGGATGTAGGCTGGGAGGCAATACAGGCCAAGGGCCGGATGCCATGGAGACCCCGGGGCAAGCAAAATACCACCTAGGTGGTAGTGACGCAGCAGAAGGGCCAAAGGACAATAGGATGCTGTATGAATCTGGATATTCATCAGGGCCTCGGCACAGCAGAAGTGAAGACGGCTTGCCCTCCTCATTGGTATTGATGCACCCCAAGTAGGTCTATAAATTGAGGAGCGGCTCAGGGATCTGTGAGGTCTAGCTTCCCCACCAGAGGTCCCCACAACCCAGGTCCAGAACGAAAGGAGACAATAGAAAAGGCATCTGGAAGCCACCCAGGCAAAGCAAGATTACCAGCATTACCAGACACTTCCTATCCTGCAGGATAAAGATATCATCCTTGACCACACACATAGCATGCCTCTCTACAATACTATGGGAAATCAGACCCCAGATATTTTAACATGCCACTACCATTTCTGTCACAAAATATGCCATCATGGAAGCAGCCAAGCACAAAGGGGAACTAGACTATGTGGAACACGTGCTACAGCTTTACCAGGACCTGTCTCTGCTCACTCTGCAGAAGAGACAAGACATCAGCCCAGTGAGAGATCACATAAAGTCCCACAACATCTGCTACAAATTGGGACACCCATTCTAGCTGGTTTTCACATGGAATGGCACCCTACACCAACAAAGATCCTTTCGCAAAGCATGTTGTATCCTGGGGCTGGGTGATTCACCAGTCACAGCCTCGCCTGCAGGGTATTTCCAAAGTGAACGCCACAATCTGCCCACTGGAAAAATGTTCAATCCAGCAAGAAATTCACAGAACCCCTAGGAGAGGTCACTGCAGAACAATGAGCAGTTCTTGCAACAATAACCAAATCGGCCAGTCGATAGGTGGGCAAGGGAGAATTAACAATGGAACTACTGACACTCAAGGACAAGGGCTAATGGGGACCAAACAAGACCGCATCTTCAGACTGGGACAGAGGGAGAAGGACTATGATGATCTTCATGACTTGTAGAAGGACAACCACATGCAGTGGAGGGGGAAGATGTACTTGCAAATGTAGCCATCAGGTGACTGAGTTGACAAGTTGACAGCATGATCTCAGGGGGAACATTAGTGGAGGTTTTTGGTCTGGTTCTTGGAGGGGTGAGGCAGCAACCCAGTCCTGCCTTGTAAATATGCTGCCTGGTAACAATAGAACGAGTTGAAATCTGGAAGCGGGATACAACTGGAGAACTAGCACCACTTACACATCCACTAGTTTCCACCCAAATCCCTATGTCTGACCTCAAAATACTGAGTCTGAATGTTTATGGTTTTAATGCACCGGTGAAGAGAAGGTAAGTGATATCACTTCTTAAAGATTCAGGTATTCCAGGGTAGCCCGTTGTGTGCGATGTGGCAGGCAAGATGCCACTTTTTTACACTTAGCCTGGCAGGGTGTAGAGGTCCAGCGCTTTTGTGGAACAGTGGTTCCAAGGAGAGAAGAGGCAATTGGAATGATGATTCCTCAATCAGCGGCAGCCTGTCTTCAGGGAGTATTGGCTACGGCTGGAACATCCCATACAGGCTTGCACAGCTTGCTGTCTAATTGGCTAAACGGGGGGTGGCCATAGGCAGGCTGGAGTCCAGAACTCCCCTAATGGAACATTGACTCCAAGACTTGGGGGATGGGGAGCAGCTGGGTAACAACTCATGTGCATAGTGTGTATTGATCAGGGAGCTGCAGAAGAGAAAATTACCTGGGGGCAACTTTTAGATAAAAGTAATGATGATAACAACTTAGAGTCAGAAACTAGTATCAGGGATGGCCACTGACTTGTCAATTTGGGCTGCACCTTCATAACTAATGGGATGACCAACTGTGTCCAAGCGAAGATCTTATACACTGTGATTTTTATTGTCATGTGAGGTCTATGTACTGTTTTTATTACTTGAAATGACAATTCCTTTAGGACTGAGTACCCTGATTTCTATGCTGGGTTCTGCGCCTGTGGACTCCTATTTCTATTACCTCCTGACAATATCTACTGTGGTTCTGAATCCATTGCACTGTATGGCTTGTCAGTTTGTTGTAAAATCAAGAAAATAAAGTTATTAAAAACAAGATACAGGCAGCCACATATGTTTAATAAGAAATGTGCCTAATAGCTAAAGACTGGCATAGAATACACACTAAGGCCCTCATTTTGACCCTGGCAGACTTTTGATCACCAGGGTCAATGTGGCGGTCCCACCGCCAACAGGCTGGCGGTGCCGACCGCCACATTATGAGTCTTCATAAATACCGACATGGGGGTTGGAACCGCCGGGCCAGACATGATCATCTCTGACCTGGTTGTCCACAGAAGACTGCTGGCGGTATTAGGAGCCGGCTTTCCGCCATGATTTCCATGGTGGTAGAACTGCTGCGAAAACCATGGCGGAAAGGCTACTGGTGTCAGGGAATTCCTTCCCTGTCTCCGGTAGACGACTCCCCCACCCCCTCCGGAAAGCACTAGACCCTCCCTCCAGCCACAGCAACTCCCTCTCCCCCCCCCCTCCAGACATAGCGCCCCCCTCCCTGTATTCATGAACATAGACATCCACACACACCACGCATACACCCATTCACCTACACTTACATACATGCATTTAATCACATGCATCCATACACTTATTCACTTCAACATTCATACATGCATTCACTTCAACATTCCTACACGCATTCAAGCACGCATACTCACACCTATTTTAGCACGCATACTCACATCCCATTCAAGCATGCATACTCACATCCATCCAAACATGCATACTCACACGCAGACGCATTCACCACAACACTCACACTCACATACACACACGCATACACCCTTACATGCAGACACACACTCGCTTCTACATTCAAACACACATACAACCATGCATGCACACATTCATGCACACACGCAGACACCACACACTCATACATGCACACACAACAACCCCCACCCCTGTCGGACAATCATCTTACCTGGTCTGAGGAGACGGTCACCTGTCAGGCAATGAGATGGGGCGCTTCCACCGCCAGCAGCACCCTGCCAGCAGGACACCACCAGGCCATATTATTGCCCATAATATGGCTTGTGGAGTCCTACTGGCAGGCTGGGGCTGGTGGTGGAACCGCCCAAGCGCCTCCACCCGCCAGCACGACTACTGCTAGATTTCTGCCCAAAGTGTGGCGGAAATCCAGCAGTACCTGTGATATGGTGGGAGGAAGACCGCCAGTACTGGCGGTCCTCTGGCGCCTGCAACTTTGGCGGGCTTCTGTGAAGACCGCCAAAGTCGTAATGAAAGCCTAAGTTGTTCCTGCAGCAGTATCATTATGGGGAAAGCCACAGTACTGCATACCCAGAGATCGGGGCAATGGTGCTGTCTGACCATGCTCTGTTTTTAGCTACTACTCACATCCCATAACTGCAAAGACAACATGGGAGTCGATGGTGCTTGAGGGATACTCTACTTTATAGTGAGCAAAACAAGCTGTCCATTTGGAAGGCCATTTTACACTTCCTACAGGAGAACCATTGGGAGGGGACAGACTCTTGCACTGTACGGGAGGGACTCAAAGCTACCATAAGAGGGTTTTTTATCACGATCACGGCCTGCAACAACAAAGGTTGGGCACATAACCAAACACAATTAGAAGAGCAAGTCTGCAGGTTGAAGGGGGAGGCCAAACAGAGGGGGGCATCTAGGATGTGGAAGGCCCTGCAGGCGACTCATGTGCAGCTGAGAGCACTAGTCACAGAGAGAGCAGAACATGCCAATACAAACGAGGGAACAAAGCAGGCAGAATCTTGTCTTGTAAACTAAGAGCATGAACTGCAGCTAGCCACAGAACCGCCATCTCCTCTTAAACAGGGACTCAAAAACTCCATGACTACCACCATAGAAAAGGCATTTGACACATTTTACACCACTCTCTTCATGGCATATTAGTCTAGGGAAATAGAATGAAGCATATTTGGACATCACACCCCTGCTGTGACTCCCCGACTCGCAATCACTTGCACTACGGAAGCCCATAGAAGTATCTTGTGACTAAAATTACAAAAGTAGCCTGGGCCTGATAGCTTAACAGCAATGTTCTATGAAATATTCTGCAGAGAGTCAGTGCTGCTTCTCCCCAACCTCTTCAACACAATAGGGATCAAACCGGAGGCAAGCACCACAATTCAGGAAGTGGCTATCACACTCTTGTGAAAGTCAGGGAAAAACCCCAAACTTTGCTTTCATGCTGCCCAATATCCTTACTCAATATAGATGCTAAACTATTGACAGGGATTCTGACACAGTGCTTCAAGAGCACATTCAGTACCTAGTGGGCCAGACAATTGGGTTTTATCCCAGGCAGCACTTGTTCTGATAATACCAATGAAATCCTGCATCTCTTTGACAAAGCCAGGTGGGTGGACAGGGAGCAGTTCTCCTGTCAAAAGGTGCTGAAACAGGTGGGCTTCTCAGTGGGTACAAAATTAATGAGCCCATCTCCACATGAATCCCACCCATACAGATACAAAGGAGAACATTATCATCGCTAATGTTTCCCCATATGTCGAGCAACTCGCAATATCCATCAGAAAGAACAAAAGGTTAGTGGGGGTAACGATGGGACAAATAGAAAATAAATTCAGCTTATATGTGGATGATGTGCTGCTGACCTTGTCCAACTCTGAAACTTCATTGTCTGTGGTGCTCTTGAAGTGTCATTGTTTTGGGAAAGTATTGGGATTCAAGGTAAAACCATATAAATCACAGCTGCTGGTCATTGCTATCCAGGTAGAAGTAAGAAAACAACTGCAATCTCATCTCCCAGTTCCAAGGGTGAAGAATAGCGTACCATATTTGGGACTCAACGTTATTTCTGTGGCTTGTGCCAGTGTGAAAGAAAACTATCATCTGGCAGCTGAAGCTTGTCTTCCAAGCTTGCACAATGCAGGCCGAATGTAACTAGGCTGCATTGTTGCGGCCAGGTTGACTGCCTTGCTGTGGTATTTGTACCTGACCCAGTCAATGCCGCTACTCCTCCCGAAGCATACACATACACCAAATTCAGAAGCTTTTCAAACAATTTAATCTGGTCTGGGAAATGCCCCAGAATTGTATCCAAATATGCACACAAACCAAATAGCAACAGTAGGTTGGGCATCCTCCATAACAATTACTACTATGCTTCCCAATAGCAATATGTGATAGAATGACACAGGCAGGACAGTGAGAAACACTAGCTCTATATGGATCACATTGTGTTGGGAATGCATATATGGAAACTTATGTGGCTCCAGAAAGGACATCGCTAGTTGGGCATGGAGTCCTCCCCAGTTACACATGCAACCATAGCAGCGTGGGACAGGAGTTTGAGGAAGAGAGGGTTAGTCACCGTGTCCTCCCTGCCTATGCCCATATTTGATAACTCTGAGTTCACCCCGAAACCTTTCGGCAGAAGAGGCTGCGTGGAGGGAGGCAGACTGCAAGAGATTTGAGGATTTATACAACCCAGGGGGGATCACATCTTTAGAACAGTTAAAAACAGATTACAGAATTCCCGAGGGGGAATAATATCACTATTGGCAGATCTGACACTGGACGTTCAATCCTGAGGTCAAACGGTGGCCAGCCACCCACTAGTGCCACTGGAAAGTTGGCTCCTAACTAAAATAGACATCTGGCATACCCTCTTGGAACTCTATAAATTCCTCACACATGAAATAGCGAAAGGAAATACAGTAGTCCATCTGAGATGTGAAAAGGTACTGGTAAACCACTAGGGGATCATGAGTGGAAGGTAGTCTTCTACCGCCTAAAGAACAGCACACAGCACATCTCTAAAGTAGACACTTATCAACATATCATTGTACTGGTACCACACCTTGGAATAGCTACACGCTCGTGATACTACTAAAACAGGAATATGTTGGAGTGGATGTGGGCAATAAGGGTTATTATTACATTCTCTGGCACTGCTCTAAGCTTACTAAATATTGGGAAGAGATACTGAATGCAGATAGTATATTCAACACACAAATATTAAGATACCTTGCACATGTAATCCCGGGGCAGATGACAGCTTAACTTACCCCCTACATTGTAACAGGGGAAAGCTGATGACACCTTTTAGACCTGAGAGCCTTAGGGTGGTCATCCCTCACCTTTTTGCCTGCCTTCCTCCACTTTTCTGACACTATTTTTGCTGGTTTTAGGACTCTGCACACTGACAACCAGTGCTAAAGTCTATAGTATCTCTCACTTAAATGGTAACAGTGGTTCATACCCAAGTGGCATATTTAATTTACTTATAGGTCCCTAGTAAAGTGCACTACATGTGCCCAAGGCCTGTAAATTAAATGCTACTAGTGGGCCTGCTGCACTGATTGTGCCACCCACATAAGTACCCCCTTAACCATATCCCAGGCTTGCCATTGCAAGGCCTGTGTGTGCAGTTTCACTGCCACTTTGACTTGGCATTTAAAAGTATTTGCCAAGCCTTAAACTCCCCTATTTCCTACATATAATTCACCCCTAAGGTAGGCCCTAAGTAACTCATAGGCCGGGGAGCTATGTAGGTAAAAGGCAGGACATGTACATGTGTGTTTTATATGTCCTGGTAGTGAAAAACTCCTAAATTTGTTTTCCACTACAGTGAGGCCTGCTCCATTCATAGACTAGCATTAGGACTGCCCTCGTATACTTTCTGAGTTGTAGATTCTGATTAGAAAGTGGTAACCAGGTCAAATTTGGTATGGTCAGAATGGGCTTATTAGTGAGGTTGGATTTTATTATACTATTTTAGAAATGCGAGTATTTCTCTGCACTTAAAAACCATCTGTGCCTTACAGCCTGTCTCCAATCAACGTCTGGGCTGGGCTGGTTGACAGCTCCCTTGTGCATTTCACCCAGACAACCACAAACACAGGACACTCAGTCACACATGCACTCACTTGCATATTGAATGGGTCTTCCTAGGCTGGAAGGGTGGAGGGCCTGACACTTATATTTCAAAGGCTAGTGGTCTGCTCTCACACAATGGACTACCAAACACCCTACTAGGACCCTGGCAGACAGGACTGTACTGAAAGGGGTACTTGTGCACTTCAAAACCACTCTTTGAAGCCTCTCCCACTTCAAAGACAATTTTGGGTATATAAAAACTGGGTCTCTGACCCCACCAACTCAGACACTTCTGGACCTACACCTGCATCCTGTCAAGAGGAACTGCCTGGCTGCCCCAAATGACTCATCTGGACTGCTTTGCGGAGAAAGACTGCTGCCCTGCTGTTGTCCTGCTGCCCTGCTGCCCTGCTGACCTCTGACTTTGCTGAGAAGGACTCTGCCTTCCCCAAAAGTGCTCTCCAAGAGCTTGGATTGAGCTTGCCTCTTGTTTTCTGAATTCTGAGGGCCAAAAAGACTTAGGGGGTCATTACGACCTCGGCGGTCTTTTCAAAAGACCGCCGAGGCCGCGGGAGACAGAATACCGCCATTGCCTGCGGTATTTCTGTCTCCCTATTATGACATTTCCGCTGGGCCAGCGGACGGTAACAGTGTTACCGTCCGCTGGCCCAGCGGAAATGTCACATCAACATTGCAGCTGGCTCGTAATAGAGCTGGCGGCAATGCTGATGTTCAGCGGGTGCAGTAGCACCCGTCGCGCATTTCACTGCCCGAAATTCAGGCAGTGAAATGCGCAACGGGCTATGCCTGGGGGCCCCTGCTCTGCCCATGCCATGTGCATGGGCAGTGCAGGGGCCCCCAGGGGCACCCCAAGTCCCCTTACCGCCGGCCTTTCCATGGCGGTGTGTACCGCCATAGACAGGCCGGCGGTCGGGGACTCATAATCCCTAGGGCAGCGGTGCTGGCACCGCTGCCCTGGAGATTATGACCGCCAGGCGGAATCCTGGCCGGAAAGTGGAGGGGCCGGCGGTATGGCCGTGGCTATTCCGCCACGGTCATAATTGCTGGCGGAATACCGCCAGCCTGTTGGCGGTGTTACCGCCAACATACCGCCGGCCGCCAGGGTCGTAATGACCCCCTAAATCTTTTCAGAAAACTCTGTGTATCAAAAATCAATGCTCTGCCTGCGGGAATCAACACAAAGCCTGCATTGCGACCGAGAAATCACTGCACAGTTGATCGGAACGACGCAGCCCAAGTTCCTGAGTGGAAATTTGACTCAGGGCCTGCCTTGCGACGTAAAACTTGATGCATCACCTACCGGATTGACACAGCGCCCGTGTTTACTTCCAGCACGTCAGGGATTTTCCTTGCATTGTCCCTGGGCGTCAAAATACTCAATATCACTGTGAGGAACCAAGACTGCATGCCAAAAAATTACGCAAACCCCTTGCAGCCCGGAAAGAAACGTTGTGTCGTCTCTGCCGCACCGGAAAATCTGACGCCCACCTTATTTTTCCACGCATCTCTTCCTCTGGGGCCTCCGTGAATTGTTATGTTTGACGCAAAACAGGTACTGTGTGTAACAAAGAGACAATTATTAATTTTTGAAGATTAAGACTTGTAAACATTTCAAAAGTGATATTTAAACTTATGCTTATTGAATCTTTGTTGTTTTGACCTTATTTTATGCCGATAAATATTATCTATTTTTCTAATCCTGCGTGGTGTATTTTGCGGTGTTTTCACTGTGTTACTGTATGATTTGTTGCACAAAGACTTTACACATTGCCTTCTAAGCTAAGCCTCACTGCTCAGTGCCAAACTACCAGAGGGTGGGCACAGGTTAATTTGGATTGTGTGTGACGTACCCTGACTAGGATTGTGGGACCCCATTTTTAACAACACTACTACTGGGTGCAGCTGTACAGGTACTACTGAGTGCCTGGAGGACCACACATATACTAGACAACTGGCAAAGCCTATATAAGACCTGGGAATTGCTAGGCCTGGAAAACATTTAAATGACGATTGACCAAAAAGAGAACGCGTTTGCAGAGAAATGGCGGCCTTGCCTAGACTTCCCCACTTCTGAGTTCTGAGAACTTACTTGCCCCAGTTATTTTAGGGTCCTAAGACTGACTGAACAGGGGGAAACGGAAATAAATATGGCCCAGAAGGAAACAATATACACCAATGAGAGTGCAATAGGTCACATACTGCTCAAATGCCAGCAGAGGTGTGGCGGAAGCTGCCTAGGGGTAGAAGGGAGGGGAAGGCAGTTTGGCTTTTCTTTGTTGGGTTTTTATGGTTATGCATGGACTGAAGATCATTTATATCACCTGTTCTGAACCCGACAGCTTTAGGGTTATAGATGGTGTATGCTGCATCCTATTCTTCCTTAAAAACACAGTAAAACAAAATTGAGTGTGAAAATACGACAATTGTCTTCCAGCTCAGCCCCAAAAAGCCTGGAGCCCTCCAAGGGCATCTAAAGTGCTATAGATCTCCGTGCAGCAACGGTGATCCAGAGCACATATCAGAAAGGAACTCATTTTCATGTTCCAGATCCTCCTAAAGAGATAGACAATCAGACTGATTCTGGAGAGCATAAAATATATTTTTGAAATCCGAAATCAAGGATTGTGCTGTGTAAGCCCCTTAAATCCCAGCTCTTAGTGCCACATGAGAGCCATAGAACACCTTCTCTAAAGAAGAATCCACCTTCTTGTCTGATGCACCTTTCCTGATATCCTCCTTCACCACAGAGGAATGACCCACGAGACTTGACACTACATAATGCACATGCACAGAATCTGGCTACACTGTCCATATTATCCAGAGGGTAAAGTTTAGCAAAAAATCTTAGTAAAATTATTTTATCTGGATTCTTTCACAATTACTTGATAACATCCAACACAATTGATGAAAAGGTAATTCCACATTACCAGGCCTCAAAAAATTGCCTTTACAGAGACCCCTTATCACTCTAGAGCACGAAAGTTCAAATTGTCCCAAATATGAGCCAACAAATCAAACATCATGTTCTTACCTGCATTTCAAATCAGCAGAGGATGGAGCCTCATCAAAGAGACTCATCTGCAGTTCTTGGTCTCTCTAAAGCAGGAAAGGTCATATTGTCCAAAATATAAGCCAACAAATTAGGAGTGGGTGAAAAATTCTGCTCCGCCAGTGGAGTTTAAGGAGTTTTGCCCACTCCGCATTCTGCTTGGAATGTGGGGTTCTAGTAAAACTCTGCCAACTGCCGCATGGCAGAGTTTTTTCTCTTGCATGGCTCACCACGGTTAAGTTGGTGAGTTTGAATTTGTGTTCCCTGGTGCGATTTTAGGGTGCTTGAATGCCCCCTCGTGAGATTTCTCTATGCGGGCAGTCGCTGAGGGTCCCATCTATTCAGAAAGCTGCCACTTGAGTAGAAAATGTACTCAAGCAGCTTAAAGAAGCAGCGCCCTCTTGTTCGCCACAAGATGTTGTTCATGCTGATTTTACAGCCCAGTTAAAGTTCTCAGCACAGAAAGTCGGGCAACAGAGACAATGTGCTGAATTCTGCCCGCTCATGGAACTCTGCAGAATCTCGCAGAGTTTTTCTGTAACTCCGTGGAATTCCATTGACTGAAACTCCATGAGTTCCACTCAGGCCTACAACAAATTAAACATCCTGCCCTTACCTGCACTTCAAATCAGAAGAGGATGGAGCCATATCAAAATAATCAGAGTCTACTGTATCCAGTACTGTCTCTGATACTTTTCTTCACTAGTATCAGCAAAGAAACATCTTTTTTTAAGACTTCCAGTGGCTGGAGGACAATATTCCTAATTCTTGACCCCTCCTCCTCCTTCTCCTCCTCCTACTCCTCTCTGAAATGCCTTTTGTGGTTTGGAGAAGGGGAGTTATCTGAAGAAAATGAAAGAGGCAAAGGAAAAGTTAGCCTTCTCTGTGAAATATGTTTGCCCATAATGCTTAATGAACAGGTACTCCCTCTGGACAAAACTGGTAAAACCGCACCAAAATTAGCCAAACCCAGATCCCAAATTGCTGCAATAATCATACGTGCATACCTGAGAGCATTTATTTATTGTGGAAAAGGGTGCACTGCCGTCAACATCTGAAGTGAGTTTGTACATGTACAGTACATCCTCGTCCTTCTGTGCATGCACCCACAAGGCAGAGAACTCCCTCCACCAACCGGAGATCCAGAGGGAGAAACTAACATGATGATCTCCACATCCAACCAAAAGAGGCCTGGAAGCAATGTCACCCTCTATGAACAAGACTTTCAGCCACCTGCTCAACAGGTACCACAGCTCCATTGATGGAGGCCCGAACGCCTGAGGCCTAGGAAGGGAGGTAAGCAAGACCTCTTCCAAGGCCCGAGCCCAGCATGGACCTACCATGTCCTCGTCCCCATCTGCAGGAAGACAGGAGAAGCAAGAAATTCCAGCCCCCTTAATGGCACCAATGTTTGGTGGGTGGGGCTAGCATTAT
This sequence comes from Pleurodeles waltl, assembly GCF_031143425.1. Lineage (NCBI taxonomy): Eukaryota > Metazoa > Chordata > Amphibia > Caudata > Salamandridae > Pleurodeles > Pleurodeles waltl. The sequence goes on along the minus strand of NC_090445.1, from coordinate 535,637,464 downwards.
GGATCCTCCTGCTTTGTCCCTGCTGTGAGGTCTCTAGTAATGAATGGCATAAGGCCAAGGGATGTAGAGGTGATGTGCAAGCTGTTCACTGAGACATGAATATCCTGAATGCAGTGTTCTACCAAAACTAGAATTTGATGCCTCAAGCTGGTAAGATAGCTCAGAGGGCTAAAAATTCTGTGGCAAAGCTCTGTATAAAACTGAAACTCCAGGGTAGTAGGAGTGGGCAAAATCTAAATTCCACCTGCAAATAACTTTTTGCACTGTCTGAAGGCTTTAATAGTGGTTAGGTTTGCTAGGAAGAATTGCCTCACCAATGATACTTTGCCAGTAAAAGCAAGTTTTAGCAAGGAATTTCTCCCAACCGCCCTCTCTCAAATAAACTTTACAGCTTTACAGATTTATTTCTTGCAATTTAAACTTCCCAGTTATTGCAACTGTTGAAGAATTGTCCTGCTTTTGGTCGTACTTAAGGGTGGCTCAATTGCCAGGTGTGCCTGCTGCACTGTGGACTAAGGGTTAGAAATATTGGCCAGGGTGGATAAACAAGCCCTCAGTATAGTACCATGCTACTGGGGTAATACTTTAAGATCAAGAGAAAACAGTATTATGCTGTTGAGCTAGTCACATCTAATAATTACAGTTGCAGGTCCTCCCAGCCTGCCCAGTAACCCCACATCTATAGGGCCTTGATGGGGGCTCAGAGGTGATAATCATGTACCTAGGTAGGTGATTATGCACTTAAGATTCCGCAGCTACACAGTAGGCTTACCAAGTTGCTACATAATTCTCTCCCCTCCAAACACAAAACATATCTTCAAACCTGCACTCTAAGAGGGAGGGGCACAGGGTGGACCTAAGAGGTCGACTTTCTCCTCCAAAAATTGGGCAACGTGATTTCAAATGGCTGATGAAAGGAGGAAGGGACGACTCAATGGGAAAGGCCAAACAGCCAGGAGCAGGGGATGCCTCAATCACACTGTGGAAGCTGTCCTACCCACCCAACCACACCATGGAATAAGGTGTGTAGGTGTCACGTGCTCCCTCATCTTAGCAGAGTGAGGCAGCAGCATTAATCATTAGTAATTACACCCAAGGTGAGTAGGTCACCGGGTGGGATAGAGAGAAGAAAGGGAACAAAAGGAAAGCAGGGGCACGATGGCACCAAGAGGCTGACTGTCTCTCACCTGGATTGGGCTGCACCCCCAATGCAAAGAGGAGGAAGCGACACAACAGGAGAAGCTGAAAAGCCAGGAGAAGGGGGAATACCTCATACACGCCCGGGAAGCTGTCCCATCCACCCACACTGTGTAATAAGGATTGGACATCACAGTCATGAGCTACCTTAGCTTTCTGGAGTGAAGGCAGCAGCATTCATTATTTTCAATAACATCCAAGGGTGTCTGAAAGGCCTAGGGAGAGGAAAGTTATCATACTAGTGGGCCTTGGGATGCCTAACAGCCTGGATACTGGGAGGGGACACCAGAGGAAACAAGGGCGTAGCTGCAAAGCAAACATAGCACTTGCAGCCTAGACATGAACTCAATGGCATAGGAGGTCAAATATCGGAAGCCTAGAAGCTGCTGGGCTCAACACAAAAGGAGCTTCACATCCAGCATACAGTTAAATGCTGGCTGACAATTGAAGTCCCATCTGCTAGCAGTGAGAGTGATTTACAATGCTTATCAGTGATTTATGGTTTCATGGTTTATGGTGTTTATCTGTGCATGATTTATGGTTATTGTCAATAATGTATTGCTGCACTGCGAGTAGTAACCGTGACTTGTTATTTCCAACCAAGGGCTCTGTGTGTTAATGAGTAATGCCTAGTTAGTTTGTTGGGAAAAGGTTGGTAAGGGCATAGAACTGAAGACATATTATTGCACAGTGGAGTCTGCTGAAAGAGGGAGCAGGGAGCGTAAGGTCTGCTTTAGAGGTGTTGGAATTAAAAAGAGCAGCATGCATTGAAGTATCCCAGGGCCTGCTGATGTGGAATAGGGGAATGGGGTGGAAGTGAACAAAGAAAGACTTCTTTTGGGATGTTCGCTGACACCAGTGTTGGGGGAGGGAGATCGCTATAATACAAAAATTCTGAAACATGCCAGAATTGCTGAAGGTATTCAGGTCTATTCAATCAATCAATCGTTATATAGTGTGGGTTATCACCTGCGAGGGTATCCAGGTGCTTTGCTATAGGTCTCATTCAAAACACCAGGTCTTTAACCCCTTTCTAAAGTCATTCCGCAAGGGTGAGGTGTAGCGGTGGAGTGTGTTCCAGGCTTTGACAGCAAGATGGGAGAAGGAGCATCCTCCGGTGCGGTATTGGCATTTGTGGGGGATCTGTGCAAGGGCAAGGTGTGCGGAGTGGAGATTCCTAGAGGGGTGTTTGAAGTGTAGCCGGTGGTTCAGGTAAGCAGGTCCCTGGTCATGGAGGGCTTTGTAGGCAGGGTCAGGAGCTTGAATTGGCATCTCTTCTGGACCGGGAGCCAATGGAGGTGTCTCAGGTGCAGGTGATGTGGGCTCTTGGGTAGGTTGAGGATCAGTCTGGCGGCTGCATTCTGGATCGACTGGAGTCTTCGCATCATTTTGGCGGAGGTGCCTGCGTAGAGTGCGTTGCTGTAATCCAGTCAGCTTGTGATGTGGGCACTGTCTTCCTGATGTTGATGCAGAGCCACTTGAAGATTTGCAGAGCATGCAGAGAGTGTGGAAGCAGGCTGAGGATACAGTGTTGTTGACCTGTCGTTTTATGGAGAGCTTCCTGTGTAGGATGATACCAAGGTTGCGGGCATGGTCTTTCGGTGTGGGCATGGGTGCGAGTTCAGACAGCCACCAATAGTCATTCCAGAGGGCTGTGTGTTTGCTGAAGATTAGGACTTCCATCTTATCGGTGTTGAGTTTGAGGGAGTTGTCCCTCATCCATGCTGAGAAGTTCTTCATGCAGTTGTGGAAGTTAACCTTCACTGCGGAGGGGTCGGTGGAGAGTGATAGGACTAGCTGGGTGTCGTCGATATAGGAGGTGATGTTGATGGCGTGCATTCTGACAATGTCTGTGAGAGGAGTCATGTAGATGTTGAAGAGTGTGGGGCTGATGGATGACCCATGGGGAACGCTGCATGTGAGGTGCTTGACTTGTGATGTGAAGGGGGAAGCATCCTGGATGCATCCTGTGAGATAGGATGCTATCCATCTGAGCACGTCATCTGTTATTCATGTCTTGCATAGATGATTGATGAGAGCGTGGTGGAGGCAGCAGAGAGGTCGAGCTGGATCAGGGTGGCTGATTCCCCTCTGTGAAGTAGGATGTGGATGTCGTCAGTTGGAACAATCAGAGCTGTCTCTGTGCTGTGATTGGTTCTGAATCCTGATTGGGATGGCTTTAGCATGTTGTTACTTTCCAGGTGGTCAATGAGTTGTAGGTTGATGGCCTTTACCAATACTAGGGGGGGAAATGGGAAAAGAGAGGTGAGACAGTGGTTCTGGAGTTTGCTGGGGTCTGCTGAGCATGTCTTGAGGAGGGGTCTTACCCTCTGCGTGTTTCCTTGCATCGTGGAAGGTGGCAGTGGTTAGCGAGGCAATGATGATGGAGGTGAGATGGGGGCTGATCTTGTCTTTTGTCAGGTTGAAGAGTCGGTGTCGGCAGAGGTCGGTAGGTGCTCCTGAGTGTATGGAATTCATAACGGTGGGCTTTAGAGAGCAGGGACTGCTGAGTGAAAACATAGGGGAGAGTAGGGAGACCATTATCATCCCTGTCCACCCTAGCCCATCATTGAATGCTTGAAATGAAAGGGACAAATGTATCAAGCAGGAACTGGACCCCATTCCTAGGAAGGGATGTGTCTGCAGATCACAGGCAGGAAGATCCCCAGAAGCAACTAACCAGAGCGCAAACCAGAAGGAAAGCAGTGGCCAACTCAAAGAGCAGGCAGCTCCCACTGTTCCACAGGAGAAAACAGCATGTAACTTGGAGAGTCCACAACTCCCAGGCTTCACAGTGAGCAGTAGTTATTTTATTCATCCTAATAAAATACAAATCTTCACAAGCAATGGGCAACCGCTGGGACCATTTAAACACCTTTCTGTAACTGCTCACAAACAAAGTGCAAGAAGATTCTACGATAAACCTTCAAAACAGTTAAAAGTTTGTGAGTTATTTTTTTAGGGTTTCCAAAAATATGCAGTTCTAGTGGGAAGAAAGGTGTCCACTTCCTGTGATGAAGAGCAGCAGGCTGTCTGTATGGGCTGGTAGCAGGTAGTAACTATCTCCTCGTACTAATGTTAACTCTGCCTGGAGAAAAATCTACTCACCACCACTGATCCCTTGAACACGGGTCACTGGGACCTTACAAGCACTGGCTCACATACTAGCAAAGGCAGTCAGCATCTCTGTGCTGATGCATGCATCAGCTACATACTGTGGTGAGGGCACGTCCCTCTCTGAGCCGATCAGCCAAAAATCGAATCTGAAAATCAGTCCGTTTCTTAAGTCAATCCTGTGCGCTTGTAAAAGAAGATCGCATTTTCAAGCCCATGCAATCATCTGACACAGTTGGATAGGCCTCCTTTTCAATGTCGAATCGTTACAACATTTCAACATGGCACCTTAGTTGAGACGGAACCCCATCTCAAACAATAGGATTTCTGCACTGACCAATATGATTGCTACTGACAATTTCCCCTTGAATAGTGAGCACCACTGCATCATCACGTTCGAATGTGGCAGCCTTGTTAGGTGAAAGGAAACCCTCCACCAGCTCATAGGAGTGCAGTGGAACCACTCTTTCTGCGGAAACACACATCGCATGCCGAATTTAAACCTGTACTCAGATTAATTTAGGGAGAGCTACAGTCCCCCTGTAGTACTCCGGGTAGCTCTTTTTCTGTTGAAGATATACGATTTGCGACAGTTTTGATGTCAAGGCAAGACCTACAAAACAGGTGAGACAGCTGGTTTGTTGGCTTGTTGCTGAGGTCAAGTTGGAAAATTATGACGCTACCAGTAGATCGAGACAATAATGGAGTTGTGTGTGAATCGTCAAGAATTATAGTTAAACCTGCCGAGCCTCGTCCCTGAGCATGCCACCTGGCCCATTGTGTTCTACCAGCATGGCCAGTATTTTAATGTCTGGCAATAATATAAATTAGGCAAATCACCTAAATCTGTATTTTCCCCTCATCGGTACATACTTAAAACAGTAATTACAAGGACCAAGAAATGTAAACTAAGTTCTAAAGTTGCCATAATATCTCACTGCTAAAGTATACAAAGACGAAAAAGCCATGCTAACAATGAAAATAGATGATTGTATTTAAAGTTTTATTTGAATATCATGCCCCGGCATTGATCTAGGAAGAATAGGAATACATCACATACAAACAAACATAAGTTCCCAAATCCCAATACAAACATTTTAGGCTACAAAGTTGTAAACCAATGTAAGTAGTGAAAAGCTTAATACATGACATGTTAAAAAAATACAGACTGTGGGTTCAATAGAAAAGGCAGGCCATATTTAGGACAAACAAACACTTATTACTTAGGAAACTTATACACATGCTGCATTGTTAAGTTAGCGGTGCTGAAACACACAAGAGGACCAAAGACACATTAGAATGAGAGTCTTTCTTTAAAGCTGCACCAACTGTTGCTTTCAAAATGTTCACTTAGCATGAACAGGGTAGAACAAAGGGTGTATCCTTCCTTAGCACAGGGGTCCTAAAAACCACAAGTCATTCATATTGTGTTAAGGGGAACTGTGTAAGGGTCAGATAAGTATTTGCAAGGCAGGGCTACCATGAGCAGCACGCAACATATAGGGGGTTATTCCAACTTTGGAGGAAGTGGTAATCCGTCCCAAAAGTGACGGTAAAGTGACGGATATACCACCAGCCGTATTACGAGTCCATTATATCCTATGGAACTCGTAATACGACTGGTGGTAAATCCGTCACATTTGGGACGGATTACCACCTCCTCCAAAGTTGGAATAACCCCCTTAATCTCTTGTTGTGCAGAAAGATAGATATGGTGAATGACGTCAGTGTAACTTACCCACCCATGAGGCCAACAAGTGCAAGTGCTTCTTTCCAGAGGTACCTCATTATCTTATCTGTACTGCTTGTAGTTGCTTACTTAAATGCTGAACTCTTGACCACAGTTTTTTGTGGTTTTTACAGTATAAATGCTACTGGTGTTTGAACCAGAACTTTGAACTTCAGTCATGGCCTCTATGTGAGACTGCCTGTTGTTCCCAGCTGAAAATCGATTAAACCTATATTATTGTGACAAAGGGGGTCATTCTGACCTCGGCGGTAAAAGGCGCTTACCGCCGGTCAGAAGACCGCCATAACACCGCCGCGGCCGCGGAAAGCCGCCACGGTCATTCTGACCCACAACGGCCAAACCTCCAAAAATCCGACCTCCACTGCAGGCCGCCACATCAGCGGGCAGCGATAAACTGGAGATGACCAAACCTCCACCGTCACGCCAACAGAAATACGCCCATGCCATTTCGACCCACGAATCAACGCGGCGGGCTTTCCAACGCGGTATTCCATTGGCGGTACACACCGCCGCGGTCAAAATACACACACAGCACCAAAACACAGGCGCATTGGACAATTACAAATACACACACCTGATACACATACACAACCCACTCCCACACAATCAATCAACTATAAAACACACCCCCACATCACCCACAAACCCCTACGACCACAATTACTGAGAGAAGGAGAGAGAGACACAGCAGACAATCCATAGCAATACACACTGAGGCACACTACACCATCACACACACCACATAGTAGCACAAAGCACCACACACCAACATACTCATCATCACATACACCACCCCACACCTCACCCACACCACCCCATGGCACCCCAAAGGCACCCACGCTTTTCGGACCAAGAACTCCGGGTGATGGTGGAGGAAATCCTAAGAGTGGAACCCCAGCTCTTCGGCTCACAGGTGCAGCACACCAGTATAGCTAGGAAGGCGGAGCTATGGCAGCGGATCGTGGACAGGGTCAACGCGGTGGGACAGCATCCCAGGAATAGGGAGGACATCCGCAAACGATGGAACGACCTACAGGGGAAGGTCCGATCGATGGTCTCCAGGCACAACATCGCGGTCCAGAAGACTGGCGGCGGACCCCCACCCACCCCTCCCGAATTTACATCATGGGAGCAAGAGGTCTTCAACATCCTGCATCCTCAGGGCCTCGCAGGAGTAGCCGGAGGAATGGACTCTGGTAAGTCCAATCTCAACTACTATATCCCCCCCACCCCACCAGCATGCCAACCCACACCCCCACCCTCACCCCCAAACCCCCAGCACACATCCTCCCTGACAATGTCTCACCAGCACAACCCACCCATCCCAACACCAACTCCTGCATGCCAACACAATCCATGGACACCCATCACCCAAGCATGACCACTGCACTTACCCCCCCCCCCCACTAACTACCCTCACAACACCTCCCTCAAGGGAATGCCTGCACTGGGGGACGAGGGCACCCATAACACGCACGCCATTGCACACACAGAAACAATAACCAAACTCTCTTACCCCATGCAGGACCCGAACGCCAACACACCAGCCAGGAGGGTCCAGAAATGTCCATCCCACCCCCGGAACAGGCCCACAGTGAGGACAGCAGCTCTGTCGACACTGAACCTGATGACCAGCCCGGACCATCGGGGACCTCTGGGCAGTCGGTTCCCCTCAGGCAGCCACAGGCCACACCAGACCCGACCCCCTCTGCCAACACCAGCACAGCTCCCACCCAGCGGGCCCATGCCTCTGTCTCTAGGACACGTCAATCAGCGGTGTGTCTGCCACTACAGGGCACCCAGGCTAACCCAACACCCCAACAACAACAGGGACCTGGGGGCAGTGGGAGCGGGCACACCGTCCAGGAGACAGAGGCCGGGGGAAACCGGGCAGCTCGGAGGGCTGCTGTGCGACAGGGGGGGGAGGAGAGGCCCAGGGAACCCACTCTCCAAGAGGCCCTCACCACCATCATGGGGGCCTACCACCACTCCCAAGAGACGATGGCGACGGTACTGGCCAGGTTCACGGAGATCCAGGCACAGCAGGAGGAACGCAACATGGGGTTCAGGGAGGAGCTGAGAATCATCAGGACCGCAATGGGGACCATCGTCCTGGCCCTCAACAGGATAGAAGACGCGTTGCGGGACCATGTGGCACCACACAGGGCCCCTGTCACTAGCCCGAACCAGGAACAGCCTACCACCTCCGCCGGCGCAAGTGGACAGGAGGCCCCAACACCACGACAGGCCACCAGAACCCCACCTCCTGCTGAAGAACAACCACCACGTAAGAGGAGCCTGAGATCCAAAAAAAAGACAGAGTAGGATGTCAAGACCCCCACCAGCAGGACATACCCCCTGAACTCTTCCCACTGTCCCACATTGCCACCCTGTCCAACCATGAACTGCCTCTGCTCCATCCTTCCACAGGCAAAAGGACAATGCACCTGTGAGACTGAGAATTGGACTCTGCCATGGACATTACTCCACCCCCACCCATCACCCTTATAATCACATGTACCAATATCTAGCACTGTAAATAAATCACATATTGCACACAAATCAGTTTGGAGTCATGCTGTATTATTAGCAAATGTATTACATATTACTGTTCAATATCTGTTCTGTCAATTAGTGATGACAACATACCAATGTCAATACGCTGTAGTTCATGGGCAAACCAAGCAGAAGTCAGGCACTGAGTCATACAGCACTGAGAAGGGAAGGGAAAAACAAAAATTACCCAAAAAGATCTGGTGGGAACTACAGAAAGTACAGATGCAGGAGGCTATAAGCAATTGTGAAATGGCGTGGGTGATTCTTACCTGGGTGTTACTGGAAATACTGTTGTATCACTCTGTCCCTAATGTCTGTGTCGTCCTCTGAGTCTTCCTCCTCTTCACTCTCCACAGGCTCCACGGCTTCTACAACACCACCATCTGGACCATCCTCCTGCAGGAAAGGCACCTGGCGTCGCAAAGCCAGGTTGTGAAGCATACAGCACGCCACGATGATATGGCACACCTTCTTTGGTGAGTACATTAGGGATCCACCGGTCATATGCAGGCACCTAAACCTGGCCTTCAGGAGGCCAAAGGTTCGCTCAATCACCCTCCTAGTACGCCCATGGGCCTCATTGTAGCGTTCCTCTGCCCTTGTCCGGGGATTCCTCACTGGGGTCAGTAGCCACGGCAGGTTGGGGTAACCAGAGTCACCTATTAGCCACACACGTTGTCTCTGTAGCTGCTCCATCACATAGGGGATGCTGCTATTTCGCATCACATACGCGTCATGCACTGACCCTGGGAACTTGGCATTTACATGGGAGATGTACTGGTCAGCCAAACAGACCACCTGGACATTAATCGAATGATAACTTTTTCTGTTTCGGTACACCTGCTCATCGTCTTTTGGGGGTACCAAAGCCACATGGGTCCCATCAATGGCACCAATGATGTTGGGGATATGTCCAAGGGCATAGAAATCACCCTTCACTGTAGGCAAGTCACCCTCCTCTGGGAAAATGATGTAGCTCTGCATGAGTTTCATCAGGGCAGACAACACTCTGCTCAAAATCTTAGAAAACATAGGCTGAGACATTCCAGATGACATGGCCACTGTGGTCTGGAATGACCCACTTGCCAAAAAATGGAGGACTGACAAAACCTGCACCAGAGGGGGAATCCCTGTGGGTTCGCGGATGGGGGACATCAGGTCTGGCTCCAGCTGGGCACACAGTTCATGGATAGTGGCACGGTCAAGTCTGTATCGAAGTATTATATGGCGTTCTTCCATTGTCAACAGGTCCACCAGCGGTCGGTACACGCGAGGATTCCTCCTTCTCATCCCAAGTCCCAGCGGACGGTGCCTAGGAAGGACAACATGGAGCACAGAGTCAGCCAAACCACAGGTACGTACAGACAGCTTGCACAGTTAAAGAATGGCAATGGGTTGAAAGGCGTGTATGTGTGGCAATGCAAGGCCTAGGCCTGTGTGTCGCAGTCAAAATTAAGCCATGTAGGCCCTTGAAATGGCGGCTGCCTGACCTGTGAAGTGGGACAATGGGATGTGAGGTCAATGCGCTGGCGGGGCACACCGTGGCGGTAGGCGGTCGAAGACCGCGGCGCAAAGCCGCATTGGTTAACATTGAAGCCTATGGGTTTCAGGAGCCAATGACGAAGTGCGCCGGCGGTCGCGGTACGCACCGCCGCGGTACGCACCGCCGCAGGCGTGACCGCCATTTTCTATCTGCTTAATCACTCGAGACCTGATCATCCACAGGAGAGGACCTATACTACAAGTGCTGCTGTGACCTCGGTCTGGAAGATACAATGGCTGCTGCGACTGGGGAAAGGGCCCCTGCCTTCACGTCTGAAGAGTTGGAGAAGCTCGTGGATGGGGTCCTCCCCCAGTATGCGCTACTCTACGGTCCTCCAGACCAACAAGTGAGTACACCGGGTGCACATGGAATGGGCTATGCCTGTGTGGATTGGGGTGGATGTAAGTTGGTGGGGTGGGGGGCGAATGAGGAGTGCAACGCCCGACAGATGAGAGCATGTGCCATATGGCAAAGTTGGAGGGGGGGGGCAATCACATCTAACATGCAGGTCATTGATGATTTCCTCCTTTCCACCCTGTACATGTCAAATAGGTCAGCGCCCATCAGAAGATCGAGATTTGGCGTGCCATCGCCAAGGAAGTCCTGAACTTGGGGGTCCACAACAGACGGGGCACCCACTGCCGTAAGAGGTGGGAGGACATCCGCCGCGGAACAAGGAAGACCGCAGAAACACTGCTGGGGATGGCCTCCCAACCTAGGAGGGGTGCCAGTCGCACCATGACCCCCCTGATGTCCCGGATCCTGGCGGTGGCCTACCCTGAATTGGATCGGCGCTTTAAGACATCACAGCAGACACAAGGGGGTGAGTATCAGCACATTCTCCTATCTTTCTGCGCAGTGGAGGCGTATGGGTGGGGGAGGAGGGCTGTGGGTGACATTAGGCCAGGGCGCTTTCTGTAGTGTAGTCCTCTCCCTTAGGCATGGCCCTGTACCCCCGGCCCCCACCTCGGTAGGGTGACAAGTACAGCCATTGAAGGTCCAGCATCTCCCATGTGCGCGTTTGACGTCTCTTGGCCTGTTGTCTTAGTCAGTAGTACTGAGGAGTGTACCCCGAATGCGCGGCTTAGTGCATTAGGCACCTGTGTCTGTCCTCTCCGCCAACGGTGTTGACATTGCATGCACTCAACCTGGTCTTCTTTTTTCTCCCCCCACCCTTTCTCTTCATCTTCTTGTGCATGTGTGCATTAGCATCATCAGGCGGAGGAGATTTGGCATCGGAGCACGAGGGAGCTGCAGGACACAAGGCCCCGGTGGGCCCAGGAACAGACACCGAGGGCACCAGTGATCCGGAGGGCGAGGGGAGCACCACGACGGGGACCGCTGGTGAGAGCAGCGAAAGCGACACGTCCTCGGATGGGAGCTCCCTAGGGGTGGCGGCAACATCCGTGCCCCCCGCCTCTACAGGTACAGCCGCCACCCAGCGCACCAGCCCCGCCCTCCCAGCAGCCCCTCAGTCTTCGCTCCGTGCCCGTTCGCCCAGGAAGGTGCGCGTCTCCTTCGCCCCAGGCACCTCAGCCCCTGCCCCTGTTGCCCCTGCTGCCCTCAGTGCGGAGCTCATTGACCTGGTAAGGATGCTCATTGTTGGGCAGACGACCCTTTTGAATGCCATCCAGGGTGTGCAAAGGGAGGTGCAACAGAGCAATGCGTACCTGGAGGGCATTCATTCGGGTCAGGCTGCCCATCAACGAGCGTTCACTGCTCTGGCCTCAGCACTGACGGCAGCCATTGTCCCTGTTTCCAGCCTCCCTCTTCTTACTGCCTCCAGCTTTTCTCTGTCTCCTGTCCCTCAGCCTATCCCATCCACACCATCAGACCAGCCTGCACACACCTCAACACCCAAGAGCAGCTCATCCAAACACAAGCACCACAGATCCCACAAACACTCACCCAAGCAACACCCAGATGCAGACATGCCAACAGCCACTGCCACCCCTGTGTCCCCCTCCTCCTCGTCTCCCTCCTCCCTCCCTGTGACGTCTACATTCACACCTGCATGCACCCCAACATCAGCCAGTGCTTCCATCACCACCTCACCCTCCAGTACAGTCCACACTCATGCAGTCACCACCCCCACTGCCATTTACACGTCCCCTGTGTCCTCTCCCACTGTGTCTGTCACCCCCTCTTCCAAGACACACAAACGCAGGCAGCCACCCACCCAACAGCCATCCACCTCACGACAGCCTACAGCACCAGCACCTTCACCCAATGACAGCACACCTGACTCTCCTACAACCACCTCCTCTACCTCCACTTCCATCTCCACTTCTCCTACCCTTTACCTTGGCCCTAAGAAACTTTTCATGGCTAACCTTGACCTCTTTCCCCCCGATGAGCTCCCCCATCCATCTTCAAAGAGTCCCAAGAGCACCGCAGCCACCACCAGCCCAGCTTCGGGTGTCACTGTTGTGCATGGGTTCTGGAGCCCACCCTTTGCCAGCAGTGACACATCGATCAGCAGCAAGGACACGTCCAGCCCCCCCCCCGGCAAGAGGACCTGCAAAAACAAGGGCCGCCGTGCGAGGACCAACAGGGCTGCCCCCAAGGAGCAATGTGCGGCCACTTCACCACCCACACCATCTAGGGGAGGCAAGGGCCTGAGAGCCCCATCAAAGGAGCGGAAGGGCAGCAGGAGCGCGGAGAAGGTGGACCCCACATGCCACATCCCAGCTGGGAAGGAGGACACTAAGGAGGCCAGGAGTCCGTCCCCGAAGGGTCCAGAAACGTCACGGTCCGAGGGCGACTGAGCAGGGAGTCCAGGCCAGGTCTGGCTCCCTTGACCTGCTGGATGAGCACCGCTGAACAGGGCCCGCCGTGGAGAAGAGCACCGCTGAACAGGGCCCGCGGTGAAGAAGAGCACCGCTGAACAGGGCCCGCGGTGGAGAAGAGCACCGCTGAACAGGGCCCGCGGTGGAGAAGAGCACCGCTGAACAGGGCCCGCGGTGGAGAAGAGCACCGCTGAACAGGGCCCGCCGTGGAGAAGAGCACCGCTGAACAGGGCCCGCCGTGGAGAAGAGCACCGCTGAACAGGGCCCGCAGTGGAGAAGAGCACCGCTGAACAGGGCCCGCCGTGGAGAAGAGCACCGCTGAACAGGGCCCGCGGTGAAGAAGAGCACCGCTGAACAGGGCCCGCCGTGGAGAAGAGCACCGCTGAACAGGGCCCGCCGTGGAGAAGAGCACCGCTGAACAGGGCCCGCCGTGGAGAAGAGCACCGCTGAACAGGGCCCGCGGTGAAGAAGAGCACCGCTGAACAGGGCCCGCCGTGGAGAAGAGCACCGCTGAACAGGGCCCGCCGTGGAGAAGAGCACCGCTGAACAGGGCCCTTCTTCTCAAGGACCGCTCCGCTGGGCCCTTCCTCTCAAGCACCGCTCCGCTGGGCACCGCCGTCTCAAGCACCGCTCCGCTGGGCCCTTCTTCTCAAGCACCGCTCCGCTGGGCACCGGCGTCTCAAGGACCGCTCCGCTGGGCCCTTCCTCTCAAGCACCGCTCTGCTGGGCACCGCCGTCTCAAGCACCGCTCCGCTGGGCCCTTCTTCTCAAGCACCGCTCCGCTGGGCCCTTCTTCTCAAGCACCGCTCCGCTGGGCCCTTCTTCTCAAGCACCGCTCCGCTGGGCCCTTCCTCTCAAGCACCGCTCCGCTGGGCCCTTCTTCTCAAGCACCGCTCCGCTGGTCACCGCCGTCTCAAGGACCGCTCCGCTGGGCCCTTCCTCTCAAGCACCGCTCCGCTGGGCACCGCCGTCTCAAGCACCGCTCCGCTGGGCCCTTCTTCTCAAGCACCGCTCCGCTGGGCCCTTCCTCTCAAGCACCGCTCCGCTGGGCCCTTCTTCTCAAGCACCGCTCCGCTGGGCCCTTCATCTCAAGCACCGCTCCGCTGGGCACCGCCGTCTCAAGCACCGCTCCGCTGGGCCCTTCTTCTCAAGCACCGCTCCGCTGGGCCCTTCCTCTCAAGCACCGCTCCGCTGGGCCCTTCTTCTCAAGCACCGCTCCGCTGGGCCCTTCATCTCAAGCACCGCTCCGCTGGGCACCGCCGTCTCAATCACTGTTTATGGTTCACTGTGCCCACCATGCCTCCTCCTTGACCAGTGGAGACTGTCATCCACCTGATGGACTGTGGCTTTGCACTCCCCAGGATGGTCCAGTGGGCAGCCCACCCACTGTAGAGACATTGAGAGACTGTGGCTTTGCACTCCCCAGGATGGTCCAGTGGGCAGCCCACTCACTGTAGAGACATTGAGAGACTGTGGCTTTGCACTCCCCAGGATGGTCCAGTGGGCAGCCCACCCACTGTAGAGACATTGAGAGACTGTGGCTTTGCACTCCCCAGGATGGTCCAGTGGGCATGGTGGCTCCTCGTGGATCTGGCGTCGTGGACTCATGTGGCTGTGGTGCCCCCCCCTTCCCTTCCCCCTGAGGTGCCTGTAGTTTTTACATCTGATGCCCCTGCAGTGTTCTCTCCAAAGGACTCAGGTCTCCTGCGTGGGCTTTGCCCTTGTTTCTCAAAACTTTGGCCCACGGACATGATGAATTCGTAGGATGTGCAGGACTTGTTACTTCAGTTATACACTGATGTGTATGTCATTTGTTTTCTTGTGAATATCTTTCATGGTTGTACAATATTTTTCAGGACCTTTTTGGTACATAAATATTTATTCCAAATTTGATTATGTCCTAGCATTTTTCTGGGGTGTTTGGGTGGTGTCACTGTGACTTGTTGCTCTGCATTGGTGTGTACATAGTTGGGGGGAGGGGGGGGTCGCATATGTGTGTGCCCGTAACCTTTCGTCCTCCCCCCTCCCGTGTGTCGTAGGTGCAGTACTCACCATTGTCGTCTGCGCCGGACTTCGTACTCGTGGTAGATGAGAAGGTAGACGAGAGCAGGTAGGATGTTTAATTCGGGTTCCATGCTGTCCTCCTTCCTCCTGGAGTGCGTAGTGGTGAGCGTTTTCCCGTTCGTAGTCTGTTTCCGCCGTGTTTTTATCGGCGGTGCTCCCGCCCCGGAAAAGGTGGCGGATTGGTGAGTTGTGATAGGGTGGGCGGTACATTGTCTGCCGCCTGGCTGTTGGCGGTGACCGCCGCGCTGTTTGTTTGTACCGCCGTGGCGGGAGGAGTGTTAAAGTGGCTGTCTGTGTTGGCGGTTCCCGCCAGGGTCAGAATTCCATATTTTTTACTGCCAGCCTGTTGGCGGGTTGGCCGCCGCTTTAACACCGACCGCCAGGGTTAGAATCACCCCCAAAATCATTTGTTTTATTTTATTAACAGATTTCCCTCTAACAGCATTTGCAGAAACTTAAAACGTGAACAAATGGCCGGCATGTTTTTTCTGGGAAAGGTGGCAACCCTAGTTCCCCTCTTTGTGCCTTGATTCTGGGGCATCCCCTGACAAACGGTTTTAATTATGCTCATTCGTGTGGAACATTTAAGGGAGCACATATATATTTAATTTCCAAAAACGTAGTCTTCAAAACATAGACCAACAAATAGTATACACAGTACCACCTAAGAAATACTTGGCTACGCACCTAATCCCAGTTCCATTTACCTAAGGTAAATTTGTTTTGCTTGATTTAGAAATCAAATATAAGTCGACCTTATGTGATGCTTATGTAAGGCACAGATTTTAAGAAATGTTGTGATATTTGTTTTTATCAAATACTGTTTCATGTAGAACAGCCTATAATTTAATAATAATAATTTAGAACTGAACTTTATAACTCTCGGAGCATTGTCAGGTGTCACACTAGCAAGCCTAGCACAGAGCAGAAGTGCTTGATGTGGAAAATTAAGAGGCAGTTGCCTTTGACAGTCAAGTTTATACCTATAGCCACTTTGGCTTGACCACACTTTTTCAGGGGCCCCTCTGAGTGGGATCTTTTACCTACAAATTTAGTTAACATTTATGTATTTAGCCATTTTGCATTTATTTGGTAATAAGCAGTGGTAGACCCAGCATCCTTGGCATAGTCTCCCCTGTCTTTTTGCCTCTGCTTCCTGTGGTTTGACTGTGTGCTGGACTTTGCTTTTATTGGTTTTGGTTCTCTGGGCACTTAAATGCTGACCGGTGCTAATGTGCAAGTGCTCCCTGTGTAAATTGTGTGCGTAATTGGCTTTTCCATGATTGGCATATTTGATTTACTAGTAAGCCCCTAGTAAAGTGCACTAGAGGTACCCAGGGCCTGTAAATCTAATGCTACTAGTGGACCTGCAGCACTGATTGTGCCACACACAAGTAGCCCTGTAAACATGGCTCAGACCTGCCACTGCAGTGTCTGTGTGTGCAATTTTAAACTGGCAATCGACCTGGCCATCTCATGGCCATCAAATACTTCCTCTGTCAGCCCCTGGACTCTCTGCTGAGACTCCTACCCTGCCAAGTGGTGCCCTATCCAGGCCCTGGGCCCTTAAAAGGTGAAACTGCTGGAACCAAGGTGGAAATCCATGCACAGGAGTCGTGAAGGGAAAACTTAGATGCACCACCTGCAACGCGGTTGTAAAAATGATGCACCACCCTCATCATGGATGAAATCAATGCATCACCTGCATCACGGCTAGGGAAATGACACAACACCTACTAGCGGCTGCTGAAATTGACACAAACCCCATGCACTGCGGATTCAATCGACACAATCGACGTGAACCTGCTGGACCCGAGGTGCCCATCTGGAAATTGACGCATCGCTCTCTTGCAGGAGACAAAAATGATGCATTGCCTACCTGACCTGAGAGGAAACGATGTATGGCCTCACTTGCGGGAAAGGAATCAATGCATCGCTGACTTTTCTGATGCGCGCTTGCCCCTATATTTTTGACACAAACCAGGTATTTTGTGGTTTTTTATAGAGTAAGACTCTTTTTAATTAAAAAATTCATATCTTTACTTGTGCACGCTGGATGTTTGCCATTTTGGTCTTGTTTGATTTAGATAAATATTGTCTAGTTTTCTAAACTAGTGTGGGGTCCATTTTGTAGTGTTTTCACTGTATTACTGTGTGTGTTGGTACAAATACTTTCCACATTGCCTTTGAGACATGCCTGACTGCTTGTGCCAAGCTACTAAGGGGGTCAGCAGGGGTTATCTTAAATGAGTCCTCTCCCTTGCCCTGACTAGAGTCAGGGTCCCTGATGGACAAAGTGCAAACTGACTGACAACTAAAGACTCAATTTCTAACAAGCAGCATAGCATTTCTGCCATGGATGTCCTACTTAACGTAAAGTAATTGTATATAGATGGGCATGATGGAATTCACAAGGCACTTAAACGGCTAAGCAGCTAAAGTGTTGAGGACCTTGCATCCTCGATACTGCACTTGAGCCCAATCAGTAATAGGACAGAGCAGGCTAGGATGCTTAATGCACCTTGGAAATACCAGAGGGGTGGAAAATTAGGAAGGTAGTAGCTTAAAGAGTACATTTCTGTGCTTTTTATATTTTAAGTCACTATTGACGCCAAACAACATTTAAATTCCCTTCTTTAGGTTTTTAGGGAATGTTTTGGGGTTTAATGATGCACAGAAATATAAAGCTTGAGGTTAGTATTTCCTGTGGTTGCCTGTTTGATATTGCAAGCTTTTTCCACACATCAGCTGACAGATTTGGCAGTGCCCTGTTCACTGATAAAAAAAGGTGCTGGGGGAGCCATCACCTGTCCCTGCCCTCTTTAGCTACAAAATAGTGCAGATTTGATTGTATAGAAGCATCTGATGGCATGTTTTGATGTGGTATGGAGTGTGAGGGTGTCTGTGAATGAATATGTGAAAGTGTGAATGGATGTCTGATAGCTTGCATGGATATCTGATGGTGTGTATGTGTGTGGGCATCTGGTTAGTGTACAGGTGTCTGACGGTGTGGATGTTGGGTCTTATACTTGGAATGTGGTGTTTAGTGGCCGTAGTGTGGGGTTTTCTAGCAGAGTGTGTGCCTATGATGGTAGGTACATAGGGTGTCTCATGCTTGTGTGGGGGTCTCGTGTGTAAATGTAGGCATCTCTTTGTAGGTGTATGGGTACCAAATGTGTCTGTGTCAGAGAGTGTGGGTGTCATTCACTGATGTGTGATAGTACCGCTGAACACATGTCTGAGTGTCTGATGACGTGATGTGGCCATCTGATGGTGCGTGTGTCTCTGAAGATGTCAGCTTATTGTGTATGGATGTCTGATAGTTAGCGTGAGAGCGTGATGATGAGTTTGTTTTTGATGTTGACTGAGAGGGTAAGTGCTGGTGTGTGGGTTAGCATCTGATGTCTGCATGTGGGTGCTTACTCATGTGTATTTGCATTTCTCATTATGTACGTGGGTGTCTGATGGTATGCATGCATGTGATATTGTGTATGATAAAAAGGCAATATAAGGATTTCTTTACCTGTTACACAAGTTTACAAAGTATTTACTGATGTTAACGTTTCCCTTGGATAAGAGCCACTGGTGTGGCCTTTAATATCCCAGTGTTGTACAAGGACATTACATTACCGTCTCCCCCACTCAGCTCAAGGAAGGCGGCATATTTTTTATCTTCCTACTTT
The DNA here is from genome assembly GCF_031143425.1 of Pleurodeles waltl. Classification (NCBI taxonomy): domain Eukaryota; kingdom Metazoa; phylum Chordata; class Amphibia; order Caudata; family Salamandridae; genus Pleurodeles; species Pleurodeles waltl. The sequence goes on along the minus strand of NC_090445.1, from coordinate 535,618,768 downwards.
GTAAAGGGATGTATTACCTCCTTTGCTTCTTCTCTCACCTTCCTGATAGCAGGAGGGATCTGGCTTTTTTAACTGCCTCTGCTTTACCTAAAAGTTGGGTGTAGTGTATGCCCCTCTCACCATCTTGCCAAATGGTGAAAGGGAGAGTTTGTTTGGGAAGGGGTGGGTGCCCAGCTGTCATATTCTTCCACAGCTAACTTGAGGTTGTGGTGGCCCTCACAAGGTAACACCTGCAGCACACGCTGCACCTGCTCATGGCAGGGCTCATCACAGTAGTGCTACTGGCACTCAACCTAAATCACTCCAACTGCTAGGCTGAGGAGGAACTCAGGAAGAGGGGTGGTAGCACACTATTGTTTTCTTTCTTACCTATAAGCATGCCCTTTGTGTTTCCAAAGAGTGTTTATGTTAGCAGCGAGGTCATGTATTTGCATTTGAAAGTCTGTCTCAGCCCTCTCACTCACTGGGTTGCTTAATCCTTGTGGATCCACAAGAAAAAGGTCAGAAACTAAATTTTAGCTTTACATTCACAAGTCTGCCAAGTTTATCCATGACATGTTGCCATCCCTGGAATTTCAACGAATAGCATGTTGCATTGTGGGGCTTATAGTCTAGATTTTAACACATTTATTATGGGCTTAAAACCCAAAAATGCAAAGTAATGTGGGCTAAATGACAGAGCAAACTAAGGTGTTATATAGACAAGGAGCCACTTGAGAGCTATGCTATGAAATTTTACAAAGTTCTCTAGTCCATTTAAAAAAATGCTTGTTTCATAAGTAAGACCAAAAGAAAACTCTGCTCACATATTTTGAGGGTTCACTTTTTCATTTTACATCATGCATTAAAACAATTCTACATCATGCATTAAAACAAGCATTGGCAAGGCAAATGTTTCTGTCTTTTGTCCAGTGGAAAGTTTTAGGCCAGGCTTTGCAACGTAACAAAAGTACAATGTAAAGAGAAGTGCAACCTTGCCTAAAAAGAATAGGTAAAGGACAGGTGGTGGTAACAAAAGGACAATTACACAGTTCTCATACAGGACAGACACAACGCAGGTACATAGTATATTAAGGAAGGAGTGAATTGAGGGAAAGGACTGTTGCAAGGTCCCCATAAGGAGAAACAGTCAAGTCTCTTACCAAATTACAATACATTTATTTACTCATTTAGGACGATGAACACTTACCTACCTTCTGTGGCATGCTTCATCAATGGGTTCCACATCGTGCACTTGGAAGCATCCAAGAGTTCTACAGTTTACCATTAGTACGGTCTCCTAGGTATGGGTTCTCTAGTTAGGCTGAGATTATGTGCCTTATGTCAACATTTATATTCTGCCTTTGTTAAACTGTTAAAACTGTAGTAAAATTGTGTAGAGAACTAAGGGGGTGATTCTAACCCTGGCGGTCGGTGATAAAGCGGCGGCCAACCCAAAAAATGGAATTCTGACCCTGGCGGGAACCGCCAACACAGCCCGCCACATTAACACTCCGCCCGCCACGGCGGTACAGACAAACAGCGCGGCGGTCACCGCCAACAGACAGGCGGCAGACAATGTACCGCCCACAGTATCATAACTCATCAATCCGTCACCTTTTCCAGGGCGGGAGCCCCGCCGATAAAAACACGGCGGAAACAGACTACGAACGGGAAAACGCTCACCTCTACGCACTCCACGAGGAAGGAGGACAGCATGGAACCCGAATTAAACATCCTACCTGCTCTCGTCTACCTGCTCATCTACCACGAGTACGAAAGCCGGCGCAGACGACAACGGTGAGTACTGCACCTGCGACACACGGGAGGGGGAGGAGGAAAGCTTACGGCACACACATATGCGAACCCCACCCCCCCAAACTATGTACACACCAATGCAGAGCAACAAGTCACAGTGACACCACCCAAACCCCCCTGAAAAATGCAAAGACATAATTAAATTGTGAATAAAAATTTATGTACAAAATAGGCTCTGAAAAGTATTGGTCAACTAGCCAAAAAATCAATATCAAAATAATTCTATATACAGTGCAATGGATAACCGAGGCAATTAGTCCTGCACATCAAAAGAAAATCGAAGTGTCCGTGGGCCAAAGTGTAACAACACAAGGGCAAAGCCCACACAGGAGACCTGAGTCCTTCGGAGAGAACACTGCAGGGGCATCTGATGAAAAAACTACAGGCACCTCAGGGGGAAGGGAAGGGGGGGGCACCACAGCCACATGACTCCACGACGCCAGATCCACGAAGGGGCCACCATGCCTACTGTGCCATCCTGGGGAGTGCAAAGCCACAGTCTCTCAAGTCTCTACAGTAGGTGGGTTGCCCACTGTTCCATCCTGGGGAGTGCAAAGCCACAGTCTCTCAAGTCTCTCCAGTGGTTGGTTTGCCCACTGTACCATCCTGGGGAGTGCAAAGCCACAGTCTCTCAAGTCTCTACAGTTGGTGGGTTGCCCACTGTGCCATCCTGGGGAGTGCAAAGCCACAGTCTCTCAAGTCTCTACAGTAGGTGGGTTGCCCACTGTTCCATCCTGGGGAGTGCAAAGCCGCAGTCTCTCAAGTCTCTCCAGTGGTTGGTTTGCCCACTGTACCATCCTGGGGAGTGCAAAGCCACAGTCTCTCAAGTCTCTACAGTTGGTGGGTTGCCCACTGTGCCATCCTGGGGAGTGCAAAGCCACAGTCTCTCAAGTCTATACAGTAGGTGGGTTGCCCACTGTTCCATCCTGGGGAGTGCAAAGCCACAGTCCATCAGGTGGATTACAGTCTCCACTGGTCAAGGAGGAGGCATGGTGGGCACAGTGAACCGTTAACAGTGCATGCAGGAAGGGCCCAGCGGAGCGGTGCTTGAGACGGCGGTGCCCAGCGGAGCGGTGCTTGACAGGAAGGGCCCAGCGGAGCGGTGCCTGAGATGGCGGGGCCCAGCGGAGCGGTGCTTGACAGGAAGGGCCCAGCGGAGCGGTGCTTGACAGGAAGGGCCCAGCGGAGCGGTGCTTGAGACGGCGGGGCCCAGCGGAGCAGTGCTTGACAGGAAGGACCCAGCGGAGCGGTGCTTGAGACGCCGGGGCCCAGCGGAGCGGTGCTTGACAGGAAGGGCCCAGCGGAGCGGTGCCTGAGACGGCGGGGCCCAGCGGAGCGCTGCTTGACAGGAAGGGCCCAGCGGAGCGGTGCTTGACAGGAAGGGCCCAGCGGAGCGGTGCCTGACAGGAAGGGCCCAGCGGAGCGGTGCTTGAGACGGCGGGGCCCAGCGGAGCGGTGCTTGACAGGAAGGGCCCAGCGGAGCGGTGCCTGAGACGGCGGGGCCCAGCGGAGCGGTGCTTGACAGGAAGGGCCCAGCGGAGCGGTGCCTAAGACGGCGGGGCCCAGCGGAGCGGTGCTTGACAGGAAGGGCCCAGCGGAGCGGTGCTTGACAGGAAGGGCCCAGCGGAGCGGTGCCTGACAGGAAGGGCCCAGCGGAGCGGTGCTTGAGACGGCGGGGCCCAGCGGGGAGCGGTGCTTGACAGGAAGGGCCCAGCGGAGCGGTGCCTGAGACGGCGGGGCCCAGCGGAGCAGTGCTTGACAGGAAGGGCCCAGCAGAGCGGTGCTTGAGACGGCGGGGCCCAGCGGAGCGGTGCTTGACATGAAGGGCCCTGTTCAGCGGTGCTCTTCTGCACGGCGGGGCCCTCTTCAGCGGTGCTCTTCTGCACGGCGGGGCCCTGTTCAGCGGTGCTCTTCTGCACGGCGGGGCCCTGTTCAGCGGTGCTCTTCTGCACGGCGGGGCCCTGTTCAGCGGTGCTCTTCTGCACGGCGGGGCCCTCTTCAGCGGTGCTCGTCCAGTAAGTCAAGGGAGCCAGACCTGGCCTGGACTCCCTGCTCAGTCGCCCTCCGACCGTGCTGTTGCTGGACCCTTCGGTGACGGAGTCCTGGGCCCTTTGGTGTCCTCCCTAACACCCGGGATGGGGCTTGTGGGTCCCTCCTGCTCCGCGCTCCTGCTGGCTGACTTCTCCGCCCTGCTGCCCTTTCGCTCCTTAGATGGGGCTCTCGGGCCCTTGCCTCCCCTAGATGTTGTGGCTGGTGAAGTGGGCGAACTTTGCTCCTTGGGGGCAGCCGTGTCAGTCCTCTCACGGCGGCCCTTTAGTTTCCTGGTCCTCTTGCCTGGGGGGGGGCTGGCTGTCCCCTTGCTGCTGATTGAAGTGTCACTGCTGGCAAAGGGTGGACTCCAGAACCCATGCACCACAGTGACACTCGAAGCTGGGCTGGTGGTGGCTGAGGTGCTCTTGGGACTCTTTGCAGATGGAGGGGGTGGGTCAGGGGAGGGAAAGAGGTTAAGATTAGCGAGGAAAAGTTTTTTAGGACCAAGGTAAAGGGTAGCAGAAGTGGTGATAGGAGTGGAGGAAGAGGATGTGGTTGTAGGAGAGTCAGGTGTGCTGTCTTTGGGTGCAGGTGCTTGTGCTGGAGGCTGTCGTGAGGTGGATGGCTGTTGGGTGGGTGTCTGCCTGCGTTTGTGTGTCTTGGAAGAGGGGGTGACAGACACAGTGGGAGAGGACACAGGGGACGTGTAAATGGTAGTGGGGGTGGTGACTGCACGTGTGCGGACTGTACTGGAGGGTGTGCTGGTGATGGAAGCACTGGCTGATGGTGGTGTGCATGCAGGTGTGAGTGTAGACGTCACAGGGAGGGAGGAGGGAGACGAGGAGGAGGGGGACACAGAGGTGGTAGTGACTGTTGGAATGTCTGCATCTGGGTGTTGCTTGCGTGAATGCTTGTGGGTTCTGTGGTGCTTGTGTCTGGATGAGCTGCCCTTGGGTGTTGAGGTGTGTGCAGGCTGGTCTGATGGTGTGGATGGGATAGGCTGAGGAACAGGAGACAGAGACAGGGTGGAGGCAGTCAGAAGAGGGAGGCTGGAAACAGGGACAATGGCTGCCGTCAGTGCGGAGGCCAGAGCATTGAACAATCGTTGATGGGCAGCCTGACCCGAATGAATGCCCTCCAGGTAGGCATTGCTCCGATGCACCTCCCTTTCTACCCCCTGGATGGCATTCAAAAGGGTAGTCTGCCCAACAATGATGGTCTGAAGGAGGTCAATGACCTCCTCACTGAGGGCAGCAGGGGTGACAGGGGCAGGGGCTGAGGTGCCTGGGGCAAAGGAGACGCCTGCCTTCCTGGGCGAGCGGGCACGGAGCGTAGGCTGAGGGGCTGCTGGGAGGGCGGGGCTGGTGCGCTGGGTGGCGGCTGTACCTGTAGAGGCGGGGGGCCCGGATGTTGCCGCCACCGCTAGGGAGCTCCCATCCGAGGACGTGTCGGTGTCGCTGGTGTCACCACCGGTCCCCGTTGTGGTGCTCCCCTCGCCCTCCGGATCACTGGTGCCCTCGGTGTCTGTTCCTGGGCCCACCGGGGCCTTGTGACTTGCAGCTCCCTCGTGCTCCGATGCCAATTCTCCTCCGCCTGATGATGCTAATGCACACATGCACAAGAAGATGAAGAAGAAGGGTGGGGGGAGAAAAACGAAGATCAGGTTGAGTGCATGCAATGTCAACACCGTTGGCGGAGAGGACAGACACAGGAGCCTCATGCACTAAGCCGCGCATTCGGGGTACACTACTCAGTACTTCTGACTAGGACAACAGGTCTAGAGATGACAAAGGCGCACATGTGTGATGCTGGACCATCGATAGCTGTACTTGTCACCCTACAGAGGTGGGGGCCGGGAGCACAGGGCCATGCCTAAAGGAGAGGACTACACTACAGAAAGCGCCCTGGCCTAATGTCACCCACAACCCTCCTCCCCCACCCAGACGCCTCCACTGCGCAGAGAGATAGCAGAATGTGCTGATACTCACCCCCTTGTGTCTGCTGTGATGTCCTCAAGCGCCCATCCAAATCAGGCTAGGCCACCGCCAGGATCCGGGACATCAGGGGGGTCAGGGTACGACTGGCACCCCTCCTAGGTTGGGAGGCCATCCCCAGCAGTTACTCGGCGGTCTTCCTGGTCCCGCGGCGGATGTCCTCCCACCTCTTGCGGCAGTGGGTGCCCCGTCTGATGTGGACCCCCAGGGCCCGGACTTCCTTGGCGATGGCACGCCAAATGTCCACTTTCTGATGGGCGCTGACATATTTGACATGTACAGGGTGGGAAGGAAAAATTCATCAATTTTCTGCATGTTAGATGTGATTGGCCCCCCCTCCCCAACCTTGCCATATGGCACATGCTCTCATCTGTCGTGCGTTGCACTCCTCATTCGCCCCCCACCCCACCAACTTACATCCACCCCACTCCACACAGGCATAGCCCATTCAATGTGCACCCAGTGTACTTACCTGTTGGTCTGGAGGACCGTAGAGTAACGCATACTGGGGGAGGACCCCATCCACAAGTTTCTCCAACTCCTCAGACGTGAAGGCAGGGGCCCTTTCCCAAGTCGCAGCAGCCATTGTCACTTCCAGACCGAGGTCACAGCAGCACTTGCAGTATAGGTCCTCTCCTGTGGATGAACAGGTCTCCAGTGATTAAGCAGATAGAAAATGGCGGTCAAGCCCGCGGCGGTGCGTACCGCGGCGGTGCGTACTGCGACCGCCGGCGCACCTCGTCATTGGCTACTGAAACCCATAGGCTTCAATGTTAGCCAATGCGGTTTCGTATAGCGGTCTTCGACCGCCTACCGCCACGGTGTGCCACGCCAGCGCATTGACCTCACATCCCATTGTCCCACTTCACAGGTCAGGCAGCCGCCATTTCAAGGGCCCACATGGCATAATTTGTACTGCGTCACACAGGCCTAGGCCTTGCATTGCCACACATACACGCCTTTCAATACATAGATAATCGTGTGCTCGGCATGCTGTGGTGAACGTACCTGTGATTTGCTTGACTCTGTGCTCCATGTTGTCCTTCCTAGGCACCGTCCGCTGGGACTTGCGAGGAGAAGGATGAATCCTCGCGTGTACCGACCGCTGGTGGACCTGTCGACAATGGAAGAACGCCATATCATACTACGATACCGACTTGACCGAGCCACTATATATGAACTGTGTGCCCAGCTGGAGCCAGCCCTGATGTCCCCCATCCGCCAACCCACAGGAATTCCCCCTCTAGTGCAGGTTCTGTCAGTCCTCCATTTTTTGGCAAGTGGCTCATTCCAGACAACAGTGGCCATGTCATCTGGAATGTCTCAGCCTATGTTTTCAAAAATTTTGTCTAGAGTGTTGTCTGCCCTGACGAAACACATGCGGAGCTACATTGTATTCCCTGAGGAGGTTGATTTGGCCACTGTGAAGGGTGATTTTTATGCCCTTGGACATATCCCCAACATAATTGGTGCCTTTGATGGGACCCATGTGGCTTTAGTACCCCCAAAAGACGATGAGCAGGTGTACAGAAACAGGAAAAGTTACCATTCTATGAACGTCCAGGTGGTCTGTTTGGCTGACCAGTACATCTCCCATGTGAATGCCAAGTTCCCTGGGTCAGTGCATGACGCGTATGTGATGCGTAATAGCAGCATCCCTTATGTGATGGAACAGCTACAGAGACAACGTGTGTGGCTAATTGGTGACTCTGGTTACCCCAACCTGCCTTGGCTATTGACCCCAGTGAGGAATCCCCGGACCAGGGCAGAGGAACGGTACAATGAGGCCCATGGGCGTACTAGGAGGATCATAGAAAGAACCTTTGGCCTCCTGAAGGCCAGGTTTAGGTGCCTGCATATGACAGGGGGATCCCTGATGTACTCACCAAAGAAGGTGTGCCAGATCATCGTGGCCTGCTGTATGCTTCACAATCTGGCATTGCGACGTCAGGTGCCTTTCCTGCAGGAGGATGGTCCAGATGGTGGTGTTGAAGCAGCTGTGGAGCCTGCGGGGAGTGAAGAGGAGGAAGACGAAGAGGACGACCCAGACAACAGGGACAGAGTTATCCAACAGTATTTTCAGTAGCACACAGGTAAGAATCACCCACGCCATTTAACATTTACTGAAAGCCCCCTGCATCTTTACTTTGTGTATTTCCCCCCAGTTCTTTTAAACTGATGTTTGATTTTCCCTTCCCTTTTCAGTGCTGTATGACCCACTGCGTGACTTCTGCTTGGTTAGCCCATGGACTAATGCTTATTGACATCGGTATGTTGTCATCACAAAAATAACAGAACATTATTGATCAGTAATGTGTTATACATTTGTAAATAATACAGGCTGACTCCTGAATGATTTCAGTGCAATGAGTGATTTATTTTTAGTGCTAGATATTGGTACATGATATTAAAATGGTGATCGGTGAGGGTGGAGTTATGTCCATGGCAGAGCCCAGTTCTCAGTTTCACAGGTGCATTTTCCATATGCCTGTGGAAGGATGGAGCAGGGGCAGTTCAAGGTTGGAAAGGGTGACACTGTGGGACAGTGGGATGACATCAGGGGGTATCTTATGCTGGCGGGGGTCTTGGCATCCTACTCTGTCTTCCTGTGAGATCTCAGGTTCCTCTTGCGGGGTGGTTGTTCTTCAGCAGGAGGTGGGGTTCTGGTGGGCCGTCGTTCTGTGGGGGCCTCCTGACCACTAGCGCCGGCAGAGGTGGTAGGCTGTTCCTGGCTAGTGACAGGGGCCCTTTGTGGTGCCACATGGTCCCGCAATGTGGTTTCTATCCGGTTGAGGGCCTGGACTATGGTCCCCATAGCGGTAGCGATGTTCCTGAGTTCATTGCTGAACCCCATGTACCGTTCCTCCTGCTGTGCCTGGATCTCGGTGAACCTGGCCAGTACCGTCACCATCGTCTCCTGGGAGTGATGGTATGCTCCCATGATGGTGGTGAGGGCCTCTTGGAGAGTGGGTTCCCTGGGCCTGTCCTCCCCCCCCCTGTCGCACAGCAGCCCTCCCAGTTACCCTGTTTCCCCGGGCCTCTGTCCCCTGGACGGTGTGCCCACTACCACTGACCCCAGGTCCCTGTTGTTGTTGGGGTGTTGGGTCAGCCTGGGTGCCCTGTAGTGGCGGACACACCGCTGATTGACGCGTCCGCTAGACAGAGGCATGGGCCCGCTGGGTGGGAGCTGTGCTGGTGTTCCCAGAGGGGGTTGGGTCTGCTGTGGCCTGTGTCTGTGTGTGGGGAACCGACTGTCCAGAGGTCCCCGATGGTCCGGGCTGGTCATCAGGTTCTAGGTCGACAGAGCTGCTGTCCTCGCTGGGGGCCTGTTCTGGGGGTGGGATGGACAAATCTGGACCCTCTGTGGCGGTGTGTTGGCGTTCAGGCCCTGCAGGGGTAAAGGAGTATGGTTATTGTTTCTGTGTGTGCCATGGCGTGCATTTTGAGTGCCCTTGTCCCCCAGTGCTGGCATTCCCTTGTGGGAGGTGTTGTGAGGGTGGTGGGGGGTGGGGTGTATGGGTATGTGCAATGGCCATGCTTTGGTGGTGGCTGTCTATGATTTGTGTTGGCATTCAGGGGTTGGTGTTGTTTAGGGTGGGTTGTGCTGGTGAGACATTGGCAGGGAGGTTGTGTGCTGGGGGGTTGAGATTGGGGGTGGGGGGGGTTGGCATGCTGGTGGTTGGGGGGGTGAAGTAGTTGAGATTCGACTTACCAGAGTCCATTCCTCCGTGTACTCCAGCGAGGCCATCAGGATGCAGGATGTTTACTACCTCTTGCTCCCATGCTGTGAATTGGGGTGGAGTGGGTGGGGGTCCGCCGCCAGTCTTCTGCACAGCGATGTTGTGTCGCGACACCATCGAGCGCACCTTCCCCCGTAGGTCGTTCCATCGCTTTCTGATATCTTCCCGATTTCTGGGATGCTGTCCCACAGCGTTGACCCTGTCTACGATCCTTTGCCATAGCTCAGCCTTCCTTGCTATAGTGGTGTGCTGCACCTGTGTGCCGAAGAGCTGGGGCTCAACCCTTATAATTTCCTCCACCATGACCCTGAGTTCTTGGTCCGAGAACCTGGGGTGTCTTTGGGGTGCCATGGGGTGGTGTGGATGAGGTGTGGGGTGGTGTTTGTGGTGATGTGCGTGGTGATATGTGGTGATGTGTGCGTAAATGTGGTGTGGGTGATGAAGTTGGGTTCCTGTGTGTGTTGGGGTTTTCGATTGCTGTGCTCGCTCTCTCTATCTCTATCTCTATCGCCTTCTCTCCGATTTCCAACTAGTGGGGGTTTGTGGGTGATGTGGGTGTGTGTTTTATAGTTGATTGGATGTGTGGGATTGTTGTTTGTATGTGTGTCAGGTGTGTGTATTTCAAATTGTCCAATGTGGCTGTGTTTTGGAGCTGTGTGTGTATTTTGAGCGCGGCGGTGTGTACCGCCAATGGAATACCGCGGTTGAAAGACCGCCGCGTGGATTCGTGGGTCAGAATGGCATGGGCGTGTTTGTGTTGGCGTGACGGTGGAGGTTTGGTCATCTCCAGTTTTCCGCGGCCCGCTGATGAGGCGGCCTTCCTTGGATGTCGGATTTTTGGCGGTTTCACAGTTGGTGGTCAGAATGACCGTGGCGGTTTACCGCGGCCGCGGCGGTAGAATGGCGGACTTCTGACCGGCGGTAAGGGCCTTTTACCGCCGAGGTCAGAATGACCCCCTAAATGTTTTTTAAAGGAGTCATCCTACCACAAGATTAAAAACAGGCGAATCAAGCAACAAACCATGATTTCCTTTATCTCCACTCAGTTTCAGCATTGGAATATTGATCCCAAGGGGTCAGGTACCCTCCACAGGACTATCAAACCTATTCTGAAACAGCCCCTATTTAATGAGGCAAGTTATGTAAGTACATCTATATTCTTCCTTTGTTAAACTGTTAAAACTATAGTAAAATTGTGTAGAGAACTAAAATGTTTTTAAAGGAGTTTTCCTACCACAAGATTAAAAACAGGTGGACCAAGCAGTAAACCATGTTTTCCTTTTTCTCCACTCAGTTTCAGGACTGGAATATTGATCTTGGGAGAGCGTAGCTTATATTAATATGAAATGTATATGAACTAACATGTAATAATGCTGCATAGAAAATGTATTAATGTATTTTGCTAAAACGTGCACTTGAAATGTGCCCACGGGGAGTGGCCGCCAAAAGATTATACTCTCCCTTGAAGAGACCTGATAGATTACATAATGTTTGCCCAGAGTGATTCAATCACTTTGTATATATTTGTAGATTGTTGCATAGTATTGAGTAGTGTGTGTGAATAATAAATGCACTTTTACTTTATCAAAAGAAAAAGCACGGACTAGACAATCATTTATTGAGAGTCATGCTTGCGTGCTCGTGAATGGGGATTACTAGCCCACACCACCTCCCTTGAGTAAGCCTTGGACTGCTCTGCAATGCTACCCTATGAGAGTCAAGCGCTACAATGGGGTGTTTGGTTCCCAGTGGCGGTCGTGTGCGGACTCGTTACTTGTGCAGGCCACACAACTAATGACCCACCTTCTAACAGTTGTCTACTATTGTGGATAACATGCTGATAAACTTCACAGGGGCTATACTCCTGATGGATACTGAACTTGCTGCGGAAAGAGCTATGACTCTTCAAAACCGGCTTGCTTTAGACATTCTTTTAGCAAAGAGTGGTGAAGTCTGTAAAATGCTTAATGAGCGCCATTCTTGTGCATTCATTACAGACAACAGTAAAAACATTAGAGGTATGCTTACTAACCTAACAAGAGATAGTGCAGATTTGAAAGAGTTGAAGGAAACTGGAGTTTGGGAAAAGGTTGGGAAAGGAATTACCAAAGTAGGGAACTGGTTTAGTAGTATTTGGAACGGGGTTCTTGCAAAAATATCAGGGGGTCTATTGATTGTCCTGATTTGTCTATTAGGACTATGGTTGTCATGCAAAATAAATAAAATAATTAAAAGAGATTTGGCAAAACGTAATAAAAGAAAAGAAGAAAAAGAAGACATTTTCAAAGAAATTTGGGAAAGGTCCCATAGAAAGGAAGAAATTGAGATGCGAAAGTTAAAAAAAATGAGAGGTTGTGAAGGGAAAGGTTTTGTGTGATGACAAGTGTCATCAGAGGAGGGACTGGGAGAGCGTAGCTTATATTAATATGAAATGTATATGAACTAACGTGTAATAATGCAGCATAGAAAATGTATTAATGTATTTTGCTAAAACGTGCGCTTGAAATGTGCCCACGGGGAGTGGCTGCCAACATATACAATGACTAATGAAACTGACTAATAATGTTGAAATGTTATATTAGGATATGATTTTGTATTAATATTAAAAGGTTATATGTAAAAGTGTTAGCTAAATAAATCATTAGGCCTTAGTTAGCATGAGTCGAGGCCTAGCTGCCTGGCTTTCATATTAAATGTGTTTTTTTAACGTGCAGTGTGCTGACTTGCTGAAGGACATGAACTCTTGTTTTTCTCCAAACTAGAAGATGAATGTAACTGTAGTAGAACCGTTCCCATGAAATTCGACTTGCTTAGTGAAACATTTTTGCTGAATGCAACAGTGTAGACTATTCCGAGGTACAAGGTCGCCTGAACCGGTACAGACAATGAAGCCACTGACTAAAGATGCAAAGAAGACCACAAGAGTATGAAATCATACCGGACATTCTACCCACTGAAGACTTCAATCCCAAGGACCAATAAACTACGTGAGAACAGTTATGGGGTGACATATTCAATGAAGTAATTGAAACTCTATTGGAGGGAGATAGTGGGGTACTGACCCCAGCCAATTAGCTTTTAGGGGATTGTACAACAGAGAAGGGATAAAAACCCTTGACACAAGGAAGTAAATCAGAACAGGAGAGAATAGGAGAGAGAATTAGGGAGATGCTGATGCGATTTGCTATGACCCAGACACTTTGTCACTCTGCATAGAGACTTTGCTGTTTGGTTCTTAAAACCATCCTTGCCTTATATTGCCCATTTACACTTCACCTCCTTATGAGGGAAGTCCCCCTTATACCCGATTGCTGAATTCTTGATAACGAATCAACTGATGCCCTGAGGATGAAGACCGAACCTGAGTGCTGACCCAATACGGAGGGTAACTATATGACAATGAAATTGTAATTGTCTGTTTGCTTTTCCTTTCTAGGTACCAGCTGCTTCTTTTGACAGAGCCCATAGTTAGATGGTTTTCCAAATTGGTGTTACTAAATTGTTTTGCATGGAGCCCAACATGCCAATGCTGATTTGAGGACACATGAGGGGTTCACTAAAATTGATTCAAATAGACAAATGACCAAATCTATGCTTTGTTGAATAACGTGATGATCATACTCTTCTAAGGATAACCTATGCTGACGCCGTGTTATATTCTAATGTTCGTGACTCTTGCTTTGATGAAATCTTATCAGAGTTGCCATATTGTGACTATGCTATTGTGTTTCTTGGTTTTGAGACCAAGAAACTTGCTAGTAGAATTGTAATCAATAGGGAATAAACTTCATATAATAGTACTAAACTGGTGTGGTTATTCATGACTGCAAGGTCATGGTGGTTTCTGAATTTTATTAAATATCTTTGACTAATTTGAATTGTCGTATTACTGTGAACTTTGAAGACATTATTGACATATTGATTGACATGCTGATTAGTTATCTCGTCCTAAGGTGTCTTCAATCTGGGTCAAAAGATTCATTGTCCTAAAACGAGTCCCAAAGTGAGTGAATTAGTCATAAAGGGACGCGTTAGCAATCTCAAGGGGTCAGGTACCTTCTGCAGGACTATCAAATATCAGAACACCTATTGTGAAACAGCCCCTAGTTCATGATGGAAGGTATGTAAGTGCATTCAACACAGCCTTCATTTTGTGAAGGGTCAACAGCAGTTGAAACACCTTTCTTCATAAAACAGGTGCACCTTGGGCAGAAACAGTGCAAGCTTACCTCTTTCACAGGGGCAGTGTGGGATACTAGGTTACTGGTTGAGGGGGTGAAACTCTACTCAAGCAGGGGCCACAATTCTTGACAGGGTGAACCACAAGCAAACCTCAAATTAACCTCTACTTAACCCTCTGTTAGCTTGGCTCAAAGCTGTCAGGCATAACTTGGAGGCAATGTGTCAAGGTAAAGTATTTATGCAGAATTCAGACAGTAATAATGTGAATACACACCACAAGAAAACAATTCCACACCAATTTAGAAAATAGAGTACAATGTAATAAACTGTTCCACACCAAAATGACAAAAATCCCCTCAGTAGAACCAGCAATATACAATTTTAAAGACTTAAATGAAAATAGTGCCTAAAACACAAAGCACCAACTGTGGTGTTCTGGTCGCGCTGGGCTGCAATAACGTCACAAGTTCATTTCATCCACGATGGAGTGCCATTTGGCTGAAGGGACAACGCTAGACCCACTGAACAAAGTACTCTAAATCTTGGTTGCAAAGTGGTGGAAGGCGCTGTGTCGGGGATGCATCTGCACGGCAGTTCCGATGAAGCTGCAGGGCTGCGATGCTGATTCCGGCATCGTTGTTGAAAATGCCATGGAAGAGGGGTTTGTGATGGGAAGTCCTACGTCAATGATACGTCACAAGCAGTGCTTCCAAGGATGCAGCTGGGCTGTGAGGCAAAGCCTTGTGTTGTTGTCGAGGATATCATCGACAAAGGGCTTGAGTTGTAAAGCCCTGCATTGGTGATGTGTCATGCAATAGTGGTTTCAAAGAAGCTGTGAAGAGATGTTTTGCAATCCATTGGTTCTGCTCATAGGACCACAGCTGGTCTGACAGAGCAACTTCAGTGCCCACTTCCAAGGGTCCAGGGCTGGGGAGACACCACCTGGGGGAAAGACTCACTGCAGACACTGGGTTCATGGTGGTTGGAGCCTTTTTTGTCCCTAAGGCTGTGATTAGGAGGCCAGCCAACTAGTGCTCCTAAACACTCTGGTGATCCTGGGTTCAAGGTACGGGTCCAGTCTTTTTACTCAGGCAGCTGGGTAGCAGTCCTTCTTGCAGAGCAGCACAGCAGCCTTTGTCTCTTTCACAGGTCCAGAGGTGCACTAAAGAGTAAAGTCTGAGAATCAAATATTTATACCGAGTGCCAGCACTGATGTTGGAAAATGTTCTAGAGGTTTCTACCCCCCAGAGGTGCTTGGAATTTCCTGCCTCCGAGCCCTGGCCACAGAATGTCAGGAGACACAAAAGACATGTATCAAACCCTTTGTGAGTGTGCTCAGGTAGAGGCTTTTTGATGTACAAGTGTGGTAGGTGACAGCTTCACCTCATATTTGATCAAAGATGGCCCATCCTGCAACACCTGTTTCCCCTCTGTCTCACTGTCCAGGAACAATACGTAAAGGCCAACAGTCACCTACATCTAGTCATGTGACCAGGATACAGGCACCAAATGATTATAGCAATACATTTTCAACTTTCTAAAAGTGGCTTTTTTAGAATTGTGACTTAAAATCCAACCTTACCATTAAAGAGGTTTTTAAAATACAATTCTTTAGAAATCAAACACGACATTCACACCCACTCCCAATTGAAAGTTAACACTCATTAAGTGTAAAAAGGAAACTTCAATGTTATCTTACAGGAGAGACAGCTCTTGCAGTAGTGAAAACCAGATTTAAGAGCTGTTCGCTACCAAGACATGTAAAAGTTAAAAGTACATGTCCCATTTTTTAAATACACTTCTACACCTGTGGTGTGGGCTGTTTAGGGCCTACCCTTTGGGTGACTAATATGTATTACAAAGGAAGCTTTAGGCCTCAAAAATGTTTCTTTTGCCAGGTCGAAATGGCATTTTAAAACTTCACACACAGGCTGCAAGGTCAGGCCTGGGACATATCCAAAAGGCTACTTAAGTTGGTGGTCACTTAAGTGCTGCAGGCCCAGTAGTAGCATTTAATTTTCGGGCCAAGGGTACATGTACTACCACTGTACTAGGGACTTACAAGTAAATTAAATGTCCAATTGGTGAGAGACAATGTTATGCATTTTAGGGAGTGAGCACACATACTTTAGCACTAGTTAGCAGTGGTAAAGTGCACAGAGTCCTATGGCCAACACAAATGAGCTCAGCAAAAATGAAAGAGTAAGGCAAAACGTTAGGGGGAAGACCACCCTAAGGCTGACAGGTCTAACAGATAGGTACGGGTAGAGCAACAGCAGATTATTCTTTTCCCATCACAGGACACATACGAATTGAGTAGCAGCATTTCTGGGAGCTGCTGCCATGCTTTATCGGTTCACAACAGAACAGGTACAGTATGGCAGTAGCAAACCAAGCTTCCCTTTCCCACAGAAGGCAACAATGCAATCTTCCATTCCCCACAGACCATATCCGACAGGTCAGACTAATGCAAGCTTTTATTACTCACAGAGCAGGTACAGTTAAGGCATGAGTGATAGGTTGGTTTCAGACAGATCTCTGAAGTGGTCACTTAACTCACTAAAATAATTGTACGGGTGGATGAGTGAGTGAATATGAGAGTACTGATACTATTCTGATTTAGGTAATACTCCACAGCAGCAGCCTGAAAGTCTTGCTGCTGTCACTCTGAGATCTGCTGTTTGTGCTGATTCTTTGGATTTCCACTTATTGAGAAGTAGCTGTTGCTTAGTAAGTCACTGTTATATGAAGCAGCCCAGCCACCGCCTAAGTAACTAAGGGCGAGATGTAGCAAGCATTTTGCATGGTGCAAACTGCGAAAATCGCAGTTTGTGTCATGCAAAATGCCGTTTGTGATGCTCATTCACAATTTGCGAATCAGTACTGACTCGCAAATTGTGAATGCGACTCGCAAATAGGAAGAGGTGTTCCCTTCTTATTTGCGACTCGCATCGCTATGCTAAATTGCTTTGTGACCGCGAATGCGGTCGCAAAGCAATTCGCAGTTACCACCAGTGTCACACTGGTGGTAACCCATTCGCAAAAGGGAAGGGGTCCCCATGGGACTCCTTCCCCTTTGTGAATGTTGCCAAAAAGGGTTTTTCAGAGCAGGCAGTGGTCCAATGGACCACTGCCTACTAATAAAAACCGAAACCAAATGGTTTCGTTATTTTTTTATTTTGCAACTCGTTTTCCTTTAAGAAAAACAGGCTGCAAAATAAAATAAAAAACTGCTTCATTTAAAAAGCAGTCACAGACATGGAGGTCTGCTGACTTCAGCAGGCCACCATCCCTGGGAGTGCAGGGACTCGCTATGGGGTCGTAAACTGCGACCCACCTCATTAATATTAATGAGGTGGGTCTTTGCGACCCCATAGCGACTCCCAGTCGGTGTCTGAGACACCGTACTGCATACGATTTTGCGAATCGGAAATTGCGAGTCGCACCGACTCGCAATTTCCGATTCGCAAAATCGGAAATTGCTACATCTGACCCTATGCTCTTTACAGGCACACAGGTACCATTCACTTTGACAAGGTTTTGACGGCATATACACCCGCCGCTTTACAATCCGAACCTAGTGCTGCACCTGTTCGAAATGTTGTGGTCTGCCACTGATTTGCAGAGTGCTAAAAAAACAGCGGATCCCCGCAGTCCCGGATTGAGATTGTGTACCCCTGACTCGCGTAACAACGTTGGGGGCATTACTCCTCTTTAATCCTCCCACTGTGCATTAGCACAGGGGGCAGTTTTTAATCTGCCACACTTCACCCTATGGGTAGGTATAGCATATCCATTTCCCCACTTCACCTTGCACGCCATGTGTGTGTTAATGAAGTTTGGTATACACTTTACACCATACGGAAGCCAAAATGATGAGTTTGTCAATGCTTTTTTTTTATTTCTTGGTGTCATTTTAGAAGGGAACCAACCACGTGCAAAACGTCACACACAACTCGATACCAAAAGGAGCAGGCGAAGCCGAAATCCCAGGCAAGTTCTGCTGTGCACAGGAAAAGAGGCAAACACAGATGCTTAGTATTAGGGCCTCGTTGTTAGTGAGGTGCAGCATCATCTATTCAGCCGGGGAGGTCGGGGCTCCAGTCTGGGCAACCCGAAGAAGCTTGCTAAACATCACTAGGGACGAGGAAAACTCAATTATTAACATATCTCTCAAACAGATGAGGAAGAACGAAAAAACACATTACCCTTCATACAACGCAGCTGAAACTTCATGAGACAGTAAAGAAACGTGTGGGAGGTGCTGTCGAAGTCTCAACCCCACAGCCGCTATTTTCCCTGCCACAAAACCGGAGAATTACTTCAGTGATTAACCGAGTGCTAAACAGGAGCTGTTTTAGCTAAACAGATCTATCATTATATTTGGTCTGCTTCATCCATTTGCCAAGCAAAACACAAACATTATCATTGTATTGAATCTGTCCAGGGTGTAAAGTGATCAGCAATAAATTATTATTGTTCTTTTTTATCACTCCAGGTCTAACTTGTGACACCCTTATGGGGCCAAAAGTCTGGCGTGCAAGTAGAATATTGTATAGTTAATAAATACATTGCTTGACATGTCTGACATTTAATAAATATACCTTTGGGTGATGGCATTTTTCCACAGGTGCGGCTTAGCAGGAAGATGTAAAACACTTCCGCCCTAGAGCTTGTAAATGGGAAAAAACGCAGGCACGTAATCATGCCTACACAAGCAAATACGCACCTAGAGAAAATCTGTGAAGTAGACCTATAAATTAAACATGAGAGGGCGCCTTGGCTGGCGTAGAATGATGCACGTAGCCCAGTAATGGCTCGCACTGCGCTGCTCTGAGAACAGAATCCAGGACACCGTTTGCAAACAGCCTTCTGCGATGCACATTCACAATTTGTGAGTCGGTACCGACTCGCAAATTGTGAATGCGACTCGCAAATAGGAAGGGGTGTTCCCTTCCTATTTGTGACTCGCATAGCAATTCGCAGTTACCACCAGTGTCACACTGGTGGTAACTCATTCGCAAAAGGGAAGGGGTCCCATGGACATCCCTTCCCCTTTGTGAATGTTGGCAAAAAGGTTTTTTCAGAGCAGACAGTGGTCCAATGGACCACTGCCTACACTGAAAAAACGAAACCAAATGGTTTTGTTGTTTTTTTTATTTTGCAACTCGTTTTTCTTTAAGGAAAACGGGCTGCAAAATAAAAAAATAAAAAAAATACTGCTTTATTGAAAAAGCAGTCACAGACATGGAGGTATGCTGACTTCAGCAGGCCACCATCCCTGTGAGTGCAGGGACTCACTATGGGGTCGCAAAATGCGACCCACCTCATTAATATTAATGAGGTGGGTGTTTGCGACCCCATAGCGAGTCGCAGACGGTGTCTGAGACTCCGATCTGCTTCCGAATTTGCGATTCGGACCTTGCTACATCTGGCCCTAAGTGAGTAATCCTAGAATTAAACACTGCTTAATGAACAGATGAAGACCATGAATATTATGAAGTTTGCGTATCCAGTCTTGAATATCAACACATTCACCCGTTTTTGCACACACATATAGGCCCTCATTTTGACTTTGGTGGTCTTTTTGAAAGAACGCCAAAGCCACTGCAGCCAACAGACCGCCAGTGCTGGCTGTCTGCTGACTGCCATATTAGGAGTCATAGAAGGACTTCCGCTCATTTACGGGCGGGAAGTCTGACTCCGAAGAGGCAGTTACATCACCAGCACCATCACGGCTTGGCAGTTTCTTGCTGGCGTGGTGGTGCTGGCGATGCAAGAAAGCCAGGACCCATCACCTCCAGGATAACCTCCTAGACGGGGAAGGTAAGTGGTCGTCCGAAAGGGGGGGTAGGGAGTGTTTGGTGCATGTGTGTGGTGTGTGCGTGTATGTGTGCGAATGGGGGTGTATGAGTGCGTGTTTGTGATTGAATGTAAATGTTTGTGTGCATGTATGTGCACATTAATGGGGGTATGTGTCTTCGTGGATGCAAGTGAGTGGGGGGGTGTCTGCATGTATGCGAGTGAGTGAGGGTGTCTGTGTGAATTTATGCGTATGCCGAGGGGTGTGTATGTGAATGCATGCATGCGTGAAGGAGCTGGGGGGGGTGTTTGCAAGTGTGTGGCTGGGTGGAGTGAGTGTGTGCATATGTGTGTACATGTGGGGGTGCGTGTGCCAGCAACAAGAATGGGGATTCCTGTTGCCACATGCATTTCCACCAGGGTTTTCGTGGCGGGGTGACCAGCACGGAAAGCTTGGCAGTCTGCAGCTGTGTAATCCAGCCGGCAGGCTGAGGCCTGATGCCGGGTTGGAGGTGCTCACCACCAGCCGCAGCAGTGCAACTGCAATGGCAGGCCAGGCGGCGTTTTAGAGGTTTGGCGTCTGCCAAAACTCCACAACTTGTGATGTGATGGTCTTTACTGCAGGTATCCCACCCAAGGTCATGCAGTACGAAACTGAAGCTGTGCAGGAGGGGTCCGCTGCCAAGGGCAGCTGTAGAAGACTAGACAATTTATTTTTGTCTCATCTGGTTAGCTGCCAGCATACCTTTAGTCAAGGCAAGCTCTGTTGTTTCATGTCCTATAAGAATGTACTACAAAGGTAGGAAGAGCGTCACTTAGAGTCGTAGATGATGATGCAAAGAGAAACATAGAAACCTTCCCTAGGTGACGTTTTGTGTTTGGAAGAGAGCAGAGCCAATGGCCCTACTGACTTTGCCTATCATCATTTCAAATAAATACAGATTCCCGTTGAAGGAACACCTCAGACAAAAATAGCACCTCTGCCCACATGGGTTCCAAGGACAAGAGCTATCCAGTGTGGAAGTATTGCTTGCCCTCATCTTGTGGACACATCTATTTAACATATCTTCATTCCTTTGTACACATACATACCTAAAGTATCACAATCTGAGGGGCTGATTCGGAGTTGGGCAGCATCTGTAATGAAAAATCCCCACACATTTCCGGAGGAAGTCGTACTAATCACCAAAATCCTAAAGAAAAGTGTGCCAAGAATTACTCGGACAACTCAATCTGCACTGCTTCATCCTACCCTGGCACCTTCTGTGACATCACTAGGCTTCCCAATGAACTCCAACTTATTGCTTAATTAAAACATTAGCAAATCAGCTGACTCAGCAAAGTACCATCTACATGCCCTAAAGAAACGAGAAACATTTCCTAGACAAATCTGCTAAAATCGGCATTGAATGTTCTAATTATTACGAGAACCAGTAATGGCAACACATTCTTCGAGGGAATGCAATCCAGCCACCCCACTCCCCTCAAAGCAGTATATCATGCAACACCAAGATTAATAACATACTAAATAAATTCCACCACATTATGCCAATTCTAGAAACCTCTATTAGGTTCCACTAGAATCTGGAACAAAATCCAGAATTCACTGCATAACTCACAAAGTCACTCATCAGACAAGGCCCCACAACCTGGTCAATCTTATAGCATTCTCTGGTAGAACCAGCGATTCCAGAAGCAAAAGCACTTCATACGAAGTTCAAAACAAAACAAGAGCAGAACAAATCATACACCTGAGAAGCAACAAGTCCGTGGAACAGTACCAATCTACCTGAGCCTTACTCTCTCTCCTTCAGAAAGGGCTTAAAATGTTCAAAGTCCCTTCCCGCTGTTCTCTCCCTCCTTTTGACTAAGCCTATACCTCATCTGCTTTTATAACATATAACATACCTGTTAGAAATGGGGTCTTTGGTTGACAGTCAGGTTACCCCCTGTTCAAGCAAGGACCCTCACTCTAGTCAGGGTAAAAGAGAATCACCCTCAGCTAACCCATGCTTACCCCCTTGGTAGCTTGGCAGAGCAGTAGGCTTAACTTCAGAGTGCTAGGTGTAAAGTATTTGTACCAACACACACAGTAACTTAATGAAAGCACTACAAAATGACACAACACCAGTTTAGAAAAATAGGAAATATTTATCTAAACAAAACAAGACCAAAATGACAAAAATCCAACATACACAAGTCAAGTTATGAATTTTTAAAGATTAAACTCAAAAATAGCGCTTAGAAACAAAAATGCTTCGATGAGGTGTTAACACGGCGTCGTGACGGAGTCATTCCCAACAAACCGACACCAGCGGTGCAGGACACGGAGTCGCGTAGACCTCCAAGTACAGTACCTTTGGTGAAGAGTGAAAACAAGTCGATGCGCCAAGTCAGGGGTCGCGGCATCTGTGCGAAGCGTTGAATCAGTGCACTTCGAACGGCGTCGGTCACGACGTGGTGCGGCGACTTCCATGGAGTCGCGGACTTCAGCGGGGCTGCAGCAGCGTCGTGCCTGCGAAGAACGTCGCGTTCCAGCGAAGGTCACGCGTCGGGTGCAGGCGGCGTCCCCGGATTCAGCAGCGGCGTTGGTCCGGAGTCGTCCGAAGTCGATTTCCTTGGATTTCCACTGAGTGAGAATGAGTGAGACAGGGTATGAGTGAGTTACACTGAGATTGAGTGAATCAGAAAGAGATGAGTCAGGATTACTAAATCAGGGTGAACAAGTGGTCTAGGAGAAGACTGAGGGAGGCTAGGTTAGAATAATTGAGAATGAATGAGTGAGTCAGAGGGAGAATGAATGGAACTGAGTGAAGCTAAGTGAGAATCACTGAGTCACTGTGAGAGTCAGTGAGTCAAAATGAGTGCGATTAAGTAAATAGGAGGAAGATTGAGTGAATCAGAAGGAGTGAGAATGAGTGGAACTGAATAAGAATAAGTGAGAATGAGTGGGTCCAGGGTCATGTGGTTCAGCTGTAGTTTGGCTCGCCAGTACTGAAGTCAAAAGGGCTGAGTCAGATATTCGGCTGGAGCCAGGCTTGGGTCTTGTCTACCTATTATGGATTGCATTTGTTCTTTTACATTTTCACGAGGGACTTTCTGCAACTAAAAAGCAGAAGGTTGCTGCAAGATAAAAAGAATAAATATATAACCAAATGAACTGTTTTATTTCATCAAATAAATAATATCAAAAGGTGCTGTATTAATGTCACTCCAACATCTGTCTCAAATCCCTACATCTTTCATCAACAGGAAATGAGGGGATGATGATGATGTTTAAAGGGTGTGTAGCAGGGGAAAGTGTCTCACATGTTTCGTTTCATGCAATTATCTGTTACAAAGGATACCGATTTCCTTTTAGTTGCAATTTTAGAGATTTCATGCCTTGCTTTACTGTCCTGTGGTCCATTTAATGATTAATTGCGTATACATTTTCCCCATTGTTACCTTTAACTATACATTTCCTTTTCTTGATATCCTCAGGTCTTCGCATACTTTTCATATTCCTCCTGATGAGACCGCTAACTATTTCCTTTCTTTAAACAACAATTACCAGCTTTCTTATTTACATTTTGGTTCAGATTAATTTTTCTTATTCTCTGAAACCAGCAGAAGACGTGAGCTGCTACAGACATCCGTAAAGGTGCAGAAGCAATGGATGGTGCAATAGTAAAAGGTGTGCTCCAGATCAAATAGGCAGAAGTTGAAGTGTACCTAATAAAGGTGTGGTGGATAGGAAAGTGATGTCCTGTGATCCTTTGTGATGGAGTTTGAGATACGTTTCTACATGCCGCTGAGAGATGGTGGGTCCTATCACAGTCCTTCCTCCCTGCCACCACATCTCAGAAAGGGACAGTGAGTACCAATGCTGAATTTTAACATGGGGGAATGTTTGGCAGATCACTGTCAGTTGCAGAGGTGTGGATCTCGCCATGAGGTTGGTTGGTTCAGCACCATCGCACTCACCTCATATTTATTGGTCATGAGGCGGGAAGTGGAACTGTGCCAGAGGAAGAATATTCCCTCCCTCCACCAAGATTACAATCACATTTACAGTGGCTAAGGCTTGATGAGATAATCTTTGACCAGTCTAGAGGTAAATAAGCTATGTGTTTTAGCCATGTTGTACACCAGTGTGGCGGCTGCTTAGCATGGGGTGGGGTAGATTGGGGTAGATTGTGTTGGGGAAGACTGTAGTGGGGTAGAGTAGGGTAGGTTGGATTGGAGTAGAGTGGGTTAGATTGGAGTTGTGTGGGGTATATTGGAGTGGGGTGGAGTGGGGTGGAGTGGAATGAAATGGGGTAAATTGGAGTGGGGTAGATTGGAGTGGGCTAGATTGGAGTGGGGTAGATTGGATTGGCGTAGAATGTGGTGGATTGGGGTGCAGTAGATTGCATTTGAGTGAGGTGGTTTGGAGTGGAGTGAGGTAGACTGAGGTAGACTGGAGTAGAGTAGGAAAGATTTGAGTGGGGTAAATTGGAGTGGGGTAGATTAGTGTGGAGTGGGATAGACTGGGTGGAATAGGGAAGACTGGATGGATTGAAGTGTGGTAGGCTGGGATGAAGTGGGGTGGATTGGGGTAGATTTGAGTGCAGTGGGGTAGAATGGAGTGAGATAGATTGGAGTGGCATTCAGTGGAGTGGGGTTCAGTGGAGTGGGGTAGATTGGGAAGACTAGGATACATTGGAGTAGAGTAGAATAGATTGGAGTTGAGTGGGGTAGTTTGTAGTAGGATGCACTGGACAGGGGTAGATTGGAGTGTGGTAGATTCGATTGGGTTTGATTTGATTGGGAAAGATTGGGGTGGAGTAGAGTGGACTGGAGTGAAGTGAGGTAGATTTGACTGGTGTAAATTGGAGTTGGGTAAATTGGGGTAGATTGGAGTGGAGTTGGGTAAATTGGGGTAGAGTAGTGTGTGGTGGATTGGGGTACATTGTTGTGGAGTGGGGTACATTGTTGTGGAGTGGGATAGATTAGAGTGTAGTGGGTAGATTGGAATGGAGCTTGGTATATTAGGGTGGGATAGATTGTGGCACAGTGGAGTGGAGAGGAGTAGTTTGGGTAGTCTAGAGTGTGGTAGGTTGGAGTTGAGTGGGGTAGACTGGAGTAGGGTAGCCTGGAGCGGGTTTTGGTGGAGTGGGGTGGGATGGAGTGGGGTAGTTGGGGGTAGACTGAGGTTGATTGCAGAGGAGTGAAGTAGATTGGAGTGGAGTGGGATAGATTGGAGGTGGGTGTATTGGAGTCAGGTAAAGTGGAGTGGGGTGGGGCAGTTTGGAGTTAAGTGGGGCAGTCTGAAGTACATTGGAGTAGAGTGGAAAAACTTTGAATAGGGTAAATTGGAGTGGGGTAAACTGGAGTGGAGCGGGGTGGTGCGGAGTAGACTGGGTGGATTGAAGTGTGATAGATTGAAATGAATCGGCATATAGTGGGGTCGAATGGAGTGGGATAGTTTAGAGTGGGGTCAATTGGAGTGGGTTTGGTGGAGTGGGTAGATTGGGGTGACTAGGGAAGAATGGAGTCGAGTGAATTAGATTGGAGAAGAGTGGGGTAGATTGGAGTGCGATGCATTGGACTTGGGTAGATTGGTGTGGGATAGATTGGATTGGATTGAGGTAGATTGGGGTGGAGATGGGTATGCTAGATTGGAGTGAAGTGGGGTAGAACGGAGTGGAGTGGGGTAGACTGGAGTGGAGTGGGGAAAACTTGAATGGGGTAAATTGGGATAGATTGGACTGGAGTTGGATAGATTGGGGTAGAGTGGAGTGGGGTGGATTGGGGTAGATTGTTGTGGAGTGGGGTAGATTGGCATATAGTAGGATCGATTGGAGTCTAATTTAGAATATTAGGGTGGTTTAGATTGTGGTACAGTGGAGTGGAATAAATTGGGTGGATTGGAGCGGGGTAGTTAGGAGTTGAGTGGGGTAGTTGGAGTGGTGTAAACTGAAGAGGGGTTTCGCAGAGTGGGGTTGGCCTAGATGGGGGTAGACTGGGGTAGATTTGAGTGGAGTGGAATATATTGGAGTGGAATAGATTTGAGTGAGGTGGGGCAGATTGGAGTGGGCTAGACTGTGGTAGATTTGAGTGAAGTGTGATAGATTGTGGTGAAGTGAAATGGGATAGATTCTGGTAGATTGAAGTAGGGTAGATTGTGGGTGATTGGAGTGGGGTAGACTAGGGTGGGGTGTGATTGATTTTGATGACGGGTGGTAGATTGAAGTGGGACAGATTGGAGTGGAGTGGGGTAGATCGGAGTGGAGTCAGGTAGACTGGGATGGAGTGGATTAGACTGGAGTAAATTGGAGTGGAGTGGAGTAGACTGGGATGGAGTGGAGTGAGGTGGAGTGAAATGGAGTTGGGTAGATTGGAGTGGGGTAGGTTGAGGTAGAGTGGAGTGGGGTAGTTTGGAGTGGAGTGGGAAGAGTGGGTTAGATTGAGTGGAGTGGAGTAGATTGGATTAGAGTGGAGTAGTGTAGACTGTAGTTGAGTGGAAAAGTTTGGAGTAGAGTGGGGGTAGATTGGAGTGGAGTGGGGTACATTTAGGGTGGAATGTGATAAATTAGTGTGGGGTAAAATAAGTGGGGTAGATCAGGGTAGATTGGAATGGAGTACATTGGGGAGATCGGAGTGAGGTCGATTAGAGTGGGATCGGGTTAGTTTGAAGTGGAGTGGGTTTGTGTAGATTGGTGTAGATTGGGATAGATTGGGGTTGAGTGGGGTAGATTGGGGTAGACTGTGGTAAAGTGGGGTAGATTGGAGCGGGTTGGATTGGAGTGGAGTGGGGTAGAGTGGAATGTAATAGATGGGTAGACTGGAGTGAAATGGAGTGGGGTAGAATAAAGTAGGGTAGATTGTGTAGGGTGGGGTAGATTGGATGGTGGAGAGTGTGGTGGAGTGAATTACACTGGGGTTTATTAGTGTGGATTGGGGTAGATTGGGATGGAGTGGGTTGGAGTGGACTGAAGTGGGGTAGATTGGAGTAGGGTATATTGGGCTAGATTGGAGTGGGTGGATTGTGGTAAATTGTGGTAGATTGGAGTGGTATAGTTTTGGGTTGAGTGGAGTGGGGTAGATTGGAGTGAAGTGGATTTTAGGGTGGAGTTGGGTAGGTTAGAGTGGTGTGGGGTAGATTGGAGAAGGGTAGATTCTACTGGGGTAGGTTGGAGTGAGGTGGATTGGGATGGAGTGGGGTAGATTGGATGGAGTTGGATAGGTTGGGGTGGGGTAGATTGGAGTGGAGTAGGATAGATTGGAGTGGATTAAATTACAGTGGAGTGGGGTAGATTGGAGTGGAGTGAAGTTGATTCAGATAGATTGGACTGGATTGGATTGAAGTGTCTTAGATGGGAGTGGAGTGGGATAGAGTGGAGTATGATAGACGGGGTAGATTGGGGTGAGTGGTGTAGATTGGAATGGAGTTGAGCAGAGTAGAGTGGGGTAGATTGAGGTAGAGTGGAATAGGGATGGATTCTGGTAGACTGGACTATATTCAGGTAAACTGTAGTGTAGTCAGGTAGACTGGAGTGGAGTGTGGTAGATTGGAGTGGTGTTCTGTAAGAAGTGTGGAGTGGAGGGTCTTGGAGTGCAGTGGCATAGAGTTGAGTGGGGTGGGCTGTCAGAGTGGAAGGGAGTGGAGTGACCTGTCATAAAGTTGATTTTCATGTTGTAGAATGGAGTGGCATGTCATAGAGTGGAGGGGCATAGAGTGGAGTAGAGTATTGTAGAGTGGAATTGTGTTGTGTGGCATATGCATGGTATGGTAGCACACTTCCAACACAGATAAAACATTTTCAATTGAAATGACCATTATATTTTCACAGACATGCAGGTTTACTGCACACAAACGATAATGTGCAGAAATTCCATCACCTAGTGTACTGATGTGTTTTGATCATATTTAAATATTTGTTTCCAGCACACTACAGAAAAACAAAAGAAGAAACTTAGGGCCAGATGTATAAAATTCCGGTATTGCGACTCGCAAATTGCGAGTCGCAATGCCGGATGCAGGATGGTGTCTCTGACACCATCTGCGAGTCGCAAGGGGGTTGCAAAGGCCCACCTCATTAATATTAATGAGGTGGGTCACAAATTGCGACCCCCTTGCGAATCACAGCACTCACAGGGATGGTGGCCTGTTGGAGACAGCAGACCACCATATCTGTGACTGCTTTTTAAATAAAGCAGTTTTTTTTTTTTGTAATGAAGCCCGTTTTCCTAAAAGGAAAATGAGATGCATTACAAAATGAAAAATGAAACGTTTCAGTTTAATTTTTTCAGAGCAGGTAGTGGTCCATAGACCACTGCCTGCTCTGAACAAAAAAATTCAAGCCCATTCACAAAGGGGAAGGGGTCCCCTGGGGACCCCTTCCCTTTTGCGAATAGGTTACCACCAGTGTGACATTGTTGGAAACTGCAAATTGCTTTGCGACCGCGTTCGCGGTCACAAAGCAATCCTACATCGCGATGCGACTCGCAAATAGGAAGGGGAACACCCCTTCCTATTTGCGACTCACAGTCCCATTTTGCGAGTCGGTAACCAGGTTACCGATTCGCAAAATGGGAATGGGCATCGCGATGTGGCTTTTGCACCTCGCAAACAGCGATTTTCGCTGTTTGCGAGGCACAAAAGCCTTGCTAAATCTGGCCCCTTATTTCTACTTCCCTAATTCTGATATATTTTGAAATAGCAACACAGTTCATTTTTGTTGGTGGTAGGAAAAGGTCTTTCCATTTCACAGTAAGATTAAATTCTCTCACTTTGAAGTCAAGAGAAAGAAAAATAAAGACAAGGCTCCCTGGAAGACAGAGCCTGCCATTTGACCTCTGTCTTTGAATGCATAGCACATGTGACATGATAAGAACAAAATTTAAAAGTATGTTTAGAGAAAACAAACTTGGAAGGATACAGTATACAAGTGATGCTGTATCAGATGGACAAGCTCAAGCTGAGCACCCTAAACCAAGAAAAGCCAGCATGTAGAAAGCAAGCAAATGTGAATTAAAAACCACAAACCCAATGGTCAGCAAAATGTACAATGCATCCCCAGGGAAGTTTTCAGAATGCCCACAAGAAGTCGGTAGGCTTTAGCATAAAAACAAAGTATGTTCGAAAGGCATACAATCTAGAAGAACAGAATGGACACTTGGAGTGTCTACATATGCTCATGCAAATTATTTCAGGCATGCTTACACTTGTGTAGAAGAAACCAGTGCAAGATGCGCCATATAGGCAGCCAGCAACGATCATCAAATCAGATTAAATTGAAGAATCTGGGAAATTTGGGCGATACATCACTTTGAGTTTATTTAATTTCAAGGTGATAATAATATCTTGCATTTTCTACAGTGCTTCAAATTGCAGACGTCTACCTTTTTTTAATCATGAAAAGTCTTAACATTATGGGGGTCATTACAACATTGGCGGTATAATACCGACGTGCAGAAGACCGCCAATACACTGCGGCGGCGGCGGTAGACCGCCACAGCTATTATGACACACATCACGGAATCCGCCGAAAATTCAGACACCCACACAATACCGCCACACCAAAGGTCAGCGATAAACATGCGGAAACAAATCCTCCACCTCCACGCCAACAGAAACACGCCCATGCCATTACGACCCACGAATCCACGCACAGCACCAAAACACCGCCACATTGGACAATTACAAATACACACACCTGATACACATACACACACCACACCCACACATCCAATACAATATAAAACACACACCCACATCACCCACAAACCCCTACAGCCAAAAATTCAGAGAGAAGGCGAGAGAGAGAGCACAGAATAGAGAACCCCATCACACAGAGGCACACAACACCATCACCCACACAACATCCACGCACAAAACACCACATACCACTACACTCACCACACTCATCAACACATACACCACCCCACACATCACACACACCACCCCATGTCACGCCAAAGACACCCCCGCTTCTCCGAGGAGGAGCTCAGGGTCATGGTGGAGGAAATCCTACGGGTAGAGCCACAGCTATTTGGCTCACAGGTACAGCACACATCCATAGCCAGGAAGATGGAGCTATGGCAAAGAATAGTGGACAGGGTCAACGCAGTGGGACAGCACCCAAGAAATAGGGAGGACATCAGGAAGAGGTGGAGCGACCTACGGGGGAAGGTGCGTTCCATGGTATCCAGGCACAACATCGCGGTACAGCGGACTGGCGGCGGACCCCCACCTCCTCCCCCTCAACTAACAACATGGGAGGAGCAAGTCTTGTCCATCTTGCATCCTGAGGGCCTCGGAGGAGTCGTTGGAGGAACGGACACTGGTAAGTCAAATCTTCACTATCATATCCCCCACCCTACCTGCATGCTATCACACACCCCCACCCTCACACCCTCCCCTATCACCAAACTCCTCACTAATGTACCCATAACACCATCTACACATCCCAACCCCAAGACCTGCATGACACAACTAAGCACGGACACCCATCACTAAAGCATGCCCACTGCACATGCCCAGAACACCCCCCAACCATCAGCACACAAGCCCCCACACAGGAATGCCTGCACTGGGGTTCACGCACACCCAACCATTGCACACCATGAAACACACACATGCAATAATCATGTACTTATACCCCCGCAGGAACCCGAAGGAACGTCACCACACCAGAGGGTCCAGACAACACCACTCCACCCCCAGAAGAGGCCCACAGTGACGAGAGCAGCTCTGCCCTACTGGATCTTGATGACCAGCCCGGACCATCATGGGCCTCAGGACAGTCGGTTCCCCTTGCCCAGCCACAGCCCAACACCGAACTTCCACCCTCTGGTAACACCAGCACAGCACCCACCCAGCGGGCCCAAACCTCCCTACCCAGGACAGGTCAATCAGCGGTGTGTCCACCACTACAGGGCACCCAGGCTAACCCAACACCCCAACAACAACAGGGACCTGGGGGCAGTGGGAGTGGGCACACGGTCCAGGGGACGGAGGCACAGGAACATAGGGGAACTGGGAGGGCTGCTGTGCGACAGAGGGAGGACAGGCCAAGGGAACCAACTCTCCACGAGGCCCTCTCCTCCATCATGGGAGGATACCACCACTCCCAGGAGACGATGGCGGCCGTCCTGGACAAGTTGCAGGAGACCCTGCGTCTGCAGGAGGAGCATTAATTGTGGTTCAGGGAGGAGCTCAGGACCATCGGCTCCGCCCTGGGCACCTTCGTAGGGGTGATGACGGACATTCAAAAGACCTTGAGGGACACTGTGACACTCCAAGGGGCCCCTGACACTAGGCAGGACGACGAACTTCCCATCACCTCCGCCGGCACTAGTGGACAGGACGCCCAGCCACAGGACCAGCACCCCATCCCCTGCAGACGGACAACCACCACGAAAGCGGGCCCTGAGATCCAGGAACAGGACAGAGCAAGATGGCAAGACCCCCGCCAGGAAATAAGACCACCCTGATTGTCCCCCCACTGTCCCACTTTGTTACCCTGTCCAAATCAAAACTGCCCCAGCTCCACTTCCAATGGCCAGATGTGCAATGTACCTGTGAGACTAATAGACTGGATTCTGCCATGGACATTCCTCCATCATCACCCATCCCCATTTTACAACCCCCCTTCATTTTTTGCACTTAAATAAACACCCTTGAAACACTAAATAAAATGGAGTCAGTCTATGTTTGTAATTTTGCATTATCAATTACAGTGTCATAATGGGTTACCCATTGGAAGGCTAACATACCAATGTCACACATCACAAGCCCTTCAAGGATGCAAGCAGTTGACACGTAGGTTACCACATTTGTGAAACTGAAATGGAAGGGGACAACTCAGTTAACAAATAGTGAGTGAAATGTCGGTACAGGATAGGGGTAGACGTGTGAAAGTTAATATAATGTTAAATCTGAAAATGTACTCACCTGTGTTTCACTGGAAATATTGCTGTATGACTGACTCCCTGTTGTCGTTTTCTTCTTCCTCAGCTTCATCCTCATCACTGTCCACAGGCTCCACAGGCTCCACAGGCTCCACAGCTGCTACAACACCGTCATCTGGATCATCCTCCTGTAGAAAAGGCACCTGGCGTCGCAATGCTAAATTATGGAGCATGGAGCAGGCGATGATGATGTCGCACACCTTCTTCGGTGAGTAGAATAGGGACCCACCTGTCATACGTAGGCACCTGAACCTGGCCTTCAGGAGGCCGAAGGTGCGTTCGATAACCCTCCTAGTCCGCCCATGTGCCTCATTGTAGCGTTCCTCTGCCCTTGTCCTGGGATTCCTCAATGGGGTCAGTAGCCAGGAAAGGTTGGGGTAACCAGAGTCCCCCAATAGCCATACACGGTGCCTCTGGAGTTGACCCATCATATCAGGGATGCTGCTATTGCGCAGAATGTAGGCGTCATGCACAGAGCCAGGGAACATTGCATTTACCTGCGAGATGTACTGGTCTGCCAAACAGACCATCTGGACATTCATGGAATGATAACTCTTCCTGTTCCTGTACACCTGTTCACTCCTGCGGGGGGAACAGAGCTACATGGGTCCCATCAATGGCACCTATGACGTTAGGGATATGTCCAAGGGCATAGAAGTCAGCTTTCACTGTAGGCAAATCCTCCACCTCAGGTAAAATGATGTATCTCCTTACGTGTTTCAGCAGGGCAGACAACACTCTGGACAACACGTTGGAAAACATAGGCTGGGACATCCCTGATGCCATGGCCACTGTTGTCTGAAAAGACCCACTTGCAAGGAAATGGAGCACTGACAGCACCTGCACGTCAGGGGGGATTCCAGTCGGATGGCGGATTGATTACATCAGGTCTGGCTCCAACTGGGTACATAGTTGCTGGATTGTGGCACAGTCAAACCTGTAGGTGACAATTAAATGTCTCTCTTCCATTGTCAACAGGTCCACCAGCGGTCGGTACACCGGAGGATTCCGCCATCTTCTCATATGTCCCAGCTGACGGTGCCTAAAAAGGACAACAGCGAAGAAACAGTCACTATTCCTCCAGGTATGTACCCACAGTCACACACAAGACTACACCAGACAATAAACCCTTCCTGGATGTGTGTTGAGTGTAGGCCTCGGTATGTGTGACGCAGTTGAAAATGAATCCATGTGGGCCCCTGAAATGGAGGCTGTCTGACCTCTAAACTGGGACAATGGGATTGTGGGGTAACAGCGCTGGCATTGCACACTGTCGCGGTAGGCGATCGTAGACCGCGGCGCAATGCTGCATTGGTTAACATTGGTTAACATTGGACCCTATGGGTCCCAGGAGCCAATGAACAGGTGCGCCGGCGGTGATGATGCGCACCGCCGCGGACGTCACCGCCGCGGACGTCACCGCCATTTTCTATCTGTTCAATCACTAGATACCTGACCTTCGACAGGAGAGGACCTACACTGCTAGTGCTGCTGTGAGCTCGGTCTGGAAGCGACGATGGCTGCTGCGTCTGGGGAAAGGGCCCCTGCCTTCACTGCACAGGAGTTGGAGAAACTTGTGGATGGGGTCCTCCCCCAGTACATGCTACTCTATGGTCCTCCAGACCAACAGGTTAGTACACAGGGAGCACGTTGTATGGGCTAGGCCTGGGTGGACAGGGCTGGGGGGAAGAGGGAAGGGGAAAGAGTTGATACTACAGTAAAGCATGGGAATAAAAGGGGCACATGGTCAGAGTATGGAGGGGGCCACATTGATGGTGCAATTGGTAATGACTGTTCCTCTTCCCTTGTGCATGTCATGTAGGTCAGCGCCCACCAGAAGAGGGACATTTGGCGTGCCATCGCCAAGGAGGTCCGGACCCTTGGGTCCCACCAGAGACGGAGCACCCACTGCCGGAAGAGATGGGAGGACATTCGCCGCTGCAGCAAGAAGACGGCGGAGGCTCAACTGGGGATGGCCTCCCAACGTGGGAGGGGTGCCCGTCGCACCATGATCCCCCTGATGTTCCGGATCCTGGCGGTGGGCTACCCGGACTTGGATGGGCACTTAAGGACATCACAGCAGAAACAAGGGGGTGAGTACACTCTCATTCTGCGGACTTTGCGTGCAGTGGAGGGGTCTGGGTGGGGGAGGTGGGCTGTGTGTGTCCCTAGGCCAGGGCGAGTTAGGTAGGCAAGGCCCCTCCGCAATGTAGGCTATGTGCCACTCTACCCCACCTCAGAAGAGTGGCAAGTTGAGGTATAGTTGCCCCTGTGGCATCCATGTGCGCAGATTTCCACCATTGCCATGTAGGCCATATCCCAGAAATTGCATGTGCAGAGGCCAGGAGCACGGCGTTATGCATGGGGCTGCTGCGTCTGTCTTGTCCGCCAACGGTAGCGGTATGCCAGGCACTAAAACTCTCTTTCTTCTGTCTCCCCCCCCTTTTCCTGCTCTCCCTGTCCTTTTGTACATCAGCATCAACAGGCGGAGGTACAGTGGCAACGGAGCACAAGGGAGCTGCATCCCACATGGCCATGGAGGGCCACACCACAGACTCTGAATGCACCAGTGGGACGGATGGCGAGGGGAGCTTCACATCGGCCACCGGATCACTCACCAGCGACACGGACTTGTCCGCCGATGGGAGCTCCCCTGTGGTGGCGGCACCATCTGTGCGCCCCACTTCTACAGGTACAGCCGCCACCTCCCCTACCAGCACCACCCTCCCAGCAGCCCCTCAGCATTCGCCCCGTGCCCGCTCACCCAAGAGGGTGGGCATCACCTTCACCCCAGGCACCTCAGGCCCTGCCCCAGTCACCCCTGCTGCCCTAGTGATGAGGCCATTGACCTCCTCAGGTCACTCACTGTTGGGCAGTCTACCATTGTGAATGCCATCCAGAGTGTAGAACGAGAGTTGCAACACGGTAATGCATTCCTGGAGGGCATTCATTCTGGTCAGGCTGCCCTTCAGCGAACCCTGCAATCTCTGGCCTCAGCACTGATGGCAGCCATTGTCCCTGTGTCCAGCCTCCCCCCTCCAACTTCCTCCACCCAGACCCAATCCACTATACCCCAGCCCATCCCAAGCACACCTACCGACCAGCATGCACACAAGTCAACACACACAAGTAGCTCAAGCAAACATAGGCACCACACACACCACAGGCACTCACGCACCCACATACAGACACAGCAACATCCACTGTCTCCACTGTGTCCCCCTCCTCCTCTTCTCCCTCCTCCCTCCCAGTGTCGTCTACACACACACCTGCATGCACCACATCTACAGGCACTAGGACTCGCACGAGGACACCCAGCACCACAAGCCGCTCACCTGCACTCACCACCTCCACTGCCATTTACACGTCCCCTGTGTCCTCTCCCAGTGTGTCTGTGACGCCCCTTCCCAAAGTACCCAAACACCGGCAATCACTCACCCAACATCCATCCACCTCACGACTGCCTCCAGTACCTGCACCTGCACCCAAAACACCTAAAGTGACACCTCCTACAACCACTTCCTCTTCCTCCACTCCCAGAGCCCCTCCAGCTACCCATCCCAGTGTCCGTCAGAAACTGTCCCTATGTCAAATTGACCTTTTTGCCACCACCCCCCCTCCAATTCATCAGTCCCGTCGTAGCGCCTCAGCCAAAAAGCCTCCAGTACCAGTGGTGCGTGTTCCAGGTTTTTGGAGTGCACCGCCCACCAGGGCAGGCAGTAGGACCCGGAGCCAAGGCACTGGCAGCCCACCCCCTGTAAAGGCTCTGAAATTGGGGAGTGGACGACGGGACCGTGTCAAGACTCTTGGTGGGACAACAAGTGAAATGGGATCCAAGGCGATTGGTGAGTCAGCTGTAACTCCAAAGAAGGCGGGGAAGGTCCAGAGGAAGTCTCCCCAGCCTGTTGTGAGTGTCACGGCGGAGAAGTACGCCATCATTTCCGGCGGTCCAGACACAAACGCCAGCACCGTCGTCACTGGTCCAGAGACCACCGCCAGAGTCACAGCCCAGGAGGGCCCAAGTGTCGTTACTGGTCAGGAGACCACTGCCGGAGTCAGTGCCCAGAAGGGCCCAAGTATCGTCACTGGTCCAGAGACCACCGTCAGAGTCACAGCCCAGGAGGGCCCAAGTATCGTTACTGGTCAGGAGACCACCGCCGGAGTCACAGCCCAGGAGGGCCCAAGTATCGTTACTGGTCCAGAGACCACCGCCGGAGTCACAGCCCAGGAGGGCCCAAGTATCGTCACTGGTCCAGAGACCACCGCCGGAGTCACAGCCCAGGAGGGGACAGAATGCCACAGCCCCGCTGGCCAACGATGGAACGTCATGCCACACTCCAATGTCCAGTATGGAGATCGTCATGCCACACACCAATGTCCAGTATGGAGATCGTCATGCCACACACCAATGTCCAGTGTGGAGATCGTCATGCCACACACCAATGTCCAGTGTGGAGATCGTCATGCCACACACCAATGTCAGTATCAGAACCGCCATGTCAAAGCACCGCTGAACAGGGCAAAGACCGCCATGGCAAAGCACCGCTGAACAGGGCAGAGACCGCCATGGCAAAGCACCGCTGAACAGTCCTGAACCGCCATGGCAAAGCACCGCTGAACAGGGCAGAGACCGCCATGGCAAAGCACCGCTGAACAGGGCAAAGACCGCCGTGGCAAAGCACCGCTGAACAGGGCAGAGACCGCCATGGCAAAGCACCGCTGAACAGGGCAGAGACCGCCATGGCAAAGCACCGCTGAACAGGGCAGAGACCGCCATGGCAAAGCACCGCTGAACAGGGCATGCACCGTGTAGGAATGAATGTACCGCCACATCAGGCATCCTTATCCCATGTGCAGCTGGGACAGTGACAGGACAGGAACTTTCACGGGGAGACTCATCCAGTCTGGGCACCAGTCCCACTCCAGAACCAGTGGAGACCTGCCTCTACTTGAGAGACTGTGGCTTTGCACTCCCCAGGATGGCACAGTGGGCAAACCACCCACTGTAGAGACTTGAGAGACTGTGGCTTTGCACTCCCCAGGATGGCACAGTGGGCAAGCCACCCACTGTAGAGACTTGAGAGACTGTGGCTTTGCACTCCCCAGGATGGTCCAGTGGGCAACCCACCCACTGTAAATACTTGAGAGACTGTGGCTTTGCACTCCCCAGGATGGCACAGTGGGCAAGCCACCCACTGTAGAGACTTGAGAGACTGTGGCTTTGCACTCCCCAGGATGGTCCAGTGGGCAAGCCACCCACTGTAAAGACTTGAGAGACTGTGGCTTTGCACTCCCCAGGATGGCACAGTGGGCAAGCCACCCACTGTAGAGACTTGAGAGACTGTGGCTTTGCACTCCCCAGGATGGTCCAGTGGGCAACCCACCCACTGTAAAGACTTGAGAGACTGTGGCTTTGCACTCCCCAGGATACATCAATGGGCATGGAGCCCCGTCGTGGATCTGGCTTTGCAGTCATGTGGCTGAGGTGCCCCCCCTTCCCTTCCCCCTGAGGTGCCTGTAGTGTTTCAATCTGATGCCCCGGCAGTGTTCTCTCCGATTTTGGCCAGGTATCTATTGTGTACATTTTTGGACTGTTGGTGCACGGATATTGTTGTGTACATATCTGCACTACTTCTTGTATTGTATATATAATTATGAGTGATTTAGAGATATATATCTGTATATTTTTGTATGACATGTATATTGGCACATTACAATGTTTGACCGAAATTCGCTTTGTCTTTGCATTCTTCTGGGGGGATTGTGGGTTGTTAATGTGATATTTTTGACTGCATTGGTGTTTATGTTGTAATATGCGAGGGTGGGGGTGTTTGGTGGGTGTCCCCCTGACTTTTGCCTCCTCCCTCCCCCGTGTCATAGTTGCAGTACTCACCGGTATCTTATGCGCCTACATCGCTGTTGGTCGTAAATGAGCAGAAAGACAAGGGCAGGTAGTATTTGGAGTTCCGGGTCTTTGGAGTCGTCGTTCCTTGTGGGATGTGTTCAGGTGAGCGTTTTCCCATAGCAAAAGCTGTTTCCGCCGTGTTTTTATCCACGGTGAATCCGCCCCGGAAAAGGTGGCAGATTGGCGGCTTGTAATGGTGTGGGCGGTACATTGTCTTCCGCCTGTCTGTTGGCGGTTACTGCTGCGCTGCTTGTCTGTACCGCCGTGGCAGGCGGTGTGTTAAAGTGTCTGTCTTTGTTGGCGGTTTCCGCCAGGGTCATAATTCCCTTTTTTGTCCGCCGGCCTGTTTGCGGTATTACCGCACCTTTTCCACCGTCCGCCAGGGTTGTAATGACCACCTATATGTGGAACACCTTTTATATTCGTCTGAATGATGAAAATTGAGTTGGTGCTGACATGATTTTAATCCGACCTGGAAATAAAACACAGATCTCCACAGGAAACGTACAAGTGACTATCGCCTGGAGTACCCAGCACAAAGAGCAAAAGGTTCTCAATATAAACTGGTGGCTAAATTACTGACCTTTGCTCTGCGATACCGGAGCTCTAAACTGCCTTTGGCACAAAAATACAATGTTACACAGGACGAATCTCGTAATGTTTCTGTAAAATGTTAATACAACCCTCTAAACCCGCATAAAATCTGCCTCTCTCCATTGATGTACAGTTCCCCATTGTTTGTACAAGGAGTTCCAGCCCCTTCTCTCTTCAGTCTTATCTCCTGTTTCTTAGTATTTATTCTCATTCGCCTAGATCACAATTCAACAATTTTGCTGCTTTGCAATAAGATCTCCTTGACTTTTCACATGAATGGTAAAGGTCATTACTAGTTCAGCATGTTGACTTCCTTCTTCTAGATTATTAACTTGGGCTCCCGCCATTGCGACAAGAAATAACATGACATTATGAATACATCAGCATTTAAGGGCTATTTTTCTCAGTTTGTTTTTGCACCATTGAACTGCACCCCTGGTTAGCTTTTCTCTCTTCCTGACCTCACAACATGTGCAGGGTTTAAATACTTGGAAACAGCTGATGTTTATGGACTATGCGGAGCTTACAATAGAATGGATAACTTGACACTAAATTAAGTGTTGGGTGTAACTTGTTTCGTGGCCCCTTAGCCTGACCCGCTTACCTGTATGGTCTGGGGCTGCCACTAGGGGACCGTGTCTCGAAGCCCCTGCAGCCCAACAGTGCGGCCTGACCTTCCTGCCACTTTGTGAGGTCCACTCAGGTGCACTGCTCATTTCAGGTACAGGGCTATGCTGATGTTGTCTTGCTCTGTCCCCGAGCAAACAACACAGGGTCCCACCCTGCTCAGCAACGTGTTCAGTGGTTGTCGTCGGGTGCCGAGCCTCTTCCCCTCCTGTCTCTCAAAGGCTTCGCTGAGTGCTCCGAACCTCTGCGGGTCTCTCCTGCAGCTCTGTTCACGTGCCCCTCTATAGGGGCCTTTTGAGCCATCCCTCCCTCTGGCGCTGCCCTGGTTCGCATCCGCCGGGTCTGCTCCAGTCGTTAGCACAAAGACTTGCTGCTGCTATTACCCTCTGTCTGGGCCTCCCTTCTCTTGAGGCCGTTCACTCTCCGTGACTGACTACAGTTGCTGAGGAGCTCGCTCCTGGACTCTGCTCGCAGCTCTCGCCGCTTTTCTCTCTGTGCGCTACATCTCCTCACTGATAGTGTCTCTGGGTTGCCCCACTCCATGCAGTCAAGTCACTCCCACGCTTTCATCTTGAACATTCCTCTCTTCACCATATTTTTACATAAAGGAAGCGTTCTTCTCCTGTGCAGTGATAATCCTCTAGAAACTTCAGTTCTTCAAAATCAAAGAATTATTTTTGTCAGCCTTTGAGGAGGCAGCAAGGCCAGGAGCAACCCTCTTAATTCCAGGCAAAGTCTTCCTTTAAATCCTTCAGGAAGCAGAAACAGGAAACGAGCAACAGAAGTCAAGGATCCTGACTATTCACGGGAGAGTTCTACCTCCACTAATGGTTGGAGTTCAAATTTAGAAATTCTTTTCATGGTGGAAGGAAATAAAATCAGACCAATGGGTTCTTCAGGTGGTCTCAAAGGGGTAAAGGATAACATTCCTCGCACATCCATCATCCACGGGGATCATTCAAACTCCTCTGCATCAAATTCTGACCAACAGAGAGAAGCTTTACTGATGGAAGTCCCGGGGCTGCAGAAGACGGGAGCCATTGTTCCAGTTACGAGACAGAAGCAGAGACAAGGAGTTTTCTCCATTGTGTTCCTAGTCCAAGAGTCAACAGTTAAGTATTGGCTGGTGGTAGATTTTAAGATACTTAGGCCCTCATTATGACATTGGCGGTAAATCACACTTACCACCATGCTAAATGCCTCCAACATACCGCGGCGGCGGCAGATATCTGTTCACCATATTATGACACACACACACGATCCGTCACTGTTCAGCCACAGTCACAAGTCCACCACACCAAAGGTCAGTGATAAACTGGCGGTATCAAAACCCACACGGTTACGCCAACAGAACTACGCCCATCACATTATGAACCACGAATCACCATGGAGGACATTCAAACATGGTAAACCATTTGTGGTACATACCACCACACTCAAAATACACACACATATACAAAACAACACTATATTGGTCAATTTAAATAACACACACCTGACACCCATACACACACCACACCCACACCACTATAAAACACCCACCCACATTACCCATAACCTTTTACCATTACAAACAATTGCCACCAGAGAGTGACAGCAAGACCACTCAAACAACTAGAGCCAGATACCACTCACACCTATACACCACTCATGCACCCCACATCACACACCCCAACACATTACCCTACACACCCTCACCTACACACCTTACACAACAACCATGGCACCAGAAAGACACCTCCGATTCTCAGAGGAGGAGCTAAGGGTCATGGTGGAGGAAATCATCAGGGTAGAGCCTTAGCTATTTGGAGCACAGGTGAAGAAGATATCTATAGCTAGGAAGATGGAGCTATGGCGGAGTATCGTGGACAGGGTCAACGCCATGGGAGAGCACCCAAGAACCAGGGATGACATCAGGAAGAGGTGGAATGACCTACGGGGGAAGGTACGTTCCATTGCAGCAAGAAACCAACTCACTGAACAGAGGACTGGCGGTAGACCCCAGCTCCCCTGCCACAAGTAACAGCATGGGAGGAACAAGTCTTGGCATTCATGCATCCTGAGGGCCTAGCTGGAGTAGGAGGAGGAATGGACTCTGGTAAGTCAACTCTAAACTACTCCTACCCCCCTACCTGCATGCCATCACATAGCCCCAACCTCACTCCCATCACTCCGCCACTTCCCACACACCCCACCATCACATCTCACTCATCCCAATGCCAAGCCCTGCATGCTCTACCAATGCGTGGACATCACTCACAGCCCTTCATGGATACCTATCACAAAAGCATGCACACTAGAGAGAATCAGCTATCCCACCATAAACCAGCTTACACAAGTGAAAGCTGGCAGGGCAAATACAACAAAATAGGCCAACCCACCGATGCGCAATATGTCACACACAGAAACAATAACACTTCATTACATCCCTACAGGTATCCCAGCCAATGTCAATGGAGAAGAGGTGCCAGCACTATCCAGTCCCCCAACTGAAGAGGCCCACAGTGATGACAGCAACTCTGGTTGTCTGGATCTGGATGATCAACCTGGCCCATCAGGGACCTCTGGACAGTCGGTTACCCAGGCCCAGTCACACACCACCACAGAGCCTCCCCCATGTGGAAACACCGCCACAGCACCCACCCAGCGTACCCACACCTCTGTACCCAGGACACGTCAATCAGGAGTGTGTCCAACTCTACAGGGACCCCAGAGCACAGCACATAGAAGTGGGAAATAACAGCATGCCAGTGCCAAAGATATGCAAAATATTGAAAATGAAATGTGAAGTAACACTGTCTTGCCTGTGTGTCATTGGAAGTATTGTCATATCACTGCTGTTCTGTTGTCCTCATCCTCATCCTCTGCCTCCTCATCCTCACTGTCGACTAGGGTCCATTGCTGCCACACGGCCATCTCCAGCCTCCTCCTCCTGCAGAAAAGGCACATGGTGTCTCAAGGCAAGGTTGTGCAAATGCAGCATGCCACGATTATCTGGCAGACCTTCTTGGGTGAGTAGCACAGGGATCCACCTGTTAGATGGAGACACCTGAACCTGGCCTTCAGGAGGCTGAAGGTTCTTTTGGTTATCCTTCTTGTTCGCCCATGTGCCTCATTGTAACATTCTTCTGCCCTTGTCCTGGCATTCCTCACAGGTGTCAGTAGCCATGATAGGTTGGGGTAACCAGAGTCACCTGCAAATATCGAGGGACAACATTTAGCCACACACTATCCCATATGGCCCACACCATACCCATACACCAACACCTACTGGGTGGGAACCAGGGCTCACCTATTAGCCACACCCTGTGCCTCTGTTGTTGGGCCATCATCAGGATAAAGGCATCATGCACTGACCCAGGATACTTAGTATTGACATGGAAGATGTACTGGTCCTCCAAGCACACCATCTATACAGTCATGGAGTGGAAACTCTTATGATTTCTGAACACATGTTCATTGTGACGGGGGGAACAAATGCAATATGAGTTCCATCAATTGCCCCAATTATGTTGGGGATATGTCCCATTTCATAGGACACTGTGGGCAAATCCTCCACCTGGGGGAAAAACAATGTAGCTGCACATGTGTTTAATCAGGGCAGACAACACTCGTCACCACTATTGAGAACATTGGCTGTGACATTCCTGCTGCCAAGCCCACTGTCACTTGGAAAGAACCAGTTGCCAGGAAATGGAGCACTGATAGAACTTGCACAAGAGGGGGGATCCCAATGGGGTGACGGATCGCAGATATCAGGTCAGGCTCCAGTTGGGCACACAACTCAGTGATAGTGGCCCTGTCAAGTCTATAGGTGAGGATGATGTGCGTGTCCTCCAGTGTTGCCAAGTCCACCTAGGGTCTGTACAGGGGGGTATGTCTCCATCTCCTATTCATCCGCAGCAGTAGCAATTTAAGGGACAAAGGAGTGAGGAGCCAGTCAGAAACCGAATATTGGAGCCACAACAGTACAATGCATGATGTCAATTTGTAATGGGTAAGTGGTTTTTGTCCTGTATGTCCAAATTTTACCTGTGTCACAGTTATTATCCAGAGCCTGCCCATCCCCCCCTGAAATGGCGTCCACGTGTCCTGTGTGGAGGGACAGGTGGAAGTGAGGTAATTCCACTGAAGTTGTGCGCCGTTACGGGAGGTGGTCGGGAACTGCTGTGCAACTCTTCATTGGTTAACATTGGGCCCTATGGGGTACAGTGGCCAATGGTGATCTACGGCGGCGGTGATGGTATGCATTGCCTCGGACGTGGCCACCATTTTCTATCTGATCACTCACTTGCTACCTGACCTTCAACAGGAGAGGACCTACACTGCATGTGCTGCTGTGACCTGTGTCTGGAACCTATCAAGGCCCGTGTGATTGAGGAAAGGGCCCCTGCCTTCACCTCGGCGGGGTTGGAGCGACTGGTGAATGGGGTCATACCTCAGTACAGACTGCTGTATGGGCCTCCAGACCAACAGATGAGTGCACTATGAGCACGATGCATGTGGCATGAATGCATGGCTTGGTGTGTGTGAAGGCCTCGTGTAA
The DNA here is from genome assembly GCF_031143425.1 of Pleurodeles waltl. Classification (NCBI taxonomy): domain Eukaryota; kingdom Metazoa; phylum Chordata; class Amphibia; order Caudata; family Salamandridae; genus Pleurodeles; species Pleurodeles waltl. The sequence goes on along the minus strand of NC_090445.1, from coordinate 535,575,610 downwards.
GGGGGGTGGGTGGATGTCCTCTGGGCAGCATGTTAGTTTGTGCTGGGCCATATGTGTGCAAATGGTGATGTAAAGGGGTATGGTGGGCCATGAGTGCTAACAGGCAGGACTGTCTGACTGATACTATTTTCCTGTGTGTATTAACTCTGCAGGTCAGCACCCATCAAAAGAAAGGTATATGGCGTACCATCGCCAAGGACGTCTGGACCTTGGGGTCTATGGCAGGCAGAGCACCCACTGTCGGAAAAGGTGGGAGGACCTGAGACGCTGGGCACAGAAGACGGCGGAGGCCCAGGTGGAGATGGCCTCCCAACAAGGAAGGGGTGCCTGTCAAACCCTGACACCTGATGGCCCGCATACTGGTGGTGGCCTACCCTGAGCTGTATGGGCACTTGAAAGCATCACAGCAGCCACAAGGGGGTGAGTACAGTGCCCATCATTACAACTTATGCATGGTAGGATGGCATCCTGGTGGGGGATGTGTGTCAGTGGGTGCCCCTAGCCCAGGCCCGACATTGAAGGGTCCTGAAGGGATAATTATGCTACTTAGCTCAAAGGCATCCACAAATGGTCAGGGCTGCGAGAGCCCCAGGTATCCTGCATTTGGCGGTGTGTGCCCCTCCCCATGCCTTGGCGGCTAGTAAAATAACTGATAGTGCAATGCATAATGCGTAGGGCTGTTCCCTGTGTGTGAGAGTGGTGTGTACGCCAATGTTGGTGTTGGTGCAGCCATTGACCAGGTGTATCCGTTGTCTCTTCCTCAGCCCTTTTTGTTTTGTCACCCTGTCCTTATGTGCATTAGCATAATCTGGCGGAGGAGCAGAGGCACCGGCAACAGAGCGAGCTGCATCCCATAGGACCCAGGAGGCAGAGTCCATCGACGGTGATGGCACCAGTGGGATGGAGGGCGAGGGGAGCACCATAGCGGAGACTGGAGGGGCAGTTCAGACACAGATACCTCCTTGAATGGAAGCTCCCTGGTGGTGGCGGACTCCTCTGTGACCACCCCAGCTAGACACAGCCTCCACCCCCGTACCAGCACCGCCCTCCTAGCAGCACCCTCATTAAATTGCCCGTGCCTGCTCACCCAGGAGGGTCGGCATCTCCTTCACCCCAGGCACCTCAGGCCCTGCCCCAGTTAGCCCTGCTGCCCTGAGTGAGGAAGCTATTGACCTCCTGAGATCCATCTCCATATCGCAGTCAACCGTTGTGAATGCCATCCAGGGGCTGACAGCCCAAATGCAACAAACAAATGCATTTCCGGAGGGCACTCACACTGGCTTGGTGGCCCAACAGAGAGCGATCCAGGCTCTGGCCTCCTCTCTGATGGCAGCCATTGTCTCTGTTTCTACCCTCCCCCCTCCAACTTCCTCTTCCCAATCCCATTCCACTCAACCCCAACCTATCCCAAGCACACAGGCAGACGAGCATGCACACAAGACAACAAACAAGAGTGGCACTGGCAAACACAAGCACCACACATCATCCCACAGGCATTCACACAAACACCATCCAGATGCAGACATACCAACATCCACAATTTCCACTGTCTCCCCCTCCTCCTCATCCTCCACCTCCATTCCAGTTGCGTCTACACTCACATCTGCATGCACTACATCCTCATTCACTACCAGCATCACAACCACACCTAGCAGAACACACACCTCACTGGCAGACACCTCAACAACAGCCATGCACACATCCCCTGTTTCCTCTCCCACTGTGTCTGTCCCCCACTCCTAAAGTACACAAATGCAAGCACTCAGACACCCAACAGCCATCCACCTCACAACAGCATCCAGCCCATGCACCTGCACCCAAAATCAGCAGACAGACACCTCCTACAACCACTCCCTCTTCCTCCACTCCCAAACCTTCTCCCTCTTCCCTCCCAATGTCCCCAAGAAGCTTTTCCTCTCCACCATTGACCTTTTCCCTACCCCTGCCCCCAGTCCACGGGCCCAGTAGTCTCCACACCCACTCGTGGTGGGAAAGATCCCGGGCACTTGTGCAGAGGGTGAAGGAGCCTGCACCAGGCAGCCTCAAGGAAAGGGTGCCTGCCCCAGCTCCTGCCCAGAAGAGCAAGGAGCCAGCCCCAGCTGCTGCCAGGAAGAGAAAGTATCCAGCCCCAGCTTCTTCCAGGAATGGCAAGGTGCCAGCCCCAGCTGCTGCCAGGAAGGGCAAGAACCAGCCCCAGCAGGCAGGAAGGACAAGGGGCCTGGGGCAGGGACTCAGACAGAGCCCCCACCACCAACCATGGTTTTGCAGCCATTCGAGGCTGCAGGGGATGGGCAGGAGCATCCCCCCACCAGCAGCAGCAGCACCACCACCAGTGGGCAGCCGTCCAAGGCTGCAGGAGGTGGGCAGGAGCTTCCCCCCACCAGCAGCAGCACCACCACTGAGCAGCCATCTGAGGCTGCAGTGGATGGGCTGGAGCTTATTCCACCAGCAGCAGCAGCACCACCAGCAGTGGGCAGCCATCTGAGGCTGCAGGGGATGGTCTGGAGCTTTCCTCCACCAGCGCAGCAGTACCACCACCACCACTGAACAGACATCCGAGGCTGCAGGGGATGGGCAGGAGCTTTCCCCCACCAGCGGCTGCAGCAGCACCACTTCCACCACTGAGCAGCCATAACCGCCGGTGACCAGTATGTAGTCCTGCCTCCAGGGGCTGCTGTGTGGCCTTGCCCCTGCTAATCACGTGGGTATTACACCCACCTGAGAGACTGTGACCTTGCACTCCCCAGGATCAAGAGCACAGGGCACGATGCCCCCTCCAGAACCAGTAGGTAAGACACCCACCAACCCCAGCTACCCCGGGATCAAGAGCACAGGGCACAATGCCCCCTCCAGAACCACTGGGTAAGACACCCACCAACCCCAGCCTCCTGAGGATCAAGAACACAGGGCATGATGCCCCCTCAAGAACGAGTGAGTAAGACACCCACCAACCCCAGCCTCCCCAGGTTCAAGAGCACAGGGCACGATGCACCTTCCAGAACCAGTGGGTAAGACACCCACCAACCCCAGCCTCCCCAGGATCAAGAGCACAGGGCATGATGCCCCCTCCAGAACCAGTGGGTAAGACACCCACCAACCACAGCCTCTCCAGGACCAAGAGCACAGGGCATGATGACCCCTCCACAGCATGTGGGATTGTCAGCCACTTGAGACTGTGGCCTTGCACTCCCCAGGACAGAGCACAGGGCAGGTTGCCAACTCCAGAGCATGTGGGCAAGTCACCCACATGAGAGACTGTGGCCTTGCACTCCCCAGTACAGAGCACAGGGCATGTTGCCCCCTCCAGAGCATGTTGGCAAGTCACCCATTTAAGAGACTGTGGCCTTGCACTCCCAAGGACCAAGCACGGGGCATGTTGCCCTCTCCATAACCAGTGGTCTTGTTCCATCTGCCGGCTGAGGTGCCCCTGTTCCCAGTCACCCCTGAGGTGCCTGCCTATTTTCCAACTGATGCCCCTGCAGTGATCTCTCCGTGTTGGTGCAGGTGACAAGTTGGGCCTTGGACTTTGGCCTGTGCGCCTTGGACTTTGGCCTGTTGGCCTGTGGTCCAAACACACAGAGGGCTGGGCAGTGTCCCTTGAACTGTACACTTGTATATACCAGTTACATTGCATATTTCGTATTTGTACTATGTTGATCTTATTACACTCACTTTGGTAAATTCATGTGGTCCTTGCATTATTCATCTGAGGTACGAGGTATATGTTTTATTACTCCAGCTGATTGTGTGTAAGGTATTGAGGGGGGTGTTGTGCGTGTGTGTGTGTCACTCTCTTGTTCCTCCGCCCCTCCCTTGTGTGCTGGGTGGCTGTACTCACCGTCGTCGTTTTTGATGTTCGTGGTGGAGCAGCACGTAGAAGAGCATTGGGAAGACATGCAACTGGGGCTCCATGGCAACTTGGTTGTTCCCTGTGTCTCCAATGGTGAGTCCTTTCCCTTCTGTGCAGTTTTTCCACCAGTGTTTTGATGTCATTGGTACTGCCCCGGAAAAGGTGGCAGATTGCAGGGTCTTAATACGGTGGACGGGACATTGGCTTCTGCCTGGCTGTAGGGAGCTACCGCTGTTGTTTCCCCTCTGGCGGTCGGTGTGGTAAAGTGGCTGTCTATCTGAGTTTTCACCGCCATGGTCATAATTTGGTGGTAAATACCGCCAGCCTGTTTATGGTATTACCACCACTTTATCACCGACCGCCAGAGTTGGAATGAGGGCCTTAATGTCTTTATCCAGAATATCATAATAAAGATGGCAACTCGGCAGCGGATCATTCGTTCAATTCTTATGGACCATTTACTCATAACAGTGGATCTCAAGGTTGCATTCCTTCATATACTGACCACACACCATTGCAAGTTCCTGAGGGGTGCAGTGGAAGATCATCATTAGCAAGTCAAAGTCCATCCTTTTGGATTGAACACAGCACCTTGGGTTTTCACAAAAGTGATGGCTCATGTTGTGGTTCATCTTCATCTGAGGGGGATTCCAATCTTCCCCTACTTGACAGATGGTTGATCTATGCAGAATCGAAAGATCTCCTCTATCACAACAGTGATGGATATTTAGTCCGCTGAAATTTAAATCCCTTTATATCGTGAAGGATTTATATTTCGGTGGGCGAGATATCCATCACCGTTGTGACGGACTAACCCCTCCGCCAAACTCTAAATCAGGCCCAAAGTCAGTTTTGACTCGCCTTGGTCTCTTGCTCAACATTCTCAAATGTCAACTGAGTCTAACACAAGACATTGTGTGTATAGGTGTCAGGTTTTGGACAGATCTAGGGAGAGTTTTTCTTGCACAGGAGAGGATACCTTGTCTTCATCAGTTTTACAAGATTTGTTGTCCAGGGAACAGGCTCCCCCCAGTCTGAGGTTGGAGGTTCAAGGTCACATGGGAGCCTCAGTGCATACAGTTCAGTGGGAATAGCTTCACCTTTGACCTCTCCGTTTCCCTCTCAACAGGGACTGAACAGCTGCATAGGATCCCTTATCCAGTTTGGTACCTGTAACTCCAGAAGTTAGTGACACTATGGCGTAGGGATTAAATACTCACCACGTCTCCAGAGGCAGGAGTATGCTCCACTAGTAATCACAACAGATGCCAGCGCTTTGGGATTGGGAGCAACCCTTCAGAACAGGCCATGTCAGTTCATGGGTCTCTCCTGGAAAGTTGAAGATCATTGAATTAGGGAGAACACATGGTGATCTTCAGAGCAGTGAAATATTTCATTTCAGTTTGAAACATAATAATGTGTTGATGATGATGTACAATACAGTTGCAGTCTTCTACATAAATCATCAAGGGAGCAACTATTCCGAGACCCTCAATCAGATAGCTCTCTAATTGGGTTCATGGGAAAAGAAGAACTTATTGAACTTGTTATCAATCCAAATCAGGGGAAAAGACTAGTGCTCAAATGACCAAAACATCTCCTCTATGCTTTCCCTCCTTTTCCATTGATTCAGAGGGTCCTCTACAGCATTCAGCTAGAGAGAGGAGAGCTGATCTTAGTGGTTCCATACTAGCATAGTGGATCTTGTTTTCCTCTACTGAAGTTTCTGGCACTTCAGCCCCCTTGGGTGCTTCTGAGTTTACCTTCTCCTTTCAAAGTTTCTCTTTTTCGTTTTCCAACTTTGACTCACTGTCAGTTTGGGAGTTGAAAGGTCCAACCTTTGAGTGTAGGTTCTTTCCTCTTCTTTGGGGGAGTTGGCTGTTCAGAGTTCTAGGAGGCTTTCCACTTACTCAAAACACCGGAAATCATTTGACACATGGTGTTCTGCTCATAATCTATGTGCCCTGCTTGTGGTTTCTCATCTGTCTTGCGATTTTTGTTATGGTTTTACCTCAAATATTTCCATTGCAATGCTCAGATATTGGTGATTTACTATCAAAGTCACAGAATTTTCAGAATCTCTATCTGTAATTGAGTCTTTGATTTTCACACTGTTTAAAGGTTTTTTGGTGACAAAACCAGTTTGGGCTCATGTCTCCTCATCTTGGGATCTTCCGACAGTACTAAGGGCTTTACAGTTTCATCCTTTTGAACTTTTAAAGAGTGCATACTTGACATTTCTTTCTTTTAAAATCCTCTTTTTAGTGGCAACAACCTCAGCTTGTTTAATTGGGAAATTTGGAGCATTGAGATGCTCACCTCCTTACATTCAGTTTATGGATGATGGGGTTGTGTTAAAGTCTGATGCTATATTTAGTCCTAAAATCTGCTCAGTCTTTCATAAATATCAGAAGCTATTTCTCCCTTTTTTTCTTTCCCTCTCCTTATAGTACAGAACAGCATTTGTTCCATACTCTTGATGCTGAATGAGCTCTTTTGATTTGTGTTGACAGGTCAAAGTTTTACAGATAGACTAATTATTTATTTTTGACTATTGGACAATCTGGAAGGGTTAAGAAAGCAACCAATATGACCCGTAGCAGATGGATGAAGACTGTGGGGGTCATTCCGACCCTGGCGGTCGGGGACCGCGGATGCACCGCCAACAGGCTGGCGGTGCATCCAGGCCAATTCTGACCGCGGCGGTAAAGCCGCGGTCAGAAAAGGGAAACCGGCGGTTTCCCGCCGGTTTTCCCCTGGCCTGAGGAATCCTCCATTGCGGCGCTGCAGGCAGCGCCGCCATGGGGATTCCGACTCCCTTTCCGCCAGCCTGGTTCTGGCGGTTTTGACCGCCAGAACCTTGCTGGCGGGAACGGGTGTCGTGGGGCCCCCTAACAGGGCCCAACAAAGATTTTCAGTGTCTGCATAGCAGACACTGAAAATCACGACGGGTGCAACTGCACCCGTCGCACCCTTTCCACTCCGCCGGCTCCATTCGGAGCCGGCATCCTCGTGGAAGGGGGTTTCCCGCTGGGCGGGCGGCCTTCTGGCGGTCGCCCGCCGGCCCAGCGGGAAACTCAGAATTACCGCGCCGGTCTTTTGACCGCGCTGCGGTATTCTGTCGGGAGAACTTTGGCGTGCGGCCTCCGCCGCCCGCCGAAGTCAGAATGACCCCATATGTCCTTTTTACGGTACAAGAGCTTGCTGCAAGCCTCTCTTGTCTGGGGAGGCTCACAAGAGGGATATCCACTTCCTGGACAGAGTTGCAGAGAGTTTCAGTTGAAGAAAAATTTAGAGCAGCTACTTTGGCTTCAGGACACACTTTTGTGGAACATCATCACCTTAATTCTGTTTCAGACACTCATTTGAGACTGGATATGCTGAATGCCACTCTCTAAATGGTGGTGGTGCATGGTGTCTTGGTTATGCTGATTTTGATGAAATCATGTGTGTTGCATTTTCATGGCTGCATGGTTATATATTTTGTTTATATGGCTAAAGAACAACAGCTTTGGTATACCTCCCTTGTAATAACTGGAACAAGGATGATAGGTGTAGGGATAATGCCCTTGTTACTTACCGGTAATCTTCATTACCCTTAGTCCATCTCACCCTCCTGAATTACACCCACCCACCCTCCTTACAGTCCTTTGATGGGGTCTAGAAAGATACAGGAGGAGTCGGGAAAGTCACACCCCGTTATGGCACCCATGTTGGGGGGGTGAGGCTAGCATTATGGATCCTCCTATTTTGTTTCCATTGTGAGATATCATCATTAGTAATGACTGTGACAAGGAGGAGATGGGCTAAAGGTACCTAACATTACCAGTAAGTTACCAAGGCATTCCTGGTTTCATTCTTTGTATTCTGCCATTTGTATTTGTGTATAATGGGAAAAGGTATATCTACAAATCCCATAATACAATACAAAGTTAAAGAGAAGCGGATGATTTGGAGCTAAGATGGGAAACACCAATCATTGTATGTAACATTGGAGCATGCTTGAAGAAGTACCATTCCTGTAACATGCCCCGTCGGTGTGAAAATGAGCCTTTTACATCAGACTTACTTTCTCCTCACTGCAGCAATCTGTCCTGGGTCAGGTGTGTGTGGGTATAAGTACTGTAATAAAAGGGTTTAATAGGCTGGCCCCTCCTTCTCCATATTGCAATATCAGGTCAGGACTTAAGCTCATGTTCATCCTCGAGCTGGGTCAGTCGCAGTACTGTACTTGCAGAAAGGTCTGCAGATCTGGAGAGCATGACTGAGGTGCGCATTTTGGAACACATTCCTTGTTTAATACCTAATGGCTAACGTTTTGGGAGTTGACACCATCCACAGTATTAAAAAAAAAATTATGTCCTTTGCCTCTGGCGCTGAAAAGACACATTTATTTTTAGGTCTGGCTGGACAGCGCAGTCGTTCGCTGATGTATTGTTACATTTTTTAAAGAAATATACACAGTTAGCTTTGGACCAATCAAGAAAAGTATCAGTCTTTCATCTCATGCTATTAGCACTATGGTGTACCATTCTACGTTCCAGGAGGTGCATCACCGGACTACATTAGAGACTATTTTACATAACCCAGTCATCACGTTGGTTGTAACTTTAGTTCTTCATTTCCTATGTGCCTTCTTTAAAGAAAGCATATTTCTTCTTTTTCCTCAGCACTGGCAAAACCAGTAAGGCAGACCTTAACGTGCTAAACGACATTGTAGACTCAACACATGTAAACAACATTTGTGAATGTCTATGTTTACATGTTTTGGCATGTTAATCCTAGACCTATTGGCTTTGCTAATGTTTTTTCTGATTTGGTCTCATCAGTGCCCAATTGCCAAACTTTGAGGCATCGGAGCCTGTTTAGAAAAGCCATACTAAGCTTCCAAAATGGGTTATTAACTGCATAGTTGGGTGTTTAATATTTGTTCAGTTGTGTGCTGGTCTGAAAATTGCATTCCGGCTAACATGAATAATTAATTTAATATGCACATTGATAACAGAGGCAGTGACCCAGCAGCTACTAATTCTTTTTCATCCAACTATAAAAGGAAATATTGTTTTTTGTTTTCCTTTAGGGGAAGTTTTAGGTCGCTGAGCGAAAACAGTGTCTCTCACTGTACATCTGAGGGGAATGTAGGGGCTGAATTAATGCCTAACACAAAGGCTGACCTTAGAAAATGCATTTAGGATTCCCTTTAATTAAGTGGTGTGATAATTCGAAGAATAGTTTTAACATGTCTTTCCCACATGTTTCTCGGAGTTGCACTTATACGCTTCACTGCCATGTGGTAACGTTGTTCACAAAAGGTAGGGCTTTTTTTTCTAATGATTGATTCATTTGCAGCGACTTAAGTAGTAGTGTTAAACTGCTAAAACTTAATAAAATCTACATGACATTGAACATTCATTTTCTTAATATAAAACCTTTTTTTTTTATAAACGTCAAAAAGATTTCTACACATTGAGTATGAGAGAGCTGTATCTTCGTGCATCAGTCCTTCCATAGTATTCTGATAGATTCAGGCCTCAAAAGTGTTTCTGCTCGCAAGTATCCAAGTGTTTGCCGCCTAGCGTTGCTACAGCAAATGTTGGATGTCCTTAGACCAGTGTTCCATGCTATTTGGCACTTCATTAGGTTAGGTTTACTTGCAATTTTTTTTTTTAGTGTATCAGGTTCAGTCTCACCATAAAGTCATAGGTGTCTCCAGGTTAGACAAGCCTTTGAGAAATTTAAGGGCAGATTTAGGAGCCACTAGCGCATGCTTGCATTTTTTAATGCTAATGTGACCCCATGAGGCCAAAATTTACATTGGCGCAATGCATGTATTGCACCACTTTGTAACCATTTGCTTTATGCAAAGAGGGCTTTCCCCCTTTAGGGGGTGTGTGAAAAAATGACGCAAAGAAATCTAAGAGATGTCTTTGCATCATTTTTTTCAGCACTTTTAATGCCTGCTCGGAGCAGGGTTCATAACATTTCTTCATTTACACTCTGTTTGTGTGACATTTGTCCAGATTTGTCTTCATAATGTGGTGAATGTGTCTTTGTTATTTGAGTCGTAGGCTGCTGTATGCCTTGGAAGTATTTTTAATAGTTATTTTTCACATTCTGTTGCCTTTTTCATTTTGTTTTATTTTGGTTGAATTTCCTTTTACATTATTAATGCTACTTCACTGGTGGTGCATCAAAGTCCTGTCATGATAGGTCCAGTCACATTTTAGATGTATACTTAAGCAATCATTTCTTTGTAAACCTTGGGTGAAGGAGAGTGGCTCCATCTATGGTAGGACAGCCATGTTCACTTTGTTTCCCAAGCCTCCTTCTTTGATGGCCATGTGTGCAACCAGAATCTTGTAGCACCAGTGTGTGTGTCATAGACAGCCATTTTGCCTTTTTTCTCTATGCTGTCTTCTTTGCTTACCAAGTGGCAATTATTGACCACTAGCTGGTGGACCTAATGTGCTTGTGTGTGCCATAAGTGGCCCTTTAGCGGCCCGCATTTGGGTTAGCCCATGTAAGGGAGCTCAAGTCAAGGAGGGGGTAGACTAGCAGTTGATGAAGGTGGACAATCAGGCAATTTTCTTCATGATGTTCCACGTTCAGGGCTTAGCATCTGCTCTGACTGTAGGTAGGTGGGGCTTCCTTATTTATAGGTGTTACAATAAGAAATGTACAGATGTTACAGCAAGTACAACTAAAGGTAAAACTTATACCTATAATAAATTAAGTAAAAAGTAAAAATAAGTAAAACCAATAGGCAGGACAAAATAAAGTGTTTATTTTTACAAAAAAATACACATATGTAACAGACCCACTCCTCTCCCTAAATCCGCCCAAACCACTAAACTAAACAATTCTAAACTAATATACCCTACCTCTTCTCCAACTTCTAACAATGGTCCCAGCCCCTTCCCCAAAAACCCACAAAGCTAAACTATACTAAACTAATCTACCACTTCCACAACTGTTCACACCCAAAGCACCTTCAACATACTCCCACTATCCCTACTGAAAATGCCAGTTCATAACTTCAAGTCTCACCTTAATGTTTCTCTGGCCCTCCTTAAGTTCTGTACCACTTTGAGTAACTGTAAGAGGAGGACCTATATGATTCAGGAGGAGTGGCTATGGCTGAGATAGGATGATCAGTGGCTGGGGCAATGGTGCTTTGCACTTGGTTTTGCTGTCTGGGCATGGTAAAAGGAATGGACTGGTGTTGTCACCCAGTGGCGATAGGCTACAACAATCACATCCATATACTGGAGGTGCAGCTGAGCTATTACCTCCCACCAATGTCTGTCCACCTTGGTGGAACTTAGGCCTGGGCCTCAGATGGGTACATGCATTGTAGATCCCATTGCAAGCAGCTTTGTAAAGTTAGTCAGGTGCATGGCGTTGCTGATTCTCTAGTGCCACTAGAATTTTTTTATTTGTGTCTAAGACCCTATGACAAACTCGTTATTCACACAATCACTGTCAGTAGTAGTTTGCATTATTTAATCCACCACAAGTAGCTACATATTTTTTAGAAAAATATAATTTCTTCATTTTAATGGAAACAAAAGAAAAATAGAACAGTTTAAATAAATAATTTCTTGGGCTGACACTCTCTTTCACCAGGCTCTGGACTGCAAATCCATATACATTGCCACTGACAACTTTGGTGCTTTAAATGTATGCTGCACAATTGATTTATGTTTAACATGCAACATTAATTAAGTTATCCTCACCGGACAGCATAATTTTAGGACAACCATTGGCTCAAAACAATAATTCCAATGGCCCTACTCTGTCCGAATTCCTGAGTTATGCCCGAGTCCCACTGCCCACACCTCACCCTCCCTCCTAATGCATGACCAGCACAGTAAATATTATTCCTGGGTTAGGGAGCAAGTGAGTGTAGGTAAGGATAATTTATTAGGTCAGGGCTTAGGCTAGGATTATGAAAGCATGTGGATAGGTGGGTGGTTAATAAAAGAGAGAAGATAGACAGTGAAAGACATTTCATAAGAGGAAGGAGCTTAGGAAGAAATTGAGGTAGAATTGTTGTCATGTGTTGGGAAAGAGATGCAATGGGATTTGAAGCAGTAGGTATGGGTGTCCAGTAAACACTGGGCAAGGGCAGCATGAACACACCTCTTTTAATTCCTTAATCTAAATGGCCAAAGGAAAGAGAAAGACACACAGGGCAGTGGATAACATGTTATGGTTTCTTATGTTATATGTATTTGTATAGCACACTACTCACCCTGGAGGGTATCCTGGTGCTTAAGCAGGAGCTTATTGGCCGAGCCAGGGCTAGGTGAAAAGCCTGGTCTTCCGAATTCAAGAACTGAGGAGGAGGCTCTGATATGCAGGGACAGGTCATTCCAGGCTTTAGGAGTGAGCTAGGACAAGACACGAACACCAGATCTGGTTCTCTGAATACAGGGGGTATGTGCGAGTCCGGCTGAGCAGATGCGTCTTATAGGTTTGTGAAAGAGTATGTGGTTGTTGATTAATTTGGGGCCAATGTACTGTAAGGCTTTGTATGTATGTGTGAGGAGTTTGAAGAGTACTTGTTTGTAGATTGGGAGCCAGTGGAGCTCTGTGAGGTGCGGAGTGGTGTGAGTGCGGGTAGGAAGTTAAGGGTGAGGCTAGCCACTAAGTTGTGTATGGTGTGGAGTCCTCTGGTCAATTAAGCATTAATTCCAGCATAGAATGCAGTTCCATAGTCCAGTTTGCTGCTGATGAGGACCTACTTGGGTGATGGTTCTATGAGTGTTGGTGGGGATTCATTTGAAGATCTTCTTGAGCATTTTGAGTGTGTGGGAGCAAGAGACCAACACTGTGTTTACTTTGTAAGGCATCGTGAGTTGGTTGTTGATTTCTATTCCAAGGATCTTTGCATGGGTTGCAGGGAGGGGTGTGAGTCTGAGGCCAGCAGGCCACTAATTGGAGTCCTATCGTGAGGCTTCTTTGCCAAAGATCCATATCATAAATTCTATCAGGAAGGCAGAGAAACTGGTCTGGCTTTTTGGCATCTAGTCGGAGAGGGAGAGTATGAGCTGGGTGTCATCAGCAAATTATATGATGTTGATTCCGTGGGCGCAGATGATGCCGGTGAGTGGAATCATGCAGGCATTGATCTGAGTGAGGATCTTTGAGGAACTCCACAGATAAGGTTGATAGCATCCAGGGCAAAGGGGGTCAAGCTGCCTAATGTGCTGCACTTTGTCAGGAAGGAGCAAATTCAGCAAAGGGTAGGACGTTAAAATTGACTCGCGACGGGATCAGTAAGTGGCAAGGAAGAAAAGGAATAATAAAAACAAACAAATGCAGAAGTTGTCATTGAGAAAGGAGCTTGATGTGCTGCTTGTCCCAGCACCCACTTGCTTCTCCTCCTGATGTTACACCTCCTGACCCACCTCCTCAGGATCGGGCTTGGCAGACTCTAAAAACCAAGGCACTTATTTAGTAGTGTCACTGCTAACTGCAGTATTTGCACAAGAAAAGAAATACCTAACAAATCTGAATTTATTCATTAGTGATAGAATCCATTTAAAGGATGTACTTGAATGCTATTAACTTTTTAATAATGGAAAACAGGCTAGAAAAGGATTACGAAAACAATGCTGAAAGGAAAGGAAGGAAATGGAGAGGAGAAAGAAGGGTATAGGAGATGTTGATCATGTCACAGTAAGAACAAAAAGGGGAAGGAAGGGAAAAACAATTGTACACCTAATTACAGAAATTATGGAAAGATGCAAAATTGCGTAGGAAAAATCCAGTTTGGGAAAAAAATCATCGTGAGACATGCACATAATCAACACTATTGGCATCTTCCCGAAGCGAGTAGCAGTACTTTAACGAGGGCATCAACAAACATTTTGGATTGATTTTTTTTTTACTGAGCCAACCGTTTGCGTAATTTCTTGAAGGCAAAAATACAATTTTGAATGTGATCAGCAGTCTTTTAACAAGAGCAAGCCTAAAATCAACTCAAAAATAAATTTTTGAGTTTTATATTTACCTAACCAGAATGTTTAGGTAATTTTTTGAGTGAGAAACAAAAGTTTCCTTTTTTGTTTAACAGTAAGAAAGTGCCATTGAGATTGGGAGGCTTCTGCAGATACTGCAGCAATATCCTCTTCCTGTCCTAAAGGCTTATACCTCTGCTTTGTTCAGGTCTCGGCCATTTTGGATTGGGATTTTGGAAAGAAGGCATTACTCTCTTTTTATATTCAGCCTAACCTGCCTTGGAATTTTTAATTTGGGGGAAAAATCAAGTAAGTTTAGTACATCTCTTTGCAAAACGTTTGCTCTTTGAGAGAGACAGGCACCACTATATTTGCTTTTTGTTTTGCTTGTTTGTTTGTTGTTGGATGGCCTTGGGTTTGGAGTAGTGGCCCTTATGGAATTCATTTTTTAAGGGCTATTGTTTGCACATTTTATTTACTTGTGAAGGCCTGGGCTGTGATGTACTTTTTATCCACACCCTTCTGTTTGTTTGTGAATTTTGTACATATTTGCTAATAATTTTACTGTGGTGTTGTTTTACTGCTTGCTGCCTAGTCTCTGGTGTATTTTTCAATGTACTTGTTCACATTATCACTTCTGCTGTGCAATGTGCTTAATTAATAATTTCATGGGCTTGTTGATGACCTTGTATTAAATCTAAAATGAAGGTTTTTTTGGTCTGCATGTGCCTGTTAGTGGCTTGGTTTCGGATGGGTCGGGGAGTCCAGATCTAAGTAGCCAGACACATAGGTTTGTGCAAAATGTTCTTAATTTGCTTTTGTGTATTTACGCAAAATTTTCAGCAAAATTGGCCGTAATTACATGAAATGCAAATCCCTCTTTTGTGCTATATTTTAGCCCAAAATAAGTCCTTTCATTAATTTGTGGTTCGAGGATGCATTTAACAAAAGCACCACGAACAACAGGATGTACTGTTGTCCCCATGCAGCAAATTTTTACAGCGAGTTGTGCATTTTGCAGTAGGTCTTTACTGCAAAAGGTGCCTGTATATGCAAAGTAGGGTAATAACTTCATTTCCAGAATCTTGTGTAACAAGCATTACACAAAATTCCTGAAATTATGCAAAGTGAACAACTCGCACTATTCCGTTGCTCTCCCTGTGGTTGTGGCCATTTTATGTAGCATGCATTTGTATGTGTTAGAGTGTGTGTGGCCATTTTCCTTTATTCTCAATGCTTCCTTCTTTGCTGGCCATACAGTGACCCTCATTTTGTGAAGGAAGTGACTGTATGCTTGTGTAATGGCCCTTTTGTCTTTGTTTGTCACGTTTACTCCTTTGATGGCCATGTGGTGAATTAGCTAGCTACCACCATTTTGTGTAGCCAGTATGTTTTTCAGTCCTTTTATTTCACTTTTAAAATACATTTTCTAGTAACATTGAAAGAAGTCTATAATAATTGTATTCACTTTTTCCTTTTCCTTTTTGTTGTTGTTTTATTTGTGCTTGTGGCTAATTGTAGTAGACCGTTGTTGTTCTTAATTCAGTCATTCAGTTGTTGTTTTTAATTCAGTTATTCAATTGTGTCCTACCCCATCTTCCATAGGTTCATCATGGGGCCTAGAGTGAGACCAGAAAATATTTAGGCCATTTAATCACATTTGTATGCCTTCCCTCTGCCTCCCATGGGTCCTGGAGAACTCCAAAAATTATTTAATACATTTATTCAAGGTTGTCCTCCCCTCCTCCATTCTACTCCCATAGAAAATCCATGTGTTCTGGAGGGACACCAATGATAATTTAATTTATTTATTAAATTTTGGATGCCCCACCTCCCATGGGCCCTGGAGGGACACCAGCAATTATTGAATTCACTTTTTCCTGCTCATTTCTGCTTCCTAATTTGGTTCATATGGGTCCTGGATGGCTATCAGCAATTATTTCATTCTTTTATTTGATTTTTGCCTGCCCCATTGCCTCCCTTAGGGTACGCATGGGACCTGGAAGGAAACCAAGACAGATTTCCTGTGTAATGTCTAGCAAAACAGAGTTAGTTTATTCATGGGTATACTATAGTTAAGCAATTCTGTTGATGATGATGACATGTATTACATTGGTTAGATTGCCCTAGCCTCATTGAATTCATGCCTCATTTCCATTGTTGGTAGGTGCTTGAGACATCATGCACACTAATAAGATGGAGAGAAGTCTGTAAATTAGCTGACAGTGACCCCTAAGTACTTCTGTTTGTGCATATTGCTCACCGTTATATAAAGTAAAGAAGATGGCCCCAAAGACGGCGGTTCCTGCCAAGAATGTGTCCAGTGAGAATAATTAGTCTGTTGCCAGTGCCATCACTGTGTCAAGCCCTCCTCATTTTTTTTTCAAAATATGACTTATCTGTTGCATTTACCTCAGAGTAGGAAGAGGCCGGAAGAAGGGTCAAATTTGGATCAATGCTACCACCACCAAAATCAAAGGCCATATCTCTCAATCCTGCTGTGACTGTAGTAATAGAGAGCCATGAGTTTAAAATCGAATAGTCCCAGCAGCAAACTGAATCTTCACAGGAAAATCAACAGGAACCACAGCGTGAAACCTCTGATCTTACAGAAGTAGGAGCAGAGCAGGAAGTTGGGCTTGGTGCAGAAGAGGCTGTTGGTGTGACTTCTCATCCATTGGACACATCAACTTCACGAACTCCAGCAAGGAAGAGAAAGAGTCCTCCTCCATCTTCTCCATGCCTCACTTCCGATGATCTTGATATTGGTTGGAACCCGTCCAAGGCTCACCACAAGAGACGAGGAAAAGGAAGGTTCCTGAACGCTTGGAAGTGAGGAAGGTGATGAGGCAGTGATAAGACAGTGTTTGTTTTTGTGGAGAGTGGCACAGAGGAAATACAACTCACCTCTATTCAACCTCCTGTGAATCATATTGTTTAACCAGCACCACCTGCCTCCATCTTTGCAAAAAGACTCCAAAAACCTGCAGCAACCACCACCACCCTTACCCTAGTCACTGGCTGCCATAGAGAAAGACCAAAACAACCACCTATCTACACCTCAACAAGCTCTCCAAGCTTTGGCACAAAAAATTGCTCCCCTTCACTTCTTTACACTCAGACCGCATGAGGAGCACATCACAGAATGCTCAATTTGCAAAAACAAAATTTGTCTTACTATACCAGGCAGACATTACAGTAACAGGGGTCAACTGGCTCATTTGCAACATGCAATCATTTGGGAAGAGCACTTGTAAATCATAGATTCTGCTGGTGAGAGAGAAGGTCAACTGATAAAAAGAGGTGTTTGTAAGGAAGATGAGGATGTCAGCATGATTCAAAAAGCCCTGAGACTGTGGCTCGTAATGTGTAGTCATCACCTGCAGATACCTCATAAAACAACATGGGGCAGAGGGATACTGCCACCTCATTCCCCCAAGCAGCTTAGCTACTCTACGTTGGTCACCAGTGGAGGTTTCACAAAGAAAGCAGCCACAACTATCAAGTTAATGTTCACCAAGAATTTATGTTATCAGCTAACCCTTAAAAGAATTACATTTATACAATGAGGAGCTGCCAGAGATATGGTGCTTGGCCTCCTCCATTTCTCTTTTCGGATGGTTCTGAGACAGACCTATTTTTACATTGTTGCTGTGCCAGCTCTGTACCGTCAATTGCTACAATTGGTTGTTGACACTATAAAGGAGAGCATAGTTCATTCCATCCCCTCTTGGCAGTTATGTGGACCAGATAGTTGTCAAGCAACAGAAAACATGTGCATCACTTCACACTGGGTCTGTTTCAAGGCAGTGAAGTAATGGCTTACAGCTGATCCCACTGCTGGTGATGCTTTTGGGGGCATTAGGTGGAATGCAACAGTTGCAATGTTCATCATGGAGAAATCGCACACAGCTGCCAAAATAGAAATTTAATACCTAGTCTACGAATGTCTTCAACCCAGAGGTCTCAGCATTGGACTTTTTGCCACTGACAATGGCAGTAATATTGTCAAAGTGGTGACTGACGGAGGATATGTCAGAATCCTATGTTTAGTGCATTTCACAAACCTATTTCTGCAGGACTCCTGAAAATGGAAGATGTATTCAACAAAATACCGGTCACCTATCAAAAGATTTGCTCTCATTTTAGTTATTCATTCAAAGTCTAGAAAACAGTGCAGGATAATTTTATATAGAACCTGTAAAATCCTTTATACAAGAGGTGCCAACAGGTTGGATTACCACCTACTCCATGCTGCTACATTTGTTAAATCAGTACAGGCTTATCAATGATTATGAAATCCAAAGGAGATGGGATGCAACTGCAAAAGCCATGACAATGGAGCAGGGCACAAGGAGGCTAGTGGAGTGCTTGATTCAAAGGCTTCTTCCTTTTGAAATTAAAACAGAGGAAGTCAGAAAGGTGGAGAGTACAAGTAGTCTAGCAATACCATTGTTGCTCCTGCTGCAGAAACATTTGCAAAATGTGAAGCAAACATTTAGCAATATTAATGAAGAAGCAGTTGCTTTGGCCATGAGATTAATCATTCCTCTGAACACTAATCAAATATTGCAAAACGAAATTGTGTCCCATCCAAGAGAAACTCTGTGCCTTGATACTGGATCCACAGTAAAAAAAAAAGCACTGACCACATCCATTCCTTTCTCAGAATTGAATGTCTCAATTTATAAGACTTGAATCGTCAGGAAAGTGGGTGATCCAGAATAAGAATGACTACACATTTGAGGCGGGGCAAATCTAAAATGCATCTTAAAGTTCACTGCCAACCTCAACAATTGGTTGGTTTAATATGACAGCACTTAAATAAACTGCTCAAGTGCAGCCAGCCCAGGCACAGCAAGTGGTTGCAACACTGACAATGAAGAAGATGGTCCAAGACAATCTGGATGACACAACAGAGTTGTACCTGGATCAAAACCCATTGCCTTACTAGCATGAGTAGAAGGACTGTGAATAGGTACATGAACTATAACTTGTGCCCTCGCCATGCACTGCTAATTACCCCACATAATATGTCACTCATGACACCTTTGATAACATCATTGATAATATTAATAATGTAACATTTACAGTAACATTATTTAGCAGAAAGCTGTGCATGGTAGGGGCACAGTTTATAGTTACATTAGGGCACGAGTTATGGTTACTTGAGATAACTCTAACAGGTGGGTTTCTATGGTTTGGTACATTTCAAATGTGAGCCTAACTATAACGTCCCTGTAACCTTTGGTTTTATAAGTGAATGTATATAAATATATTAGCCAGTTGCAATCACAACTGGGTCGATGTAGTTAGGACTGCAGTTCAATTTTTTGATGAAATATTCATGGGGTGTCCAGTATAGGAATATTCAGGCCAACCTGAAAAGGAGGTTGCTTTCAGGACATATCTATGCATGACCAACTGAAGCACAAATCAGGTTGCATGAGGCCCACAGAATAATTTGTGCTGGCAGTAAAGGCATGGGAAACTGCTTACTTTTTTCTTCTTCTCCTTTTTTCACGTAAAGAGTAAAAGTTAGTAACACTTTCTTTCATTGCTTTTTAATCCCAGCTTTCTTTTAAATGCAACTATGTTAGTGCATCCTTTGGTTAGTGCAGATTTTCAATCTATAGCTATTTCTGTTAATCTTTTGGGCTAATTTATGTTTTGAAAGTGGATTCCTTTTCGTCCCTTTTTTCAGGTTGGCCCAAATGTTCCTATACTGAGCACCCCATGAATATTCTATTAATAGGATGTTTTCTCTATAGTTTGAGTGAGCCTCCCATATTTTATTACTGGCTGTTGTATTCCATCAATTGCAAGCCTGAGGCTTATACTTTTTTGCATGTGCTTCTCAGGACAGTATTTTCAATAGCAAATTACTTGGATGTATTTTCTTTTTTCTTTTATACACACATATGAGATTGATGATTGCTGATTGCTGTTCTTTCAGTGTGCAGGAAGTTCCTTTCATCTGTCCTGAAGAAGACTCTGTTTTTGGTGCACTACTGATACTCTCCGTCAATGGGTCAAAACATCGATGATAATCTTAGCCTTATCAAAAAGGCCAAGGTGGGTTTGCACAGTTCCTGAGAACTTAATGGATCATTCCATTCCCTTCCTTTGGGATGTATTTTCTTTTTTCTTTTACACACTCACATGAGATTGATGATTGTTGATTGTTGATTATTGTTTAGTCAATGTGCATGGTGTTCCTTTTACCTTTCTTCATTGTTTTTTCAGGGTGCAGGGTGTTCATTTTACCTGTTCTGAAGAAAATAATTGTTGGTGCAGTCCTTCAGCAGGTCAAAACATCAATGATAATCTTAGCCTGTATCAAATAGACCAAGTTGGGTTTACCTGGCCCTGAAAACCTAATGGCCCTGTCCCAATTGTTGAGGCGCTATGACTTTATGTTCTGGACAGGCGTTCATAAATTTGAAATGTGAATACTGTATACGGATCTCTTTTGTTAATGTTTTTACACCTGTTTTGGCACCAAACGAGCACCTTTAGCACTTTCCACAGAGCACCTTAACAGAACTCATTGTAAACCTGATTGATGCAATGTTTTCATAAATTGTCATCTATGACTCTTTAACTCTTGGGCGTGTTATTGAAATATTTTCAATGTAATAAGTGAATCAGACAGAACCATTTTTCTGCATGGGCCCCCCCAGATTGTTCACCTTTTGCTGAATCCTATATTCTTGCTGTTGTTTTAACTTTGTGTACTTTACCACTACCTCCTTTAAACATTGCTCAGTTGGCATATTCCTTATTGGTATATTTAACTCGCCTATAAGTCCCTAGTGTATGGTACAAAGGGTCTGGAATTATTTTAAATGCCACCAGTGGACTGCAGCACCTATTGTGCCATCCACTACAGTGACAGTGCAAACAAGACTACCTAAGTAGCCTGCCTCTACTAGTGTAAAAAGTGCTATTCACCCTTTCAAAATAAACCGTTACAGCAGGTCAAAGTTTTGCTTTGCAATATTAATAAGTCACACCTATTTAGGCTTTGTCGTCCATAAGGCAGGGTGCATGTGATTAAAAGTTGGATATAAATTTAAACTTGGCAGAAATTGAATGTCAACATGTTAACATGTCCTTACAGTGGCTAGCACCTGCAAACTATTTTCATTGTTGCAGAGCTAGCTGTCCTATGTAGAAAACCAAAGTACAATTTTAAATCCTAATACCATATCCTAGGAATTGGATTAGCTAAAAAATCAGTTAGACAACTATTTTAGTAGTTATTAAAAATCCAGTTCAGTGGTGAAATTGAAATAAGTGTTAAGGAAAACTAACTTTTAGAATGTTAAGTTTTCCCTACTTAAAGTTTCTGGAGGCTAAAGTTTCATTTGCTATGCCACTTCTGCCAGCCAGGAATTAGCATCTGAATATGTGTGAAAAAGGTGCAAAGTGCTTCTAAGGAACGAACAATAGGTTAACTTGAAAGGCCAGATATAACTCTTCTGAAACTCCCAGAATTTGCAGGGACGTGGCTTTGAGCATTCATTTTGACAATACAATGTAAAATCTAGCTTGAGTGTCAAAGCCGGCTTGACAGGTCCGCTGCTTTTTTACTTATAAAACTAGGGGTACACTTAAAAGGACCGGAAATGAGATCCAAAACAATTCTTGTGCATCTACACTGCGGTTGTCAAAGGGCCACCAGACCTCTGTCACTGGGCTTTTACATATGAAACTGGAAGCACACTTGAAAGGAAGGGGTAACAGAGTGCCAAAACAAATCTTGTGTATCCAATATCTGGTTGCTGAAAAACCCTGCACTGATTTATCAAACGTCTGTCTCTGGGTTTATTGTGGGTACAATGACTGCCCTAAATTGGATGTTTAGTGTGATGTGGGAGGACACTAGGATTACCATGGTACACTCCTTAATCACTCTAAGCCCTCAAACCCCATGGTTAGTGTAGCTGAAACATTTCTCTATTTGGAAGTGGCTAGGGGTGGCCCAGACATTGGTTAGGGCATGTACAAGAGTCATTCCCGCCTATGAGCTTGTGCCAAGCATAAATGTGACTCCTCCATGCATCCACTTCAAAACACTCCTGAATCTGAGGAAGAACAGAACAGGGTCAGACCTTCTGGTTGTGGCCTGGGATGATCTGTTCTCTCTTGAACTCGAGACAAGGAAGTGGACTCCAAGGGTGATAAGGCTGACCTCGTGTTCATGGTAGCGGCTCAACTGGCAAACTGTAATTAAATGGTTGTGTTCTGGACATGTCACTTGATGGGCCCATCTGAATGATTTAATTATTTGAGTAATCAGCAGTGTAGATGTGTCCTGGTTGTCTGGTTGCATGGGTTTCTTCAGGGAGTGATACAGGATTGGCACTTTGTTAATGGCACACTACTACGCAAGTCTACAAACCAGGCTTACCATGACTCTCCAATATTTTCATTTTCCTTTTTGTATTCCATGGCCTTCTGTTAAGCAAGGAACCTCCATGGCTCTTCTGCTCAGAGATACAGTGCTGCACCCAAAATGGATGCCTGAAGAATGCAGCTACACCATCCATGTGCACAGTACCATTTTTCTTGTATTATATATTTTCGAACTGTGTAATTTCTCTCTATTTTGCAGCTATACATTGTGCCCTAAAGTAACTATAATGTGGCCCCTCCCCATGCACTGCTAATTACCCCGCAAATTACATCACTCATGACATGTTCTATCACATCACTGATAGCATCACTGAAACATCTCTGAACCATTATTGGTGATGGTGGGGGTGCAAGTTATAGTTACTTTAGGGCAAGAGTTAAATGTACTTGAGATATCTATAACTGGTGAATGACAGTGTTTTTCTCCTTTAAAATGGTATGGTTTAATTGACATTTTCACCCAACTGTTTTTTTTAGCGCATATGGACATATATATTTGAACCAGTTAATTGAAGAGGGTATCTATCTATCTATCTATCTATCTATCTATCTATCTATCTATCTATCTATCTATCTATCTATCTATCTATCTATCTATCTAATCTTATCTTTACTTTTATCTCTTTATTTCTCCATCTTTTGGTTTGTGTGGGCCCACAAATATGTTTTTATGTTGTAATGCACATGTCTAAGTGCTTGGGTGCAATCACGAATTTCTTAAATAAAAAAGTCATACCTGGGGCCTAAAAATAAATTCTTGGCTTTCCATTACTCCAAGACGGGAAACAACTCCATTTTGTGGAATAGCACACTTGAAGCCGTGCTTGAAGCAAATTCATGTGATCCTTATATAGTGATGATCTGAAGTACGTTATGCCCATGTTTCTGCATTCTCTTCCTTACATAGTTTTGTCATAAAATCATACATCTTGGGCACTTCTTAATTGAATTTGTAAAGACATGGCAGGTGTTTGGATTCGTGTAGTGATGACACGGTAAACCATTGCCCTAGAACGATTGTTGAAGACCATGATAAATCATTTCTAGTTTTCGCCAGTCACTGAGCGTGGCATGTAAAGCGCGTTGTAACCATCAGAAATAAACAGCGTTTTAGGCTCGGCGCCAGGGTGAGTCTGTCCAAAAGCCAAGCAGTAAATTGCAAGTTGCCTCGTTATAACTGTTCTAAAAGTGCCTGCCTAAAGTCATCTGACCCGATGCTAACTGTAATTACTGTCTCGGGGAAACAAAAAAACTCCTTGCTTGCAACTTTAGTCATGTGTCGGCTACAGAGATTAAGCACCCAAAGCCTCTGCCAGCGATAAAATGGAAAGATTCTTGCACTGTCAAGAATAAATACTTGGAGGTCACCATTTCCTTTCCATTATGGTGATTTGTCTCGTTGTTCATGCCAAACTCAAGCAGTAACTGGTTATTATATAGTTATTGGCAAAGCCAATAGGTCTCACATTTGCTACCTATTGGTTTAGCCAATGGTTTCATCCTTGCTGTGCAGCATGGCTAAAAAAAACAAAAATAAGAAATGAAACCTATGACATGGCCGGCTGTGTCATTTTTTAGGCATTCGCACCAAGCATGTACACCCATAAAAAATACTATACAAGTGTTTTGTTGTTTTTATTTATAGATCCGAGTTGGATCAGTGAACAAAAAAAAAAAAAGTAGCGCAAGCAGATGGGTGAAGCAAAGAGGTGGGGTTGGAAGCAACACAAAGAGTGTTAGAACAATGGATGGTGGTGTTGGGGAAGAAATGAGACAGTGGAGGAAGAAACATGGGGTAGGTGGAAGCAACTCGGGGCATGGGTGGGGGGCAGCAAGACACAGGGCTCGGGAGTGAAGAAAATGGAGAGAAACGTGAAGTGGGAAAAGCAGGAGGACAATACAGCATAATGTGGAGCTAGGAAGGAGAACCACAAGAGTGAGAAAGGAACATAGGAGGAGAAGCTCATGAGAGTGAGGGCATCATGGAAGGGTAATGGGGAGAAGATCAAGGCAGAGAAAATCCAACTTGTGTGCAGCAGAGGGGAGAAGTACATGAGCGAGACAGCTAGAAAACACATGCACTCCTGTGAAATGCTTAAAAACAAAGAATAAAGCATTGCCTTAGAGGACTGAGTAATGAGCCCATGTTCTGGGACAAGACCGAGCATGAAGACGAAGGAAAGTCCACACAAGCTAATGAATAAGAAGCAATAAAATGAGAGTGACAATAAAGCCAACTAATAGTAAGCAAGCGGTGGGCTCTACGCCCACTGTAACCTGACAACACGTCTCAAAACATGTAGCGTGCTGTCTTGTAAGCGAGAAGTAAAAAGGAAATATTTTGTCTCCACATTTATCTACATGCTTCTTTTTAGCATAGTCTGGCACAAGGGACAGTGTCAATGTGTTTTGATGGTTGGATTAATTTCCAATAATCTTCATAACTCCTATAGAGGTCTTCCTCATCGTAGTCCTTACTTGTTGAGGGAAATATCTTTCCCTTGATGGTTTGTCCCATGCCGCATAAACTCTATCACTATATTTACCCTTAGTAAACGTTTGTGAGAGATTGGGTTACTGGTTTAGGGGGATAAAACCCTACTCAAGCAGCAAACACAATGCTCCTCAGGGTAGACACAAGCAAACCCCAAATTAACCTGAGCTCAACCCTGCGATGCTTGGCACCAAGACCAAGCAGTCAGGCCTAACTTGGAGGCAATGTTTAGAGCATTTATGCAGCACTTCAGACAGTAATAAAATAAACAAACAAGAAAAGAAAAATCCCATGCCAATTTAGACAAATGGAGTAAAATGGAATACATAAATCAAGACCAAAACAACAGAAATCCAGCCAGCAGAACTGGAGATATGCAATATTAAAATCTAAGTGAAAATACTGCCAAAAACCCAAACCACTCACAGCTAGGGAGGCCAGGAGAAAGACACAAGTTCAAGCCAATCACAATGGAGCATGGGTCAAATATAGGGAGCAAGTTAGTCCCACTTAAAAGCTACCTTCTCAGTCCAGCACAGTCCAGCACAGAGCACAATATACAGTGGAGGGGGCCGTGAGGAACAGAGACCTGTCATAGACCATCGTCAATGTAGCTCGAAGAACAGGCCTGGCATCGTGAATGGTCGTCGTTGTAGCGCAAAGATCCTGCTGGCATCGTGAGCCGGTGCTTCCTGCAAGTGGTCGATGCAGTAGCGTGAAGACTCTGGTTGATAGAACTTTATATTGGTGGGCTGTGCGAGCCATAAGGTTTTGGTGCCAATGGGCCTGTTCGCAGTTGCAAAGCCCAAACATTTCAATTCAGCCTCTCTGAGGCCACAGCAAGGGTCCAGGACTTGAGTGGCACCACTTGGGGTCAGTGGCATGCTCTAGCTGGATCTTGGTCCTCGGCCAGGTGGCTGTGAGAGTCTTATGTCCCTGTGGCTCTGAATAGGAGAATAGCAAACTAGCCCTTGGAGTCACTTTGGGAGTCCTGGACTCAAGTCGAAGTCCCTCTGTCTCAAGCAGGAGAGCAAAGGGCAGGAATCCAGCAAGGCAGTAGTTCAGCAAGGCAGCAGTCCAGCAGGGATAAAGTCCAGCTGAGTGGCAGTCTCTTCAGCAGCACAGCAGTCCTTCTTCCTGGTAGAGTCTCCACAAGTCAAGAAGCCTACTAAAGAGTTGGTGTCTGAGGTCCAAAGTTCATACCAGGTGCCTCCTTTGAAGCGGGAGAAGCTTCCAGGGGTTTCTCTTTGAAGTGCACACGTTTCCTTCCTCCCCTACCCTGGCTCCAGACTAACTACAGGGGGCACGCAGCCCTTTGTGTGGAGAAAGGACACAGCCTATGCAAATAAAAATAAGGCTGTGCGTAGCTCCACCTTCCCATCCTGCCCATTCAGGCAACCTAAAGGCTCTATTGTCTGTGGCTGTCTAGGAGGAATACACAAAGCCCAAATGTCAGCTATACCAATTCATGTGACCTAGAGACAGACTGCATGCACCAAATAGCTAAGGCAGGAAAATGCCAACTTTCTAAAGGTGGTGATTTCAAAATTGTAATTTAAAGTTTGACTTTACCAGAAGAGGAGGTTTTTCTTCACATTTTTTAAAACACCAAACTTGAACTGGTAAACTGTTCTCATTTGGAAGTTAGAACTTATTAAGTGTAATAAAGTTACTCCAATGTTATCCTGTGGCAGAGGTAGGCTTTGCCGTAATGAAAAACAAATTTAAGAGGTTTTTACTACCAGGACATGTAAAACTTAAAAGTACATGCCTAACAATCTAAATACACTGCACCCTGCCCTCTGGGTTGTGAAGGGCCTACCCTCGCGGTGACTTATTTGAAACTGCCCACACAGGCTGCAATGGCAGGCCTGAGACAGGATTAAAAGCTGCTTAAGTGGTTGGCACAAGCAGTGCTGCATGCTCACTAGCAGCATTTATTTTACAGGCCCTGGGCAAAGGTATTGCCATTTTGCTAGAGCCTTACAAGTAAACTAAATATGCCAATTGGGTATAAGCCAATTCTACCAGGTTTTAAGGAGAGGGCACAAGGACTTCGACAATAGTTAGCAGTGGTAAAGTGTGCAGAGTCCTAAAGCCAACAAAAGCAGGTTCAGAAGACATGAGAGTGAAGGCAAAAGGCCTGGGGATGACCCTGTAGAAAAGGCCAAAGCCAACAACATTTTACTCTTTTTTTTTCTTTGTTTTTTTTATAGAAGCTGTCCTCTTTTCCAAATAGGAAAGTCCAAAACTGTTTAAACCTGTTTTGATGTCTTGTTCTAGGTCAGGGTCCTGTACATCTGAAAATGAAACAAGGTAAGAAACAATAATATAGCCCCTAATGGTCGTCTCATGATTCTCTATAGCGGTCTGTTATTGTTCTGCTCTGCCTCCCATGGTGGTCCTGACTTTTTTTTAAACTTTATTTATTTCGTTTGCAAACAATACAGGCAAAAACAAGAGGGAAGGTGGGCAGGGAGAGGTAGTTGGCAAAGGCAAGCATACTTGATACATTATGCAAAAAAGGACAAATCTTTGTATAAAATATAAAAACCTAAAGAATTGTAGGATCAGCAAGGGGAACAGGGCATAAGGGAGGAGATGAGCAGGTGCTAGGAAGGCAGAGGGGAAGGGGTGGGTTGAAGGGAAGAGAGGGGAGGACATGGGGAGGCACTCATGTCATTAACAAAACAAATAATACCATGCATAAATAAAGAAATTATTCCAATGCAACACAGATGGATGTATCCTGTCCATCATTAACTCTCAACTTTAGAGCTCGGAGAGGTTCTCGGTGCACCTACAGTGTGCATAAACAGGCAAGTCACCAGAGGGGACCAAATATCTTGAGTTTGTGAACCAACAGGCATCAAGTCCCAGTATATTTGTAATTGGTTCTGGCAGTATGCCGCGTCTTGAAGGCAGTCAGTTTTATGGGGTACACAGTAAAGGTATACCCGCCAGTCTCCTCCCCCATTAGGGATATCCTTCACATAACCGAGAAGTGCAATCAGTGGGGTACTAGGAACCACAAAGCCCACTACTGTGTCAACATCAAACACTTCCAGCCTTAAACTTTGCATAGCGGGACATGACCATGCTAAGTGTAAAAAATCTGCACAGAGTGTAGAACATCGCTGATAATGTGCATCTGTTCTGAGGCCAAGTCTATGCAGGCACACGGGGGTAAAATGCAGTCGGGGCAGAAACTTAGAGTGGATCAGAAGCAATCTATAATTGGGTGAGAAGGTGTGAATATGCGTGCAGCAATACTTCCATCATTCAGCTGGTATGGGATCACCCAAGTCAGCTTCCCGCGAGCAGGGGACTGTCACCGTGGCAGCAGTCTGCATTGCAAGATATACTTTCATAGTCAAGTAGCGCGGGAATGGGGAAAGCAGCACCTCCAGTGCTTGGAGCAAGTCGGAACTTCAGGAAGGAGTCATGTTGTGAGCGAACAGCAGCATGCAGCTGGAAATAGGTACGTTTGTGCAAAAAGGTGTTAGAAGACTCTTGCAATAAACTGGCCATTTGTGAAAAGTGCTTCCATACTAGTCAACTGCAATATGCGGCGTCACGGTCGCCACTGAAAGGCAATGCTGGATGACCCAGGATAGGTACAGAAGTATCAAAGAGATGGTCCACATGAGCTCTGTGCTGGAGCTCAGTCCATGCCCTTATCAGACAAGCAACCATGTCCAATCATGCACATGGGCAAGGTGGTGTCAAGTACAACCCCATTGACGTGAATATGCTCTGTAGCTGTGTGTGGCTGGTATTGTATAGGGTGAACCCAAAAGTGCATGAACTGCACTTGTGCACAATTGTATTAGAGGTCTATGTCAGGGGACGCAAGTCCACTCTGTTCAAATGGGAGGGTAAGCAACTTCCAGTACAGCCTCCCTGCCTAAGCAAGAGTAATCAAGTGTGAATGCAAGTGCGCACAAAAGCAACCTGATAGGGGTGAGGGAAGGTTTACAAACAAATACAGGAATTTGGGAAGCACCACTATCTTGGCTGTAGCTAGCCTCCTTGTGACTGAAAGTGGTAATGAGTGGTATTGGGCGACTCCTCCGACCTAATGGTCAGTGTCTGTTTGCCCTCCAGCTGTTGCTGCTCTCTCTGCCGCATTTCAAACTGACAGCCTGCCTGACTCTCAGTTTGGGGCCCACGTCCACCCGCAGGCTCCCACCTGCGCCTCATCCCTGGTGGCCATCTGTATGTAGGTATCTTGCTGTCTATTTTTACTTCTGCTTATTTTTTTGTGATTTTTATTTGCTTCATTTTATCTTTTCTTTCTTTCTTATCTCTCCTTCAGCCTTTCACTCTCCCCACGTTTCCCATGCCACTCCTACCTCTGCGGCCCGCCCCCTCCCTCCCTGCAAAG
Organism: Pleurodeles waltl; assembly: GCF_031143425.1. Taxonomy (NCBI): domain Eukaryota; kingdom Metazoa; phylum Chordata; class Amphibia; order Caudata; family Salamandridae; genus Pleurodeles; species Pleurodeles waltl. Next base: position 535,546,493 of record NC_090445.1, on the reverse strand, counting down.
TGCTTTCCCACCCTCCTCCCTCCCAGCTGACCATACCCCCACCTCCCTCCCCTTCTGAATGCTACACCAAAGGCAAGCCCATCTGCACCCTTCCGTGCCTGGACTGCACCCAGTGCCACAAACCCAGGTCTTCTGACCTTCCATCGCTACAACGCAGAGACCCTACATGCGCTGAACACAGGACAATCCGCCACCTGCCATCCCACATCACCCAAAGACAGCCATGGACTTTTCTCCTGCCTCCACTGCCACCACACCCTTGCCCTACACCACGCACCGCATCCTCCTGCTGCGAAGCCATCGAACACCAACCCAGAGCGTTTCAGCTACATCCTCTTCAACATATGCTCCCTCCACAAACATGCTGTTGAACTCTGGGACTTACTGGACTTCACCTGCCCGGACATCGTCTTTCTCACTGAATCTGTCCAGCCTTCAGCGACTCCATTGTCAACATAATTTCTCCTTACTCTCGCCTCCTCAAACTACTTCCTCTTTGGTGACCTCAACTACCACATTAACAACAGCAACGACACAAACACTGCTTCCCTGCTCGAAAACCTCGCAATTTTAGGACTAAAGCAACTGGTCACCTCACCAACACACATCACAGGACACACGCTTAACGCCATTTTTTACACCAAAAACAGCATCACTGCCAACAACACAGCCACATTCCACTGGACTGACCACCACTGCATCCATTCCACCATCACCTCACCGACCTTTCACCTCCACACACTCCGAGACCCAAGCAGAAAAAGGAACCGGATCATTGAGGAACAGCTCTCCAACACCCTCAGCAAGTCTCCCCCGTCCCTCAATGCAGACCCTAACATCTCAGCACAGAACTTCCACCAATGGATCTCTGAATGTGCCAACACCCTAGCACCTCTCCATAAGATCTCAGCTAAACACCACCTCAAGAAGGCCAGGACTCCAGATGCACCAGCAGACAGCTAGAGAAAAGATGGAGAAACAGGAAATCCCCAGAAGACTCAGAGGCCACCAAAGCTGCCATCAAATCCCTCCACCACCTCATCAGAGCCATCGGGAAAGCCGCATTACAGGACCATATCAGCGCCACCACTCACAGCAACAAAGAGCTCTTTGCCGTGGTCAAAGTTTTTGCCAACCCCCTATCAGACACAGCAAGCATCCCTCCATCTCAAGACCTCTGCTACAGGCTAGCCAACTTCTTCTACCGGAAAATCAAAGACATATACGACAGCTTTGAATCCCAAGACACTCTGAGCCTCATAACAACCCCCCAGATCTGTCCCATTGAACCACCACAGACCCTGCACCACTGGACCACCCTCACCACAGACGAGACCCACACCATTATGAGCAGCATCCACTCCGGAGCCCCTACGGACCCCTGTCCTCACCACATTGCCAACAAGGCCAACACATCCATTGCACCCGAGCTCTGACACACCCACAACTGTTCCATAGAGACAGCCACCTTCCCAGAGGACTGGAAGCACACAGATATCCACCCACTCTTGGAGAAACCATCGGCTGACCCCCTGGACCTCAAGAATTACCGCCCCATCTATCTGCTGCCTTTCCCAGCCAAGGTCATCGAAATGGCTATCAATACTCAGCTCTATAAGCACACCGAGGACAACATTCTGGATGACTCCCAAGCAGGCTTCAGGAGCAGTCACTGCACAAAGACAGCCCTCCTCACCTCCACAGATGAAATCCACTCGCTCCTCGACACGCGGCCATACAGCAGCCCTCATTCTACTGTACCTATCGCCCGCATTCGACATGGTCTCACACCTCACCCTCTGCTCCAGGCTCCAGGCAGCCGGCATCCACGGAAAGGCCCTACATTAGATACGCTCTTTTCTTCATGGCAGAACACAGAGAGTTGGAGATCACCTGTGGAGTTTCACAGGGCTCCTCCATGAACCCCACACTCTTCAACGTCTACATGGCCCCGCTCGCATCCATCGTCAGGGACCATGGACTGAACATCATCTCGTACGCCGACGATACCCAGCTGACCATCTCACTGACTGAAAACCACACTACTGCCAAGATGAATTTCCACAACGGGATGGGAGCCGTCCCTGCCTGGATGAAGGACAGCTGCTCCAAGTTCAACTCTGGCAAGACCGAGATCCTCATCCTGGGAGCATCCACATCAGCTTGGGAGGACTCCTGGTGGCGATCGACCATCAACACCCCCCCAATAAACCACGCATGCAACTTCTGTGTCATCCTGGACTCATCACTCACCATGACCTGCCAAGTCAACTCAATCGCATCCTCCTGCTTTCACACACTCTTTTCTGGCAGATCTACAAACGAAGCCCAAAGGACTGCTGCAAAACTTTAACCCATGCCCTGGTTGCCAGCAGACTTGACTACGGCAACGCCCTCTATGCTGGTGCCACTCGGAAGAACCTCAAGAAACCACAGAACATCCAAAACACCTCTGCCAGACTCATCCTGGACATTCCCTGCTGTGAACATATCTCCAGTCACCTAAGAGACCTCCACTGGCTCCCTATCAAGAAGAGAATTAACTTCAAGTTCCTCATCCACACTTACAAGGCTCTCCATGACCTAGGACCCACCTACTTCAACCACTGAATCTCCTTCTACTCCCCCACCAGACCTCTCAGATTCACTCAAAAAGCACCAGCCCCCATACAGAAGACTTTGGATATTGGGAGATCCTTTTCCTACTTCGCAGCAAAGAGCTGGAACACCCTGCCCATGCACCTCAGGCAATTACCATTGCTACCTCAATTGAGGAAGGACCTTAAAACCTGGCTCTTCAACTGAAGCTCAGAGGACAAACCCCCTTAATACCTTGAGACCCTTACTGGTGAATAGTTGCACTTTAAAAACCATGATGTGATTTCATTTTGAGAGCTCCATTTTATCCTTCAGGAGATTACCCATTCATAGTTAGCTCTCTATAGCTCGTCGAGGTCTTTGCTAAGCCAGCTCCCCAAAAATTGCACAGGTTCCGATGCCCAGCAAAGTAAGAATGCAGAAACACATTGGGTCACTCTGTCAAGATGAATATTACAGATTTGACCCAGTTAATCGTATTCTCGACAGGCCGCCAAAATGAATGAATTCCTTAATAAGGACATCAAGATTTTCCTGCGGGTTCCTTATATAGAGCGCGACGTCATCTGTGCACATGGAAACTAATATCGCCCATGGCGTGAACACAAGGCCCCTATGGGTATGATGTTATCATAAGCGGGTGGACAAGAGCTTCTCATATAGGAACCCAAAGGGATGAAGAAACTTAGGGCCAGATGTAGTAAGCCGTTTGCATGTCGCAAACTGCAAAAATCGCAGTTTGCGGCATGCAAACAGCCGAACGCGATGCTCATTCCAATTTGGGAATGCGACTCGTTAATAGGAAACGGTGTTCCCTTCCTATTTGCGACCGCATCGCAATTCAGAGTTGCTTTGTGACCGCGAATGCGGTCGCAAACCAACTCGCAATTACCACCAGTGTCACACTGGTGGTAACTCATTTGCAAAAGGGAAGGAGTCCCCATGGGACCCCTTCCCCTTTGTGAATGTCGAAAAAAAAAAAAATCAGAGCAGGCAGTGGTCCTAGGGACCACTGCCTACTCTGAAAAAAATGAAACCAAATGGTTTCAGTTTAGTTTTCATTTTGCAACTCGTTTTCCTTTAAGGAAAACGGGCTGCAAAATTAAAAAAAAACTGCTTTATTTATAAAGCAGTCACAGACATAGAGGTCTGCTGACTACAGCAGGCCACCATCCCTGTGAGTGCAGGGACTCGCTATGGGGTCGCAAAATGCGACCCACCTCATGAATATTGATGAGGTGGGTCTTCGCGACCCCATAGCAAGTCGCAGAAGGTGTCTGAGACACCATTCTGCATCCAATTTTGCGACTTGCAAATTGCGAGTCGGTCAGACTCGCAATTTGCAAGACGCAAAATTGGATTTTCCTACATCTGGCCCTTAGGACCTCATTATTACCCTGGCGGTCGGTGTTAAAGCGCCGGTAATACCGCCAACAGGCCGATGGTAAAAAAAATGGGAGCACGACCACGGCAGACATAGACAGCCACTTTAACACTCTGACTGCCACGGTGGTACCAACAAATACCGCGGCGGTATCCGCCAACAGGCAGGCGGAAGACAATGTACTGCCCACCCTATCACAACCCGCCAATCCACCAGCTTTTCCGGGGCAGTACCAAGGCCATCAAAAGCTCGGTGGAAACAGGACTTGGAAGGGAAACCATTCACCTCTCGACACTCAGCAAAGAACCAGGATGCCATGGACCCTGAGCTGCAGGTGTTCCCCATGCTGGTGTATCTTCTCATACAGGACAGATATCAAAGGCGGCAGCGATGACCACAGTGAGTACTGCACCTAGCACACAGGGGCGGGGGGAGGAAAAAGAGAGTGACACACACATGCAACAAAACAACACCCCCACCATGTGTGCTTGGGAAGGATGGGGTGAGTGGATGGCTTCTTCCACTGGTTCCGGAGGGGGCCCTGTGCCCAATCTGCTTCATCTTGGGAAGGATGGGGTGAGTGGATAGCTTCTTCTATTGGTTCTGGAGGGGGCCTTGTGTCCAGTGTGCTTCATCCTTCCAAGGAAAGTGATAGTGGATGCATTTCTCCACTGGTTCTGGCGGGGCCTTATGCCCAGTCTGCTTCATCCTGCCAAGGATAGTGATAGTGGATGTATTTCTCCACTGGTTCTGGAGGGGGCCTTGTGCCCAGTCTGCTTCATCCTGCCAAGGATAGTGGTAGTTGATGCATTTCTCCACTGGTTCTGGAGGGGGCCTTGTGCCCAGTGTGCTTCATCTTGTAAAGGATGGGGTGAGTGGATGGCTTCTTCCACTGGTTCTGGAGGGGGCCCTGTGCCAAGTCTGCTTCATCCTGCCAAGTATAGTGATAGTGGATGCATTTCTCCACTGGTTCTGAAGGGGGCTTTGTGCCCAGTCTGCTTCATCCTGCCCAGGAAAGTGATAGTGGATGCATTTCTCCACTGGTTCTGGCTGGGCCCTGTGCCCAGTCTGCTTCATCCTGCCAAGGATAGTGGTAGTGGATGCATTTCTCCACTGGTTCTGGAGGGGGCCTTGTGCCCAGTGTGCTTCATTTTGGGAAGGATGGGGTGAGTGGATGCCTTCTTCCACTGGTTCTGGAGGGGGCCCTGTGCCAAGTCTGCTTCATCTTGCCAAGGATAGTGATAGTGGATGCATTTCTCCACTGGTTCTGGAGGGGGCCTTGTGCCCCAGTCTGCTTCATCCTGCCAAGGAAAATGATAGTGGATGCATTTCTCCACTGGTTCTGGAGGGGGCCCTATGCCCAGTCTGCTTCATCCTGCCAAGGATAGTTACAGTGGATGTATTTCTCCACTGGTTCTGGAAGGGGCATTGTGCCCAGAGATGCTGCACTTGGGGTGTGGCAGTTCACATTCCCTCATCTGGGTGTCTGAGGCACGAGATTTGCAGGGAACAGGTAGCATCATACTCCATGGAGGCAGAGCCAGACTCCATCCTGCGGAGACTAAGGCTGCAAACTGGTGGTAGTGCTGGTGCTGGTGGGGGTGCTTCAAGTGGTGGTGGGAGGGTCCAGGCTGTCTCCTGCAGCCCCGGACGGCTGCCCACTGGGTATGCTGCTGCTGACAGTTGTAGTGGCACCGGCGCGGCATGTGGCGGTGCAGAAGGCGGTGCAGGTGGTGGTGCTTGCGGCGGTGTCTGCGGCGGGGATGCTGCCGGTGCTGGCGATGGTGCAGGTCCTGGTAGTGGTGGAGGGAGACACCAGGCCGTCTCCTGCAGCCTCGGACGGCTGCCCACTGGGGATGATGCTACTGCCAGTTGTTGTGGCAGCGGTGGTGCAGGTAGCCGTGCAGGGGTTGGTGCAGGTGGCGGGGCATATGGCGGTGCAGGTGGTGGTGCCTGCGGTTGTGCTTTCCATGGTACAGGTTGCGGGGCTGTCAGTACTGATGGTGGGCACCAGTCCCTCACCTGGAGCCTCAGAGGCCTGAAGTGCCTTGCCTTGGGTTTTTTTCCCCTTCCCCACCTTGGCAGATGCTGTTGGGACCTTGGAACTGGCAGCTTGAGTTTGGATGAGGCCTTGCTGGGTGGGTCGTGCTTCTTGGCCGTGCTGCATGCTGGCCCCTTCTTCACCTTGGCAGGTGGCGGAATGGGTTGGTTTATTGCAGGGGTCGGTGGCACACTGGCTGCCCTGACGGGTGCCCCCTCTGATCCTCTGGGACTTGCAGGTACCACAGCAGAGGCCGACTTGGTGGCTGAGGTGCTGGCCTGGGATCTTGACACCCTGGCCCGAGGGGAAGAACGGGGGAAGGCGTAGGGAAGAGGTCAATGTTTGCCATGAAAAGTTTTTTAGACACACTGGGGCGGGAAGATGGAGAGGGTTTGGAAGTGGTTGTAGGAGGTGCACGTCTGCTGAATTTGGGTGAAGGTGCATGGGCTGGATGCTGGTGTGAAGTGGATGGATGTTGGGTGGGTGGGTGCTTGCGTTTGTGTACTTTGGAAGGAGGGGTCACAGACACACTGGGAGAGGACAGAGGGGATGTGTGCATGATTGTGGGGGTGGTGACTGCCAGTGAGGGGCGTGTAGTGATGGGCGTGCTGGTGATGGAGGTAGTGGATGAAGATGTAGTGCATGCAGGTGTGAGTGTAGATGCTACCTGGAGTGAGGTGGAGGAGGAGGAGGAGGGGGACACAGTGGAGGCAGTGGATGTTGGTGTGTTTGCATGGGCAGGTGCTTGTGTGAGTGCCCGAGAGATGAAGTGTGGTGCTTATGTTTGCCTGAGCCACTTTTGTGTGGTGATGTGGGTGCATGCTGGTCTGAAGGTGTGCTTGGGATAGGCTGAGGTAGAGGGTATAGGGTCTGGGTAGTTGTCAACATCAGGACAGTGCGCGATCTACGGGTGACTGGAATGCAAAAACCCAGCACTTTGAGATAACGTAATTCATGCATTATGCTGATATGCTGTTGTTTAACCTTTTGCATTGCAGAGTTTAATCCTGAAGATTTATATTCAAGGTGCTTATAAATACTGTTCATTTGCAATGTATTGCTGCAGGCTTTCAGAGTGTGTCTGGGTGTGGTCCCTTTCCAGGGCTTTCTAGAAGCTTTCTCTGCAGCATGACTGGGTGTGATTTGTGGGCTCGGCCAGACTCTATATAAGGGAGCCAGCCCAGCTCCACGTGCTCACTATTCAGAGGTCCCGGTGCAGAGCAGCAGCAACTTCCTGAGCTTCTGTTCCGGAGACCTACTTTTATCTTCCAGGCCTTTGCCCTTCATTACATTGGTGATCCTTGATCAGGGCGGTAAGACAGAGGTCGGGCTGGGCCCCCGATCCCGTTTTCGAAGGCATTCGAGTTCTTGGGCCTAGTTTTCATGTTGAGAGATTTTACCTTGTGCGTGTGAATGTGCTCTAGGTTTTTCTGGCATTTACATGTTGATATTCGAATCGGCAAGAAGCGCGATTCATTCCTTGTGTTTAACTCTTGATATTCATTGTGCGCTACCATTTCTTGGCAGTTACATGGTGGCATTCGAATCAGCAAGACGCGCAATTCATTCCTCGTGTTTAACTCTTGATATTCATTGTGCGCTACCATTTCTTTGCAGTTACATGGTGGCATTCGAATCAGCAAGACGCACAATTCATTCCTCGTGTTTAACCCTTGATACTCATTGTGCGCAAGCATTTCTTGTCATTTACATGGTGACATTCGAATCGGCAAGACACGCGATTCATTCCTTGTGTTTAACGCCTGATACTCCTTGTGCACAACCATTTCTTGGCATTTACATGGTGACGTTCGAATCGGTAGGACGCGCAATTCATTTTCCTTGCATTTAACTCTTGACGCGCATTGTGCACAAGCATTTCTTGGCATTTACATGGTGACATTGGACTCGGCAAGACGCACAATTAATTCCTTGTGTTTAACTCTTAATACTCATTGTGCGCAACCATTTCTTGGCATTTACAAGGTGACATTCGAATCGGCAAGACGCACGATTCACTCCTGCAATTAAAACTTGATGTTTCAGATCGCTTGCTTTGTGCACGATCATTTCATGGCATTTGCATATTCTTGTTGCAATCAGCAATGTGTGCGATTCATGTTTCTGCATTTAAAGGTAAGTGTTAAAATTCTAGATGTTACATTATATGTGCATAATAAGTCCCTTAATACAACTCCTATTGTTTTCCAGAAACTGTTCAGATTATTTTCTTGTCTTCATGCAAAAAGACCATGTTTGATTTTGAAAACATCATTCTAGAGCATGGGTACTCACAAACATTTCCTCGGGGGCCACCAAGAACTCTCTGTGGCTTGCCCGAGGGCTGCACCTAAACCAGCAGGGAAGGGTTTGGGCGATGAAAGGTGGGAGTAGGGGGATGCGAAGCAGAGGGGGACAACAAACCGAGCCTGTGCATGACTTCTGTCTGCCACCAATGATCTATTCTCATGCACCAAGAATTAAAGCCAAAGCACAAACTTCTCATGTGAAACACAAGAGGAAAAGAGAGACTCATCTGATGGCTGAATTGCAAAATGTGAAACCAGAAAACCTGGTATCTGTCCTGGCTTCCCACTTGACCAAATTGTGTGATCCTAGGCAATTGATTAATTTCACTTTGTCTTATTTTTCTTCATTATCACATAAGAGTCCTTGAAATACATGAGTTGCAGATGTGCGCTGTACAATACGTTTTCTTGTGGTTTATTTAATAAACTATAATGTTGCTCCAGTTATATAACAACCAGGACTATGCACAAGGTGCACCTGACAAATGACACTTCTTTTAATAATGCCATTGATTTCCGAATGTGGGCAGCATGATTGTTTCCAAGATCATGTTTGAAAAATATCACTGCTTATAAATGTCTCTCAATGCAGTGACATAACCTGATGTACTAAGGAAAAACGCTCATGCATGTTAATAAAGCACACTTTTTTTAAGTTTGCAGAGAAGTTTATCATGTCTCTACATGTTTAGTGCAAGATGTCTTTAAAACTAAAGGTGTTCCCAAAGATAAGTTGGCTAGGACACCATCTTTGCTTCTTTCCTATTACTTTAGTTAACATGTAAATAAAATATGTGCATTTCACTGTTTTCTGAATGTTCCTTCTCTGTCATGTGCACAGCAGTTCAGTGCTGCCATTAACCAGGGGGCCACAATTAGAGGTCAAGAGGGCCGCGTGCGGCCCCCGGGCCGTACTTTGAGTATCCCTGTTCTAGAGGGTTCTTATATTCCTAGTCAATGTGTAACATTTCATTAATAGGTTCATTGAGAAGTTGTATTAATCATTCTTGATTCCTTCCCAGGAAACCAGACGTCATGAGGCCTAGTTATGTAGTCCATGCTTAAGTTATCCATGGTTACAGTATGACAATGCTTAGAACCATAGTCTAGTAAAGATTAATATGATATAATCTTGATATTGTGTGTTTTAACCTTTTGCTTCCTACAGGTCTCCTTCCCAGCTGTTCCCTACCTAATCCCCTTTCCCCCACTTGGACTCTCTTAGACTCTGTGACATTCTAATCAGAGTATTGGAGCTGTCTTGTGGTGGACATGTTGGGAACGTGCGCAGACCCTGAGGATCTGGTGACTCTGACAGTAGTGGAAGATGGAGGGGGGAGGCTGGACACAGGGACAATGGCTGCCATCAGTGCTGAGGCTAGAGCCTGAAATGCTCTCTGTTAGGCCCCCACGCCAGAGTGAATGCCCTCCAGGTCTGCATTTCTTTGTTGCAAATGCCCTGCTAGACTCTGGATGGCATTCAGTATGGTTGACTGCCCAACAGAGAGGGATCTCAGAAGGTCAATAGCCTCCTCACTGAGGGCAGCAGGGCTGACTGGGGCAGGGCCTGAGGTGCCTGGGGTGAAGGAGATGCCCACTCTCCTGGGTGAGCGGGCATGGGAAACACGCTGAGGGGCTGCTGGGAGGGTGGTGCTGGTAGGGGGGTGGTGGCGGTACCTGTTGTTGGGGTGGGCACAGAGGTGTCCACCACTGCCAGGGAGCTTCCATCGGAGGAGGAGTCGCTGTCAGTGGTCTCCCCTCCTGTCCCCGTTGTGGAGCTCCCCTCGCCCTCCATCCCACTGGTGCCTTCACCCTCGGTGGATTCGGCCTCCAGGCCCATGTGGGATACAGCTCCCTCCGTCGCCGGTGCCTATGCTAATGCACACAAGGACAGGGCGACAAAACAAAAAGGGAGGGGAGAGACAGAAGATACATTTGGTCAATGCCAGCAACAACACTACCGTTGGCGTACACAACACACAGTGAGCCGCCCTATGCACTACGCCATGCCCAACCAGTCACTAAGATAGTCACCAGCCCATGTGGTACAATGCCTAACGCCAGCATCTGCACACCTGACACCCACAGGACCCTGCCCAGTAGTAGATGGCCACTTGCACCATTGGGGTAGGAGTGTGCCAGAGCCTGTACACAAGGGACCTATCCTGCCATGATCACCCTGGCCTAGGGGCACTCACAGCCCACATCCCCCACCCAGCTACCTCCTAAAGCGCGCAAAGTCAGCTTTCGGAATCTGTACTCACCCCCTTGTGGCTGCTGTGATGCCCTCAAGCACCCATCCAACTCCGGCTAGGCCACTGCCAGGATGCATAACATCAGGGGGTCACGGTGCGACGGGCACCCCTTCCACGGTGGGAGGGAAGCCGCAGCTGGCCCTCTGCCGTTTTCTTGGTCCAGCAGCGCAGGTCCTCCAATCTCTTGCGGCAGTGGGTGCTCCGCCTGTGATAGACCCCCAGGGTCTGCACCTCCTTGGCGATGGCACGCCAAATACCCTTTTTCTGGTGGGCGCTGACCTGGAGGGGAAAGAAAGCAGAAAAGGAAATCACTCACGTCCGACCGGCATACCCATTGCCCACTAGTTCCCACCCACGCCCTGACGCACATACACTGACTACCTCTCATGCAGCATTAAGGCCAGGACACCTCAGCACCCCCCAACATGTGGCTTACATCCACACCACTCCAAACATGCATTGCCCACAAATCATGTTCACAGTGCACTCACCTGTTTGTGTGGAGGACCGTAGAGTAATGTGTACTGGGGGCCCTTTCCCCAGACACATGAGCCATTGTTGCTTCCAGACACAGGTCACAGCAGCACTTGCAGTGTAGGTCCTCTCCTGTTGACAGTCAGGTAGCAAGTGAGTGAATAGTTAGAAAATGGAGGTGACGTCCATTGGGCCCAATGATAACCAAAGCGAAGTTGCGCGGTAGTCATCGACCGCCTACCGCGACGGCGCACAACGCCAGCGCACTCACCTCATTTCCACTTGTCCCTCCTCACAGGTCAGACAGCCGCCATTTCAGGGGGGCTCATGGCATGGCACCTAACTGCGTCACAGCAGACATTGACACATCAACTGACTCTCGACTTCACATACTTCTTCTGTGACGTAAATTCAGCAACAGTAGAACAATCTATGTGAAAATATGACCCTCTGCTCACTGTTCTCCTCCATAGGCTACAACCGCTGAGGCAGATTATGAGATGGTGGCATCCTCCGGTGCACAGACCCCTGGTGGACCTGTCGACAATGGGGGACAGACACATCATCATAACATACAGACTTGATTGTGCCACAATCCAAGAACTGTGTGCCCAATTGGAGCCAGACCTGATGTCAGCTATCCTCCAGCCCATAGGAATCCCCCTCTAGTGCAGGAACTGTCTGTGATACATTTCCTGGTAAGTGGTTCCTTTCAAACTACAGTGGCCGTGGAATCAGGGATGTGTCAGCCAATGTTCTCCAACGTGTTGTCTGCCCTGTTGAAAAACATGCACTGCTACATCGTGTTCCCCCAGGTGGATGAATTGGCCACACTGAAAGCTAACTTTTATGCCCTGGGACATATCCCCAACATCATTGGTGCCATTAATGGTACACATGTGGCATTTGGAGAAATGAACAGGTTTACAGCAATAGAAAAAGCTATCACTCGATGAATGTGCAGGTGGTGTGTTTGGCGGACCAGTACATCTCGCATGTGAATGCCAAATATCCTGGCTCTGTGCATGATGCCTACATCTTGAGGAATAGCAGCATCCCATATGTGATGGGCCAACTCCAGAGGCACTGGGTGTGGCTAATAGGTGAGCCCAAGGTCCCCACACAGTATAAGTAGGTGTCTGGGTATGGGGTTGTCCCTAAGGGTTAGTGTGTGTCTAACAGTTGTCCCTCGATTTTTACAGGTGCCTCTGGTTACCCCAACCTCTCATGGCTACTGCCCCCAGTGAGAAATGCCAGGACAGGGGCAGAGGAATGTTACAATGAGGCACATGGGCGTACAAGGAGGATAATTGAGAGAACCTTCAGCCTCCTGAAAGCCAGGTTCAGGTGCCGCTATCTGACTGGTGGATCCCTGTACTACTCACCCAAGGAGGATGAGCCTCAAGATGGTCTTGTGGCAACGGGGGAGCCTGTGGACAGTGAAGAAGATGAGGCGGAGGAAGAAGATGTGGACAACAGAACAAACAGAATACAGCAGTACTTCCAGTGACTGACAGGTAAGAGACTGTAACTCCACTTAACATTTCAGTAATCTTTTAGGCATTGCACATGGCAGCCTCTTACCCTCTGTCTATGGACACTGACTGTTCCCTTTGGATTCTCTATTTTCAGATCTGTGTGCCCCATTCTGGCTCCTGCTATATGTACTGCTTCCCACCAAAGGTCATCCTGTAGTGTATTTCACTGAACATATACGTTGCAATGCTTTGATAATGTTGTACTAATACATTTGAGATTAATTACACTGACTCCACTATGGTATTTGTTTCAAGGGTGTTTATGTTTGTGCCAATAAGTATAGGGGTATGTGCAAGGGGCTGGGGTGATGGTGGAGGAATATCCAGTAAGAGTCCAGTCTCTTGGTATCACAGGTGCACTGTCCATGGAGCATAGGAAGGGGAGCAATGGCAGTTTAAGGTGGACTGGGTAACAGAGTGGGACAGAAGGGTGACAATCAGGAGAGTCCTCTTTCCTGGTGGGGTTTTGGCAATGTTCTTTGTCTTCTGCCTGGATCACAGGTACCATTTGCGGGGTGGTTCTCCTTCTGCAGGGGGTGGGGTGCTGGTGGCCTGTTGGTCCTGTAGCGGGGCCTCCTGTCCACTAGTGCCGGCAGAGGTGGAAGGTTGTTAGGTCCTCCCTGATCCCCAGGTACTGTCCCTCCTGCAGCCGCTGGGTCTCCTGCAACTTGGCCAGTACCTGGCCCATGGTCTCCTGGGAATGGTGGTATGCTCCCAAGATGTTGGAGAGTGCCTCGTGGAGAGTGGGTTCCCTGGGCCTGTCCTCCCACTGTCGCACAGCAGTCCTCCCAGCTTCCCTGTTGTCCTGTGCCTCTGTCCCCTGAACCGGGTGCCCACTGCCACTGACCCCAGGTCCCTGATCGTCCTGGGTTTGTGGGGTTGCCTGGGGTCCCTGTAGTGGTGGACACACTGCTGATTGACATGTCCTGGGGACAGAGGTATGGGCCCACTGGGTGGGTGCTGTGCTGGTGTTTCCTGAGGGGGGAGGCTCTGTGGTGGGTTGGGACTGTGGCAGGGGAACCATGTGTTGAGAGGTCCCTGATGGGCCAGGTAGGTCATCCTGATCCAGGCGTGCAGAGCTGCTGTCATCACTGTGAGCCTCTTCTGTGGGGGGGGGGGGCTGGATGTAGCTGGCACCTCCTCTCCGGTGACGTTGGGTAGGGGCCCTGTTGGGATGCAAATGCATTGTTAATGTATCTGCGTGTGCCATCCTGTGCATGGGTGTGTTTCCCTCTATGATTGTGATTTCCCTGTTGGCTTTGCCTTGTGTGAGTGGTGATTTGTTGGGCTGGGTGAGTCTCTGTATTGGGCATGCTGGGGTGATGGCTGTCCATGCAGGTCTGTGAGTGATGTCCATGCATTGGTGGTGCATGCAGGGCTTGGTATTGGGATGGGTGGATTGTGCTAGTAGGGTATATGTGAGTTGGTAGAGTGATGGAGGTGAGGGTAGGGGTAGGAGTTTGTGATGGCATGCAGGTAGGGTGGGGGGGAAGTAGTTAAGATTTGACTTACCAGAATCCAGTCCTCCTGCTACTCCTGTGAGGCCCTCAGGATGCATGATCGCCAAGACTTGCTCCTCCCATGTAGTTAGTTGTGGGGGAGGAGGCGGGGATCCACCGCCAGTCCTCTCTACAGCAATCTTGTGTCTTGATACCACAGAATGCACCTCTTCCTGATGTCATCCCTGGTTCTTGGGTGCTGTCCGACGGCGTTGACCCTGTCTACGATCCTCCGCCATAGCGCCATCTTCCTTGCAATGGATGTCTGCTGCACCTGTGATCCGAATAGCTGTGGCTCTACCCAGATGATTTCCTCCACCTTTACCCTTAGCTCCTCCTCAGAAAACCTGGGGTGTCTTTGGGGTGCCATGGATGTGGTGTGAGTGATATGTGTGAGGATGTGTGGGGTGATGTGTGGGGTGATGTGTTGTTGTGTATGCTGTGATGTGTGTGAATGGTGTATGGGTGATGGTGTTCTGTGCCTCTGATTGAGTGGGTGCTCCTGGCTTGTCTCTCTCAGCTATATATTTTTTTGTTGTAAGGGGTTGTGGGTATTGTGGGTGGGTGTTTTATATTGCATTGGGTGTGTGGGTGTGGTGTGTGTATGTGTGTATGTGTGTCAGGTGTGGATATTTTGAATTGTCCAATGTGGTATAGTCTTGTAAGTGTGTCTTTATTTTGAGCGTGGCGGTGTGTACCCCCAATGGTTTACAATGGTTGAAAGACAGCCACGTTGATTCGTGGGTCGTGATACTGTGTGTGTATTCCTGTTGGCGTTACGGTGTGGGTTTTGCTATTGCCAGTTTTTCACTAACCTTTGGTCTGTCGGACTTGTGTGGGTGTCTGTATTATGGCGGTATTCTATGTGTGGGTCATAATACCCGTGGCTGATTACCACCGCGGTCACGGGATGTTGGCAGTTGTCAGCACGGCGATAGGCAGCATTTACCACCAGGGTTGTAATGAGGGCCTTAGTGCTTATTTGCGGTGGGCCAGAAGCTCATAAAGATAGGGCCACTCCAGGGAATCACACATCTTGGAGGCATCTAGAAATACTGCAGTGGCCTTACAGAATGGGTCAACCGACTGCCCTACCGCAATGCACGTCCATAGATTATGTGCTGTAGATCTACCCAATATAAACCCGTATTGATCCAGGCGGGTTATGAGCTGCAAAAGAGGGATCAACCTGGAGGCAAACAATTTAGCCAGGATTTTGTTAACAATATTTATCATTGAAAGAGTGTAATAAGAGTCGCTTTTATGTAAATCTTTGCCCGGTTTATGAATAGTCACAATCAGCGCCTCACTCAAAGATGGTGGGAGAACCCCAGCCTCTATAGATTCCCCATACATGTCTAGGAGGTGGGGCGCTAAAAGCACTGCATACTCTTTATAAAAGGCAGCTGTGTGACCGTCAAGGCCAGGTGCCTTGACCCCAGATAGCCCCTGGATGACTTGCACAATATCTTCAATCATGAAATGTGCATCTAAAAAGTGCCTGTGACCATCTTATAGCCACAGTAGTTGGAGTGTTTCAAAGTAGTCTGTGTAAGTTTTCAAGCTGACAGTGTGAGTGGAGGAATAAAGCTAGGTGAAGAAGGCAGTCATTGTCCTGCCTGGAGGTTTACTTGGTGGTCCTCTAGTTCCACGGTATAGTCACTAGCCCAAGGCTTGTGCAAAAGGTTCACTAGCATCTTCCCCACTCTGTTGCCTTCTCCATAATGCCGGGCTGGGGCTTCATGACTCAGATAACACACCTCTTGCTGCACAGCCTCCTTATATCGATCCCATTATAGCCTATGGGGATTCTAATATAGCAAACAGAATATCCGTCACGTTTGTGAAGAAGTACTTCCTCTGTCATCAAGTCCATCGAATTTAAGAGGTCCTCTGGGAAGGTGACAAGTAAAAGCTTTTTGGACCCCCACGGGGTGTGCAGTTCTAGGATTACTGAGGCATTATCTGAAAGCATGCACAGGCAGTGATCTACTCAATGAGTCCAGGAGTCAGCGTCTCTTGTTGCAATCCACAAATCAATGCAGGACCAAGTATTATGTGTGGTGGTTATGCATGTACCTTCCCTGTCAATCTATGTTTAGTACACCAGAGGTCTAGTAAGCGATTATCTGCCATGAGGGAGTGCACCAGGGTGGACTTATTAGTGCGGGGTCCAGTACAATATTAAAATCACCTCACCACAAAAGAACTCACAGACCCAACTTCCCAGCCAAGCGCTAAACTTCTGTAAAGAAGTCAGGGTGCTCTGAGTTGGGGGCATATACTGATAGAAGACAGAAGGGCCAGTCACCAAGCACACCAGTCAAAAGCACATAGCACCCAAGGGATCACACAGAGCTGTCCTGGTGTGCCAGGAGAGCCCCTTACGGATAAGAATCACCACCCCTGAGATTATTTACAGTAGTGTGTGACATAACATTCCCCAAACCTGCCAGACCACAGCCACGTCCTGGTGGCCTCAGTGAGATGAAGTTCCCTGGAGCATACATATATCCACCTAATAGCATTGTATATATGCTGCTACCATTACCTTACGCTTACCTGGCGTTCATCATTGAGGCCGATAACATTCCAAGTTAAACAGGTGAGTGTGTTCATAGCAGAGGGTGATATGGTGGCTTCAGTGAATGCTTCAGTGGTGGAGGTAAAGCACCAAATGGTAGTTATATGCCTGAGTGCAAAAAGGAAGATGGGAAGGAGTGCAGCAAGGACAACAGGGACAACAAACAGTGAACAAATCCCAAACATTCCCCCCAAAACCCCCAACAGCCTGCCAAACGGGCCAACCAGCATAAACCTAGCCCAATAACACCCCACAAAACCTCCCGTCAAGGGTGATAGAAAAATAGACATCGGAATCATCCCAAGGGGCGATCTAGAGGCCTAGCATTCACAACCTACATCAAGGTCGGGCGGACAGAGGATCTAGAAGTCAAGGGCCAGCATACTGGCCGGGCACAGCACAGGTGTATGAAAGTTCCAGTCTAAGGGGCCAAAGTGGAACAAGGAGTAGGTCAGGGGAGACCTCAACGTCAGTCATTGTCAATCAGTTGGGCATCTGCCGCAGCACAATCCGCAGAAGATTTGGCACTTCCAGTTTTTTCGTATCGTTTTCACAAATCTGGTGGCAAATTCGGGGTCAGTGAATTAGGAAATTTTGCCACCATGACAGATTCTCAATAAAGCAAGATATATGAGAGAGTAGGTGGCATCCCTTTGAAGTAGGATTTGTTTTACCAGCATTAAGGCCCTCATTACAACCCTGGCGATCAGTGTTAAAGCGGCGGTAACACCGCAAACAGGCTGGAGGTAAAAAAATATGGAATCATGACCAAGGCGGAAACCGCCAACACAGACAGCCACTTTAACACTCTGACCGCCACGGCGGTAGCAACAAACACCGTGGTGCTAACTGCCATCAGCCAGGTGGAAGACAAGGTTCCGCCCACTGTATTACAAGAGGCCTATCCGCCACCTTTCCCAGGATGGTTTCAATCAAAAGCACGGCGGAAACAGTGTTCTGAAGGGAAACGACTCACCTGTCGACACTCAATGAAAAACCACGACGCCATGGAGCCTGAGATGCAGGTCTTCCCCATGCTGGTGTATCTGCTCATACACCAGGAACACCAACGACGACCACGGTGAGTACTGCACCTAGCACACAGGGGAGGGGGGAAGAAAAAGAGAGTGACACACACACACATGCAACACCCCCACCCCCACCCCCAACACTATACACACAAACACATGCAGCAACATTACGTATACACCCCGTAACCCTCAGGAATAATGCAAGGACAAAAGGAATGGAGTCAAATGAGTGTAATATTTGAAATAGTTAGAAATACGTTCAGAAATCATAAACATTATTTACAATATATACAAAAGGCGGGACAATGCCCACTCAAAATGTCCGTGGCCCACTGGGCCAAAACACATAGGCCAAGCCCACACTTGACCCCTGCCTCAATACGGAGAAAACACTGCAGGGCAACGTTCCCTGTAAGGTGTGGGCACCCTTCCTTCCCCCACCGCGCAGTCCTCTTTCCAACGTGCGCACTTTTTAGCCACGTCAAAGAAGACCAGTAGTGCTGTTTGGTTGCCTGGGGAGGCAACAGTCTCCATTCTTCCCAGCGGTGTCAGCAGACTTTTACCAGGGAGCGTACAGCATTCTCGACGCTCGTCTTGGCTTTTCTTTCCTTTCCAGCGTGCAGGCTCAGATCGGGTGCCTCAGAGTGCATCCTTAGCTAGGCTCTGGTTCCTAAAATCTAAGGCCTTATCACACCTACAGTTAAGGGACCTCTCTCCATGAAGAACGCATTTTTTCACATATGACCGGAAATTAACAACTGAACGGCTAAAAAACCCACATGCTTCATTTAGCAACATTACTAGCTCCTGTATCTATAACGCTAAGAACAATGTGGCTGTATATTGCTGCTCGCATCAAAGGCACGCAGAAGAGAACACGAGCAGCTCTCCTGTTGCCTCTGATGCCACTTGGGTCGTTTCGGTGACAAAGGTTTTCTCCTGGCCCGTATTTTATGGACATAACCAGCATTTTTCTGTCAAGGGCGGAAAATTCAGCAAATGTTGGTATTTTCCCCATATGAAATATAAAATTTAAACCACACTGACGAAATTGCTTGAAAAGTATGTCAAAGCAGTCTAAACTATGCATAGAACACTAAGGGAAAATGTATGCATTAAAATAAAATTCAGACGTCGTACACAATTGTATTCAGTTTCAGATTGCCTATATGTGACATTTCTATGGTTTTAGTCTCCCTGCGAGTTGCATTCTACTGTCAAATCTGTGACACTTCGAGTGACATTGTGTTGCGAGGAACTGAAAGCAATGACCAGTATGTGAGTGTCTCCAAGTTTTTTTGTCACTGCTTGCAGACGTACACACAACATGAAATTCAAACGTTTTATCTTCCTCTACACAAGTATCATACATATCAATGCGGACTGTCATCAAATTGTAAAAGCAAATATGCAGGAACCAGGACTATGCACCAATAAATACTGCAACAGGCAATGAAGTTGCGAATATGGGGGCTGTTATCTCCCGTCGGATTAAGATTGGTCTCTGTGGGCAGTACTCTTTTGTTGTGGGTAACATGGGAGGACCCAGGAGCAGGAGTATATGTATGTTAGAAATGGGTACTGTTGAAAGGGATGATGGTACTAGTTATACACGAGCAGGGTCAATTGAATTATGCAGCAGTTAGTGTTACCTTATTTTGTAGTTTTTACACTTCGTAACTGACTGGGCATTTGTTGCACCTCATTAGTAATAGTCGAAGACCGAAATATAGCAATAAGCAACAAAAAGATGACCAACTTTTGCAAAGGGCCTTATATTGAGCACAAACACGGGTTAGTCAGCTGGTGGTGAAATATGTGGCAAATGCAGCAGATCATAATGATGCGAAAAACACCACAGCTGCACAATCATAATACCAGTGGCCCTGTACATGAGCAGGAAACATTAACAAAGCCAATGTGTCTGGTAAGAATGTAACATGCATTTTTCTTCCAAAACATATGTCAACAGAATTACTTTCAAATGGAATAGCACTTAGTATGACATTTCCATATGTGAAAAGTCCTGTGTCTTGGAATACCACATCATGTGAAATACTGTTAAACATATAGACTGGGTCACTGGAATAATTTATAAATATAATGTATATTATTCAAATAATGATATTTGAAAAGCAAACTGTAAAAAAATATATAGAGGCCTTTTACAGGAAGGATTTCCTGTTTCAGTGTGCTATAAATAAAGCCAGATGTTGGCAAAACAAGAGAAAGTGGCTGAGGTGAAGTGCATTTCTAGGATGTACTTTCCTGTAGAACAGTAGGCCAGTTGCAAAGATATATTTCTTCAGTATATCTGCGTGAAATCTATCTAGTCTCATGGGAATTAAAAAGGCCCTGTGGGCAGGAAGCAATCAGAAGGGACATTTTGCTGTGGACCTGAGCTGGACCTATAAGGAGCCCCCTGCAGCTGGGAACTTTGGCCTGGGGTCTGAGGAACCCGCCTGAAAGATATGGGTGTTTTTCATAAGGTTTCTTTAAATAAGAATAACCACATTTATTACTACAGGTTCCTTTGAGTTGATTACTTGTTATTATTGCCAAAAACAAATGCTCCCGCCCCCTGTGTGGCAGTTTTGAGAACCACATTCAGGAGATTTAATTGGTTGATTATAATTTTTAAAAGCAGTTTTTTTTCCACAAACTGATAACATTCGATTTTGCTATAACTGTAGATCCTTACATCAGACTCCCTTAATTCTTATGACATTTTAGTGGTTAGACTGTTATCTATTTCCCAGAATTTTTTGACTTTATATTAGCTAATTCACAACTCAGTAAAAGCTGTGACGTCTCCCTGTCCCCACTACTCCTTTGCACTAGATGCGGAGCCACTGACCTGCTGGATATCTAGGGATGCCCTCCTTGGCTGATGGAGATGGTACAGTGGCTGGGGTGTCCTAGTTTCACTATATATGCTATTTGGGTAGTTCAAATAATTAACTGTGGAGAATAGCAGAAATATTTGAGATACGTATATGCCACGTCACTTCCTTGCAATTGAGGCAAAAATTACATTTAAACTGGCGGTGCATAATTTACAAAGCATTGCATCATCATCCTACCATATCTGATTTCTCTCTGTTTCTGGTGCAAAATGAGGGCTTGTAAGCAAAAATGCTCTTCTGCCGTAAAGCTGAGATTCAAGACAACTTGCTCTTAGTAACAGTCATTTTCTGTCACAGGTTCTGTGTTCAGAAATGCTCTATGAGCTGACTTGAAAACAGAACCCTCTTTACAGTTATTCCAAAACTCTGGAAAACCTAGCTATTCAAACTGCGTCAAACAAAGAGCCACTAGCCAGTGGCAGTAGTGTAAGAGTCATCAGTTTAAAACACCCACATACTTACTGAGTGCTATCTTAAACTGTTAAATACATTTTCTTAGTCCACTGTTGGTTTTCCTCCCTGTGTGAAACACAACCAGCTGCCATTTTTTTTGTTATTCTCCATCCCCTTGGCAGAGGGAGTAGATATGGTAAGCAATCTATGGCCAATACCCCTCACGCTTGGAACAGTCCAAACTGTGTGAGGTGGAACTCTGAATGCTGGCAAAATCTGACCATCAACAGGGACCGAATGCTCTTCCAGGATGCAGATTTTGGATTTAACAGATTCTGGTTAGGTACCACTACTTCATCACCGTGCCCTTCTTAAAGGGATTAAAGTTGGACCACTGAAAGGGGGGCCCTGTTTGCACGAGGCTGGGGTCTGTTTTACCAGGACACACGTTTCACAGGAGGCACGGCAGGGGTGTTTTATTAGGAATGCTTGGTATTGTGCGGTCAAATCTGCCATTCACAGCCCCCTTACGTCTACTATATTTACCGCTCACTCACCCACTGCCAAAGTATACTCCATCTTGTTTCATTTTGCTCATCCGCAAAGGCCTCTCTGAACCCCAGACACCCTCATATTTCTAGAGTGCCCTTCAAACACCACCATAGAAGGTGCCAAGCCCCCTCCTTGCCCCTTGGCGCCCAAATGTCCCATGCTTCTATTGGCCCTGCTCGACATTCCTATGTGCCTTCAGCAACCTTGACCATCTCAAGCACATTCGGACCCCTCCCCCCACTCCCACCATCCTCGGCTGTCCTTAGTATACTCCAGACATCCCGCAGTACACCTCCTTCAACTCACGGATCCCCTTGGCCTGTCCTATCTGTCATGCCATTCATGGCATGTCCAAAACTATTTTTGCACCCTCTGCATGCCCCCGTCATGCTCCAGAACTGCTTATCCCAACTACAACCTTGTATGTATTATCCTTTTTCAGATATTTCTTTTACGATAAGGTGGCCCAACGAGGCCAAAATCGTTGCCCCAAATTTACAATGTGGTGCAATACATGCATTGTGTCTCTTTGTAACCTTTTACACTACATTATGTCTGCGCCAGACATAATATATGTAAATGGGGAGTTTCCTGGTGGGGGGGGGCTGAAAAAATGGCACAAAAATGCTTATAAAATCCGATTAGTCATGGCGAGTGGGTGAGCAGATAACTTGAGGCCTGTAAAGGCTGCACCATCGAAGGTCTCACGCATGACATAGGTTTGTAAGCGGATGATAACATGGAACAGGAGTTCAGCTAAACTGAAACCCCAGGTAACTATTCAATTGCTTTGGAACGGTCATGCATAATGTTTTTGTAACTCCTATAACTTATGCTAAATATCTTCTTCCCAATTACAGACGGTCTACATTTGGATTTGAACTGGCAAGCGTGAGTACCAAGGAAGCCCAGGTAATTCTGTAGATGTTCCAGGTGGGATTAAGGGTCTCTAGATAAATCACATTCATGATCCACACCTTTGCTTCTATTACATGTTTGCTGGACTGAGTACGTTATTGATTTGAATGGAACGACATGCGTAGAAGCATAAGGACCAGGTAAATATTTGGTCGGTACCCCATCTAGGTCACCTGGCACATTATAATATGACAACATGCTGTAACCAACTGTTAACCATCTTTTCTTTTGTTGCAGGCATCTCAGACAGTACTGTTCATAGATGAGGATGGGCAGACTGGAGTAGCAGCAGAAAGAGAAGGTTATTATTTGCTAGTTTTCCTTATGGTGCATCTGAGACATTGAAACAATCAGGTGCTTTAATCATGCTTTCTTCTTCTACAGGCATCTTAGACCCTGCTACACAGAAATTTGAACAGGCATATGCGAGTAGAAGCAGAAAGACAAGGTAGTAACCTAGCAGATTTTCATTGTGGTGCACCTAGTACAGTGGAATATGACAACCTACTTTCATCACCTTTTCTTCTGTTGCAGGCATATGAGTAGAAGCAGAAAGACAAGGTAGTTATTTGGTTGATTTCACTTGTGATGCACCTAGTACATTATAACATAACATTTGTCATCCCTTTTTTTTGTTACATCTACAGGCAGGTGTGAGAACAAATAGAAAGGCCCAGGTAATTCATTGCAACATTTTCCAAGAGATAGCTCAGACTTGTCTGGTAGATTGCATTCACTAGCATAAGAACCAACTTTAAATAATGTCCCTCACTTTAAATAATGCTCCTCTTTTTTTATTTTTGTTTTTTTTGCAGGTTTTGCAGCAGAGTAGGCTCAGACTGATTGCCACCAAAATGTTCAAGCGCAAAGCTGTGACTTCAGCAGAAAGCAATGCTTTGCCACAAAGGAAGAAATGCTGTCTTGTGTTAAAAGAAGAATGGCTGAAAGAAATTGTGGAGACTGAGACACAGAAGTCACGGAGCAAGGTTCGCGTACAACTGGGAGAGATATTTCTATACAATCCAGATGTAGGCCTGATGTGCAAAGTATGTGCAGAAGCAAAGATTGCAGGGGACGTTTCTACTGGGAAGAAATGGAGTGATGGATGGAAGCTGGACTACTTGAAATGCCATCTATTTAGCAAAGTTCACGAATCTGCTTTGGTGACCCTAAGAAATAAAAGTGCTGCTGCCAGGCTGGGTTTTGGAGTGTGCACCATGCTGACGGAAACTGCCAGTGACAGAGCAAACAGACTAGAAGTGGTTGAACGCCATAGATCCATGCCTGAGGAGATAAAGATTCTCATCAACAATGTGTTACTAGCAGTCAAAATGAACACGTCAATGTTATCTGTTCAAGACATCCATGACCACGTCGCATTGTATGTGAAGATACCAGACAGCTGGAGGAGCAAGAACTATGCCTTTGAGTTTTTGGAGGCCATCAACAGCGTGATACGCTCTGACTTCACGTCAGAACTTCGCAGTGCTCGGTATCACACATTGATAATTGATGAGAGCACAGATATTTCAGTTACAAAAATGCTCATCTTCTACTTCAAATTCCGATCTGTAACATCAACAGAGCACAAAACAGTGTTTGGGGTAATTGTAACTCTGAGTACATGCAATGCGGAGGCTATCACTATAGCTGTGAATGACTTCTACTCTGCCAATAAACTGGACCTTATGAAAATGGTCATGTTTACATCAGATGGTGCATCAGTGAAGCTGGGAAAGAACAATGGTGTTGCTACCCGCCTCAAACAATCCATTCCCCATTTAGTTGAGCAGCACTGTGTTGCGCACAGAGAGGATTTGGGAGCTGATGATGCCTGGAAAAAAGTGCAGATGATCAGGGAAATGGAAACATTACTGAGGACTGTCTACACTGTGTTCTCCGCTCACCTGTAAAGAAGTCCAAGCTGGACGAAATTGCTTTGGTCACTGAATTTGAAGCGGTCTCCTTTCGGCCACTCAATGAAGTGCGGTGGCTTTCAAGGCATTTTGCTGTTGGTGCACTCTTGCGTAATTATGAGGTTTCTCTCAAATACTTTGATCATGAAAGAGTTGAGGAGAATGACCCAATTGCTCAATATTGCTACAAAAATCTATCTGACTCAAACTACCATATTTCCTTTGCAACACTGAATGACATCTTTGTGCAAGTTGTTTCAAAAAAGCTCTTTGACCACTGTTGAAGCTGTACAGTATGCAAGAGCAAAAATTGGCCAAATAAAGGGCAGTACTTGGGCAACACTGTCTTTTGGAGCAACACAGTAAGAGATCTGATGACTTTGTACAGAGAGGACAGAGAGTATGATAGTGAGCAGATGTTATCTTTCATTAAACTCCATTGTGAGCACATGGAAAGAAGGTTCCCAGAAGATGAGTTGAAGGAATGGACAAGCTTTGATTTCCATGGATTAACAACACAATCCCAGTTTGATTTTGGGACTGAGAATGTACAAAGACTTGTTGAACAGTATAAGAAGGTCTTGGTCCTGGGTGATTGTGACACCCATGATGATGTTGTTCAGCAATACCAATATGGTAAATATGTGGTGGCAGAACATATAAAAAGTGGATTGTTTAGGACCTTTCAAGACATGGTGAATTTCACCCTGCGGAATGCTGCACGGAATAGTGTTGTATCTCAGCTTATTGATGTCTGTGCAACTTTCCAGGCTTCAAGTGCAGACTGCGAACGAGGATTCAGCCTCATGAACTCAATCAAGTCCAAATTAAGAAACAGACTTGAAGAGAGTTGCCTAGATATGCTCATGAGGACAAAGGACTACCTCTCAAATGGGAAAGTTGACTTAGAACGAGTTTATCAGCACTGGAAGAATGGCAAGGACCGGCGAGAAAAACAAACATGTCAGACATCTAATGTTGGTACCTGACTTGTCTAAACTTTGATGCAGCTTCTCCTACAGTCCATGTGTGGGTTGGGTAAGAACATTCCTCATCTTGTCTCTAGACAGGGGCTTCATGGCATTCATCAGTAGTGTGTTCATCAAATTGTAAATGTTAACTAATTGTACAACGTCCTTTATTTGATGTGCATGGCCCCCTGCAGCACTCTGAGAGTAGAGATTAAAGTTTCACAATGGTTCAACCTCCTGATTTCTGTTTTCTCTAACTGGGGTGTAGGTGGCACAGGTCATGTCCTTGAGGTGTGCCGTCATGGTCAAAATACTAACTTAATGGCCTAATATATGGAGCAATGTTTATACAAATATCCCTTTTATGCTTTAGTGGTAAAACAAAGCAATGGAGCGGCAAATGCCAAAGATCTTGGTAGTTATGCGCTGGGCTCGCGTGAATTGTCAATTTCTTGGCGCACATATCCTTGGCTGCAGCGCACAGAGATCTTACACTGCCGCACACAGTGGAAAAAAATTAGAGGGAACATTGCTGCAGGGACATCAGGTCGAAAACACACAGGCACCTCAGGGGGATGGGGAAAGGGGGGCACCTCAGCCGGAAGATGGTACAACGCCTCTGCTCCTGGAGGGGGCTCCATTCCCACTGCTTGGTCCTGGGAGTGCAAAGCCACAGTCTCCCAAGTGGGTGGGTTTCCCACTCCTTGGTCCTGGGGAGTGCCAAGCCACAGTCTCTTAAGTGGGTGGTTTGCCCACTGATTGGTCCTGGGGAGGGCAAAATCAGTCTCTCAAGTGGGTGCTTTGCCCACTGCTTGGTCCTGGGGAGTGCAAGGCTACAGTCTCTCAAGTGGATGCCTTCTTCCACTGGTTCTGGAGGGGGTGGCTTTGTGACCAGTGTGATTCCTCCTGCCAAGGATAGGGTGAGTGGAGGCCTTCTTCCACTGGTTCGGGAGGGGGCTTTGCGCCCAGTGTGCTTCATCCTGCCAAGGATAGGGTGAGTGGATGCCTTCTTCCACTGGCTCTGGAGGGGGCTTTGTGCCCAGTGTGCTTCATCCTGCCAAGGGGAGGGGCTGAGTGGATGCCTTCTTCCACTGGTTCTGGAGGGGGCTTTGTGCCCAGTGTGTTTCATCCTACCAAGGATAGGGTAAGAGGATGCCTTCTTCCACTGGTTCTTGTGGGGGCTTTGTGCCTAGTGTGCTTCATCCTGCCAAGGATAGGGTGGGTGGATGCCTTCTTCCACTGGTTCTGGAGGGGGCTTTGTGCCCAGTGATGAAGCACATGGGGAGTGCAAGGTCACAGTCACTCACCTGGGTGTCAGGCCCACATGACTTTCTGTGGGCAAGATGCATGGCACACCATGGAGGCAGGACTACGTTCCATCTGCCGGTGCAGGTGTTGGTGCTGCCAGTGGTGGGAGAGGCTTCCCCTGCAGCCTCGGACGGCTGCCCACTGGGGCTGCTGCTGTTGGCAATGGTGCTGCTTGCGGTGGTGCAGGTGGCGGTGCTGGCTGCGGTGCAGGTGGCAGTGCTGCCAGTGGTGGGGGGAGGCTCCAGCCCTTCCGCTGCAGCCTCGGACGTCTGCCCAATGGGGCTGCTGCTGCTGCTGGCAGTGGTGCTGCTTGCGGCGGTGCTGGTGGCGGTGCTTGCAGTGGTGCAGGTGGCGGTGCTTGCCGCGGTGCAGGTGTCGGTGCTGCCAGTGGTGGGGGGAGGCTCCAGCCCATCCCTTGCAGCCTGGGAGGGCTGAAGTGCCCTGGCTGGTGTTCTGTGCCCCTTCCTGCCCTTGGCAGATGGTGGTGCCTCCTTGCTTTTGCCAGCTGGAGTCTTTGCCTTGGCCTTGCTGGTTGGTTGTGCCTCCTTCTCCTTGCTGGATGCTGTCACCTTTTTGCCCTTGCCAGGTGGTGGAACCTTTTTGGCCTTGGCAGGTGTTGGTGGCACACTGGCTGGGCTGACGGGTGCCTCCTTAGAGACTCTCAGAGCTGCAGAAGCCACAGCGGATGTGAACTTGGTGACTGAGGTGCTGGGCTGTGCTCTGCCCACCCGAGCCCGAGGTGAAGAACAGGGGGTGGGAGGGGTAGGGAAGAGGTCAATGTTGGCTAGGAAAAGATTCTTAGGGACATTCGGGGGGAAGAGGGTGAAGGTTTGGGAGTGGAAGAAGAGAGAGTGGTTGTAGGAGGTGTCAGGTGTCAGGTGTTTGGGTGCAGGTGCATGAGCTGGATGCTGTTGTGAGGTGGATGGCTGTTGGATGGGTGTGTGCTTGTGTTTATGTACTTTGGGAGGAGGGGGTCACAGACACAGTGGGAGAGGACACAGGGGACGTGTGCATGGATGTGGGGGTGGTGACTGCCAGTGAGGGGCGTATAGTGCCAGGCCTACTGGTGATGGAGGTAGTGGATGAGGATGTAGTGCACACATGTGCGAGTGAAAACACTACTGGGAGGGAGGTGGACGAGGAGGAGGAGGGGGGCACAGTGGAGGCAGTGGATTTTGGTGTGTCTGCATGGGGATGGTGCTTGTGTGAGTGCCTGTGAGATGAAGTGTGGTGCTTTTGTTTGCCTGAGCCACTTCTGTGTGTTGATTTGGGTGAATGCTGGTCTGAAGGTGTGCTTGGGATAGGTTGGGGTTGAGGGGATTGGGACTGAGTAAAGGAAGTTGGAGGGGGGCTGGATATAGGGACAATGGCTGCCATCAGTGCGGAGGTTAGAGCCTGAAATGCTCTCTGTTGGGCCGCCACGCCAGAGTGAATGCTCTCCAGGTATGCATTTGCTTGTTGCAAATGCCTTTCGACACACTGGATGGCATTCAGTATGGTTGACTGCCCAACAGTGAGGGATCTCAGGCGGTCAATAGCCTCCTCACAGAGGGAAGCAGGACTCACTGGGGCAGGACCTGAGGTGCCTGGGGCAAAGGAGATGCCCACCCTCCTGGGTGAGCGGGTACGGGAAACACGCTGATGGGCTGCTTGGAGGACGGTGCTGGTTCAGGGGTGGCGGCTGTACCTGTTGTTGGGGTGGGCACAGAGGTGTCCGCCACTGCCAGGGATCTTCCATCGGAGGAGGAGTTGCTGTCTGTAGTGTCCCCTCCTGTCTCCGTCATGGTGCTCCCCTTGCCCTCCGTCCCACTGGTGCCCTCACCGTCTGTGGATTTGGCCTCCAGGCCCATGGGGGATGCAGCTCCCTCAGTCGCCGGTGCCTCTGCTCCTCATCCAGATGATGCTAATGGACACAAGGGCAGGGTGACAAAACAAGAAGGGGGGAGAGACAGAGGATACAGTTGGTCAATGCCAACAACAACACTACTGTTGGCGTACACAACACACAGCGATCATCCCTATGCACTAGGCCATGCACTACCAGTTACAAAGCTAGTCACCAGCCCATGGGGTACACTGCCCAACGTCATTGGGTGCACACCTGAAACCAACAAGACCCTGCCCAGTAGTAGATGCCCACTAACACTATTGGGATTGGAGTGCTTCAGAGCCTGCCAAACAAGGGACCTACCCTGCCAGTTCGCCCTGGCCTAAGGGCACCCACAGCCCACCTCCCCCACCCAGGTACAACCTTAGCTCGCACAAAGTCATGATTCAGAATCTGTACTCACCCCCTTGTGGCTGCTGTGATGCCTTCAGGTGTCCATCCAACTCCGGATAGGCCACTGCCAGGATGCGGAACATCAGGGGGGTGTCAGGGTACGACAGGCACCCCTTCCTCATTGGGAGGCCATCCCCAGATGGGTCTCTCTCGTCTTCCTTGCTCAGCGGCACAGGTCCTCCCACTGTTTGCGGCAGTAGGTGCTCCTTCTGTCAAAGACCCCCAGGGTCCGCACCTCCTTGGCGATGGCACGCCAAATACCCTTTTTCTGATGGGCGCTGACCTGCAGGAAAATGTGCATAGAAAAAAGGGATTAGTCATACCGTCCGAACTGTTACACTCATGGCCCACAATATCCCTCCCATCCCCTTACGCACAGACATTGACCACCAGACATGCAGCACTCTGCCCAGGACCCCCCAAGCCCCCCCACACGAGGCTTACAAACACAGCAATCCATACGTTCATGGCCCACGCATCATGCTCACAGTGTCCTCACCTGTTTGTCTGGAGGACCATAGAGTAAAGTATACTGGGGTAGGACCCCATCCACCAGTCTCTCCAACTCCTCCGAAGTGAAGGCGGGGACCCTTTCCCCAGACACTCGAGCCATTGTCGCTTCCAGACACAAGTCACAGCAGCACTTGCAGTGTAGGTCCTCTCCTGTAGAAGGTCAGGTAGCAAGTGAGTGAACAGATAGAAAATGGTGGTCACGTTCGCGGCGGTGCGTACCGTCACCACCGGCGTACATTGCCATTGGCTCCTGGAACCCATAGGGTCCCATGAAAACCAATGCGAAGTTGCATGGCAGTCGCTGACCGCCGACCGCAACGTTGCACAACGCCAGCGTAATTATATTTCCACTTGTCTCTCCTCACAGGTCAGGCAGCCGCCATCTCAGGGGGGCACAGGCCATGGCACCTAACTGCGTCACAGCAGACATTGGCACATTATCTGACTTTCGTATTCACATACTGTTTCTGTAAAGGAAGAAATGCATTTTTATTTTCACATATGTGTGTATATGACCCTCTGCTCACGTTTTCCACCTTAAAGTTCAACCGCTGAGGATGAATAGGAGATGGAGACATCATCCCGTGTACAGACCCCTGGTGACCTGGCGACAATGGAGGACAGGCACATTATCCTTACCTACAGACTTGATAGGGACACAATCCAAGAACTGTGTGCCCAGTTGGAGCCAGACCTGATTTCAGCTATCCGCCAGCCCACAGGCATCCCCCCCTCTAGTGCAGGTCCTGTCAGTGCTTCATTTTCTGTCAAGTAGTTCCTTCCAAGCAACAGTGGCCATGGCATCAGGGATGTCTCAGCCAGTGTTCTCCAACGTGTTGACCAGAGTGTTGTCTGCCCTGCTGAAACCCATGCGCAGCTACATCGTATTCCCCCAGGTGGAGGATTTGGCCACAGGGAAGGATGACTTTTATGCCCTGGGACATATCCCCAACATCATTGGTGCCATTGATGGTACACATGTAGTATTTGTCTCCCCCCCCCCCCCGGAGAAATGAACAAGTGTTCAGGAATAGAAAAAGCTTTCACTCTCTGAATGTGCAAATGGTGTGTTTGGCGGACCAGTACATCTCCTGGCTCTGTGCATGATGCCTTTATCTTGAATAGCAGCATTCCATATGTGATGTCTCAACTCCAGAGGCACCAGGTGTGGCTAATAGGTGAGCTCATGGTCCACATCCAGTTGATGTAGGTATATGGGTGTGGGGTTGTCCCTATGAGTGAGTGTTAGACCTGACATGCCCTAGGGTGGTCACCCCTAACTTTTTGCCTACCTCCCTCCACTTTTTGGACTCTGTTTTTGCTGGTTTTTAGACTCTGCACACTTTACCACTGCTAACCAGTGCTAAAGTGCATATGCTCTCTCCCTTTAAACATGGTAACTTTGGATCATACCTGTTAGAAATGGGGTTTTTGGTTGGCAGTCAGGTTACCCCCTGTCCAAGCAAAAGCCCTCACTCTAGTCAGGGTAAGTCACACACAATCCAAGATTATCCTGTGCCCACCCTCTGGTAGCTTGGCACGAGCAGTCAGGCTTAACTTAGAAGGCAATGTGTAAAGTATTTGTGCAATAAATCATACAATACCACCATATAGCACCACAAAAATACACCACACAGGGTTTAGAAAAATATATAATATTTATCAGGATAATTGTAGATCAAAAAGAATAAAGTTGCAATGGGAAATTGTAGAGATATCACTGAAAAGTGATATAAAGTGTCTTAAGTCTTTAGAATATAAACAAAGTCTCTTTCAAGCACAAGTACCTGGTGTAGCGTGGAAAAATCTCCTCAGAGGGCCACAAGAGAAGAGGTGCGTGGAAAAAGGGTGTGTGCGTCGATTTCTCCCCAGCACACACGGACTTGCGTCGTTATTTTCCACGCGGGGAAGTCGGCGTCGTTTTCCGGCGCGCGGACAGTCTCTTTCTGTGGATCGCGGGGATTACCAGATGTCCCGGGTCTGTGCGTGGATTTTCCTGCTTGTTCTCCGGCTGCGCGTCGGTCTGCGGGGCTGCACGTCGAAGTTACGATCTCACGGCAGGCGTCGCGTCGATTTCTCCTCTAGACTTCGATCTGCGGGGCTGCGCGTTGAAATTCCGATCTCACGGCAGGCGTCGCGTCGACTTCTCTTCTAGAGGTCGGGCGGCGTTGTCCTTGCGAGGCCGTGCGTCGGATCTTAGATCGTCCCAAGAGCGTCGCGTCGATCAGCGCCGGAGTGCGGCGTTTTTCTCGCCGCGAAACAAGCTGTGCGTCTCAATTTTCGGCGCACGGAGCGTCCAAGTAAAAGAGAGAAGTCTTTTTGGTCCTGAGACTTCAAGGAACAGGAGGCAAGCTCTATCCAAGCCCTTGGAGAGCACTTTCACAGCCAGACAAGAGTTCAGCAAGGCAGCAGTCCTTTGTAGAAAGCAGGCAGGTGAGTCCTTTGAGCAGCCAGGCAGTTCTTCTTGGCAGGATGTAGTTTCTGGTTCAGGTTTCTTCTCCAGCAAGTGTCTGATGAGGTAGGGCAGAGGCCCTGTTTTATACCCAAATGTGCCTTTGAAGTGGGGGAGACTTCAAAGATTGGCTAAGAAGTGCACCAGGTCCCCTTTCAGTTCAATCCTGTCTGCCAGGGTCCCAGTAGGGGGTGTGGCAGTCCTTTGTGTCAGAGCAGGCCCTCCACCCTCCCAGCCCAGGAAGACCCATTCAAAATGCAGATGTATGCAAGTGAGGCTGAGTACCCTGTGTTTGGGGTGTGTCTGAGTGAATGCACAAGGAGCTGTCAACCAAGCCCAGCCAGACGTGGATTGTAAGGCACAGAAGGATTTAAGTGCAAAGAAATGCTCACTTTCTAAAAGTGGCATTTCTAGAGTAGTAATATTAAATCCGACTTCATCAGTCAGTAGGATTTTGTATTACCATTCTGGCCATACTAAGTATGACCTTCCTGCTCCTGTCAGATCAGCAGCTGCCACTTCAACAGTGTATGAGGGCAGCCCCAATGTTAGCCTATGAAGGGAGCAGGCCTCACAGTAGTGTAAAAACGAATTTAGGAGTTTTACACTACCAGGACATATAACTACACAGGTACATGTCCTGCCTTTTACCCACACAGCACCCTGCTCTAGGGGTTACCTAGGGCACACATTAAGGGTGACTTATATGTAGAAAAAGGGGAGTTCTAGGCTTGGCAAGTACTTTTAAATGCCAAGTCGAGGTGGCAGTGAAACTGCACACACAGGCCTTGCAATGGCAGGCCTGAGACAAGGAAAAGGGGCTACTTAAGTGGGTGGCACAACCAGTGCTGCGGGCCCACTAGTAGCATTTAATCCACCAGCCCTATGCACATAAAGTGCACCTTACTAGGGACTTATAAGTAAATTAATAGTCCAATCAGGTATGATTCCAGGTTTCCATGTTTTAGGGGAGAGAGCATATGCACTTTAGCCCTGGTTAGCAGGGGTAAAGTGCGCAGAATCTATAAACCAGCAAAAACAGTTTCCAAAAAGTGGAGGGAGGCAGGCAAAAAGTTAGGGGTGACTACCCTAAGGCTGTCAGGTCTAACAATACCTAATTGGACTATTTGATATACTTATACGTCCCTAGTAATGTGCACTGTATGTGCCTAGGGCCTGTAGATTAAATGCTACTAGTGGGCCTGCAGCACTGGTTGTGCCACCCCCTCA
Source organism: Pleurodeles waltl (assembly GCF_031143425.1). Taxonomy (NCBI): domain Eukaryota; kingdom Metazoa; phylum Chordata; class Amphibia; order Caudata; family Salamandridae; genus Pleurodeles; species Pleurodeles waltl. The sequence continues at coordinate 535,513,340 of NC_090445.1, read as the reverse complement.
ACTAGCCCCTTTACCTGGCCCCAGGCCTGCCATGGCAAGGCCTGTGTGTGCAGTTTCACTGCCACTTCGACTTGGCATTTAAAAGTACTTGCCAAGCCTAAAGCTCCCCTTTTTCTACACATAAGTCACCTCTAATGTGTGCCCTAGGTAACCCCTAGAGCAGGGTGCTGTGTGGGTAAAAGGCAGGACATGTACCTGTGTAGTGTACATGTGCTGGTAGTGTAAAACTCCTAAATTCCTTTTTACACTACTGTGAGGTCTGCTCCCTTCATAGGCTAACATTGTGGCTGCCCTCATACATTGGTGAAGTGGCAGCTGCTGATCTGAAGGGAGTAGGAAGGTCATATTTAGTATGGCCAGAATGGTAATACAAAATCCTGCTGACTGGTGAAGTTGGATTTAATATTACTATTTTAGAAATGCCACTTTTAGAAAGTGAGCATTTCTCTGCACTTAAATCTTTCTGTGCCTTACAATCCACGTCTGGCTAGGTTTCGTTGACAGCTGCTTGTGCATTCACTCAGACACACCCCAAACACAGGGTACTCATCCTCACTTGCATACATCTGCATTTTGAATGGGTCTTCCTGGGCTGGGAGGGTGGAGGGCCTGCTCTGACACAAAGGACTGCCACACCCCCTACTGGGACCCTGGCAGACAGGATTGAACTGAAAGGGGACCTGGTGCACTTCTAAACCACTCTTTGAGGTCTCCCCCACTTCAAAGGCACATTTGGGTATAAAACAGGGCCTCTGCCGTACCACCTCAGACACTTGCTGGAGAAGAAACCTGAACCAGAACCTGCATCCTGCCAAGAAGAACTGCCTGGCTGCTCAAAGGACTCACCTGTCTGCTTTCTACAAAGGACTGCTGCCTTGCTGTTGGCCTGCTGCCTTGCTGAACTCTTGTCTGGCTGCCAAAGTGCTCTCCAAAGGCTTGGATAGACCTTGCCTCCTGTTCCCTGAAGTCTCAGGACCAAAAAGACTTCTCTTTTTCATTTGGACTCCTCGTGCGCCGAAAAATTCGACGCACAGCTTGCTCCGCGGTGAAAAAATCGCCGCACGCTGATGCTGCCCGACGTGACACCTACGGGGCAACCGGAACTTCGACGCATGGCCTCGCATGGACAACGCCGCCCGGCTTCCAGAGAGGAAATCGACGCAACGCCTGCCATGAGAAAGAAAATTCCACGCACAGCCTCCCGGAACGACGCGAAGCCGGATAACAAGCCGAGGAATCAACGCACAGACCCTGGGACATCTGGTAATCCCGTGAACCATAAAAGGAGTCGGCCTGCGTGCCGGAAAACAACGCACGTCTTCCCCGAGTGAAAAATAATGACGCAAGTCTGTGTGTGAAGGGGCGAAACCGACGCACACACCATTTTTCTTCCCGCAGAACAACGCACGTCTCCCCGCGTGAAAAATAACGACGCAAGTCCGTTTGTGAAGGGGCGAAACCGGCGCACACACCATTTTTCCACACATCTCCTCCTCTGTGGCCCTCTGCTGAGATTTTCCACTCCAAACCAGGTACTTTGTGCTTGAAAGAGACTTTGTTTGCTTTTTAAAGACTTAAGACACTTTATATCACTTTTCAGTGATAGTTCTACAAATTCTTATTGTATCTTTTTATTGTGTTGATCTACAAATATCCAGATAAATATTCAATATTTTTCTAAACACTGAGTGGTGTATTTTTGTGGTGCTATATGGTGTTATTGTATGATTTATTGCACAAATACTTTACACGTTGCCTTCTAAGTTAAGCCTGACTGCTCGTGCCAAGCTACCAGAGGGTGGGCACAGGATCATTTGGATTGTGTGTGACTTACCGTGACTAGAGTGAGGGTTCTTGCTTGGACAGAGGGTAACCTGACTGCCAACCAAAAACCCCATTTCTAACAGTGAGTGTGTGTCTAACAGGTATCCCTCGATATTTGCAGGTGACTCTGGTTACCCCAACCTCTCATGGCTACTGACTCCAGTGAGGAATGCCAGGACAAGAGCAGAGGAATGTTACAATGAGGCACATGGGCGAACAAGGAGGATAATTGAAAGAACCTTTGGCCTCCTGAAGGCCAGAGTCCGGTGCCTCCATCTGACAGGTGGATCCCTGTACTACTCACCCAAGAAGGTGTGCCAGATCATCATTGCATGTTGCATGTTGCACAACCTGACCTTGAGACGCCAGGTGCCTTTTCTTCAGGAGGATGAGCCTGGAGATGGTCTTGTGGCTGCGGTGGAGCCTGTGGACAGTGAGGAAGAGGAGGCAGGGGAAGAAGATGTGAACAACAGAAGTTCACTAATTCAACAGTACTTCCAGTGACACACAGGTAAGACACTGTAATTTTACTTTCCTTTGCAGTTTTGTATAAGACATTGGACATGGCAGCCTGATTTCCCTATGTCTATGGCCACTTACTGTACCCTTTGGCATCTCTATTTTCAGATCTCTGTGCCCCACTCTGGCTCCTGGTGTGTTTACTGCTGCCCACCACAGGTCATACCTATGAATATAGAACTGTACATATGAATTGCAATGTTTACAGATTGTTAAACTAATACATATACATATGTCAATCATTTGACAGACTCCATACTTGTATTTGTTCCAAGGATGTTTATTTACGTGCTAATAAGTAGAGGGGGATGTGCAATGGGCTGGGGTGATGGTGGAGGAATGTCCAGGATAGAGTCCAGTCTATTTGTATCACATGTTTATTGTCCAAGGGGGCATAGGAAGGGGAGCAATGGCAGTTCAAGGATGGACAGGGTGACAGAGTGGGACACAAGGGTAACATTCAGGAGAGTCTTATTTCCTGGTGGGGATCTTGGCAATGTTATCTGGCTTCTGCCTGGATTGCAGGGACCGTTTGCGGGGTGGTTGTCCTTCTGCAGGGGGTGGGGTGCTGGTGGCCTGCTGGTCCTGTGGCGGGGCCTTCTGTCCACTAGCGCCGGCAGAGGTGGAGGGCTGTTTTTTGGTGTGGCTAGTGTCAGGGGCCCGTTGGTGTGCCACTGCCTCCCTCATGGTGTTGGCCATGTCTGCCAGCACCCCTGCAATGGTGCCCAGGATGGTGTGGATGTGTTTGAGGTCCTCCCTAACCCCCAGGTACTGTCCGTCCTGCAGCCGCTGGGTTTCCTGCAACTTGTACAGTATCTGGCCCAAGGTCTCCTGGGAATGGTGGTATGCTCCCAGGATCCCTGCAAGTGCCTTGTGGAGAGTGGGTTCCCTGGGCCTGTCCTCCCTCTGTCGGACAGCCGTCCTCCCAGCTTCCCTGTTGTCCTGTGCCTCTGTCCCCTGAACCGGGTGCCCACTGCCACGGACCCAGGTCTATGATTGTCCTGGGTTTGTGGGGTTGACTGGGGTCCCTGTAGTGGTGGACACACTGCTGATTGACATGTCCTGGGGACAAAGGTATGGGCCCGTTGGGTGGGTGCTGTGCTGGTGTTTCCTGAGGGGGGAGGCTCTGTGGTGGGTTGGTACCTTGGCAGGGTACCCGACTGTCCAGAGGTCCCTGATGGGCCAGGTTGGTCATCGTGATCCAGGCGTGCAGAGCTGCTGTCATCACTGTGGGTGTCTTCTGTGGTGGGACTGGATGTTGGTGGCACCTCCTCTCCGGTGACGTTGAGTGGGGGTCCTGTGGGGATGTAAGTGCATTGTTATTGTATCTGCGTGTACCATCTTGTGCATGCATATGTTTCCTTCTATGGTTGTTATTAGCAAGGCATGTTTGGGTTGTGTGAGATGTTATTGGTTTGGCTATGTGATTGTCACTGGTGTGCATGCTGTGGTGATGGGTGCCCATGCAGGTCTGTGATGGGTGTCCATGCATTGGTGTTGCATGCAGGGCTTGGTATTGGGATGGGGGGTTGTGATAGTGGGGTATATGTGAGGTGGTGGAGTGATGGGGTTGAGTGTCGGGTAGGAATTTGTGATGGCATGCAGGTAGGGTGGGGGATATAGTAGTATAGATTTGGCTTACCAGAGTCCAGTCCTCCTGCTACTCCTGCGAGGCCCTCAGGATGAATGATAGCCAAGACTTGCTCCTTTCATGTTGTTAGTTGTGGGGGAGGAGGTGGGGTCCACCACCTGTCCTCTGTAAGGCTACATGGTGTCTTGCAACCAAGGAATGCACCTTCCCACCTATTCCTGATGTCATCCCTGGTTCTGGGGTGCTGTCCCACAACGTTGACCCTGTCCACCACACTCAGCCATAGCTCCATCTTCCTTGCAATGGATGTCTGCTGCACCTGTGTAATCCGAATAGCTGTGGCTCTTTCTGGATAATTTCCTCCACCATGACCCTTAGCTTCTCCTCTGAGAACCTGGGGTGTCTTTGCGGTGCCATGGGTGTAGTGTGAGTAGTATGTGAGAGGGTGTGTTGGGTGATGTCTTGAGGTGTGTGCTGTGAGGTGCGTAGATGGTGTATGGGTGATGGTGTTATGTGGCTCAGATTCAGTGGGTGCTCCTGGCTTGTCTCTCTCTCTCTCTCAGTTGGCAATATTTTTTTTCGTTGTAAGGGGTTGTGGGTAGTGTGGGTGTGTGTTTTATATTGGATTGGATGTGTGGGTGTGGTGTGTGTATGTGTGTCAGGTGTGTATAGTTTGAATTGTCCAATGTGGTGTAGTATTGTTAGTGTGTGAGTATTTTGAGAGCGGCGGTGTGTACCGCCAATGGTTTACCGGGAGTTGAATGACCGTCGCGGTGATTCGCGGGTCATGATGCTGTGGGCATATTTCTGTTGGCGTAACAGTGTGGGTTTTGGTACCACCAGTTTATCACTGACCTTTGGTCTGGCAGACTTGTGAGGGTGTCTGTATAGTAGCAGATTTCTCTGTGTGGATTATAATACCCGTAACGGTACACTGCCGCAGTCATGGTACGTTGGCGGCTGTCAGCACGGTGGTCGGCAGCAGTCACAAGCGGCAGCCAAGTGCAAGGCGGGGGGGCTACAGGGCCACTAACACAAAAAGCACTCTTTCCCACAAGGGACACCAACATGGGGAACGAGCAGGCCAGTTACAGCAGGAGCCTTCAATTGACCAGAAAGTCTGCAAATTCCCGAGTACACAGAGGGCAGCCACAACCTCCTGTGCCTCCAGAAGTGACATGACCAGAACAGTTTATGATGAAAAATGGCTGCCTGTCAAGTGCCCCATTGGGGACTGCAAGAACTGGTCGTGTTCATTGTGGATTAAAGCACGTTTTTTAATAATATTATTTTTTGGAAATGATGAACTTATGAAGATTCAATGTTTATTTTTGTTGGATGCCATGCTTATCTTTTTGAGTTTTAAAACCTACCATGTCTCTAATTATTTTTAATGACCAGTGTGATAATCTATGGTAAATAACTAGAAGTGGCACAGTGTAAAAAAAGATTGAGTAACACATTGAATAAAGTCGGTGTGTTACAAATAACTAAATGTTTTTAATTAATTAGCATGGCCATTTGGTGGGGGTGATAATGGTGAGGGGTGGGACTCCAGTTTTTATTCCTACTTTATTATTTTGGATGTGTATGCCTTGCTATCTCTGTCACATTACCTTTATCTTTCTCACACTCTGTTCTTTCATAATGCTCATCAACACCCTCAGAAATAAATCAAATTCAAACTCAAGTTTGAGATCTGAAGATTGCTAGGGCAAGTTTCTGTTTTGGTTAGCGTTAAATATGTTCTCCAAAACAGATCATGATATGAAAATGAACAGCTCCCCACTAATGTAAATTTCTTCCTTTTAATGTTCTAATGATGGAAGCTATTGGTCTTAGATCTTGGTATTCTTTTGCTTATGCTTTCAGACTCCACTCTTCCAAGGTCCTGAACCCAGCTGGGCGCTTTTGGCCTTACTGTACTTGTAAATTGTATACATACTCTGCACTCTTACCACCTCTGAGACCTAACCCACTCTATGCACCTCACCTATTTTGTACCCTTATTTTCTGTGTAACCACTCAGCTCTTAGCTAGTATCTCCCACCCGTGTATTATAGCTTCTCCCCTCTTTGCCCTCACCAACTCCGCGACCATCACTTATTCTAAGCTATACCAACATAACTCACTGACCCCTCACAAATTACGTATATATGACCCACTCTGTATCTTCAGTCCATCCATATTTCTCACCAACTCGGTGAGAATCTTCCGCCAAATGTGTGTCTCTTTTAACTATTGTGTACATCCTTCACGAACTCGCTACCTCTTTCAACCACTGTGCCTCCCTCACCGACTTGGAGTCGTCTCGCCCTGTCTGTGTGCACTGCTACTCTCTCTCCAGAGATTTAACTAGAATGTCTTGGTGCAGTTTTGAGGACTCCATGAAAGCCCGAAAGATCACGGTGAATTTTACTGTGATGATAACATGCACTTATTGAGATGAAGATATGTACTTAAACAATAGACATTTATTTTATTTTTCATGGAGGAAACACTTTTACACAATAAGAAACCATTTTCCCTACACCCCTTTCGAATTTGTAGGTTCCCGCCTACGAAGCACAATGAGATGCTCTTGCAAGAAGTAACTGTGTGTTTGTAAGATAGGAAGGTACGTTCAAAATGTTGGTAGATACTCACAAACTGACACGTTTGAATGCGCCCACCATTACCCGGCAGAGTCGCGCAGAAACACCTACTACAACCTAGAATCGGTAACTTTATGCTAACAAATGACTTTCTTTTTGCACACTCAAGGCATGAACTATGAACAGCACAGCTCAGAACCATGGAAGGGCAGTCTCCTAGAGCTACCAAGGCAAGTGCTATTGATTTCGTGTGCATTTCGTGTACCCAGCTCCGATCTGCACGCGTGTTTGTGCTCAATTCTCAGTTTGTTAATGGTAGAGGTGCTGTATGTTTTCTAAATGGGCATATTCCCTGAGAATGTAGGCAACATCTGAAAAAAAGATGAACTGAAAGGATCCCAGTCATCTGTTGGGGTTCACAGTAGCAGAAAAATGTCTGCAAATGACCGAGCACATGTGCAGCACAGAAGCACGTAAACAAAAACTACTATACTGAATGTGATGTGATCTAAATTTCAACCTATAATATAACTTTTCGAAAGTTAAAGTTACTGCACGCGATTGTTAAATTCAAGGCCACTGCATGCAGCACCTTTCTTTCATAGGTTTATATTGAATTTCATTGTAGGTACTCATTCCCAGAAATGAAAAAAAAAAAAAAAAAAGCAAAGTCATTAAAAGCACAGGCATTCAATAAAGGTGTTTCAGGCTGGTAGAGTTGGGCTTCGCCTTTATTTGGTGCAAAGGTACAAGGTACTAAATATAAACGTTGAAATGTAACCTTTATGGTACAAGAGGTATACTTTTTATTGTGGTTATATCTATTGACTATGCCTTAGGTGTATAGCAAGTTAGTTATGGAATGTCGACAGCTGTAAAATGCAGCAAATGTTAGATTGATAAAGTACAGAGTGTAGAGCCCTCGAATCCTTCAAATAAAAGACGTTTACATGAACAGGAACAATCAAATAGTATCCGATTTTATTAATATCTACTGTCACCATTTGTGACCATCTGACACAGTTGCTAGTTGTTAGAAATTGGGTTTTTGGTTGGCAGTCAGGTTACCCTCTGTCCAAGCAAGAACCCTCACTCTAGTCAGGGTAAGTCACACACAATCCAAGATTATCCTGTGCCCACCCTCTGGTAGCTTGGCACGAGCAGTCAGGCTTAACTTAGAAGGCAATGTGTAAAGTATTTGTGCAATAAATCATACAGTAACACCATATAGCACCACAAAAATACACCACACAGTGTTTACAAAAATATATAATATTTATCAGGATAATTGTAGGTCAAAAACGAATAAAGAGGCATGTGAAATTGTAGAGATATCACTGGAAAGTGATACAAGTGTCTTAAGACTTTAAAAATCAAACAAAGTCTCTTCCAAGCACAAGGTACCTGGTTTGGAGTGGAAAATCTCTGCAAAGCGCCGCAGAAGAAGAGATACGTGGAAAAATGGTCTGTGCGTCGATTTCTCCCCAGCACACATGGACTTGCGTCGTTATTTTTCACGCGGGGAAGTCGTGCGTCGTTTTCTGGCACGCGGACAGTCTGTGGATCGCGGGGATTACCAGATGTCCCGGGTCTGTGCGTGGATTCTTCTGCTTGTTTTCCGGCTGCACGTCGTTCTGCGGGGCTGTGCGGCGAAGTTTCGCTCTCACGGCAGGCGTCGCGCCGATTTCTCCTCTAGAGGTCTGGCGGCGTTGTCCTTGCGAGGCCTTGCGTCGAAGTTCCGGTCGTCCCGGAGGTGTCTCGTCGATCAGCGTCAGTGTGCGGCGTTTTTCTCACCGCGGAACAAGCTGTGCATCGGAAATTTCGGCGCACGAAGCGTCCAAGTGAAAAAGAGAAGTCTTTTTGGTCCTGAGACTTCAGGTAACAGGAGGCAAGCTCTATCCTAGCCCTTGGATAGCACTTTTCCAGCCAGACAAGAGTTCAGCAAGGCAGCAGGCCAACAGCAAGGCAGCAGTCCTTTGTAGAAAGCAGACAGGGGAGTCCTTTAAGCAGCCAGACAGTTCTTCTTGGCAGGATGTAGTTTCTGGTCCAGGTTTCTTCTCCAGCAAGTGTCTGATGAGGTAGGGCAGGGGCCCTGTTTTATACCCAAATGTGCCTTTGAAGTGGGGAAGACTTCAAAGAGTGGCTAAGAAGTGCACCAGGTCCCCTTTCAGTTCAATCCTGTCTGCCAGGGTCCCAGTAGGGGGTGTGGCAGTCCTTTGTGTGAGAGCAGGCCCTCCACCCTCCCAGCCCAGGAAGACCCATTCAAAATGCAGATGTATGCAAGTGAGGCTGAGCACCCTGTGTTTGGGGTGTGTCTGAGTGAATGCACAAGGAGCTGTCAACTAAGCCCAGCCAGAAGTGGATTGTAAGGCACAGAAAGATTTAAGTGCAAAGAAATGCTCACTTTCTAAGTAATATTAAATCCAACTTCACCAGTCAGCAGGATTTGGTATTACCACTCTGGCCATACTAAATATGACCTTCCTACTCCTTTCAGATCAGCAGCTACCACTTCAATACTGTATGAGGGCAGCCCCTATGTTAGCCTATGAAGGGAGCAGGCCTCACAGTAGTGCAAAACGAATTTAGGAGTTTTACACTACCAGGACATGTAAACTACACAGCTTGGCTGCTTGGAAGATGGCCCATTTTTGGGGACTCAGCTTCCCCTTCTTATGGTCCTTTTCCAGACACCAAATGTCTTTTAGGGTCTGAGTCTTTGAAGTTTGATGATGGGGTTCTGCACTTTTGAAGTGGACACTTCTGTTTCTTCTTTCCTCATGATAGATGTCTGTCACAGAAAGCATGACTCCGAAGCTGATAGACCCATAACGCAATTTATGGAAGTGACCAGAGTTGACACCTGGATATCAGTCACAGTGATATGTGCATCAAAAGGTTAACCCCAGGCTCCCAGCCCTAGTCTTATTGATTTCTTTATCAGCCTCTTCTTGCTTCTTGTGATGCATCCTGGCCCCTTCCTTGTGATCTATTACTGAATCAAAGAGCATCCTCTTGAAGTGCAAAGGAATTCCTCTCTCAACAAATTCAACTATGGTTTCATCAGCTCTTTGCCGTTTTTGACTGAAAATGTACCTTTCATAATTTACATTTGGCACAGGATTTAACTTGAGGCTCAAGCTTCTCTGAATTGACAGTATGTAACTTCATCAGCTCGCAGCATTTATGACTTCTATTAGACCATCATCAGCAAGATTTTAGAAGTAATTGATAATCTTTTTGTTATCTGTTTCTTTTAGCACATCAATGAAATCATCAAAAGTCTCTATCCAAGCAGTCCCTTTATTGGCAGTATTTTGCTTTTTAGCAGTATTGAAAGGTGTTTTCTAGGAAGTTGGCAATATTGTAACTATTCACAGGATTGGCTGACATTGCAACTGGAGCTCTCTGCAGCTCCACCTGTTGGTTTTGTGAATTGATTGATGCATACCATCTCCAGGGCCCAGGACGTGCTGGCCTCTGGATCATCTTTGACAGACTGTGGAACAGTAGCCTCTTTCTTGGTCTCCACTGGAGCTCTTCACTTTCTTGATACTTTTGGAGTTGTGCTGAGCTGCCACCAATCGCCTATGGTGATAGGCTGCTTTAAGGATTGGACAGCTCCATAAGCACAATTTCTGTGCTTTTTCTTGGGTCTCCTCGCTCGCCAGTGATGTCATAGAGCTCTTCTCTTCGAGACTCAGGTAAGTGTAACTACAATTTGCTTTATTATCAATCATTCTGTCAGCTGGCGCTCTTTTGTGTATCTGTTTGTGACTGCCTTTAGTGGTATCACTCCATCCACTGTGTGGTTTTATATTGTGTATGGGGCACGGTAGCTTGATCGTTAGTTCTTCACAACTGATGCATAGACTTCTTAGTAAAGCTTTTTTTATCTTCAAATGTTTTACATAGGTACAGTTGAGCTTTGACTCCACATGCGCCAGCTGTCGATTCTGCAAGTCAACAAAGGCACATGTGGCACACACACTTGCCCTTGAAGGCAGACTAATCCAGTGTACATTCACAGCAGCACATTTTGGGTCCAGCACTGCTTCCTCTATGCTCTGTATCCTTACATTAACTCATGCATTCAGTACACACACTCAGTCTGTGCGTAGTGTTCAGCCCTGAAGCTTTTCTATCTTAACCCAGGGTGTGTTATTTTAAAAAACACACACTCCAAGCACACACACTCACTATGTGCATGCTGAACCACACTTCAAACTTCACGTATTGTACTTCAGGCAAGTACACATACACCCAGCACATGCTCTCATTGCACACACACTGCACAGCACTACATCTCTCATGTTATGTATTTCTCACTGGCAGACTTACACTCAGCACATGCACCACACAGTACTGCTTTATCCATATAATGTAGCCTTCCTAGACATATGCATATGCACTGTACAGAACTCCACATATACGTGATGTAGGCCAAGGGTGAACTAAGCACACAGCAGTGGAACTTTTAAAAAATGAGTGAGCCTGTAGGCCTCACACCAGTGACCCATGCTAAAAAGTTCCTGTTTACAACTGTTAGAAATGGAATTCATATGGTGCTCTGCAGATCACACATTTCACCACAATTTCCCAGATTCTGCCCACCTGGCGGACCACATATGGCATACCAGAGGCACACCTGCCCTTCTCAACAGTGCAGACGTGCAATAGGTGTACAGTTCCAGATCTGGAATCTCCACTTCCCCCTCCACCACTGCCTTTTGAGTATAGTGAGGCTGACCTGATGTCTTTTATCAGCCTACACCAACCCTCTTATAAGCTTGTCAATCTCAAGAAAGTAATGGTGAGGGATCTCGTACATCGTGCTCTGTAATGTGTATAAGCACTGCAGTAACAGTATAATTTTCACCAGTGCAACTCTGCCCATCGTTGAAAGGGGCAAGTTTTTCCAGGACCTGTTTATTGGTCTCAACCAGTCAACCACCTTGCCATTGTTAAGTCTGGTAGAGTCCTGCTTGGTGTGGGCAATGCTGATACCCAAATATCACCCACTCTGCATCTCCCATGGCAGTCCCACCCTCAGCAGCATGGCAGTCGAAACAGCCCTCAACGTCCCAACAGAAAGAGGCTAGACTTAAGACAGCTGACATGTAGTCCTGAGAGCGCCCGAATTCAGTCATTGTGCTTAACAATATGGGTACCACATATTCCTGCTGTCACAGATATACAAGAGTGTCATCCATGTAAACAGAGACTTCATAGTTGGTTTCCCCCACTGTGATACCCAGTGGGCCTAGAACCCAATGAAGAATGCAAGCCACCAGCTCCATTGCCAACGCAAATAACAGTCATGACAGGCGGACAGTGGTGACCGGGAGCGTACCAGTGTACAATGAAAAGCACCCCAAGACCGTTCCACCCATCCTCACCTCGCAGTTGGTACCAAGGCCCACCTTCTCCAGCTCCAATATTTTGTCCACAAATTTGCCTGCAAATCATTGGTAAAACTCCTCTGGGAGTCCATCCCCACTGGTGTCTTAGCCGTCTGCAAACCACGTATGACTGCAATTATCTCTTCTCTAGTCATGGGCGACCCTAAGGCATCTTGGTCTCCCGCCTTAAGGCATGGCATTTCCAGCCCTGCTAGTATGCCCTTCCCTACCTTGCTGCAGCACTCCGGTTGTATAAATCTTGCCAAAAATGAGCCATAAATGCGTCAATAATGGCTCGCTGGGAGCACACTAGCATCGCGCTGCCATTTTTCACTGACAGTATTGGAGTGTTTTGAACAGCCTTCTTAACCAGTTGAGCGAGCAACATCCCCACCTTATCCCCCTTCAGATCTAGTCTCTGACGGTGAGCAGTATAAACAAACCTCTCCAGCTGGCACCAGTCACCTAATAATTCTCTCCTGTGCTGCTGGCAGTCAGGTAGCTTACTAGAATACATGGGCAAACAAAATCAAGTCTGACAGGTCCCTTTCGTGGCTATCTAAGCTCTGCTCCAGTTGGCGCCAGACCCCATATGTGTTTTTTAAGGACTCACAACGTTCATGGCATCCCATTCCAGGGCTCTCCTACCTGCACTACCCCAGTTTTTCTCAAAGTACTTTTATCAGCGTCTCTTCAACCTGTGCTGGGAGCACTGGGTCCGGTACTGCTTCCGCCCTAAACTTCCAAAGCGGAATAGTCATATGTTGGATCCCTGCTGTGAAGAATGATCCGACAAATAACTGGCTAATTAGGATACCTCCCGCACATTTTGTGCCAGAGCTGCAGAACTAAAACAATAATCCATTCAGCTGTAGGTGCCAGCTGCAGGTGTATAGCACGAGTATACCTTTTCTCCCTGGTGTCTCTCCCTCAGACATCCACCAACTCCAGCCCCTTCAGGGTTTTGTTCAGTGGCATTGTAATAGCTGGCTAAGTGTTAAGTCTGGGGGTCTCGTGATCCAGCACACCATTCAGTACACAGTTAAAGATGCCTGCTAGTATTATTTCTGCATCAAAATACTAAGTTATTTTATGGTCACTTGACCGTAAATCTCATGGCAATCAATGTTAGGTGCATAGATATTTACCAGACAAATGTCTCTGCCATCCAGTCAGTTTTATGGCTAGAAGAACCCAGGGTGCCGCCCATATCATGGATCCCCTCACAAATCCAGAGTAAGAAGGAGCATAAAGCTGTCCCTGCCACCTCTACCATAAGTTGGCCACGCATTCTCCTCCCAAATTCATTTCCTGTAGGAAGGCAATGGAGGCACCATCCCTCAAGTAAGCGTACACTCTTTTTTTCCTGCTGGCCCAAACCCCTAATATTCCAGGTCAACAGTTTCACCACAGTATCTGCCAATCTCTTGTTCAGTCCATACTCTCCTCAACCTGTCCCCAACACCCTTCAGCTAGACAATCAGCTGTGAGAGCAACCAGGACAGTTTCACTCAGGGCATATTCACACAAGAGCAGTCCAACTTCCCCATAATGGTAAATAAGTAATAACACCCTTCTCCAATTGGCAGTACATTCAAACACCCCAACACTTAAACTAGCAGCGTAGGAAACAGCATCCACTGCCCTATCCCCTGTGCAAGAAAAGTAAAAACCTTTCCACAACTATAACTCTTGCTTTGCTAGAGAGTGACGTCCAAGGAGAGACACAAGGCCAAAGGCACTCAAACCACTCCCCAAAGACGGTATACCTCAGTTCCCCCCCTGCCAGGGTGTCATAGTGAAGACATATCTGTATTACCATGTAGAACCTATAAAGCTCTAATACCAAGTTGTAAGATAGCAAGTTACACAGTTTAGTCCAGTATTACAGGACACAAATCACATAAAATACAGTTGGGAGGTAGGAGTCAAACCACTAGAGCCACCACAGTTTACCAACGAGATTTCACCCCTCCATGGTCTCTCTTTCAAGGTACTTGCAAATTGTTGACGCAGGGTCAAGGGGGGCCCACATCTGTGCTGTCACTGTAGGATACAGGGTCAGTCCTCTGCTGTAAGAAGGATTCTCTTGTACAACGTTCGTATACAACAATGCTTTTAGGTGGTCAGAGAGTCAGCAGATTTCAGAGCACTTGTACCATATTATCGCCACATTAGCATCATTTTTTTATTTTATTGTGATGTTGTTATGGCAAAAACGTTGCCCCAGATTTACAAAGTGGTGCAATGCATGCATTGCACCCCTTTGTAAGCCCTTGCGCCACATTATGCATGTGCCAGGCATAATGTTTGCAGGCGGGGCGTTCCCCCATTAGGGGGGCCAAAAAAATGGCACAAAGAAATCTAATCTTCTACGCATCATTTTTTCAACACTTTTAATACAGCTCAGAGCAGGCGTTAAAAGGAGGCACACCATTACTTATAATGGGCTCTTATGTGCTGTTCAGGGTTAGCGCCAAACTTTTGGCGCTAACCCTGAACAGCACATCAGTAGCGTAAACGTTTCTGAACTTATTGCCCCCTACCCTGCGCCATGGTGCAGTGTATTTTAAATACGGTGTACACATAGTGTCGGTAGGGGTTGCTATGGAGTGCAAGTAAAGTGGTGCTGCACTTGGTGCAGCGCCACTTTTCTTGGATCTGCGCCATAGTTCTTGCTGAGGTCCTGCATTTTTTTGTATAATCATTGAAAATAGAGATGTTCCTACCTTCAAGCTGAGGTGGTCCCCACACCCGGACATGCTACAGAACAGCAGTGTGGTCCCATAAATTGAACAGGCACTCCAAAATTGCCATGGGAGGTGCCCCGGGCAGTGGTGGCAGAGCCAGGCCTCGATGTGCTTGCTCAATAGTGAAGAACCCCTGGAAAGATGTTTAGGCTGCAGGTTATTAGTAATCCATTCTTCCAGGAAAGGTTCTTCCAATTGCACAGCCACTCTCTCCGGGAACCCAATAAACCAGAGGTTGTTCTGATGTGATCTGCCATCTGAGACCTCAAGCCATCCCTCCAGGCATTCTATCACCTGTTGCAGTGTTGAGACCATCTACTTTAGCACTCTCACCTCCTGCTGTAATTCCATTATCTGCCACCTTATGAAGATCAGCCCTTAGGAGATTGACCTCTGTAGTCACTGTGTTGGTTTTTATCACCCTTTCCTCCTGGGAGCCGTTGATTTCAACCAATAGGTCTGCCATAGTGGGGGGATGAGGCATCTGTCGCTCCCTGCTGTTCTTTGGGTCTGTCGACCGCCTCCCCTGGGAGCAATGCATACTTATATTTCACAGTCTTATTAGGCTGCAGCAGCTTTTCATTCTTCTTCTTCCCCATTTTTGCAGTTTTTTCATCAAAAGTTTTACTGCAAATATTACAGTGATATTATCAATGATGTTAGCAAAGATGTCATGAGTGCTGTAATTTGTGGGGTACTTACAAGTGTGTGGGGAGAGCAAGAGTTATAGTTACATTAGGGCAGTTACTTCAGATAACTCCAATTTTAACTTGTGAATTTCTATGGTTTTGCACGTTTAAAATGTGAGACTAACTATAACAGGCCTTTAACCTTTGTTTTTTTAAAGTGAATTTGACTATTTTTTTCAATTCTATTTCCTAGCTATAACGTCCCTGTGATCTTTGTTTTTTTAGTGAATTTCTATGGTTTTTTAACGTATAGTAATTTTCATTCATGCATTGCCGCCTATGGCCAGGCCATGATGCCAACCCCCTATGAGCACCCAACCTTGCATCGTGCATGACCTTCACCCATCCGTGGCAGGGGTTGACGACAAGGCCTGGCCTGCAGCCAGACCATGTGGCCAACCCCCCTAACCAACCAACCTCACACAGTGCATGGATCTTTGGCCGTGAGCGGTGGGAGTTGACCGCAGTTTTCTCTCTGTGTGTGAGAATGGGTGTAGCAGGGTGTATCTCGGAATGAGAGTAGCTGTGAGAGTCTCTGTCTGGTTGTGAGAGTGTCTCAGTGTCTGCGCAGGTCTGTGAGGGGCTGCATGGTGGTGCCAGTGGGTTTGTGAGTTGGTGCATTAGAGTCTGAGTGGGTATGTGAGTGTCTGAGTGGGTCTGTGAGTGGGTGCGTGAGGGTCCAAATGAGGTTGTGAGTGGGTGCACGAGGGTTTGAGTGGGTCTGTGAGTGAGTGCCTGAGTGTTTCAGTGGGTCTGTGAAAGGCTGCTTAAGGGTCTTAATGGGTGTATGAGTGGGAGAAAGAGATTGAAAGAGAGGAAGATAAAAAGAGTGAGAGCGAGATGGATAGAGAGTTTTTCAGGCTTTGATGTATGATATACTTAGGGTGCGATATTTCTGCACAAATTGAAAAGAATAATGTGTAGTAGGAGACTGGCCCTCTATGTGGTGTGCAAAGCTAGGCACACTGTGCAAGGGGTCCAGACAACCACACGTTAGTTTACAGGGGTAAAAAGTAGATCACCTAAAGCTCTAATTTTTAAGGTAACTTGGTCGAGCAGTTAGGCCAATCTTGGAGAAGTGCAAAGCATTTGTTGTACTCACAGTATCAATCATGCAACTCACACACTCAAGATCACTTTATACAAATACTTCAGATTTTTATGTAATTTTTAAGACCATAATTATCAACATTGGTTAAGTACCTTTTAGATATGAATTTTTTAATTTTAATAAAAATAGTCTTTTTGTACATATTTACGCACCAGAGGAATCAATAGAAAGTTGCTTTGAGAAATACATATAAAATCGTACAGTT
Organism: Pleurodeles waltl; assembly: GCF_031143425.1. Classification (NCBI taxonomy): domain Eukaryota; kingdom Metazoa; phylum Chordata; class Amphibia; order Caudata; family Salamandridae; genus Pleurodeles; species Pleurodeles waltl. Next base: position 535,496,655 of record NC_090445.1, on the reverse strand, counting down.
GGTTTACAATGTTCTTGTTTTGCAGGTTGGTCAAGGTCATCAATGGGCACACGGTACCAGCTGGAGAAGATCAGGTGACTCCCGGTTCCAGCTGGAGCAGCGATGAAATATCTCTGGAGCTGGTGAAGGACCACTGCGGGGGACCACTTGGAAAAGCACTGCACAGGTAAGTTCAAAGATGGTTCCTTGAGGTCCCTTTGGAGTGTCAAAGTCGTAAGAGGTGGGGGACACTTATGGCACTGCAGGTTCTTCATTGCAGGGCACAAGGCAGCTGTGTGCAGAGTGAATCAGTGAGCCCAGAGCTGTGCAAAAGAATGCCCTGTGGAGCAGGAGGTAAGTGGGTTCAAGGATTGTTTGCAGGACAACAGAGGCACTCTGGTGGGAGATCTATGGTGTTCCTGAAGTCCCTCAAATGGGGTTCCCTCCTGGTCCTTTTTCAGACCTAGGTTGGCTGGTTTTCTTGATGTCCGACATTAGCTGACCAAAACCCAGGGTATTGTTATGGTTTGGCCACTGGAGGGTGCAATGTCACCAAACTTGGCACACTTACAGGGTGTGTCATCACAGTTGTTGGTGTCTCATTGGGTCAAGCTGTGACTTCTAGTTCAGGAGTTAGTAGCTGGTGAGTGAAGTGATCCTCACTGGCTTGCTGGTTTCTTGTTGTTGCAGAGTGGTACCTCCACTCTGGAGAGAGTTCTATGACAATTTTCAAAGCCTGGAGGTCCTCTGGGGTTCTTTAGAGTTTTTCAGTTGTCCAGCAGCTCCTCAGCGACGATTGTCGGGTCCTGGGTGCAGCAGGCAGAGTTTGGCACCATTTCTTTGTTGCAGCAGGTCCACAGTTCTCGTGACTTGGATCTTTTTGGTGCTGGTCTTCTTTTGTCCATCGAATCTGATCACCTATTCTAAAGACGCCCACTTCCCTATCCCTGATTGATTATTTTCCTTCCATCCAAGATGGAGGAAAATTAAATCGGGTGCCCACCTTGCAGGCAACACCTTAGGGGTGATGCATGCCAGGTGGGGCCACTACTCCTACTCTCTGTCTAGTTTCCTGCCTTGGCACCCACCAAAAGTGGGGGTTTGCAAAGGAGGTGACAATCTGCTTCTAGCAGCAGACCTGGGGATCGAATTTAAAAAGCAGTAAGCCCTTTGAAGCTCACTGCCAGGGCACTGCACATTCCTGAGGGAGGGGGTGTTAGCACCTCCACCCAGGAAAGGCATTGTTCTACAAACCAGAGAGAGGGATCTCTCCCCCAAGGTTTGTAGATTGTGTGTCTGGAGGTGGCAGGCTGGATATGACCATGCCAGGATAAGTAGGTTTTGCAGCAGGCACCTTTAAGGTGACTCCTGGGTACATTTAGGGATAATATTATTCTGAGTTTTTTGATACCGAACAACACAGGGTTCAGAGTGGCCATCATGTAGCTGGGAAAGTCGTGTTGACCAGTGTCCAGCACATGTATTAAATTGGCTGCTCTGTTCACTCACTCTATCCCAGGTTTGGCAAACACACAGTGGGAGCATATTGCTCTTGCAGCTATCCCCTCACATATAATATGGTGCACACTGCCTTAGGGGTAGAAGGCCTGCCAAAGGGGTGTCTTATCCATAATGTATGAAGTGTATGATGGATAGAGCACATAGGCACAGTGCCATGTCGAGATTGTGTTTTAGGTTGGCACCAGAACACCCAGCTTGCAATGGCAGTGCTAGGTGCATCTGGATGCATGGCCCTAGAGGGTGGCGCAATTAGTGCTGCTGCCATCAGGGGCCTACCCTTAGTACCCCATGCACTGCGTACCTAAGTACCTTTCACTAGGGACTTATAGTGGGAGTTAAAGGTGTATCCAGTTGTGCCAATGCATCACAACAGTTTTAGGGAAAGAGCCCTGGCCCAGGGAACCTGGTTAGCAGGGGCCCTGGGCACTACAGTTTCTAGGCCACATCATCCATCAGGTAAAAGTGGGGGGGCTAACCGTGTAAAAAAGATGCCTTTTCTCACATGTATTAGTCATTAAAAAATAATAAGATCACCTTCAGTATGAGCCTTAAGAATTTGCCGGTGAAAAAAAATTAAAGGAGTGAAATGACTCCGGATACACCTGGAGTCAAACCATAAAGTGGCAGTATCGTCTGTTACCTTCATCATTACGCTACATTTTTTTTTTAAAGATTATTTTCTTTGCCCTGAATGGGCTATGTGGGACCACAGGGGGGCCTCCTCCATGGGCCAACCCCATTTATCTGGGGGCCCTTTACAGGCGATCTGGGACCTTGGGGGGAGCTTAAGGCCTCCCACGTGGTCCCTGCTGATTTTTTTTTTTTTTTTTTTAATGTTATTTGTAGCCCTTTATATGCTATCTGGGACCGCAGGGGAAGCCTCAAGGCTTCCTCCACGGTCCCAGCTGGCTCCCGCCTCCTGCGTGAGCCAGCATTTGCTCCAGCAACCAAAGAGCTGCTTAAGTAGCAGCTCCCTTCCTGCTGGAGCAAAGCTTTCATCTCTGTTCCCTGCGCACATAACAGAGATGAAAACTCCTCTTTGTGACAGCGGGACCTGCATTGTGTCACTTTGTAAATTTGGCGCTGCAATTTTACCTTTGTTGGGCCACATTAGCGTAACAATAAAATTATGTTAATTAGGTGCAAGGATGTGCTAGGGGCTCTTCAATCAGCCCCTTTGAGTTGTTTTTTTTTTCTTTTCACAAAACACATATGCTTTTCGTGTCTCAAGCAACCTTCCTAACATGAGGCTTAAAGTGCTGGAGAAAAGAGGAGGGGTTCAAATATCAATTACTAAATGAGCTGGACAGTTCAGTATTAAAAAATTCAGTGTGCCCTGCTATTTTTCCCAGTCCCGCCAATCGAGTACGCAAGTTCCGTAAGCACACTAGCTTTAACATTTGAGCAGGGAAGTAGCTTGTTCAGTATGAATGGAGAGGGTGTGAGCTTCAGAATTCGAACAGTCATGCTGGGGCATCTTGTTAAAAGCAGGACCTGAGGGGGATTTAAGGAGTAGTGGAAAAAGAGAAGAGTGTGGATTGTTAGGCGTACTTAAACTTAAAATGCAATATTTTTCAAACTAATCAACAAGACCTTCTAAACAAAGCAGAGAGAGAGAGTGTATTTTTGTGGGTGTGGGCCTGTAAAATCCCTGGTGAAATCCGACAGACACTTCACATTACCCAACTAAAAGCACATTTTACCCAACTATTTACTTCACAAAACATTTTTAGGAAGGTGTAACACCCCAGTCTCCCATTCCCAAGATCCCCCAGAGCTACACTCCTTAATTTGAGTGCTGGTTGGTAATTCCCTATTTGATGGTGTGTGTCTCTTTACATTAAAGGTGTGGTGATGTGCATTTATGGAAGATAGTAATGTATTGTCGCAACGTACACACTGTATTATCTATTTGCAGTGATGTTGAGTTTTTTTTTTGTTTTTTTTAAAAGCTATTGCAAGAATAGCCAGTGTACTGTTCAGCGTTCAATTCTGCCCAGCTCTCAAGTTTCCCAGTTCAATGCGTTAGTAGCTTACGTAGTGCAGGGGCTTTCTGTGAACACTGGCCCCTTTGGTTCTGTTTTTATCATAGTTTAACAGGACTACAAATGAAAGGATGCAGCCAAAACAAAGTGGAGTGGATGAACAATTCAAGCATACAACTGGGTATCTTGAATGCTCTGACGGTGGAAGACTTCCATATACAGGGAGTGCAGAATTATTAGGCAAATGAGTATTTTGACCACATCATCCTCTTTATGCATGTTGTCTTATTCCAAGCTGTATAGGCTCGAAAGCCTACTACCCATTAAGCATATTAGGTGATGTGCATCTCTGTAATGAGAAGGGGTGTGGTCTAATGACATCAACACCCTATATCAGGTGTGCATAATTATTAGGCAACTTCCTTTCCTTTGGCAAAATGGGTCAAAAGAAGGACTTGACAGGCTCAGAAAAGTCAAAAATAGTGAGATATCTTGCAGAGGGATGCAGCACTCTTAAAATTGCAAAGCTTCTGAAGCGTGATCATCGAACAATCAAGCGTTTCATTCAAAATAGTCAACAGGGTCGCAAGAAGCGTGTGGAAAAACCAAGGCGCAAAATAACTGCCCATGAACTGAGAAAAGTCAAGCGTGCAGCTGCCACGATGCCACTTGCCACCAGTTTGGCCATATTTCAGAGCTGCAACATCACTGGAGTGCCCAAAAGCACAATGTGTGCAATACTCAGAGACATGGCCAAGGTAAGAAAGGCTGAAAGACGACCACCACTGAACAAGACACACAAGCTGAAACGTCAAGACTGGGCCAAGAAATATCTCAAGACTGATTTTTCTAAGGTTTTATGGACTGATGAAATGAGAGTGAGTCTTGATGGGCCAGATGGATGGGCCCGTGGCTGGATTGGTAAAGGGCAGAGAGCTCCAGTCCGACTCAGACGCCAGCAAGGTGGAGGTGGAGTACTGGTTTGGGCTGGTATCATCAAAGATGAGCTTGTGGGGCCTTTTCGGATTGAGGATGGAGTCAAGCTCAACTCCCAGTCCTACTGCCAGTTCCTGGAAGACACCTTCTTCAAGCAGTGGTACAGGAAGAAGCCTGCATCCTTCAAGAAAAACATGATTTTCATGCAGGACAATGCTCCATCACACGCGTCCAAGTACTCCACAGCGTGGCTGGCAAGAAAGGGCATAAAAGAAGGAAATCTAATGACATGGCCTCCTTGTTCACCTGATCTGAACCCCATTGAGAACCTGTGGTCCATCATCAAATGTGAGATTTACAAGGAGGGAAAACAGTACACCTCTCTGAACAGTGTCTGGGAGGCTGTGGTTGCTGCTGCACGCAATGTTGATGGTGAACAGATCAAAAAACTGACAGCATCCATGGATGGCAGGCTTTTGAGTGTCCTTGCAAAGAAAGGTGGCTATATTGGTCACTGATTTGTTTTTGTTTTGTTTTTGAATGTCAGAAATGTATATTTGTGAATGTTGAGATGTTATATTGGTTTCACTGGTAATAATAAATAATTGAAATGGGTATATATATTTTTTTTGTTAAGTTGCCTAATAATTATGCACAGTAATAGTCACCTGCACACACAGATATCCCCCTAACATAGCTAAAACTAAAAACAAACTAAAAACTACTTCCAAAAATATTCAGCTTTGATATTAATGAGTTTTTTGGGTTCATTGAGAACATGGTTGTTGTTCAATAATAAAATTAATCCTCAAAAATACAACTTGCCTAATAATTCTGCACTCCCTGTACTTTCACTAAATTAGTTATGAGTCCCTGAATAGTCTATGTTGCTGATTGCCCTTCTGCCTTGTTCATTTGTCCCTGTGAAAGCCTACCCAATAACAAAGCCAAAAAATGTCAACACTATAAATTCAGTGATCTTGCATACTTAGCTTAAATTTTCTTGAGAGTGATATATGTCCGGCCTGTGCAGACACCGGGACTACTTAAGCAATGACTAATTGAAATGAAAATTAAACTATGACATTGTAGGAAATATCGTAGTGCTAGCTAACCCAAATATTCCCTTGTGATCCCTGTGTTCAGCAAGTGTATCTAAAAAGTTCCATTATAAACACTGACAAGATGTGTCAGCATTGAAGCTTAGCTATCAATGTATCCATAGGGAATTCATTAATAACGACCATTATCAAATCTGGTGAGGTAGGTTCCACTGCAGTGACCCCTTGTATTTTAATGTGCATATTTCTTTACATTAGGTTTCATGAGTTGTTTTGGAAGGGCGTCAATGTCTGAATTCATTCAGTGTATTACTTTATGCTGCGAGCTTCTTGTTTGGTATTTGGGGAAGAGGATAATTTACTGAAGTCAAGAGGGGCGGGTTTGGAGAGGGCACGGTTCTCAACTTATACATTGACATTGAAAATCCATTTAGTCAAAGTGCTTAATAAGGAGTCTTTTTTATTATCACCAGAGGCTTATAATTGATTACTAACATATAAAATTCGGGTGAACCTCATGCCAGCACCTTGTCTGAAGGCATGAGGAGCAGCGGCAATCCATTGCTTCTGATTTCTAAGACGCCTCAGAGAATATTTAAATATTAAGCTTCCCAAGGGGACCATGAACACGTCAGGGACCAGCCTATTGACAGTGCAGCATCCTCACCAGCCCGGAACACGTAAACGAACATGTCACACACGGAGATCTGTAACCAACGTCTTTATTCTTCAACATACCATCTCACTTAGCTTGCCTTGCATCATAACTTTTATAACCACACCTTTACACCTCCCATCCCATTACGTAATTCATGTCTAGAGTCCACCTTGGAATGTGAGGGCCCTACATGCATGATATCAATGAGACTACAGATAGACAGCGCAAACACTGCTAAAAGCCTTTGTACCTGCTCATGCTCTTACAAAGAGGTAATTATTGTTTTTCTATGAAGAGAGACTAAATATGCAACAGCAGTGTCAGTGATCCTCGTGGCCCCTCATTCTGCCTCTTGACATGTAACGCTAACATTGTAAACCTGAAGCGCTGATGCACAGGTAATCAGAAGATCTGCTTGAAGAGTGGTGTAATATGCCCTTAGGGGTTGTCCTAACTGACCAGCGTGGTTGGTCACAAAGGGCAAATTAAGCATCCATTTTCATTTCCGGCTAATGCACCGCTTTTTGCATTTAAAAGCAGTATATGTAGTAGCTTGAGGTGCACCCAAGAGTACTTAGATGAACATGTCCCAAAAAAATGTAAACTTTCAAGTTAAACAATTTTTACTAACCATCATTAGAGGTAATACTGCAGTCCTTTTAAAGTAGCATATTGAGCGGAGGAGATGCTTTGAGTGCTATGCAGATAACCATGGTGAGGAGCAATGAGAAGAGAAGTGAAGAAGCCCCAAAGCCTGAAAAATCCAGGGTGAGTGAGCTGTGAGAGGGGGTCTGGACACCAGCTTCCCTCCTGTGGGGTTGATAGGTGCAGTGTAAGCAGCCAGGGTGCTTGTGCCACAGGTGTTCCTCAGCAATTCCACGTCTGCTACCTCCATATCCCATTTTGGGCAGCCCCCATGCTGCCGTTTGGCTGCACTTCACCCCAGCTGCCTGGCTCCATTCCAGCTCCTCCCCCTGTTTGTACCATCCGTTCAGACTCATGAATTTCACGAGCATTGGGGCTGATATTCTTTGGCAGGGCAGGATGGGGGCAATAGCAGTGGGGTGTGCAACATTTGGTGTTTAGCATGTGTAGGATGACAGTGGGGTGCATGGTGAGTGTGCCTTCTGGCCTCCAGACACATCTGGCAGGTGGTCCCGATGTGGCTTGCACGCCCTGACACACACATTTCTAGTGGTGCACACCCCCTTAACATCATCTGCTACACTGCTGTTCCACCTGCCTCTTATCCCCTTTCTCCTGCTGCTTTGAACAGCTGGATGCATCTGGGAGTGCTTGAGGACTTTTAATATTTTTAATATTTCCATTCATGGCTACACCTAGACTAACACCATGACAAAAATAAGAAAAGTTAAGACAAACCAAAATTCCCCCTCTCCATGGGTCTCCAAGCGTCAAGTGGACATATTGCCTAACAAGCCAAATGGCCCAGGAGACAAAAATACAAGAGAATATAGGTCTCCTGTTAGACCTGACAGCCTTAGGGTGGTTTCCCCCCAATTTTTTACCTACCTCCTATACCTTTCTGACCTTGTTTTTGCTGGCTTTAGGCCTCTGTGCACAATACCACTGCTAACCGGTGCAAAAGTGATTGTGCTGTCTCCCCATAACATTGTCTTATCTCTAATTGGCATATTTAATTTACTTATAAGCCCTTAGAAAAGTGCACTACATGCACCCATGGCCTGTACATTGAATGCTAGTTGTGGGCTGCAGTACTGATTGTGCCACCTAATTAACTAGCCCTTTAACCATGTCTCAGGCCTGCCATTGTAGAGGCTGCATGTGCAGTTTCACACTGCCATGTCGACCTGGCAAACCAACCCTTTTGCCAGGCCCAAACCTTCCTCTTTAGATATATAAGTTACCCCTAAGGTAGGCCATGGACACCCCAGAGAGCAGGGTGAAATGTATCTAAAAGGCAGGATATGTACTTTAAGTTTTACATGTCCTGGTTGTGAAAAACTCCAAAAGCCGTTTTTCAGTACAGCAAGGCCTATCTCTCCCAAAGCATAACATTGCAATCACTTTATTACATCTTATAATGTGATTCACAATCGGGTAAAGATAAACTTTTGAATTTGGTCCTCGCATCTCTGTCAACAGTAGCCTTGACAACAAAACTCCGCATCGCAGCCTCTGCGCTCATCAGAACCAATGCATTGCCTCAACTGCACAACACATACTCAACACCAGTCTTCGCATCGCAAGCCCCGGTGCCTGGATCCTCAACATCGACGTAGCAGGAACTTTCACTCTAGCACTACCACATTTGTGGAACTGTAATTGCCACTGTTGCGTGGAGAAAACTTGATGCCTCACCTGTACTTTGTGGCTCAGAACCGATGCAACACTCTACAACCAGGCCTATTTGGGTCCCTGTAGCCGGCCTGCACTCCATCACCAGATATCCCTGGTTGACGCTTCTTGATTTTAAGCGCTTATTTACAGTTTATTCTTTAAAACTTCATACCTCAAGTTATACCTACTGGATTTTTGTCATTTTGGTTTTGTTTCATTTATTAAATTCAGATCTGTTTGTTGAACCTGGCGTGGAATCTTTCTGTGGGAGGGTTTCACTGTTTTACTGTTTGAAGTGTTGCAAAAATACCTTACACATTGCCTCTAAGTTAAGCCTTACTGCTCTTTGCCAAACTATCAGTGGATTGAGCACATGTTAGTCTAGCATTGGCTTGTGCCTCACCCTGACATGGATAGTGGTTGCTGCTTGACCAGGGCTCAGACATCACACCTCAGTCAGCCAACCACCCAATTTCTAACATGTCCCCTAATATAATTAGGCACCAAAGGGGGCTGATAGCCATCAATCCCAGACATCATTTAACCTGTAGCCTTCCATTGCTCACTTCACCTGTTGCCAACCCCAGGCTAAAATAAATTCACCAGTAGGTACCAGTGGGAAAAATGGGATTGCCTAGCTCACTATTACTACAGGAATTTAATAGACTATACAATAAGACAAAGAAGCAAAAATGCAACAGAGATTTTAGTAGGGAATAGGGCATTCAAGGCTTGCAAGTGCTGGGTGGCCTGACAATGAGCAATAGAGCTTCCGAGGAGACCCTTTCAGGTGGAGAGCTTCAACCTCTTGCAACGATTAAGATCATTAAAGATGTCAATGACATTTGGGGGTTCTTTTCTGCAATACCATAATAACCTCCTACAGCAGCAACCAAGAGTGAGAGCTCAAAAAAGCGCTTTCTAAGTGAAAGCAACTTAATCAACCTGAAATTGGAGGCCTATGGGCATGCCAACTGCAAAATTAACATTAACACAGGGCGGACACATTTGATTGACCATCTCCCTTATGGGTCTGCTAGAGAACCCCCAGCTAGCAGGGTCAGGATGTGCCTGCGTGCCAATCTGCCCCTAAGCCTCAAGGTAACAATGACAAACACATGCCCATCATCAAGCAATGTGGCCCCAAAAAATTCCAGAATCCTTGAAGTGGAAAAGCCCCTGTCAAAGCACCAAGATGTGCATCGATCAAGATGGCCTTCTGGACCCTGGCATCTCCTTCCCCAACCTGGAAGGTAAATCCATTGGGGTCACCTGCATCAATAGTCTAAATTCAGATAAGCTTCTTGACCAAGATAATTGTGATGGCGGCTCTTCCCAAGATCAGTGTGGAACAACTCCCAGCATACAAAGCTAGCTCTGGGTCTATGCCAGTAACCCACCCTCTGGGTCTGCAACACAGGTGAATCTGTCAATGGAGGGAAAGAGAGGCATTTTGAGGGAAGAAACCTCCTGTTAGCCCCAGGTCCTTGGGCACCATTGACAATGGCGACAAGTTAACATGTTAACACAATTGCCACAACTTTTATGAAGCCAGATGTGGCCATAAACAATGAGATACCAGGATGGCAGGCCCTGGACAGAGTTTTGTCTTCAATTGTGCAGACCACCTCGCTGCACGTGGGCAAAAAAGTCATTCAAATTTCAGTTTTTCAAATGCTAGTTATCCTAATTATGGCCATTGACAGCAAACTCGATCACTTTAACCAACTGATAGTTAGAGCCCATGAGTCAATAACGGATGATGATCGGACATGTCATTGTAGCCCTCTGAAAGAAAAATTATCTTCTCTGTACACTATAATGTCAACCATGATTGACGACCCAAAGGTTGAAGCTATTAAGCCAGGATTGCCAGGGGCAGTAGTTCCAGTGGTTTCACCTTACAGCATGGTGGCGTAAATTGAAAAGTGGCAGCTAGAGTGACTCGATTAACTGAACCCTTTGGAACAGCAGCAAAAGAAAAAGGACAGATGCATGATATCAGCCTCCTGGCGTCAGAGAGGCCTCAAAAGTGGGGAACCTTCATCGGAAGGCCTGCCCGAGACATCATTACATATGTTTACTTCAAAAGGCAACTAGGAGGATGAAATTCATTAAGTGAGGGGCCCAAATCCTGAAAATGGTTGATACAGTTCAGGCTCAAGTGGGTGAAGGAAAAGAGGGCTCAGGCCAGAGGATGTGTCGCCTAGCCATGGCATTGAGATACCACCCACCAGGTCTCTGCCAAAAAGAAGCTCAAAAAGTTAAATAAAAACCTAGGTAAAACATAAAGTCATCAAAAGGAACCTAGAGAAATAGTTTCATCTGACCAGAGTGATAATTTTGAAAAAGAATATCTCTGGTAAGCATTCAGTGACTAATGTGCCAGCCAAAGTCATTAGGTGCCCACAACTGGATAAGCTGGCTGAATCATCGTTAATGTCCACTGCCAAACTTGGCGATATTGCTGTCCACTTCTCATCCCTGAAATTCACCACCAAAGTTTCCATCGACAGGCAGGTAGTGGACTCTTAAACAATGACCCAAACAACATTCAAGGAGCACATGCAAAAAGGCCCCGAATGAGGCTCTATAATTAGAGGTGCAGAGCCTGAGAACCCAGAAGGGGTCCAGCAGAGTCAGAGTCTGGAACCAAATGTGCCAATGATGGAAGTCATAAATCTAACAAGATGGTTAGTTTAAACTAAGCCTTCGTCTACCAACCATATGTCCCACTCTGAGAATCAATTAACACCAGCCTCAGATGTCTCCCCAGGTGCACCAGAGTCCTTGAATGTTTTAGTCTATTGACAAAAGGCCAACGAAAGCTGTAAGGCCAGAAATAAGGTAACTCTCTATCACGACTATGTCTCCCATAGAAAATTGGACCATTTAAATGGAGGAAACATCATTATACTCTGTTCCTCTTTTCCTGGCCAGAAACACTTCTGCTCCAAGGGCATAGAATCAGTTGTCTTCACCATTTCTGGCATTAGTGAGCACAATGAGTGATCCGAAGACCCCTCTCTAGCTCAACTCTGGTGCAAGTCTTGGAGGAATGCCAGACACAATGAACAGAATTGGGCATAACAATAGTGAAGTCCATCAAAAAGAAATATCCAGTAATTTTTATGCAGGAGGGCCATCGAGAGCCATCAAGTGTCTAGACTCAATCTTGTGCCCTATGTGAGGTGGGTAATGCAGTGGGTCTTACTCGCTGGCCTCATGTCATTCCTTCCCCTGGGGTGCCTGTATGTCTCGAATACTCCATGGCTCCCCACTCCCCAAAGGCCTCAACTATTGGCCCTTCAGTTCTGTTGCTACACAGGTTTAGGTGAGTTAGTACCTGCAGATAGTAAGTGCTCTTTTAGGACTGTAAACCATTGGGTTGTGCCATCATGCACTTGGGTTCTGTTGTAACTACTGATGTCAATTACTGTTCGCACCTGCAGCCTGCTAAGTCAGTAATATTTGTTTGTATGCAATGCATGACTTTCCCCATGTTCCTTTGGAAGAATCCACATGAGACACAGGCCCTTCTGGAACACTCTTGACTTCCTGTATAAGTAGCCCCTCTGAACTTGCATTGGGGCTTGGCTTCATTCCTGTATCCGAACCCGCATCAACACCTGTCAAGTACTGCACAAGCAACTTCCCTGCACTCATCTCTTGGGTTGCTGGATCTTCCTGTCTTCCTGTCCAATGCAGGCTTCATCCCCGCACTTATCTCCTGAGTCAACCAGACCTTAATTGCTTCAGTCCTGTGCAACCTCATCCTTATTCTCCTCTTCTGAGTCTTTCAGAAATCTTCCAGCACAGTAGTCCTCCATGTTTCTTCCAATGACTCAGAGATCCTGATTTCTATAATGCCTTCAGTGTCTCCCTCCATGAGCTACAAATCTGCCTCTTCTCAAACTTATTACAACAACTCACCTGCCTCCTTCGAACTTCAGCTCAAGTGCTAATCCAGGGTAAGTACCTGCTACCAGGTTAGTGTTCACTATCATTAATAGTAGTAGTATCTCCTTGCTCGTCTTGGCTCTGGACCCTCTGTCCAAACCAACTTCATATCTCCAACTTTATTACTGAGGGCAATTGTGTTTTTCTGGCATACCTTGGGAGTACACCTGATTCCAACCTTGCACCGAGTGTAACTGTGTTTTGTGGCATACCTTGGCAGTGCACTCGACTTCAAACTTGTACAGAGTGTAACCATGTTTTCTGGCATACTTTGTAAGTGCACCCAACTCCAACTAGCATATCTCCAAGCTACATATTGTGGGTAACCATATGTTTAGCATACCTTGGGATTGTCTATAGCTCCACTTCATGGCTCAAGCGCAGCTATGGAAAGGTCAGTAACTCTTTATGCTGAGAAGTAACCTTGTTTCATGTACTGCCATGTTTCAGAGTTTAGTCAATGTACAGAGTACAACCTTGGGAGAGTCTGTAACTCCAACCTTGCACCCAGAATAATCTTGTTTCATGTGTAGTCTCATTTACAAGTTTAGCCCATGCATTGAGTATAACATTGATAGTGTCAGTAACTCCAACTTTGTGTCTTTTATAGTCTTGTTCCGAGTTTACCTAATTCTGAGTGTAATCCATTTCAGAGAGTAACCTGGTCGCTAACATACCATGAGAGTTTGTATAACTTCCAACCTATGTGCCTAGAGCAACCTTGTTTCCTGTTTCCTTGTGGGTCTTTCTGATTCCAATCTATGTACCGAGTGCCATTGTGGGAGTGTCATTAACTCCAACCTATGTTCTGAGTTTACCCATGGAGTGCCTTAAACTCTACTGAGCACTTCAAGTTTTTCTTTGGGAGTTCCAGAAGATTCAATTCTAGTATCTGGCTGACCTGCTTTCATGTTATGATTATCAAGAAATTTGTAAATGTGAAATATTGAAGCATTGAATTGTAACTTGTGTAGAGGATTTGATGCATTAATGGTTATTGCCTTTTATTGTTGTTTCCAGTGTATTGCATTTTCACGATAACCAGAAGTGCTGTCTCTTAAACATCCTCCTTCTTCCAAACCAGAAGGTCCCAGAAGTAATGATCCTATCAAGCAGAGTAGCACCGTTGTTGAGCAGAACCAGTACTAAAAGCGCTATTTAATCATTTTGCCTCTTCCCCCTTCCCGCTTTGGAAGTGGCCTGAAATTAGGAGTACTGCCCCTGGGTCCAGCTCCTGTCTGATTGGGAGTGAGGGTCCAGAACCGGATCCAGTATTGTCCCATTGGTTGGAACTAGGTGAGTGCGTCAATACAAGCAGGTTGGAATTCACCAGTGGGGAGTGGACCCATGGATCATAATGTGAAAAAGCATCACCCAAAATCCCTAGTGTCCATAGGTGAACTAACAATCAAGGTCCATTTATCTGGTAACAGAATACCTCTAATCAGCCAAAAATCACATATTGGGCTTGGCTCCCAGGAAGCCTTAGTCTAGTGGTGCTAGATTCCGCTTCACGAATTGGTCGGATTCAATGGCTGTATGTTCATGGAACAAAAGAGGGATGTCAACAGGTGATGGAAAAAAGAGTTAAACAACCTTATCAATTAAACTAAGCAAGCAAAGGTCATGATAGTGGGCTGTAAACTAAAAGTTGATTGTGGTCTTTTGAAAAAGGAACTATTGGGAAGATGCCATCCTAAAAAACCTTAGGATATGGCTGGATGAAAGAGGCCAATTAACTCCACATGTAAAGGCCCCAAAATGTTCCACTAACTCCTTGACTTGAGAATTTTGGAGATTGTTTAAATCTTTGCAGTGTCCAAATTTAAGAGTAATAATGAAGGTGGTTTCGAGCAAGGAAATGCCGTCAGTTGCCTATGGTTCACTGGTCTTTAAAAACCAGCTGGATAGAGTCTGAATCAACTGCTTTAGAAAAATCTCTTTCCTATCAGATTACACCACCCAAGCCCAAATTTAGTTCGAATTCAATTTGAGAAGACAGCATTCCCTGTTGAATTCATAGTTCCTGTCCTATGGCCTAAAATTGAAAAGGGCTTCGGTTCTGTCCTTAAAACACCCTTTTGGCACGTAATAACCCTGAAGAATTCCCCGTGGTCACTGTACCTTATCACTTTGCTGAACAATCTAGAATCCCAATAGATATGGTCTGCCAATTTTTGGATGAATGATGAACCTACAAAAGCAATCCAAAATTATTTTGGTATACCTTGAGAGGAAAGAAATTCTATGGCAGTTGGGCAGCTAACCTATATGGTCCTAGGGTGCTGCCTATGTATCCATCCAAGCCCTTGTCTAAGGGCCCGCAGAAGCTGCTGATGAATTTTAGATTTGGGCCGATTCCACTTAAAGCATACTGGTGTAATAACATGAAGAAACAGAGCATACTTTGTCACATGCGACAAGACTCTCCTTTTCACGTGGTATGCATTTGTAAAAAGTTTTCACCCTATGAAAAATACTGGTTACTTCCCATTTTTAGGCCACTGAACATATGTACCTGTAATGGGGCAATTGAATGCTTCTTAAATGGCAAATCCACGGATGCTGCCTTTTGAATTTGTAGGGTCGAGCCTGCGTTGCATGCGCTCGCGCATGCGTATTGCAGCGAGACGCTTTAGGTATTAGAAAAGGGCTCAGAGCCCTGTCGAGGTCACGTCAGTGTTTTTCATTGGTTCGTGGGCTTGCCTATTAAAATCTGCTTGCTTTCATTAGTCGAAGGCATGCATACGTTGTGCCTTTTCCGGTGGCTAGCCCTCCTCGAGCGCATCGACCAAGTACAGAAAACATGCGAGGCTCGCTGTTTTTTGTCCGACTCGTGGACTATTTTTTCTCCATTTTACTAGCACGATTTTGCTTGGCAGAAGTCGAGCGCTTTACACAGCTAATTGCACTTTTTCAGGGTTACGTACATAATTGCACTTTTGCCGATAGGTGAAAAGTCGGGTTAGGAGTTTACAACGCTATCAGCTCTAACATGAGCAAACGCGAGACCCGTTGCATTGCAAATGCTTGTTTAAAATGTAGCCTGTGTTGCTCTCGCAGCCGCATAAGAGGCACAGTGCTCCTTATGCGCTTCCGAGGCTCCCAGTGGCCTCGAGCTCTGATTCAGGGGGAATAAGGCGTGTTAATTTCACATAACTAGCCTCGCGTTATAGGGCTTACACCCAAAGCACCATAATAGTATTCCAACCAATTTAGCACTTTAATCAATGTTTTAGGCAGTGACCCGTAAAGCAGCCACCTCTGTTGGGCGTCGTTAAGCCTAGTATGTGATTATTAGGCTTTGGGTCCTAAAACCTGTATTTCGTGCACAGCACTTTAAAGTAATTTCCGGAGCCGTGGATTGGCTTTGCGCTCCTCAGACGCCCGATATTATATGTTTTCCATCTCCGGCCTGCGGTCGGATTTAGGTGTGGACCCTCTCGCGGCTCCTAGTAGAAAGCCTCGGCCCAAAATGTCTGAATTATGGTGACAAACTTTTTTTAATCAACACTATTTTGACCTCCACCCTCACGTGTTTGGTGTTGCACGGTGTCACGTGGCTCTGGCAGTCGTTTTAGAGAGGGGCATACCCGTGGTTTCCAACTGGAAGGCGCAGAGTACATTGCATGAATTCGCATGAACACTTAGGGCCAGATGTAGCAAAGGGTTTGCGCCTCGCAAACAGCGAAAAACGCCGTTTGCGAGGCGCAAAAGCCTCCTTGCTATGCAGAAATGCATTTTGCGAGTTGGATCCGACTCGCAAAATACATGTCTGACTCGCAAATAAGAAGGGGTGTTCCCTTCCTATTTGCGTCTCGCAATGCGATTCAATTCCATTTGCGACCGCGAAAGCGGTCGCAAATGGAATCGCAGTTACCATCCACTTGAAGTGGATGGTAACCCAGTCGCAAACGGGAATGGGTCCCCATGGGACCCCTTCCCCTTTGTGAATGGACACAAAAATAATTTTTCAGAGCAGGTAGTGGTCCTATGGACCACTGCCTGCTCTGAAAAATACAGAAACAAAAGGTTTCGTTTTTTTTTCTAAGTGCACCTCGTTTTCCTTTAAAGGAAACGGGCTGCAGATAGAAAAAAAAACTGCTTTATTAAAAAGCAGTCACAGACATGGTGGTCTGCTGACTCCAGCAGGCCACCATCCCCATGAGTGCCCATACTCGCAATGGGGTCGCAAAATGCGACCCACCTCATTAATATTAATGAGGTGGGTCTTTGCGACCCCATTGCGAGTTGCAGAAGGTGTCTGAGACACCTTTCTGCATACCAAATTGCGAGTTGCAATTTGCGAGTTGCACGGACTCGCAAATTGCAAGTCGCAATTTGGCTTTTTCCTACATCTGGCCCCTAGTTCTAGCTCTATTTGATCTGCGCCCCAGGGCTGACCCTTGATCAAAGTCCTAATTTTACTTTCCGTTTTGCTAAAAACGTTGTTAGGGTTAGGGTGTACAGGAATGTTTGAACACCTGACATGTATAGGTAGACTTTTAAACTAGTCTGTATTGTAGGTGTATGATGATTATTAGCGCTAAAAGCCACTATAACGATTTTTAAAGATTTAAAGAATGCCTGGCCTTATTTATTGATTCTGCATTTGGGATCCTGTTACCTATTGACACTGTTTTGGAGCTGCACCATGAACTTCAGCACTGGTACCTTACAATTTAACCCCTTCGCTGCCAGGCCTTTTCCCCCTCAGGTGCTAGGCCTTTTTTGGCTATTTGGGGCAGTTCGCTCTTAGGCCCTAATAACTTTTTGTCGACATAAGCTACTCATGCCAAATTTGCGTCCTTTCTTTCCAACATCCTAGGAATTCTAGAGGTAACCAGAGTTTGTGGGTTCCCCTGAAGGAGACCAAGAAATTAGCCAAAATACAGCGAAAATTCCATTTTTTTCAAAAAAGGGGAAAAAAGGGCTGCAGAAGAAGGCTTGTGGTTTTTCCCCTGAAAATGGCATCAACAAAGGGATTTCGGTGCTAAAATCTCCATGTTCCTAGCTTTCAGGAACAGGCAGACTTGAATAAGAAAATCCCAATTTTTCAACACAGTTTTTGCATTTTACTGGGACATAACCCATTTTTATGATTTTTTGTGCTTTCAGCCTCCTTCCAGTTAGTGACAGAAATGGGTGTGAAACCAATGCTGGATCCCAGAAAGCAAAACATTTCTCAAAAGTAGACAACATTCTGTATTTAGCAAGGGGTAATTTGTGTAGATCCTACAAGGGTTTCCTACAGAAAATAACAGCTGAAATGAAAATATAATGACATTGGGGTGAAAAAACAGCCATTTTCTCCACGTTTTACTCTGTAACTTTTTCCTGCGATGTCAGATTTTTGAAAACTACATATGATTACGTCTGCTGGACTCTTCTGGTTGCAGGGATATATAGGGCTTGTAGGTTCATCAAGACCCCTAGGTACCCAGAGCCAATAAATGAGCTGCACCTTGCAATGGGTTTTCATTCTATACAGGGTATACAGCAATTCATTTGCTGAAATATAAAGAGTGAAAAATAGGTATCAAGAAAACCTTTGTATTTCCAAAATGGGCACAAGATAAGGTGTTGAGAGGCGGTGGTTATTTGCACATCTCTGAATTCCGGGGTGCCCATACTAGCATGTGATTTACAGGCCATTTCTCAAATAGACGTTTTTTTTACACACTGTCTTACATTTGGAAGGACAAAAATGTAGAGAAAGACATGGGGCAATACCACTTGTTTTGCTATTGTGTGTTCCCCCAAGTCTCCGATATAAATGGTACCTCAATTGCATTGGTAGGCCTAATGCCCGCGACAGGAAACGCAACATAGACACATCACATTTTTACATTGAAATCTGATGTGTTTTTTGCAAAGTGCCTAGCTGTAGATTTTGGCCTCCAGCTCAGCCGGCACCTAGGGAAACCTACGAAACATATGCATTTTGTAAAACTAAACACCTAGGGGAATCCAAGATGGGGTGACTTTTGGGGTTCTCACCAAGTTCTGTTACCCAGAATCCTTTGCAAACCTCAAAATTGTACCAAAAAACACACTTTTTCCTCACATTTCAGTGACCAAAAGTTCTAGAATCTGAGAGGAGCCACAAATTTCCTTCCCCCCAAGTCTCCTGATGAAAATGGTACCTCACTTGTGTGGGTAGGCCTAGTGCTCGCGACAGGAAATGCAAAATTATCAAATACAAAACTACATGTTTTTGCGGGGGCACCTGCGTTTTTGGTCCTGGGCTCAGCAGCCATCTAGGGAAACCTACCAAACCCAGACATTTCTGAAAACTAGATGCCCGAGGGAGTCCAGGGAGGTGTGACTTGGGTGGATCCCCAAACGTTTTCTTACCCAGAATCCTCAGGAAACGTCAAACTTAGCTACAAAATCACATTTTCCCACATTTCTGTGTGGGCCACCGCACCAGGACAACTTTGCTAACACCCAACGTTCCCCTCAGTCTCCCGGTAAAAATTATACCTCAGTTGTGTAGGTGGGCCAAGTGCCTGTGACAGGGAAGTGCCAAAAACATGTTGAAATTGAGGGGGAACCAAAGCAGGTCCAAAAGGGCAGTTTGAAAAAAAACATTTTTAGGCTGACAAGTGCAGCAGACGTTTTATCGCTATAGATGAGACAATGTTGTGTTGTAGGAATTTTGTGGATTCCTGCAGATTCCAGAAGGTCCCATCACAAAAATGTGGGAAAAATTTGTGATTTCCAGCAAAGTTGGAGGTTTGCAGGGCATTATGGGTAAGAAAATGGTGTGGGGTGCATGTGAAGCACACCAGGCTGGAGTCAACCAGATGTTTAGTTTTCAGATGTGTCTAGGTCTTGTGGATTTTTCTACATGGCAGCCTCCCAAAGTCAAAAAAGTGCAGCCCTCACCATTCCAAGTGGGACGATTTTGACACTTACCAAACTCTCATGGCCCAAATGTAAAACCAAAACCCAGAATAATCAAATGTCCTCTTGCTTACCATGGGATACAATGTTTTAGTGTGCGGGGGAGAGCTGAAAGACTATTACCCCCTTCAGTTCAGGTGGGGGCATAACCAGGCCCATACTGGTTGGTAGCCACCGCCCCACTATTATATTTTTTAAATTCCCTGGCATCTAGTAGACTTTCTGCCCCCCCCGGGGTGTGGATCGGGGTAATTGCCCAATCTGCCCACTGGTGGGCAAAACAACTTTGGCCCATTTATTTGGAGTGGGGCTATGGCCATACCCTCAACTTCTTATTTTGAAAACAAAATCTTCCCTGGTCTCTGGTGGGCTTTCTGTCCCCCCTTGGGGGCAGATGGGCCTTCCAAAAATAGGCCAATCTGCCCCCTTTGGCCAACAGTAATGTGCCCCCCTAGGGAGCGACCCTTGCGCAAGGGGCTGCCTCCCAAACAAAACACACACATACACACACACCAATCCCTGGTGTCTAGTGGTTGCTGCCCCCTTGAGGGAAGATCGATCTAATCATATTAGGCCAATCTGCCCCCGGGGGGGCAGAAATGGCCTAAAAATAATTTGGCCCCCGGAAGCGACCCTTGCCTAAGGTGTTGTTCCCCACACATAAAAAAATAAAAATGAACAAAAAAAATATATATCCCTGGTGTCTAGTGGTTTTCTGCCCCCACCTCCCCCGAGGGCAGACATGGCCTAAAAATAATTTGGCCCCTCAACAGAGGTCACCT
This sequence comes from Pleurodeles waltl, assembly GCF_031143425.1. Taxonomy (NCBI): domain Eukaryota; kingdom Metazoa; phylum Chordata; class Amphibia; order Caudata; family Salamandridae; genus Pleurodeles; species Pleurodeles waltl. The sequence continues at coordinate 535,476,542 of NC_090445.1, read as the reverse complement.
TGGATCGCACTGGAAGCATGCTTCCAGCGCGATCCTGGAAGAGAAATGCTTTTGGATTTCTCTTCTGACCAGGAGTTGGGGCAGGAGAGACAAGAAAGGAAACAACTTTCCTTTCCTTTTTTGTCTTTCACAGCATTTCTGCTGCCCGATCGATATGCGATTGGGAAGCAGAAATGCCCACTAGACACCAGGGATTTATTTTTGTATTACATTTCAATAAGGGGAGTGGCCCCTTGGGCAAGGGCCGCTCCCCAGGGGGCCAAATGATTTTTAGGCCATTTCTGTTATTTTTTTATCATACTTGCGCATAAGAGGAGCGGCCCCTTGGGCAAGGGCCACTCCTGGGGGGCAAAATTATTTTTACGCCATTTCTGCCCAGGTGAGGCAGAAACCACTAGAAACCGGGGGAAATGTTTTTTTTTGTTCATTTTTATGTTTTTTAATTGTGGGGAGTGACTCCTTAGGCAAGGGTCGCTCCCAGGGGGCCAAATTATTTTTAGGACATTTCTGTCCTCCCTGGGGGCAGAAACCACTAGAAACCAGGGATTATTTTTTTAATCATACGTGCGCATAAGGGGAGCAGCCCCTTGGGCAGGGGCCGCTCCCCTTATTGAAATTCGATAAAAAAAAAAAAATCCCTGATGTCTAGTGGGCATTTCTGCTGCCCGATCGCATAACGATCGGGCAGCAGAAATGCTGTGTGTCTCTCCTGCCCCACCTCCTGGTCAGAAGAGAAATGCAAAAGCATTTCTCTTCCGGCATCGCGCTGGAAGCATGCTTCTAGTGCGATCCGAGGTGACCTCTGATGAGGTCAGCGTGCGATTTGCACGCTGACATCATCAGATGTCACTGGGGGGGCTTTAGAGGGGCACAGGGGAAGTGATTCCCCTTCCATCCATGACTGGGGGGTATGGGAGGGAGGCCCACGTGGGGATCGCTAGTGCTCCCCCCGTGGGCCGGGTGCAGGACGAGCTGGTCTCATACCAGGCACACGGGAACCGTGTGCCTGGGACGAGACCAGATCACCCCCGGCACCATAGGGGTTAACACCACCAAGCAACTGGAGTATGATTTGTCATTGGCTATCGTATTGTTTTGATCATCTTAAGGTATGTGTGACCTTATTTGTATTTTTAGCATGGAGTGCCTTTGAGATTTATTATTGTAATGATTTTTAATTAAGACCCTCATTACAACCCTGGCAGTAAATCCCGCTGACCGCCGTGCTGACGGCCGTCAAGAGACCGTGGCCATGGCGGAAATCCGCTGCAGGTATTATGACCCACATCCCGTAATCCGCCACAATACAGACAACCACACAAATCTGCCATACCAAAGGTCAGTGATAAACTGGCGATAGCAAAACCTACATAGTCACGCCAACAGGAATACGCCCACAGTATCATGACCCATGAATCAACGTGGTGGTCTTTTAACTGCGGTAATCCATTGGAGGTACACACCACCGTGCTCAAAATACACACACAATTACAAAACACAACCACTTTGAACAATTCAAAATACACACACATGATACACATACACACACCACACCCACACACTCACACCACTATAAAACACACACCCACATTACCCAAAACCCCTTACAACAACTTTTTTGGAAGAAGCAGAGAGAGAGAGAGAATAGCAAACACAATACCAGCATCCACAGGCACACAACACCATCATGCGAGGCTCGCTGTTTTCTGTCCGGCTCGTTGACTACTTTTTCTCTATTTTACTAGCACGATTTTGCTTGGCAGAAGTCGAACGCTTTACACAGCTAATTGCACTTTTTCAGGGTTACGTACATAAATGCACTTTCACCAATCACACAAGGGCCAAGGCAATAATGCAAGCACAGGAGTAGAGGGAAACTTACCCATTGCACAAGATGGCACACACAGAAACAATAACAATGCATTTACACCCCAACAGGACCCCTACCCAACATCACCAGACAGGAGGTGCCAGCCATATCCAGTCCTCCCACAGAGGAGGCCCATAATGACGACAGCAGCTCTACACGCCTGGATCAAGATGACCAGCCCGGCCCATCAGGGACCTCTGGACAGTCAGTTCCCCTGCCAGTCACACACTACCACTGCACCTCCCCCCTCAGGAAACACCACCACAGCACCCACCCAGCTGGCCCATGCCACTGTCCCCAGGACACGTCAATCAGCAGTGTGTCCACCACAACAGGACCCCAGGCAAACCCACTAACCCAAGACAATCAGGGACCTGGGGTCAGTGGCAGTGGGCACATGGTTCAGGGGACAGAGGCACAGGGCAACAGGGAAGCTGGGAGGACTGCTGTTGGAAAGGGGGAGGACAGGCCCAGGGAACCCACTCTCCACGAGGCACTCTCCAACATCATTGGAGCATACCACCATTCCCAGGAGACCATGGGCACAGTACTGGCCAAGTTTTAGGAGACCCAGTGGCTGCAGATGGAACAGTACCTGGGGATCATGGAGGACTTGTAGTCCATTAACACCACCCTGGTCACCATTGCAGGGGTGCTGGCAGACATGGCCAACACCATGAGGGAGACAGTGGCACACCAACGGGCCCCTGACACTAGCCTGAACGATGAACAGCCCTCCACGTCCACCGGTGCTTGTGGACAGGAGGTCACGGCACAGGACCAACGGGCTACCAGAACCCCACCCCCTGCAGAAAGAGAACCACCCCGCAAACAGTCCCTGCGATCCAGGCACAAGACAGAGAACATTGCCAAGACCCCCGCCAGGAAATAAGACTCTCCTGATTGTCACCCTTCTGTCCCACTATGTCACCCTGACCACCTTGAACTGCCATTACTCCACTTCCTATGCCCCCTTGGACAATGCACCTGTGATATAAAGAAAGTGGACTCCACCATGGACATTTTTCCACCATCACATTGCACATACCCCACCACTGAATAGCACTTAAATAAACACCCTTGAATCACAAAACGATCTGGAGTCAGTCTGTACTTTCACAAGTGTGTAATTACAACCTCTCTGACAAATATCAATGTCAATGTTCATTTGCACATACCAATGTATGACAGTTGTTGGGCAGCAGTAAACATAGCAGAAGGCAGAAAGTGGTACCCAGATCTGTGAAAAGTAAAGGCAAAGTGAACTGTCGGGGTCCATACACAGAGGTAAAAAGGCAGAATCATGCAATGTCCTAAAGTAGTCTGATATGAGAGGAGCAGTGCCAGTCTCTTACCTGTTTCTCACTGGAAGTATTGCATGATGACGTTGTTTCTGTTGTCTATATCTTCTTCTTTTGCCTCCTCTTCTTTACAGTCCACAGGCTCCACAGCGGCCACAAGACCCACATCAGGCCCATCCTCCTGCAGAAAAGGCACCTGGCGACGCAAAGCCAGGTTGTGCAACATGCAGCATGCCACGATGATCTGGAACACCTTCTTCGGTGAGTAGTATAGGGAGCCACCTGTCAGATGGAGGCACCGGAACCTGGCCTTCAGGAGGCCAAAAGTCCGCTCAATAATCCTCCTAGTTCGCCCATGTGCCTCATTGTAGCGTTCCTCTGCCCTTGTCCTGGGATTCCTCACTGGGGTCAGTAGCCATGACAGGTTGGGGAAACCAGAGTCACCTGCAAATATCGAGGGTATCTGTTAGACACACACCAACCCTTAGGGACTCTCCCATACCCAGACACCTATTCAAACTGTGTGGGGACCTTGGGCTCACCTATTAGCCACACACAGTGCCTCTGGAGTTGGCCCATCACATAAGGGATGCTGCTATTCCTCAAAATGTAAGCGTCATGCACTGAGCCAGGATACTTGGCATTCACATGGGAGATGTACTGGTCTGCCAAACACACCATCTGCACATTCATGGAATGGTAGCTTTTGCGGTTTCTGTACACCTGTTCATTCCTGCGGGGTGGGACAAATGCCACATGTGCACCATCAATGGCACCAATGATATTGGGGATATATCTCAGGGCATAGAAGTCACCTTTCACTGCAGGCAAATCCTCCACCTGGGGGAAAACGATGTAGCTGCACATGTGTTTCAGCAGGGCAGACAACACTCTGGACAACACGTTAGAGAACATTGGCTGTGACATCTCTGATGCCATGGCCACTGTTGTTTGAAAGGAACCACTGGCCAGGAAATGGAGCACTGACAGGACCTGTACTAGAGGGGGGATTCCTGTGGGATGGCGGATAGCTGACATCAGGTCTGGCTCCAACTGGGCACACAGTTCATGGATTGTGGCATGATCAAGTCTGTAGGTGATAATGATGTGTCTGTCTTCCATTGTCAAGAGGTCCACCAGGGGTCTGTATACCGGAGGATGACACCATCTCATCATCTGCCCCAGTGGATGTGCTCTTTGGAGGAGAAGGGTGAGCTGAGGGTCATTTACCACATAGCTTGCACAAGGGTGTTTTGCACTATTGTGATGTAATCGGTGTGTGGCGCTGTCTGTCCGTATTCCTGCCCAAAAGTGCTGTGACGCAGTTAGTTGCCCTGCCATGTGGCCCCCTGAAATGGCGGCTGCCTGACCTGTAAGGAGGGACAAGGGGAAATTAGGTAACTGCGCTGGCATTGTGCAGCTTCGCGGTAGGCGGACGAAGACCGCGGCACAATTCAGCATTGGTTATCATTGGGCCCTATGGGTTCCAGGAGCCAATGATGATGCTGCGGACGTGACTGCCATTTTCTATCTGTTCACTCACTTGATACCTGACCTTCAACAGGAGAGGACAGACAGGTGAGTAAACTGTGAGCATGATGGATGGGACATGAATGTATGGAGTGGCGTGGATGGAAGATACATGCGGGGGGGGCTGTGGCCAGCATGTGAGGATGGTCAGTGTATGTGTTTCAAGGCATGGTTGGGAAGTTGTGGCCAATGACTAAGAATAACCAGACAGGGGAGTAAAATCCATTCTTACTTTACCTTTCCTCTAGGTCAGCGCCCACCAGAAGAAGGGTATTTGGTGTGCCATCATCAAGGAAGTGCGGACCCTGTGGGTCTACCATAGACGGAGCACCCACTGCCGCAAAAGATGGGAGGACCTGCGCCGCTGGAGCAAGACGACGGCGGAGGCCCAGCTGGCATTGACCAAGTGTCTCCTCTGTCTTTCCCCCCCTTTTTGGTTTGTCACCCTGTCCTTGTGTGCATTAGGATCATTTGGCGGAGGAGCAGTGGCACCGGAGCAGGAGGGAGATGAAACCCACATGGCCCAGGAGGGTGAATGTACAGAGTCTGAAGGCACCAGTGAGATGGAGGGTGAGGAGAGCTCCACGACGGGGACAGGAGGAGACACCAGCGACAGTGACTCCTCCTCTGATGGGAGCTCCCTTGCGGTGGCGGGCACCTCTGTGCCCACCGCAACAACAGGTACAGCCACCACCCCCTCTACCAGCACCACCCTCCAAGCAGCCCCATAGCGTGTTTCTTGTGCCCGCTCACCCAGGAAGGTAGGCATCTCCTTCGCCCTAGGCACCTCAGCCCCTGCCTCAGTCAGCCATGCTACCCTCAGTGAGGAGGCTATTGACCTCCTGAGATCCTTTACTGTTGGGCAGTCAACCATTTTGAATGCCACCCAGGGTGTCGAGAGGCATTTGCAACAAACAAATGCATACCTGGAGGGCATTCCTTCTGGCGTGGCGGCCCAACAGAGAGCCTTTCAGGCTCTGGCCTCAGCACTGATGGCAGCTATTGTCCTTGTGGCCAGCCTCCCCCCTCCAACTTCCACTACCCAGACCCAATCCCTTCTACCTCAGCCTATCCCAAGCACACCATCAGACCAGCATGCACACACATCAACACACAAAAGTGGCTCAGGCAAACATAAGAACCACACATCCCACAGGCACTCATACAAGCACCATACCCATGCAGACACACCAACATCTATTGCCTCCACTGTGTCCCCCTCCTCCACGTCCTCCACCTCCCTCCCTGTCTCGTCTCCACTCACACCTGCATGCATTACATCCTCAGCCACTACCTCCATCACCAGCACACCCATCACCACACACCACTCACGTACAATCACCACCCCTACTACCATGCACACGTCCCCTGTATCCTCTAACAGTGTGTCTGTGAGCCCTCCTCCCAAACTACACAAACGCAGGCACACAACCACTTAATAGCCATCCATCTCACAACAGCCTCCAGCCCATGCACCTGCACCCAAACTCAGCAGATGTACACCTCCTACAACCACTACCTCTTCCTCCACTCCCAACCCCCTACATCTTCCCATCCCAGTGTGTCTAAAAAAAAATTCCTAGCTTCCATTGACCTCTTCCCTACACCTCCCCCCATCCTTCCCCTAGGACCAGGATGTCCAGATCCCAGCCCAGCACCTCAGCCACAAAATCCATGAGCACTGTGGTCCCGGCAAGTCCGGGAAGAGCGAAGGCGGCACCCATCAGGGCTGCCAGTGTACCACCTAGTGAGGCCGAGGGCCACCCTATTCTGCCACCTGGCAAGGTGAAGAAGGGGCCTACATGCCGAAGGGAAAAGCCGCACTAACCACCCAGCAAGGCCTCTTTCAGAACCAAAGAGGACAGTGCCAAGGTCCCAGGAGCGACTTCCAAGGTGGGGAAGGGACACAAGGGAAAAGGGAAGTCATCTCAGGGCACGGAGCCTCCGGGTGAGGGACTGGTGTCAACCCTTATGCAAGACAGAACAGCAATCTGTACGGCGGCGGCCACTGCCACAAAAACCGCCACCTGCACCGCCACCTGCACATCTGCTGCCTCTACTACAGTCCCCAGCATCATCCCCAGTGGGCACCCTTCCGAGACTGCAGGAGATGGCCTGGTGTCTTCCTCCACAGGTGCTGACACCTGCACCACCGGCAGCATCTCTGCCACTGACACCGCCGCAGCCACCGCCACCTGCCCTGCGACGTGCCCAGCCAGTGCCGCCACAGCGGACATCAGCAGCATCCCCAGTAGACACACTTCCGAGACTGCAGGAGACAGCCTGGTGTCTCCTTCCACAGGTGCTGACACCTTCACCACCAGCAGCATCTCCACCGCAGACATGGCCGCAGCCACCGCCACCTTTCCCTTGACGATCCCAGTCAGTGCCACCAAAGCTGACATCAGCAGCATCCCCAGTGGGCAGCCGTCTGAGGCTGCAGGAGATGTCCTGGACCCTGCACACACTACATGAGGCAACACAACCAGCACTGGCAGTACCAGCAGTTGGCAGGCTAAGTCGCTGCAGGATGGAGTCTGTCTCTGCCTCCATGGAATATCATGCTACCTGTTCCCTGAAAATCTCGTGGCTCACACACCCAGGAGAGGGAATGGGAACTGCCACACCCCAGGTGCAGCAACACTTGGCACCATGCCCCCTCCAGAACCAGTGGAGAAGAGCATCCACTACCCCAGTCCTTGGCAGGATGAAGCACTCTGGCACAAAGCCCCCTCCAGAACCAGTGGAGAAAGGCATCCACTACCTCAGTCCTTGGCAGGATAAAGCACTCTGGGCACAAAGCCCCCTCCAGAACCAGTGGAGAAAAGCATCCACTCACCCAGTCTTTGGCAGGATGAAGGACTCTGGGCACAAAGCCCCCTCCAGAACCAGTGGAGAAAAGCACCCGCTAGAGAGACTGTGGCTTTGCACTCCCCAGGAGCAAGCAGTGGGCATACCAGCAACTTGAGAGACTGTGGCTTTGCACTCCCCAGGACCAAGCAGTGGGCAAACCACCCACTTGAGAGTCTTGAGTGACTGTGGCTTTGCACTCCCCAGGAGCAAGCAATGGGCATGGAGCCCCCCCGTGGAGCAGTGTCGTCGTCCCGTCTCCCGGCTGAGGTGCCCCCTTTCCCCTTCCCCCTAATGCCCCTGCAGTGTTCTCTCTATTTTGAGGCAGGTGTCATGTGTGGGCTTCACCCATGCTTTTTGGGACCACAGGTCCACGGACATGTAATGGAACAGTATACGGACTTGTGTACTTGCTGTAAATATTTGTATAAACTGATCTTTTAAAGTTATGTTGACCTATCTGAATTTTCGATGATTGCACTTGTTACAATCATTTCATTTTGTCCTTGCGTTCTTCCAGGGGGTGACGGGGTGTATCTGTGATGTATTTGGATGTGTTTGTGTGTCTGTTGTTGTGGGTGAGGGGTGGGGGTGTTGCATGTGTGTGTGTCACTCTCTTTTTCCTCCCCCCTCCCCTGTATGCTAGGTGCAGTTCTCACCGTGGTCATCGCCGCCATCTTTGATGTTCCTGGTAGAAGAGGAGGTAAACCAACATTGGTAACACCTGTAACTCGGGCTCCATGGCGTCCTTGTTCCTCGTTGGGTGTCGAGAGGTGAGTGGTTTCTGTTCCACAGACTGTTTCCGCCGTGCCTTTGATGGCGTTGGTACCGCCCCGGAAAAGCTGGCGCATTGGTGCATTGTTATAGTGTGGGTGGTACATTGTCTTCTGCCTGTCTGTTGGCAGTGACTGCCTCGGTGTTTGTTTCTACCTCCGTGGCGGTCGGAGTGTTAAAGTGGCTGTCTGTGTTGGCGGTTTCCGCCATGGTCGTGATTCAATTTTTTTTACCGCCAGCCTGTTGGCAGCATTACCGCTGCTTTGTCACCGACCGCCAGGGTTGTAATGAGAACCTAAATCAAAGGCGATTATCGTCCTAAAAACTGGATTTAGTCATGTAAGAATACAGCAGCATGAAGGTTCCTTCACTAGCCAAGCTGCTGACCTCAAGTAGTTCCAGTGTCCTCACACATACACAACATTCTATGACATGCCAAAATGTTCGGTGAGTAAACATGGCAATAATAATGGCAACTAGCAAGGTTAAATCACATATCCCCTATATTCTGACCAAAGGGGTGAATCGGATAGTAATTAGGTGAACAGTGTGTTTTGCTATATTATCTGTTGTATGGTTACTATTTGATGTCGCATTAAGCTGACAGATGGACCATGAATCCATAACCATGTGATGAAAACTATTATTTTCCTGACAGCTTTTGCCTAGCTCCGAATATCGCACCACAGCCAGATGGACGGGGTGCTGAAACTTTTCAAACACTCACCCTCAGTCACAAATCTGGGTTGAATCCATCTGGAGCAGGGCCAAGACTGATTTGCATATGGCTGGGTCCAAACTGGGGTGAAGGGATGAGCCAAATAACAATGTATTAAAGTCAGATCTGGACTGGGGGTGAGTGAAAAGTTTTAACACTCCGTACATCATTTTTTTTGTGGTATTGCTATGCACGCCCTAAGTGGCAATGGTGTACCCAGACATTGGCCCCCTGCTCGCTGTGCCACTGGATTCAAGCTAGACTGGCTGATGAGGGGTGATACCCCAAAACTGGTCCCAGGATGCTTGTTTCCAGTCCAGGGAGAACGTGGCTTGGCAATTCAGGCTGGACTGTTCCCATGGGGAGCAGGATCAAGACTGATGTGCATACTGCTGAGTCCAAACTGGAATGACGTGGTAAGCCAAATAACAATGGATTAAGCCCAGATCTGTGACTGGAGCAAAGTGTTTGAAAAGTATGAACACTCCCTCCATCATTGTATTTTGTTGAAAAGCTCCGAATTTTTCCAGGGCTGTTTTTGGTTCGTAGTCTGGCCCTGCTGGTACTCTATGATAATGGCAGGATTTTGATCAGGAAGCGTGGCTCTCCCTTTTTGACACAAATGTATTCAGTGGAAAAAGAGGGCTCATTTGTGTGCTGCACAGTAGTTTTACGATTGCAGTCAATGTTTTAACCTGATAGATGCTTCTGAGACATGTACTGTAGATTTTGGGAGATAGTTAGTCTGTAAATTGCTTAGTATGTTTTTGGGAAAGCTGTCGCTGAACGTGGAATGTCTCATTTGAAAATATTTCTGCCACAGTTTACCACACTCCCATCTCTCAAACTTGCAAATATTGACTCCAATTCCAAATGCCATGTTTCCACTTAGGTACCGGGGATGAGTGTGGGTGAGTGCTGATGATGTACACTTGAAGAACCTGTTAATATAGGGCTCTCTTTATCCTTTTTAGTGTTTGCTGTAAAACAGCTTTTTCTTTCTTGTGGGCTACTTTTACCAATACATATACCATCTTTGGGTCTTCATCTTGCTATTAATTTGATGGTTATCTTGTCTATCTAACCTCACTACTCCTGATTCAGTTGCTTTCCACCCTATCCTTGTGTGTGTCCTAGCACTCCTTATGCAGGCACAGTTTTCCTTGAATTATCACTCTCCTGTCCCAACAATCAAGCACACAACCCTTTTAAAACTTTCCCCTCATCACTCCTTGTCTGCTCTAGTGCCTTGCACTTTCACGGTATCAAGAGAATAGTACTACTGATCAATATTAGGGTGAAGTCTTCCCAACTAAAAAGTCAGGGTCTCCATAATGACTATCACTCTCATAACCAATCGTTGAGACTGGGCTGTAGAGAAGAAGCTAAAAATACTAGGCTTGAAAAAGTGAGTATTGAAATTCGTATGTTGATTCAACAACCTTGCAACGGTTTGCCTGCTCAAATTAAAAACACAATTGAGACGTTTTGCCATGTTCCTTTCCACTTTCAAAAGGAGACATTTAAGGGCATATGATCTGTTCAAAGTTTTCTGGTATTCTGAGATTGAGGGGACAGTGGCCTGACCTGTTTTGTAGCCATTTTAGCTATAGTTTTATATATGTTATTTTAGCAAACTAGGCCTGCCAAAGGCACTTCAACCTCGATATGTTTTAATTTAGCTTCGTTATATTATTTTAACATTGGCCACATTTGTGGTCTTGTTTTATTTTCTCTATCTAGCTGTTCTTCGCCTAAGGTCAGCACTGCGTTCTTAAACAAGATATTTCTTTCACTTTGTGCTTTTCTCAAGGCTGCAGTAAGATAGGTTGCCAGCAAAAGTGGTATGCTTTGTCTCCAATGTTCACAGAAACATACACACTCTTACATGGGGATCTTTCCTTGGAACATCAGCTGTTTTATTATAAGAACAATACTTTGACCCATGTTCGTTAGAGGGAGATTCAAGCCAGATGACCACAACTGTATGCTGATTGCTTCGCTGCAGCTGCTTATGTAGACTACAGACCTCTTGCTCAAGTATGAGCGGTGATGTCTTTCCAGGGGAACCTAACGGGCAGAATTAGAGCTTAACATGCTATGCTCTAACATAGCTTAGATAGGAACTATCCTTAAAAACCTTAGGGATAACATGGTAGCATTATTCCTGTGTTTTACTCTTCTTGTCACAATTTTAATCCTGTTGTGCTTCATTGTCCTAGTAATTGCAATACATGCCTTATTATTTAAGATGCAGTTACTTCAATAAAAACCTTATTGAACTATACTCTGTCTCTGATTATCCTTGCATATGTGAGACTAATGTAACTGAGAGAAAGGGATGAGCTCTGAGTGACCACGATTCCCCTGAGGAGTCACGTATGTCATGCGCCCAGTTGCCCCAATCATCCCTGCTCTTGGGTGGAGATGAGGCACTGCCAGTTAGCCAGAACTAACCTGGATTAGGCCGACAGGTGTCACATGGCGCAGGATCAGACTCAGTCCCCCACAGTACAGGCGATTCTGCCGCCCAAATCCAGTAGTCTCATTAGGATAATGCGAACCTATGCGACAGACCTTATACAACTGCTAGCAATGGCTGAAGGTTCTACGGGCTGTTAATGCAAGTTTTTTTGTCAAATGCCTGCTGCAGTAATAACTTGTGTCTGACTGAGGGTATCTCTACTAAGTTCTGATTGCAGCATTTTAAGGACATGCAAATTTGCTCTTAAAATAGTGAGTCCGTCTGACTTTGGCAATGTTTTTTGTGTTAACCACAAAACTTTAGCCAATGTTATCAGAATTCAGAAGTTATATCATTCCGGCCACTGATCATGGCAGCCTTGATAATATTGCCTGCTCTTTGAGAACATTTAATGCTAGAGAAAGCACAAAATATGCATTGATAGTTCAAACTCATGTACTCTTAAGACCCATTAAAAAAGGATTTGTGCCAAAGGACACCTCATAGAGGAATGTATCCAGCATGTGCCATAAGTTATGATTAAACAGGTCTTTATGGAGCAGGATAAACAAGCATTTGCAATGCAATAGGTCTTGCATTTTCTTGAGTTAGAGCTATTGGCATTGTAAGTTCATAACAGGACTTTTCTTGCCACATAAATTTGTCAACCCTGCCTCATAATTTCGGCTTTTCCTGCCATATAATTCCAGTGGCCCTGCATATAACTAAAGCACTTCCATTTACCTTCTTCCTCTATCTGCAGCAAAAAATTAAAATGTTGCTATTTAGCATCCTAATTTAAATCTGCCATGCTAATTCCAATAGAATACCACTTTCACCGCCTCACCATCAGAGTTGCTGGCTGGCTAACAGAATTCCCTAACAAATACACAGGACTGCCAAGGAGAAGAAATAAACTAGAAGGGCCACCCAAACATATCAAGAGTGTTCAAACAGTCATAGTATAATAAAGATGTTAAGTCAGCCTACATCATGGTCATAATTGTAATAAGGAGAGATCATTAAAACATGTACAAATATCATATAAAAAACCTCTATCAGAAATAAACCTTTGGCATTAGCTGTAGTGCCCAAAACACCATAACAGTAATATCATTTGAAAGTAACACAGATTTGTAACCATATTGTTAGCCCCCAAAGAGCATAAACTCAAGACAAAACAAGTGAAAGTAATGCAGTGAACCTTATAGTTAGTCCCTAGAGAACATAATACATTACATATATGTTTTACTGGTGGCCCCAATGTCCTAGGTCCACCACAGGTTGAGTTATGAGCAACAATGTTTTTTAAAAGTAATACCCTGCAAAGCATTATTGGCCAAGTTTCCATGTGCCACGAATATTTTAATAAGTTGGTATGACTATAATGCTTAAAACAGCCCCTAGAGGACACCACAATGAAAATAGTATTTGTAAGAAACATGATCATGTAACTATATAGTTAAACACAGAGGGCATAACCATACAAAAAGAAAATGACATTAAATAATGTAGTGTAACCATGGGCCAGATGTATCAAAGCTTTTTGCATTCGCAAATGGTGTGAATGCCCGTTTGCGAATACAAAAAGCCATTTCAGAATGTATCAAAGGCATTCTGAATGCAATTTTAAGGAATCGCTAAAATAGCGATTCCTTAAAATCACGACCCTGTTTAGAGAGTCGCAAATCGCAAACCATGTGCAAATTTTAAAAATGCATTTTTAAAATTTATATGTAAAGCACACATGCCCTTTTGGCATGTGTGCACCTTACATGTTGTAAAAAAATATTTTGGGGTGCATCAGAGGGGGCCTAAGGCCCCCAGCACCCTGGACTTTGCATTTCCAAAAATTGCGAATTCCAGTTAGGAATTCGCAATTTTGGAAATGCTAAAAATTTGAAAATATGGGCCTCCAGGACCATAGATACGAATGGGGGCCGGTATCGCAATTTGCGGTTCGGTAATAGCATTTGCGATTTTTAAGAAATCGCTATTACCGAATCGCAAATGTGATACATTGCATTTTGTGAACCAGGAATAGCGATTTCTTAAAAATCGCTATTTCCGATTTGCAAAAGGCCTTTTTCATACATCTGGCACTAAATATGTAGCCCTTAAAGGAAATAGTGCATTGCACATTTATAGGAGTAGCAAGCCAAAAGCAATGATATTACAAATAAGGACCTTAAAACACAAACTGATCTCAGCTGTAAAACAAAAGTTCCAGCCATGAAGACACTGAAAGGTGTGTGTGGAGGGGGGGTTATTATTTTGGGGTCCCCACTAACCTAGTGTGGTGACTCAGAGATGATGTAGACAAAAAGAGCATGCCCTCCATGTGACATGAATATTTTAGTATGTTGATATGACTGTACTGCTTAGAACAGCCCCTAAAGGGCACCACAATGAAAATAGCATTGCAAGAAACATGGTCATGTAACTATACAGTTAACCCTTAGAGGGCATAACCACACAAAAAGAAAATGACATGAAATAATGTAGTGTAATTATACATTTAGCCTCTAGAGGAAATAATGCATTACACATTTTCAGGGGTAGCAAGCTTCTAGCAATGATATTACAAACAAGGCTCTTAAAACACAAAGTACTCCAGCCACAAGAACATTTAAAAAAACACTGAATGGTTTGGAGGGGTTATTATTTTGGGGTCCCCATTAAACTAACTTGGGGGCCAGAGATAATGTAGACAGAAAGAGCATATTGTGCTGAACATTTCAGTGGTGGTCCCGTTGGTCCCGTTGATCTAAGAAAACCAAAAGCTGAGTTATGAGTGAAAATGTTTTGCCAAAGTAATGCCCTGCAACGCATTGTGGGGCAGGTTTCCGTGTGCCACCAGTATTTTAGTATTGGTATGACTGCAATGCTTAAAACAGCCCCTGAAGAACACCACAATGAAAATACTATTTATAAGAAACATAGGCCCTCATTACAACCCTGGAGGTCGGTGATAAAGTGGCGGTAATACCGCCAACAGGCTGGCGGTAAAAACAATGGAATTATGACCATAGCAGACACCGCCAACACAGACAGCCACTTTAACACTCCGACTGCCATGGCGGTAGCAACAAACACCACGGCAGTAACCCCCAACTGCCAGTCAGAAGACAATGTACCGCCCATGGCATTACAACAAGCCTATCTGCCAGCTTTTCCGGGGCAGTACCAACGCCATCAAAAGCACAGCAGAAACAGTACACTGAAGGGAAACAACTCACCTCTCAACACTCAAGGAAGAACCAGGATGCCATGGAGCCCAAGCTGCACATTTTTCCAATGCTGGTGTACCTCCTCATACACCAGGAACACAGACACCGGCAAAGATGACCACGCTGAGTACTGCACCTAGCACACAAGGAAGGGGGGAGGAAAAAGAGAGTGACACACACACGCAACATGCAACACGCAACACCCCCACCCTCACCCCCAAGACCATAAAACACAAACAGATGCAACAACATTACGTATACACCCCGTAACCCTCAGGAATAACGCAAGGACAAAAGGAATGGATTAAAATGAGTGTAATAGTACAATGTTAGATAAATACATCCTTAAATCAATAAACAGTATGTACAATATATACAAAAGGAGGGACAATGCCCACTCCAAAATGTCTGTGGCCCACAGGGCCATAACACATAGGCAAAGGCCACACTTGACTCCTGCCTCAATACGGAGAGAACACTGCAGGGGCATCAGGTCGAAAAAAACACAGGCACCTCAGGGGGACGGGGAACGGGGGGCACCTCAGCCAGAAGATGGTACAATGCCACTGGCCTGGAGGGGGGTCCATGCCCACTGCTTGGTCCTGGGGAGTGCAAAGCCACAGTCTCTCAAGTGGGTGGTGTGCCCACTGCTTGCTACTGGGGAGCGCAAAGCCACAGACTCTCAAGTGGGTGGTTTGCCCACTCCTTGGTCCTGGAGAGTGCAAAGCCACAGACTCTCAAGTGGATGCCTTCTTCCACTGGTTCTGGAGGGGGCTTTGTGCACGGCTGCTCAGTGGATGGCAGTTGCGCTCAAGGTGGTGGTGCTGTCAGTGGTGGTGGGAGGCTCCAGCCCTTCAACTGCAGCCTCATACGGCTGCCCATTGGGGCTGCTGCTGCTGGCAGTGGTGCTGCTGGTGGTGCAGATGGCGATGCTGGTCGCGGTGCAGGTCGCGGTGCTGTCAGTGGGGGGGAGGCTCCAGCCCTTCCCCTGCAGCCTCGGACTGCTGCCCACTGGGGCTGCTGCTGATGGCAGTGGTGCTGCTGGCGGTGCAGGTGGCGGTGCTGTCAGTGGTGGGGGGAGGCTCCAGCCCTTCCCCTGCAGCCTCAGATGGCTGCCCACTGGGGCTGCTGCTGCTGGCAGTGGTGCTGCTGGCAGTGCAGGTGGCTGTGCTGCCGGCGGGGCAGGTGGCGATGCTGGCCCCGGTGCAGGTGGCGGTGCTGTAAGTGGTGGGGGAAGGCTCCAGCCCTTCTCCTGTAGCCTCGGACGGCTGCCCACCGGGGCTGCTGCTGCTGGCAGTGGTGCTGCTGGCGGTACAGGTGGCGATGCAGGTGGCAGTGCTGTCGGTGGTGGGTGGAGGCTCCGGCCCTTCCCCCGCAGCCTTGGACAACTGCCCACTGGGGCTGCTGCTGCTGGCAGTGGTGCTGCTGACGGAGCAGGTGGTGGTGCTGTCTGCAGTGGGGGGAGGCTCCAGCCCTTCCCCTGCAGCCTCAGACAGCTTAAGTGCCATGGCTAGTGTTGTGTGCCCCTTCCTGCCCTTGGCAGATGGTGGCGCCTCCTTGCTTCTGTCAGCTGGTGTTATTTTCCTGCACGTGCTGGCTGGTGGTGCCTCCTGGTGGTGCCTCCATCCCCTTGCTGGCTGGTGGTGCCTCCTTCCCCTTGCTGGCAGGTGGGGCCTCCTTTCCCTTGCTGGCTGGTGGCTTCTTGTCCTTGCTAGGTGGTGCCCCCTTCTTGGCAGGTGGTGCTGGCACACTGTGCTGACGGGTGCCTCCTTGGAGCCTCTCACACCTGCAGTAGCTTCAGAAACCACAGTGGCCGTAGACTGGGTGGTTGAGGTGCTGGGCTGGGTTCTGGCCACCCTCGCCCGAAGTGAAGGACGGGGGGTGGAGGAGGGAATAGGTCAATGGTGTCGAGGAAAAGCTTCTTAGGGACACTGGGGCGGGAAGAGGGTGATGGTTTGGGAGTGGAGGAAGAGGGAGTAGTTGTAGGAGGTGTAAGAGGGAGTAGTTGTAGGAGGTGTCAGTCTGCTGTGTTTGGGTGCGGGTGCATGGGCTGGATGCTGTTGTGAGGTGGATGGCTGTTGGGTGTCTGAGTGTTTGCGTTTGTGTACTTTGGGAGGAAGGGTCACAGACACAGTGGGAGAGGACACAGGGGACGTGTGCATGGATGTGGGGGTGGTGGCTGACAGTGAGGGGCGTGTAGTGATAGGCATGCTGGTGATGGAGGTAGTGGATGAGGATGTAATGCATGCAGGTGTGAGTGGAGACTCTACTGGGAGGGAGGTGGACGAGGAGGAGGAGGGGGACACAGTGGAGGCAGTGGATGTTGGTGTGTCTGCATCTGGATGGTGCTTGTGTGAGTGCCTGTGAGATCAAGTGTGGTGCTTGTGTTTACCTGAGCCACTTATGTGTGTTGATTTGGGTGAATGCAGGTCTGAAGGTGGGCTTGGGATAGGCTGGGGTAGAGGGGGTTGGGACTGGGTAGAGGATGTTGGAGGGGGGAGACTGGAGACAGGGACAATGGCTGCCATCAGTGAGTTGGCCAGAGCCTGGAATGCTCTCTGTTGGGCCGCCACACCAGAGTGAATGCCCTCCAGGTATACATTTGTTTGTTGCAAATGCCTTGCTAGACCATGGATGGCATTAAGGCCCTCATTACAACCCTGGCGGTAAATCCCGCTTACCGCCATGCAGAAGCCTGCCAACACACCGCTGCGGCGGTGGAATTCCGCTACAGCTGTTACGACCCACAGATCGGAATCTGCCATAATCCAGACACCCACACAAGTCCGCCACACCAAAGGTCAGTGATAAACTGGCGATAACAAAACCTCCACCGTCAGGCCAACAGGAATACGCCCACACTATCACGACCCACGAATCCACGCAGTGGTCTTTCAACCGCGGTATTCCATTGGCGGTACATACCGCCACGCTCAAAATACACACACATTTACAAAACACAACCACATTGGACAATTCGAAATACACACACCTGATACACATATACACACCACACCCACACACCCAATCCAACATAAAACACACACCCACATCACCCACAAACCCTTACTACCAGAATTCTGATACCACGCCAGAGATAGACACCACCAGAAACAACACTAGCATCCACAGACACACAACATCATCACTCACACAACATCCACGAATCTCAAACAACACACAACAACACATCCCCTCACACATCACAACACACACCACCTCACACATCACCCAAACCACATCATGGCACCTCAGCGACACCCCAGGTTCTCTGAGGAGGAGCTCAGGGTCATGGTGGAGGAAATCGTCCGGGTAGAGCCACAGCTATTCGGATCACAGGTGCAGCACACCTCCATTGCTAGGAAGATGGAGCTATGGTGCAGAATCGTCGATAGGGTCAACGCAGTGGGACAGCAGCCAAGAACACGGGATGACATCTGGAAGAGGTGGATGACCTACGGGGGAAGGTGCGTTCCGTGGTCTCCAGACACCAGATTGCTGTACACAGGACTGGCGGTGGACCCCCGCCTCCTCCCCCACAACTAACAACATGAGAGGAGCAAATCCTGGCAATACTGCATCCTGAGGGCCTCGCAGGAGTAGGAGGAGGACTAGACTCTGGTAAGGCAAATCTTTATCACCTTATCCCCCGAACCCCACTGCATGCCATCACATACTCCCACCCTTCCCCTCACAGCCATCACCCCAACAACCCACAGATACCCCACCAACACAGCCCACACATCCCAAAACCAAGCCCTGCATGTAACACCAATGCATGGACACCCATAACCCAAGCATCTCCACTACAGATACCCGCACAGACCCCAAACCAATTATCACACAAGGACCTAGACAGGAATGCAAGCACTGGAGTACAGGGTCACTCACCCATTGCACACAATGGCACACACAGATGCAATAATCATGCCTTTACACCCCTGCAGGACCCCTACCCAACGTCACCAGGCAGAAGGTACCAGACATATCCAGTCCCCCAACAGAAGAGACCCACAGTGATGACAGCAGCTCTGCACAACTGGATCAAGATGACCAGCCCGGCCCATCAGGGATCTCGGGACAGTCGGTTCCCCTGACACTGGCACAAGCCACCACAGAGCCTCCCCCCTCAGGAAACACCACCACAGCACCCACCCAACGGGCCCATCCCTCTGTCCCCAGGACACGTCAATCAGCAGTGTATCCACCACTACAGGGAACCCAGGCAAACCCACCAACCCAAGACAATCAGGGACCTGGGGGCAGTGGGCACACAGTTCAGGGGACAGAGGAACAGGAAAACAGGGGAACTGGGAGGACTACTGTGTGACAGGGGGAGGACAGGCCCAGGGAACCCACTCTCCAAGAGGCCCTCTCCAACATCATGGGAACAAACCATCATTCCCAGGAGACGATGGCAATGGTACTGGTCAAGTTTCAGGAGACCCAGCGGCTGCAGGAGGAACACTACCCGGGATCAGGGAGGAACTGAAGTCCATTAACACCACCCTGGTCACCATTGCAGGGGTGCTGGTAGACCTTGTCAACACCAGGAGGGACACTGTGGCACAACAAGGGGCCCCTGACACGAGCCTGGATGATGAACAGCCCTCCACCTCCGTTGGCGCTAGTGGACAGGAGGCACCCCCACAGGAAGACGGCACCAGCACCCCACCCCCTGCAGATGGAGAGCCACCCCGCAAACGGTCCCTGAGATCCAGGAACAAGACAGAGAACATTGCCAAGACCCCCTCCAGGAAATGAGACCCCCCTGAATGTCACCCGTCTGTCCCACTTTGTCACCCTGTCTATCCATCAACTTCCCTTGCTCCACTTCCTATGCCCCTTTGGACAATGCACCTGTGAAACAAATAGACTGGACTCTGCCATGGGCATTCAGCCACCATCATCCCTGCCCATTTTACAATCCCTTCCACTTATTTGCACAGAAATAAACACACTTCTATCACAAAACAATCTGGAGTCAGTCTGTGCTTTCACAAATGTGTAATTGCAATAACTATGGAATATAGCAATGTCACTTTAATTGTTCACATACCGATGAAACACAGCTGTAGGGATGGAGGAAATATAGCAGAGGGCACAAAGAAGAACCCACATCTGTTAAATGGAAAGGCAAAGTGACAAGTCAGGGTCCATACACTGAGTGAAAATGGCAGACTTATCCTAGCTCCAACAATAGTATGAGATGTGTGAGGCAGTGACATCTTCTTACCTGTGTCTCACTGGAAGTATTGCTGGATAATGTTGTTTCTGTTGTCGATATCCTCTTCTTCTGCCTCCTCTTCTTCACTGTCCACAGGCTCCACAGCTGCCACAAGACCACCATCTGGACCATCCTCCTGCAGAAAAGGCACCTGCCGTCACAAAGCCAGGTTGTGCAGCATACAGCAGGCCACGATGATCTGGCACACCTTCTTTGGTGAGTAATAGAGAGAACCACCTGTCATATGGAGGCACCGGAACCTGGCCTTCAGGAGGCCGAAGGTCCGTTCAATCACTCTCCTAGTTCGCCCATGTGCCTCATTGTAGCGTTCCTCTGCCCTTGTCCTGGGATTTCTCACTGGGGTCAGTAGCCATGACAGGTTGGGGTAACCAGAGTCACCTGCAAATGTCGAGGGACAACTGTTAAACACACACACTAACCCGTAGGGACAACCCCATACCCAGACAACTATTCACACTGTATGGGGTCCTTGTCCTCACTTATTAGCCACACACGGTGCCTCTGGAGTTGCCCATCACATAAGGGATGCTGCTATTCCTCAGAATGTAAACGTCATGCACTGAGCCAGGAAATTTGGCATTCACATGGCCGGCCAAACACACCAACTGCACATTCATCAAATGGTAGCTCTTCCGGTTTCTGTATACCTGTTCACTCTTTCGGGGGGGTACCAAGGCCACATGTGTCTCATCAATGGCACCTATGATGTTGGGGATATGTCCCAGGGCATAGAAGTCACCTTTCACTGTGGGCAAATCCCCCACCTGAGGGAACACGATGTAGCTGCGCATGTGTTTCAGCAGGGCAGACAACACTCTGGACAACACGTTAGAGAACATTGGCTGGGACATCCCTGATGCAATGGCCACTGTTGGTTGAAAGGAACCACTTACCAGGAAATTGAGCACTGACAGGACCTGCACTAGAGGGAGTATCCCTGTGGGATGGCGGATAGCTGACATCAGGTCTGTCTCCAACTGGGCACACAGTTCATGGATTGTTGCACGATCAAGTCTGTAGGTGACTATTACGTGTCTCCATTGTCAACAGGTCCACCACCGGTCTGTACACCGGAGGATGCCGCCATTTCATCACCTGCCCCAGCGGACGTGCCCTATTGACGAGAACAGCGAGCAGGAAGTCAGCCAACACAGAGGTATCACAAAATGTCATTTGCACACATTTATTAATCCACAATGTGACTGTTACTGTTTGTATTCAAGGCCTACATTGGTGTGACGCAGTTAAAATTAATGCCATGTGGCCCCCCTGAAATGGCGTCTGCCTGACCTGTAAGGTGTGACAAGGGGATATGAGGTAACTGCACTGGCGTTGTACACCGTCGCGGTAGGCGGTCGAAGACCGCAACGCAATCCTGCATTGGTTAACATTGGATTCTATGGGTCCTAGGAGCCAATGACGATGTACACCGGTGGTGACAATACGCACCGGCGTGGACGTGACCAACATTTTCTGTCTGTTCCCTCACTTGATACCTGACCTTCAACAGGAGAGGACCTACACTGCAAGTGCTGCTGTGACCTCAGTCTGGAAGCGACGATGGCTCATGTGTCTGGGTAAAGGGCCCCTGCCTTCACTTTGGAGGAGTTGGAGAAACTAGTGGATGGTGTCCTCCCCCAGTACACACAACTGTACGGTTCTCCAGACAAACAGGTGAGTACACTGTGAGAATGCTGCATGGGCAATGCCTGTTTGGAGTGGTGTGGATGGAAGAAAAATGGGGGGGGGGACTGAGGCCTGCATGTGCAGACGGTGAGTGTATGTGCATCAGGGCAAGGGTGGGAACGTGGGCCAAAGAGGATGACGGTCCGCACGGGTAAAGATTTTCCTTTTCCCCTGTACTATTCTTCTAGGTCAGCGCCCACCAGAAGAAGGATATCTGGGGTGCCATCGCCAAGGATGTCCGGACCCTGGGGGTCCACCCCAGAAGAAGCACCCACTGCTGGAAAAGATGGGAGGACCTTCGCCGCTGTAGCAAGAAGACGGCAGAGGCCACCTAGGGATTGTGTTCCCAATGTGGGAGGGGTGCCCGTTGCACCATGACCCCCCTGATGTTCCGGATCCTGGCGGTGGCGTATCCGTAGTTGGATGGGCACTTGAGGGCATCACAGAGTACACTATCATTCTTCTGACTTTGCGCGCATTAAAAGGTGTCTGGGTGGGGGAGGTGGGCAGTGGGTTCCCCTAGGCCAGGGCGAGCTTTGTAGGCAAGGTCCCTTTGAGGCAGACTCTGTGGCACCCCAACCCCACTAGTGGTTAGTGCCTTCTACAACTAGGCAGGCTCCTGTGACTTCCATGTGTGCAGCAATCAGGCTTAGGCCTTGTACCCCATGGGCATGTGATTAATCTAGGAACTATAAGTGCATGGCGTAGTGCAGAGGGCTGCTGTGTCTGTAGTGTCCGCCAATGGTAGTCGTGTTGCATGCACTGAACATATCTTTCTTCTGTCTTTCCCACCCCTTGTTGTGGTCTCCCTGCTTTTGTGTGCAATAGCATCATCAGGCAGAGGAGCATTGGCACTGGAGCAGGAGGGAGCTGCATCCCACTTGGCCCTGGAGGGCGAAACAACGGAGTCTGAAGCCACCAGTGGGACGGAGGAAGATGGAAGCTCCACGGCGGGGACAGGAGGTGACAGCAGTGACAGCAACTCCTCCTCTGATGGGAGCTCCCTTGCGGTGGCCGGTCCCTCTGTGCCCCCCGCATCAACAGGTACAGCCGCCACCCCTGCTACCAGCACCGCCCTCCCAACAGCCCCTCAGCGTGTGTCCTGTGGGAGTGGAGGTAGAGGTAGTGGTTGTAGGAGGTGTACGTCTGCTGAATTTGGGTGAAGGTGCATGGGCTGGAGGCTGTTGTGAGGTGGATGGCTGTTCAATCAATCAATCAATCATTAAATTTATAAAGCGCGCTATGTACCCGCTAGGGTTTCAAGGTGCTGAGGGGGGGGGCAGCTGCTATTGGTCGAAGAGCCATGTTTTGAGGAGTCTCCTGAAGGTGAGGAGGTCCTGGGTCTGGCGTAGGGAGGTCGGGAGTGAGTTCCAGGTTTTGGCGGCGAGGTAGGAGAAGGATCTGCACCGGAGGTCTTGCGTTGAATTCGGGTAACGAGGGAGAGGTTGGCAGAGCGGAGTTGGCGGGAGGGTACGTAGAAGTTGAGTCTGTTGTTCAGGTAGGCGGGTCCGGCGTCGTGTAGTGCTTTGTGCGCGTGGGTGAGAAGTTTAAAGGTGATCCTCTTGTCCACGGGGAGCCAGTGGAGGTCCTTCAGGTGGTGGGAGATGTGGCATCGGCGGGGTATGTCGAGGATCAGGCGGGCGGATGCGTTCTGGATGCGTTGGAGTCGTTGGATGTCTTTTGCTGGGATGCCTGTGTAGAGTGTGTTGCCGTAGTCAAGTCTGCTATTGACGAGGGCTTGGGTCACTGTTTTTCTGGTTTCCGTTGGGATCCACTTGTAGATTCTACGGAGCATGCGGAGGGTGTTGAAGCAGGAGGAGGAGACTGCGTTGACC
Organism: Pleurodeles waltl; assembly: GCF_031143425.1. Classification (NCBI taxonomy): domain Eukaryota; kingdom Metazoa; phylum Chordata; class Amphibia; order Caudata; family Salamandridae; genus Pleurodeles; species Pleurodeles waltl. The sequence continues at coordinate 535,453,036 of NC_090445.1, read as the reverse complement.
TGTTTGGACATGGTGAGAGCGGGGTCGAGGATGAAGCCGAGGTTGCGTGCGTGGTTGGCTGGAGTGTGTGGGGGTCCCAGCGCGGTGGGCCACCAGGAGTCGTCCCAGGCAGAGGGGGAGCATCCGAGGATGAGAACTTCCGTCTTATCGGAGTTTAATTTCAGGCGGCTGTTTCTCATCCATTCGGCGATGGTGGGTGTGTGCCTGCGATTGTGTACTTTGAGAGGAGGGCTCACAGACACACTGGGAGAGGACACTGGCGAAGTGTGAATGGTAGTGGGGGTGGTGAATGCACGTGAGCGGTGTGTGGTGATGGGCGTGCTGGTGATGGAGGTATTGGCTGAGGATGTAGTGCATGCAGGTTTGAGTGGAGACGAGACTGGGAGGGAGGAGGGAGACGTGGAGGAGGGGGACACAGTGGAGGCAGTGGATGTTGGTATGTGTGCATGGGTATGGTGCTTGTGTGAGTGCCTGTGGGATGTGCGGTGCTTATGTTTGCCTGAGCCACCCTTGTGTGTTGAGGTGTGTGCATGCTGGTCTGATGGTGTGCTTGGGATCGGCTGAGTTACAGGGGATTGGGTCTGGATGGAGGAAGTTGGAGGGGGAAGGCTGGACACGGGGACAATGGCTGCCATCAGTGCTGAGGCCAGAGCCTGAAATGCTCTCTGTTGGGCTGCCGGGCCAGAATGAATGCCCTCCAGGTATGCATTTGTTTGTTGCAAATGCCTCTCAACACCCTGGACGGCATTCAGAATGGTAGACTGCCCAACAGTGACGGATCACGGGAGGTCAATAGCCTCCTCACTGAGGGCAGCAGGGCTGTCTGGGGCATGGCCTGAGGTGCCTGGGGCGAAGGAGATGCCCACCCTCCTGGGTGAGCGGCCACAGGAAACACGTTGAGGGGCTGCTGGGAGGGCGGTGCTGGTACATGGGGTGGCGGCTGTCCCTGTTGTTGGGGTGGGCATAGAGGTGTCCTCCACCACCAGGGAGCTTCCATCAGAGGAGGAGTCACTGTCGGTACTGTCCCCTCGTGTCTCCGTCGTAGTGTTCCCCTCACCCTCCGTCCCACTGGTGCCATCAACGTCGGTGGATTAGGCCTCCAGGCCCATGTGGGATGCAGCTCCCTCCATCGCCTGTGCCTCTGCTCCTCCTCCAGATGATGCTAGTGCACACTAGGACAGGGTGACAAAACAAAAAGGGGGGAAGAGACAGAGGATACACTTGGTCACTGTCAGCAACAATACTACTGTTGGCGTACACAACTCACAGAGAACAGCCCTATGCACTAGGCCATACAATACCAATTACAATGCTAGTCACCAGCCCACGGGGTACAATGCCTAACACCATTAACTGCACACCTGAAACCCACAGGACCCTGCCCAGGAGTAGATGCCCCCCAACATTATTGTGGTTGGAGTGCATCTGAGCTTGCACATCATGGAACCTACCCTGCCATGTTCGCCCTCACCTATGGGCACCCACAGCCCACATCCCCCACCCAGGTAACCCCTTAACGAGCGCAAAGTCAAGATTCTGAATCTGTACTCATCCACTTGTGGCTGCTGTGATGCCTTCAAGTGCCCATCCAACTCCGGATAGACCACCGCCAGGATGCGGAGCATCAGGGGTGTCAGGGTACAATGGACACCCCTTCCTCGTTGGGATGCCAGCCCCAGCTGGGTCTCCGCCATCTTCCTTGCCCAGCGCCAAAGGTCCTCCCACCGTTTGCGGCACTGGGTGCTCTGCCTGTCAAAGACTCACAGGGTCCACACCTCCTTGGTGATGGCACGCCAAATACCCTTTTTCTGATGGGCGCTGACCTGCAGAAAAAATACAGCAGAAAAGGTATTAGTCATACCGTCTGGACTGTCATACTCATGGCCCACCATGTCCCTCCCTTCCCCTTACGTACAGACATTGCCCACCATACATGCAGCACTCTGCCCAGGACCCCTTCCCCCCCACACGAAGCTTACACACACAGCACTCCATACAATCATGCCCCATGCATCATGCTCACTGTGTACTGATCTGTTGGTCTGGAGGACCATAAAGTAAACGGTACTGGGGTAGGACCCCATCCGCCTGTCTCTCCAACTACTTCGAAGTGAAGACAGGGGCCCTTTCCCCAGACACTCGAGCCATGGTCGCTTCCAAATACAGGTCACAGCAGCACTTGCAGTGGAGGTCCTCTCCCGTTGAAGGTCAAGTAGCAAGTGAGTGAACAGATAGCGGTCACGTCCGCGGTGGTGTGTACCGTCATCACCAACTTACATTGCCATTGGCTCCTGGAACCAGTAGGCCCCAAAGATAACCAATGCGGTGTTGCACAGCGGTCATCGACCGCCGACCGCAACAGCGCACAACGCCAGTGAAATTACCTCATTTCCACTTGTCCCTCCTCACAGGTTAGGCAGCCACCATTTCAGGGGGGCACAGGCCATGGCACCTAACTGCGTCACAGCAGACATAGGCACATCAACTTACTTACAAGTTCGCGCACTGTTTCTGTAAAACAAAAATTGCAAATTAATCTGAGTATATGTTTGAATATGACCTTCTGCTCACCGTTTTTCACCCTAGAGTTCAACCACTGAGGATGAATATGAGATGAAGACATCCCCGTGTACAGACACCTGGTGGACCTGGCAACAATGGAGGACAGGCACATTATCCTAACCTACAGACTTGATAGGGCCACAATCCAAGAGCTGTGTGCCCAATTGGAGCCAGACCTGATTTCAGCTATCCGCCAGCCCACAGGTATCACCCCTCTAGTGCAGGTCCTGTCAGTGCTCCATTTCTTGGCAGGTGGTTCCTTCCAAGCGATAGTGGCCATGGCATCAGCGATGTCGCAGCCTATTTTCTCAAACGTGCTGACCAGAGTGTAGTTTGCCCTGATGAAACACAGGCCACAGTGAAGGCTGACTTCTATGCAATGGGACATATCTCCAACATCATTGGTGCCATTGATGGTACACATATTGCATTTGTCCACCCCCTCTGCCCCCCCCAGAGAAATGAACAGGTGTTCAGAAATCAAAAGAGCTTTCACTCTCTGAATGTGCAGATGGTGTGTCTGGCGGACCAGTACATCTCCCATGTCAATGTAAAGTATACTGGCTCTGTGCATGATGCCTTTATCTTGAGGAATAGCAGCATCCCATATGTGATGGCTCAACTCCAGAGGCACTGTTTGTGGCTAATAGGTGAGCCCATGGTCCCCACCCAGTTGATGTATGTATATGGGTGTGGGGTTGGCCCTAAGGGTGAGTGTGGGGCTAAAAGGTATCCCTTGATATTTAAAGGTGACTCTGGTTACCCAGCCTCTCATGGCTACTGACCCCAGTGAGGAATGCCAGGACAAGGGCAGAGGAACGTTACAACGAGGCACATGAGTGAACAAGGAGGATCATTGAGCGCACCTTTGGCCTCCTGAATGCCAGATTCAGGTGCCTCCATCTGACAGGTGGATCCCTGCACTACTCACCAAAGAAGGTGCGCCAGATCATCGTTGCATGTTGCATGTTGCACAACCTGGCCTTGAGATGGCAGGTGCCTTTTCTGCTGGAGGATGAGCCTGGGGGTGGTCATGTGGCAGCGGTGGAGCCTGTGGACAGTGATGAAGAGGAGGAGGCAGAGGAACAGGATGTGGACAACAGAACTACAATAATTTAACAGTACTTCCAGTGACACACAGGTAAGACACTGTAACTTCACCTTCCATTGCAGTTTTGTGTTAGACATTGTACATGGCAGCCTGATATCCCTATTTCTATGGCCACTCACTGTACCCTTTGGCATCTCTATTTTCAGATATCTGTGCCCCACTCTGGCTCCTGGTGTGTTTACCGTTGCCCACTACAGGTCATACCTATGTAAATATAACTGTACATTTGAATTGCAATGTTTACAGCTTGATAAACAAATACATATTTCAATCAATTGACAGACTCCATACTTGTATTTGTTCCAAGGGTGTTTATTTCTGTGATAATTTGTGTAGGGGGTATTACAATGGGCTGGGTTGATGGTGGAGAAATGTCCATGATAGAGTCCAGTCTATTGGTATCACAGCTGCATTGTCCAAGGGGGCATAGGAAGTGGAGCAATGTCAGTTAAAGGTGGACAGGGTGACAGAGTGGGACAGAAGGGTGACAATCAGGGGAGTCTTATTTCCTGGCGGTGGTCTTGGCAATGTTCTCTGGCTTCTGCCTGGATCACAGTGACCTTTTGCGGGGTGGTTCTCCTTCTGCAGGGGGTGGGGTGCTGGTGGCCTGTTGTTCCAGTGGCAGGGCCTCCTGTCCACTAGCGTCAGCAGAGGTGGAGGGCTGTTCTTCGGTGTGGCTAGGGGCACGTTGGTGTGACACTGCCTCCCTCATGGTGTTGCCATGTCTTTCATCACCCCTGCAATGGTGACCAAGGTGGTCTGGATGTCCCTCAGGTCCTCCCTGATCCCCAGGTACTGTCCCTCCTGCAGCCGCTGGGTCTCCTGCAGCTTGGCCAGTATCTGGCGCATGGTCTCCTGGAAATGATGGTATGCTCCCAGGATGTTGGTGAGTGCCTTGTGGAGAGTCGGTTCCCTGTGCCTGTCCTGCCCCTGTCACACAGCAGTCCTTCCAGCTTCCCTGCTGTCCTGTGCCTCTGTCCCATGAACCGTGTGCCCACTGCCACTGACCCAAGGTCCCTGATCGTCTTGTGTCTGTGGGGTTGCCTGGGGGCCCTGTAGTAGTGGACACACTGCTGATTGACGTGTCCTGGGGACAGAGGGATGGACCCACTGGGTGGGTGCTGTGCTGGTGTTTCCTGAGGGGGAGGCTCTGTGGTGGTTTGGGAATGTGGCTGGGTCACCTACTGTCCAGAGGTCCCTGATGGGCCAGGTTGGTCATCCTGATCCAGGCGTGCATAGCTGCTGTCATCACTGTGGGCCTCTTCTGGGGGTGGACTGGATGTTGCTGGCACCTCCTCTCCATTGACATTGCGTGGGGGTCCTGTGGGTATGTAAATGCAGTGTTATTGTTACTGCGTGTGACATCTTGTGCATGGGTGTGTTTCCCTCTACGGTTGTTATTACCAAGGCAGCTTTGGCTTGTGTAAGCTGTGATTTGGTTGGCTAAGTGATTGCCACTACTGTGCATGCTGTAGTGAAGGGTGTCCATGCAGGGCTGTGAGTGGTGTCCATGCATTGTTGTTGCATGCAGTGCTGGATACTGGGAGGGGTGGGTTGTGATGGTGGGGTGTATGTGAGGTGGTGGGGTGATGGGGTTGAGGGTAGGGGCGGAGGTATGTGATGGAATGCAGGTAGGGGGTGAAAGTAGTAAAGAGTTGACTTACCAGAGTCCAGTCCTCCTGCTACTCCTGCCAGGCCCTCAGGATGCATGATTGCTAAGACTTGCTCCTCCCATGTTGTTAGTTGTGGGGGAGGAGGTGGGAGTCCACTGCCAGTCCTCTGTAATGCTATCTGGTGTCTTGCAACCACGGAACATACCTTCCCCCGCAGGTCATTCCACCTCTTCCTGATGTCATCCCTGGTTCTTGGGTGCTGCCCCATGGCGTTGACCCTGTCCACGACTCTCTGCCATAGCTCCATCTTCCTGCAATGGAGGTCTGCTGCACCTGTGATCCGAATAGCTGTGGCTCGACCCGGATGATTTCCTCCAACATGACCCTTAGCTCCTCCTCAGATAATATGGGGTGTCTTTGTGGTGCCATGAGTGTAGTGTGAGTGGTGTGTGTGAGGGTGTGTGGGGTGATGTGTTGGGGTGTGTGCTGTGAAGTGCGTGGATGGTGTATGGGTTTATGCGTTTTGTGGCTCAGATTCGGTGGGTGCTCCTGGCTTGTCTCTCTCTCAGTTGTCAGATTCTTTGGGTCGTAAAGGGTTGTGGGTAGTGTGGGTGAGTGTTTTATATTAGTCTGAGTGCGGTGTGTGTATGTATGTCAGGTGTGTGTAGTTTGAATTAAAAAGACTGCTTGCAAAGCATTATGGGATGGGTGTCCACAAGTGCAGTGAATATTGTAGTAATGTGTCAGGAGAGCTGCTTTTGCTTTGAGTATTTCTTTTTTATGTAAAGCATTTGCCAGTTTCAAGTATTTAAGGGGAGAGCCACAAGAAATGTCTCTGATTAGGTAACTATGAACAATGTGACCAGTGCTTCAGTCTTGCCCATCGAATTAATGTTTTTGTGCCTGTTCATGCTGTGAGCGCCATGGCCACCATACATCAGGAAGGGGCAAGACAAAAGAAAAAGTAGTTTGACCACGCTAAGTATATCTGCAATCCTGCAATAATCCATGTAATAGGGGCAGTCTGCAAGGCGGTAACAAAACCACCTCAAGGCGGGACAAACATAAAGCATTTACCAATGACATCAAGTGATTTTTGAAAGGCAAGCTAACGAACGAGTGAACATGATGGGTGTGAGTTGGGCATGGTTAAAAGCCCACAACATTTACAACAGGTCAGCCAAATGGAAAATTTACATTCTAGTTACATTGCATTACTTCAATGTTATTTCGGCACTGCACTAAGAAAAGAAAAAATGCGCGTGGCCAGTAAAAATCTTTTAATAATTATATTGCGGTGGGTTTGCCATGCTTTTAACTAGGGAGTAGTTTGCCTAAATTTGTGTCTATTTGATGTTCTGTCTATAAAGCTACATATTTCGATGTAATGTGAGAAAACAAGTTGGAAGGCAGATGAATTACTAATGTTAAAACAACTTTTCACCAATTGAAGTTCAAGGCTTCTCCTTACGTTATTGCAAAGGCACTCAATGTTTCTGAATGTCAGTTATGAGGTGTTATCCCTACTGCAACTTTAAGAAAACTGTCTCCGCCCATGTAGCACTTAAAACCCCATCCACTATCTCTTTTCCAGTTACCCCTCTGTAGCACTTATTCCTGAGAACTGCAAAACCTCTCCACAAAGAAATCCACAACCACTTTGATCTCTATAGGAACCTAATACTGTTGGGCTCTAACACTTACCTCTGTTGATTTTTTGAATGGAACACCTGACCACAACAGTGAATGTAATGTACCAATTATGATCATTATTAATTGTGATCATCATTACTACGAGTAGCCTTCCTTGCCTTAGTACTTATAAAATGTGGTGTGTCAACTCCTCCCCAAGATCAACCAAGTGACATGCAAAAAACTCACCTTCTTCCAACAGAATCCCTTAGATTCCATACCAGAAGGGATTTTAAAAGATCCTCTATCAAGGGGGAGGAGAATGGGAATGTAAGTACCAGGACAATGAAAAGTTACTAAGAGTGAAGAAGATTACCAGTAAGTAATTGGCACATTCCTGCCTTAACCCTAACTTCTCCCAGTCCTTACCAAATAAGGATATACCATACCAACGTACTCACAACCTGATCCACACAGAATACACCAACTCTTTTAGTGATTCTCACATCTATTTAATGTATGATATTATGAAAAAAGGCAATTGCATTGAGTTTATTTTGAAGCGCATGTACACAAAAGATTTGTAGCACTTAAACCGAAGATATTAACCTGTTTAAAGAAAGATAATGTACATAAAATAGATATTATTTTTAAAGTCCACGAGAATGTAGCAGGCCTATAATACTATACAAGGTGGCAGGAGGATTATTCGGTTCTCTTACTCCTATCACTGAAAAGGCCCATTTACCAAATATGATTGTTTTTGTTTTGGGGACAAGGAGGACGTTTGTTCCCTGTGTCTTTAACCATTGAGGTTTTATAGGGTTGGACCTTGATTTCGAACAATCTTGGTGCCATCTCCTAAATTATCCTATAGATCAGGGTTAAAGATTAACACAAGAGTCTCATTTTGATGGCCAGCCATTGTAGTCTATGAGTCGATGTGAAATTACGCTTTTTATGTGATGTACCTGTGAATAGGTGAGCAGCAGTATTCTGGACCACCTGCAGATGGCTAAGCAATTTGTTAGGCAGAGCCAGGTAGCATGTATTATCATAGTCCAAACGTGAAAGTATTAAGATGTTTATCACAAGTATATGCAATCCCTAACAGTATAAAATAGCAGAATGTTTAATTATTAAAGGTATCAAAAACAGTTGGTGAGTACTTTTGTTACATGGGAATGCATTTTTAATTCCACATCAATTGTTCCCAATGTATCGGGAAAGATGGAGCATGTAGGTGCAGTTGTTGGATATTTAATAATTGTATATTCTGTGTTAGAGGCATTAAGCTTTAGAATATTTTTGTCATCAATGGTTGAATAATAAGTAGAATTAAACAATTACACTAAGCCAACAAAATTAAGCATCCTAGCACCAAAATCCAATGCTTTTGCATCTTCTAATTTCAGATGATAATGAGAGATGAGCATGGCTGTACCTGTTCAACAGATAACCATATGATAAGCACCCTCCAGGTTCTGCATATGAAGCACACATCCTAAGACACATCATCCAAAGAGACCGCAGTCTCAGATCCAAAGGCTCAAGGAGGAGGGGGTATAAGTCTACATACATTTGTCTACCCATTAATTACATTGTACAGGGTGAATGTTGACAATAAGAGAAGCTTTTTTCACCTATATGGATTGTATGTCTGAGCTTAATGATGCTTTATATTATTCTGAGCTATTTTTCACTTACTTTCATATATCTAATGCCATGCCTGTTTATAGAGCAGTGTGTCAAAGGAAGCTTAAATTATGTCATTTGAGATGTCATGACTGCTGTCATAAATTATGTCATAGAACATATCATGAGTGATGTAACATGTGAGGTCATAATCAGTACATGGTGGAGGTGCACGCTATAGTTAGCACTGCTAACCATAACTGGTGATTTTATGAGTTTTTTTTTAGTTCAAAACGTAACTATAACATCACTTTAACCATTGTTTTTTTCAGTGAATTTCTAAAGTTTTTCTAAACAAAAACATATCTTTTTATTACAACTAAGTATAACATTACTTTAACTTTTGTTTTTTTCAGTAAATTGCTATATTTTCTAAAATAAAGTAATATTTTATTATCATACATAAAGCCAATTCCCCCTGCTAGAGCGCCTGATCCTAAGTAAGGAAACTTACAAGGGGACGCGTATCGGTCAATGAACCTTTTGGATCGCATGGAATATCCTAGTCATGTGGTAAACCAATGGACCATCAATAAGCACTATAATCAATAACAACCATCAAGAAATCCCCCTATCTAATAAATACCATCACTTCCAAGAAGGGTAATCATTTTTACTCCCTATTAGTTACAATTCTAATCAAAACTTTTATTCGACTTTATTGTCAATCTAGCTTTATTAATCATCACAAAACAAATTATTCACCAAGGAAATTTCGAGCATAAACAAGCATTAACATAAGTCAGCAAATCCTTTAACATTATGAATAATTCAGCAATGCAAGTCAGTCAGTCAGCTGTCACCGTTAAGTCACCCTTGTCAGCCTACCTAACTCAAATTAACATCAGCATGTGGGTCTTCATGCAAAAACAATTTAGACAAAAATCATTAATTTGGAAAAATCTATCTAAAGAGAGTAAAACTATTTCAAACAGCGCAGTTGGTACCTAGAACAAAAAGCACACATTAGTCAGTCTCATTGTTATAGCTACCTATCCAAGATAGATCAGCAACGAGTCAGTCTTCGTCTCCAGATAATCGGTCATCAGCAAATATCAGGCTCACAGAAAGCAAGCCCAATTATCAGTACTTCGGACAGCGTCTCCTGACGTCATCAACTTTTGCCTCACCGCTCTGAATTTGCTTCCCATGTCATGACTTTTTATTAGGGTCTCTCAGTCCATCCCACTGATTGCTTATTGGTCAACCTTATCAGAGGTTATGTCTGTAACCTATAGTTTTTGTTTACCACATATTTGCGTCAGTTCAAGCTTCAAGTTCCATTAGTTTGATTGGTCCTTCTGTCGATGAGAGCATCATCCGGCTCTTCAGGTAACGAAATTGTTGCTCACAATCTTTCAGTCAGTGCTTCCATTGTTCAAGTCCTGGGAAAGTAAGTTTAGCCTACACTACCCATAATTGTATCAATTTGTCCTCATCATCTCCTGTCCACTGGTACATCTGCAGAATTTTCTAGCAGAGCTCTCTCTGAACTCTGTACAGTTCAAGGTTGTTTCCTCCAGTTCCAGTCCTCGGCAGCTCATCGCGTCTCCATGTTTAAGCTAGCAAGGCCCAGCGAAGATCAGGCCTCCAGTTTGGCTAAGTTAAGAACATGAATTATCAAAGAATATAGGTTATACTTTCAAATATGACATATTAGTACACATTTTAATAGATATTTTCATTATTTAGCATTTTGTTAATACACATGGTGACCACTCCCCATGGGCACATTTTACCCATATACGTTATTTTCAAATATTAGTTTCTTTTTTCAATATTTCTCATTAGTATTAATACGCAAATCATTAGAAATTTCTCATATTAGCATATCTGCTCCAACACCCACCTTCCCTGTATGTTGGCCCACGGCTTTGCCAGTCCACCTTCCCCTTTTTAACAAAATTTGGCCCCAAGGAATTGGATCCCCTATGTTACCATTGGCCCAGGAAGGGAGGCAGTGTGCCCTCCTCAACTCAAATATACCAGGCCCCATGGAATGGGATCACCAGGACACTAAATAGGCTCAGGAGGGGGGCCCTATTAATGCCTCCTTCTCATATATTTATTTTACAAATTGGCCACTTTGTGTTTTGTATTTTTTTGTCACAATCCTATGGGTTTGCAGCATAATTTGCTGATTTATGTTTAATTTTGGCCCCAGGGGAGGACCTCAGGGGAAGTCCTTCTGGGTCCCCAACGTTCATGATGGGAATTTGCTTTTTTTTCAGTTTTGTGAAGATTCGTCAAATTGTTACAGAGTTATTACCAACCCAAAAAAATGCCTTGTCTATGGAAAAATAATCTTAAATATAGCTACCCAGTGGCAACTGGCACTAGGTATTGTATATATATCTATGTAAAACCGGTGTAGTTAGCCCTACAAGGTTTATCTATGTCTAAAGTGTGTCCCCCTTAAATTTATGTGTAGAGCCACCAACTAATCCAGACTTCAAGGAAAACTTTTCAGACATTTTCTTAATTGATGCATTTCTTGTAGTTCCTCTACAGTCAAAATGTTCCTACACCCTTGCAATTATTTGACCTCTACCATCGCTGTTTTCCGAGGCCACAAGACAGATATAGCTTGGAAGAGTTAGGTATTACTTGTCTGATTTGTGTGACTCCTGTTTAACCCTTATATTGTCCCTTGCACTCAACTACTGGGAATCTGTCACACCTTGAAAGTTGTGTTGGAAAAATGTCACTTGGTCCTCTGCAGTGCTATTTGTAACTCTTGAGTGGACTTTTGTTTCTGATGGGTGTCTCAAATTGTGGTGAATTAACAATTGCAAAAGGGCATTGGAATGACAAGTCTCATGATTAATTTGGCTCTAGATAAAGGTGCTGTATAATTGATATGTTGAATGTTTACCAGCGTGCATCAGTTGCTAGAGTAAATATAGGGTAAATATAATTTTCTGTAGAATCTATGATTTTCATTCCTGTGCGCTCCATGTAAAATGAAAATCTTGTGTTCTGTTCACTATTGCAAAGAATAATTTGTGACAGACTGCATAAAATCTGAGAGAACCTCCATCTACAGAGTCAAGCGATGTGCATACAAGCCACCATCTCGTGTGTGCCCTTTCTCATGCCTTTACCCTCCTTATACCCTCTTTGCTGTCAGCTTCAAGCACAGTCTTGAGTGTGTTCATCACTGTCTGTGGGGAAGAAGGCTGGGTGCACGTCATTCTCGTTTCAATATACGAATACAGGCTAATGGTGACTTGAGACTGACAACCTCCTTTCATCAGCACAAATTGAGCTTTCATCTAGGAAGAAAGTTTAAAAAGGGGTCTTTGTTATGCAAAACCTGTGGATTAGGAAAAAATACTAAATTGCGACGTGGATTTAAGTCAAAATTGTGTGTTTTTGGCATTGGATAATAGTACTGCCATCTCAAAACTATTTATCTCATCAACATCTGAGAAACCCTGTAAGCTCTCAAACTTATAGCAACACAAATAGAACACAACTATTTGCAGCAGGTACATAACCCACTGAACTATTTTTTCGAGCTCAGAATTTGTGACCACATTAAGATTGCTACGAAACAGCATAACTCTATTAATAAGTTAAAAGTTGTGACTGTCACTGAAGAGTGATGAACACAGGAGCCGGGAGGCTCAGTGCACTGTGGCACTGTGAGCAGACTAGCAGGGAGACACAAATCTGTGAGGGCCATGAAATTAAAAAACAGAATCATCAGTTTCCCAAATGTGACAATGAGTTCCCATTTGACGAGTGTCTCTTCAGAAACGCTTTTGAATTAAAAAAAACATCCATATACTACAAATATGGCTGAAAATGTACCTTTTAACCTTATTATCTTACCATTTTTCTCACGAAGAACACTCCAAATCTTCCTTGGGAGAGTCACACACACGCTCAAGCTTCACTTGCATGGCTCACCAGCTACCAAAAAGACAATCTTAACCCGATCCCCGCATGCAACTGAGACACCCTGCTATAAAAGCACAATTGATTCATGGAAAAAAAATATTATTGACACATGAATGTATTCCTTATAACAATAATGCATCTGTGAAAAATAGATTTACTTAGGGAATGTATAATTTCCAAATGTCCCCACGATCTGCTATGCATGGAAGTATGGGGCATTTGGTTTAATGTACAAGTAGAAGCATACATTTGCTTCTGCCTTTGCAAAGAGTGGCATGCTTGTCGGGAAAGAGTGGATTGCTTTGCAGGTTAACTGTTACATTTTGAAGGACAAAGAAGGAAATGGATAAAAATTTTGTCAAAACGTATTTGCTATTTAATTGGCTCACAGTTTAATAGGATTGTACTTAGGTGTTGGTAGGGGTAACCAGCTGAGTTGCAAATCCTGTAAATAATGCTGAATTCAAGTTACCCAAGATTATTTTGCACATACTTTCATAAAGCTGTATAAATGTATCTTTGCCAAAATCAGGGCTGGAATGGGGAGACAAAAGTAGCCCTGGTACAAATGCTCAAGCCACCCCCTCTTTCTTAGTCTCCTCAAGCAATCTCTCTCTTTACATCCATTCTGTCTCCCCTTCTCTCTCTTCTCCCTCTCTGTTTGCTTTCTCTCTACCTTTCCTCTCCCCTCTCTTTTGAAGCCTCCTTGTGCCTGCTGCAATTAACTTCCAGGAGCTGGGTAATGTGTCAGAGGAACGCGTTAGTTGGAAGGTTAAAACAAGCATTGGCAAAGCCAATAGGTCTCGGCAATGGGCGACCTATTGCCTTTGGCAGTGAGGTAGTGAATGAGAGTGCAGTAAGGGTGGTAAGCTTGGGTGTCTGCTGCAGTACTGAGCGCAGACGAGGCAGTGCTGCAACTAGACCGCACCTGTATTTGGGCCTTAAAGATTGTCACAATGAGGGAGTAGGTGCTCTCGGGTCACTGAGAAGCCACAGAAAGAGTTGTAAATTCCAGACATGAAGGGAGGCAGGAGGGAGTGGGGATGAGATGAAACAGGGGTGGGCGGGTGGGCTGAAGAGGAAAGGACAGGTGGGTGGGGGGCAAGGAAAAGAAGCAACAAGGGGCAGGGATATGGCACACACCATAATAATGACAAGAAAGAAGCAGAAAGTCACAAAACAGGGCACGAAACAAGCAAAAAAAAACAGGAAGAAAGGCACTAACAGAGGGCAAGAAACCAGCAGAAAAGCTCAAACAGAGGATAAGAAACCAGCAGAAAGGTACAGAGGGCAAGAAACAAGAAGAGAGGCATGAACAGAGGGGATGTAATGTGCAGAATGGCACAGAGGCCAAGAGCAAGCAGAAAGGCACAGAGGGCAAGAAACGAGCAAAAAGGCACAAACAGCAATCAAAAAACGAGCAGAAAATAGGTAGAGAGGCAGAATGAGAGGGCAAGAAAGGAACAAAAAGGCACAAACAGGGAAAGAAACGAGCAGAAAGGAACACACAGTGCAAGAAATGAGCAGAAAGGCTCAGATTGCAAGAAACGATTGAAAAGGCACAAAAAGAGGACATGAAATGGGCAGAAACAGGGCAAGAAATGAGCAGAGAGGTAGAAACTGGGCAAGAAACAAGCAGAAATGCAGAAACAGTGCAAGCAACAAGCATAAAATGAGCAGAACGACAGAAGCAGAGGACAAGCAAGGAGCAAAAATGCAGAAACAGGGCAAGCAATGAGCATAAGATGAACAGAAAGGCAGAAACAGAGGGTGAGAAAGGCACAAACAGAAGAAGAAACGAGCAGAAAGGAAAAAACAGAGGGCAATAAACCAGCAGAAAATTAGCAGAAAGGCACACACAGAGGGCAAGAAAAGAGCAGAAAGTCAGAAACAGAGTGCAAGAAACGAGCAGAAAGTCAGAAGCAGTGATATTTTACAACCTTACACACTGATAAATGGCTGCATGGGAATTTTAAAGGCAAGTACTGCTTTTGCCTGGAAATGTAGCAGCATTTCATGACCTACATATAAACAACAGAACATAAACAAATAACATACAAAAAGCGACACCACAGTTAAAACATAACAGGTTACAGTAGAAAAAATGCAAATAGAACGCAGCACAAAAACCGCAATATAACATTACATTGCAAAAATGCATCACAAAAATAAAGCAGAAAAAACCAACAGAATGCATAAACACTGCAATAAAATGCCGCACACAAACACACACAGATATTCTTGTAACATATTACTACCTCCAGAATACTTTCATAATAAGGTGGTCAAAACTGTTTGCACCAAGCACTGCCTTACTTAACACCAAGGATATGAAGTAGGGCTAGTCACAAATATTTTGTGATCTGGCCCATTGTGTATTCAGTTGATGCCCACAGTGACAATACTGTTACCTTAAAAAACTCTATTTCTTTATGCCCTGGAGAAGAAGAACGATTAATAGGAGGGAAACATGCAACATCACACAGAAAAGACACAAATTTTTCAGTTACTTTTTCCAGACACTGTTGCCAGGATGCATGAAAATACCAGTTGACAAGTACCACCATAGACGGAAACCCTTTGTGTGGTGTAGAGTGTATGAAAATAGTGGTAACAAAGAACAATAAAAACATAAATACATTGTTGTTAAACATCAATATGTCACGACCTACCCGTTGTCTGTGTCTGTGGCCTAATGGAAATGTGGCGAGGTCTTGGTTCTTATAGGTTCTGCATTGAACCAAGTAGGGGCAACCCTTTCTGGTAGCCACAGTGCTGCTGACGGAGGGAATGCCAAAGGCAGTCCGTGCACTCCAGAAGGAGTCCCCGAGGGAAAAAACCTTGAATAGGAACTCCTGGAACAAAAACAAAAAGTAAAAAGTAAATCTGAACAAAAGACAAAAATGACAAAGAAAAAAGCTGGAACAGGCTCAGAAAATCATATATCTGACGCAGAAGAACAGGAGTGAAGATTACCACCCAAAGGAAGTGTTGCAGCGCAAAGACAACAGGAATCACATACCTTATATACCCAAAGATCAGAAAGTGACCGGCAGGAAGTAAAAGACACCATCTTGGATTGGGAACATAACATATAAATCCATAGTAAAAGTCACCATGTTAAGTAAGGTTCCAAAGGCATGCAGGGAGAAGGAAGGCATGCTGGGAAGGAGAAAAGAATCATGGACATGAAAGAAAGGCATAAATTCAGGAAGAAACAAGGAAGGCAAAAAAGAAGAAAGAAAAAGAAGCAGAAGGTAAGTGGGGGGAAATGGAGAGTGGGGGGAGGCAAGAACTAGCAGGGGCGTGTTGTGCCTTTAATGTATCGAGGCCCCATGGCCAATTTAGGGCCACGATAAAAATAGTAAATTGCAGGGGTGCGGCGCGTCCTGCCGCCGTGTGCCAGAGCCACGTCCCGAGCCGGATGCGGCGCAACAGTGGGTCCCCTTCCCCCCGGAGCCCCAGGTTTGTGCAGAAACAGCTAAAAAAATTGACGAATCAGAAGAGGGGCGTGAACAGAAGAGGCATCTTCCCAAGAACATTAACTAAGATGATAGCCTTTCCAATGAATAAGATACTGGAGATGGTTCTGGAATATATGAGAGTCACATATTTCCTGTACTTCATATTCAGGTTCATTATCCACCAACAAAGGAAGAGGACATGTGTAATGTCAGGAAAAAGGATCAGGTGTATAGGGTTTCAACTGAGAGACATGAAAGACTGGATGGATTTTCCAGGTTCGAGGTAAACGGAGACGGAAAGTTACAGGATTCATTTTCTGAAGAATACAAAAGGGGCTTAAACTTATTTTGGAGAAAGACAAGTGGGCAAAAATCTTGAAGAAAGCCAGACTTTATCTTGGACGTGATAAGCTGGAGCCTCACTTTGTTTCTTATCAGCCAGTCTTTACATGTTTCTTTTAGTGACTAATAGATTAGATTTGATAAGCTTTTGAATTCTGTGTAGTCTTTTGGAAAGAGTGGTGATAGCAGGAAGTGTAGAGGAGGTCTTGGGAGTAGTAGGAAAAGATGTGGGATAGAATCCATATGAACAGAAAAAAGGAGTGACTTTGGAGGCACTATGGATGGTATTCTTGTAAGAACACTCTGCAATGGGAAGGTAAGTGCTCCAGTTACTTTGAGTGGAGTTACAAAAACAACGAAGATATTGCTCAAGTCCCTGGTTGAGACATTTGGTCTGCCCATTGGTTTGGGGATGAAATCCAGATGATAACGCTACTTGATATTCAAGATCTTACAAAAGTGTTATGTATTGAGGTCCCCTGTCTGACACAATACTTTGTGGGAGACCATGGAGACAAAAAATTTGTTGAATAAAGATCTGGCTCAATTCCTGTGAGGTGGGTAATTTCTTCAAAGCGGTAAAATGAGCCATCTTAGTAAATTAATCTATTGTCACCATTATAACTTGGTTTGCCGCTGATGGAGGCAATGAGCACATAAAATCAGTTGATATTGTATGTCAAGGGGCTGGTGGAACTGGTAAAGGTTGACGTAGTCCTGCGGGCCTAGTACAGGGTACCTTCACTTGGTGCACAAACGGGACAAGATTCCATGAATCTTCCGGTGTCTTGTTTCAACGTAGGCCACCAAAAAGAGCAGAGAAGTAATTCCTGCATGGCTTTAGTACCCCGATGACCGGCTACTGGGAAATCATGACACATCTGAAGTGCCTTTTCTTGCACTTTTTTAGAAGGTAGGATTAAGGTGTCCTTGTAATAGTAGTATTCTTTATGTTTGAGTATCTTGGGACATAGATCCTTTTGTTCTTGTTCTGAAAGGGTTGAGTATTCAGATTGTACTTCATCTAGGAATGACTGGACTACACCAATAATCTTGTCTGGTTCAAGTGGATATTGTGAAGGGGTACTAGGACTGTCAGGATAACGGCAAGATAGGGCATCGGCCAAAATATTTTGAGGTCCTGGAATACAGGTAATATGGAAATCATATTGACTAAAGAAAAAAGCCCAACGAGCTTGTCGACTGTTTCGACACTGAAAATTGTGTAAGCATTGCAGATTACGATGGTCCATTCTTGCTTCAAAAGGTTGCTTTGAACCCATGAGGAATTGTTTCCACTCTTGACAGGCAGTCTTTAGAGCCAACAGTTCTCTTTCCAGTACTGAATAATTTTGTTCAGACTCAGAGAGCACATGGGATAGATAAAAGATCAGATGTTCTAATCCATCCTTGTCTTGTTGTTGTAATAATGCTGCCCCGATGGCTCTTTCTGAGGTGTCAGTAACAACTATGAATTGTTTATTGGTGTACGGATGTCTCAGTATGGGTGCTTGAGTGAAGGTCTGTTTTAGGTTTTGGAAAGCAGTCTCAGCCATGTCTGTCCAGATGAAACCATTTTGCAAACTCTCTTTTTTGAGAGTTTGTGTAATTTGACTGGTTTGTTTAGCAAAATCCAGGATGAATTGATGGTAGAAGTTGGCCAGCCCTAAGAAACATTGAGTTTCAGTGATTGACGAAGGGGATGGCCAGTCTACAATGGCTTGAACTTTTTCCGGATCCATAGAGATACCAATTTGACTGATATGATAGCCTAAATATTTCACCTCAGTCTTATCAAATTTGCATTTCTCCGGTATACAGTAGAGTTGATGTTGCATGCTTAAGACTTGCTTAACGTGTGCAGGATGAAGTTCAGGGCGTTTGGAATATATGAGGATATCGTCTAAATAAATCATTACAGTGTGTTTTAATAAGAGACATGTATAATTCATGTTAGAACATTGGAATGTTGGCAGCTCCATTGAAAACAATGGAGTGCTCCTAGCTTTTACTGGCCGGTAAAAGCCCGCAGCGCCAACATTCCAATCTTCTTTGCAGCAGCTGTGAACAAAGCCTCACAGAGCCTGAGGGGATTTTAATCCCCTCCAGTTCCGTGAAGCCTTTGTTTTATTTAGGAGAACATTCTGCTCTCTAATAGCAGAATAATGTTCTAATAGCCTTAGAACCCGCCGTAGCAGGCTCTACCAGCTATTAAAGCCATTGTTGAAGGCCTTCCCTTGTTAAAGGCCCGAGCCTTTGGCTCGGGCCTTTAACGCGGAAGCGGGCCTTTAATAGCCGGTAGAGCCCACTACGCCGGGTTCTAAGGCTATAATAGTCAAAGCCGCAAGGAAACTACTTACAGGATGACAGAAGTTCTGAGTGCCAAGAGTAATACCAGAATAAGATTCTGAAACATGCGGACTATGTACAGGCAGAAATGGAGGGTCTTTGTTGCTGCCCTACATATCAGTCAGCATAACAGCAGAGAGTAAGTATGTTCTATAAGTGATTCTCTCAGTGGAGAGGTAGTTTTGACTTGACACATTAAGACATTTATCATGCTCATGTTTCAAAATCTAGGGATCAATGTGACACAGACTTTCAGCTTGATAGGAAAGACATCTTTAGAATAACTCAGCTTTTAAACTGTGTACGCCATCCTGACATTAAAAAAGGTGACGCCGGAGAAACAACCAATATCGAAGATTTATTGGCGGATGGAGAATAGTTCAAGGCCATTCCCTGAATCTATACGGCATTAGACAGACCCCCCAGACTTACACTCTAAACAGTATTATATAAAATAGAGAGAGGACTTGTGTATTGATATTTCTGAAAGCCAATGGATCGTGATTTGGCAGGTAGATTAGATCTTCTATCTGTCCCATTACAAAGAGTGTGCCTACAAGCTTCCTCTACACTAGTATATAGCACATGACCACCTATCACACATACGCCGTGGATGTGTGTAGCAACAATTGTAAGATGGGTTGTGATCTCTCAGCTCTACCAAGTACAATGTATCTGGAGTTACTATAAGGCATTTTAGTGCTGGTGTCCACATCGCCGCATAAATAAGGTATGTCACGCATAATAGGGATTTGCCTGCTCATCCTAAATGTGCAACGAGGTGCAGCTCTGCACCGCATAACGGTGTTTGAGGGTGCTTAATCTTGGGCTCAGGCAGAGAGGTGACTTGTTGCTATGGAGATCTCTCTGGCTAGGCCCAGCTACACTGTTTCCTTAACTCGGTTACAGCCCTTGTATCCTCTGTCCTGTTCCAGACGGCCTCAGTTGTGCTGATCGTGCTCTGAAGATAATTGTTCCTGTTCCACCCCAGCGATGCTTCGCCGTGTATGCACTGGGCAGATGTCGAAGGCGGGCACCAGGATGTTTTCAGCAGCAAAAAAGAGCTTCCGGAATCTCTGATTCAATTAAATATTTGCCGAGTCTTGTCTCATGAAAACTGTGCAGCGAGTTATTCGTGTCTTAGGTGGAGCTGCAGGCCCATCTTCTTGTTTTCTCTGTGATAACTTGGCTGTAGATTTGAGGTATTGTGCTCGTCAGCCCTGTAAGAACCTGCGAGCTCAACCCTGCAGCCTATATGTCCCCACGGAGCCCGTCCTAATACTTATTTGAGGAACTGACTTGAGAGGTGAATAGGTGATGGGAGCAAGGCCCTTAGCTGGAACATTGCAGTCAGCATTCCTACATTTTATGGAGGTATGAGGCATATTTGAAGATCAGTCAGATGCATGTTTTTGGGGAGAAGAGGTCAGTGACATGGGGGAGCATTTCCTTTTTTCAATTAATTATTATGTATGTATTTGTTTTAGGAGTTTTGTAATGTGCTGGTTAGTGGTGGATTGCCATTTTGTAATGGCGAGAACAGTGAAAGGGGAGGATTTGTTATGCCAGATGTATCAAAGGGTTTTACCCATTTTCTGTCTATGGGAAAATGTGTTCATACATATGGCCCTTTGTGCCTAATGAATATGCTGTTTCATGCACTTATGGCGAAAGGCCTGGTCCATGCATAGTAAAGGCACTGATGTATGCGCATTTAAGGAATTCTCTGGGTTGTATTTGAGGTGCTGTGTAGTGCATATTTGGGAAGCAGTCTGGATATTTCAGAAACAGCCACACATATAATCAAAGAAAGCCTGAGCATTTCATAACATTGTGATGCAAGTTTGGGGTTCAGCTTGCTGCATTTTGAGGAACAATCTAGTGCATGTTGAAGGAGCTGTCTAAAGCACATTTGTTGAACACTCTGAGACCTATTTTACGGATAGTCTTCTATATTATAGGACATATTTGGGGGCAATGAACATGTTTTTTCACATGTTTATTATGGAGACCAGTTGATCAACATGTGTGTACTACTGGAGATGAAATTTATAAGTAGCATGTTGCCATGCATAGGTCAGTCCCACAGTCTCATTTATTTTGTCACGAAGCTCGAAAATAATTTGAATGCTTTCAGAGTTGGAATGTGTGTCACTATCGGTAAAATCTGCCTTTTATACCATCCCGCACTGCATGTCAATCAATCAATCAATCAAGGATTTATAGAGCGCACTAATCACCCGTTAGGGTCTCAAGGCGCTGGGGGGGGGAGCTACTGGTCATCGAGCCATGTCTTGAGACGTTTCCTGGATGTCAAGAGGTGTTGGGTCTGGCGAAGGTGGAGCGGTAGGGAGTTCCAGGTCTTGGCGGCTAGGTGAGAGAAGGATCTTCCTCCGGCGGTGGAGCGGCGGATGCGGGGGATGGACCGAGGGCGAGGCTGGCGGAGCAAAGATTGCGGGTCGGGCGTGGAAGGTGAGTCTGTCGTTGAGGTAGGCTGGGCCTGTGTCGTGGAGGGCCTTGTGTGCGTGGATGAGGAGTTTGAAGGTGATCCTCTTTGATACTGGTAGCCAGTGAAGGTCTCTGAGGTGGGGGAAATGTGGTTGCAGCGTGGGATGTCCAGAATGAGGCCGGCGGATGCGTTCTGGATTCTTTGGAGCTTTGTTAGGAGTTTGGTTGTTATTCCTGCGTATAGGGCGTTTCCGTAGTCCAATCGGCTGCTGACCAGGGCGTGGGTGACAGTTTTCCTGGTTTCGACGGGAGTCCACTTGAAGATTTTGCGGAGCATGTGGAGAGTGTTGTAGCAGGAAGAGGAGATGGCATTGACCTGCTGAGTCATGCTGAGTGTGGAATCCAAGAGGAAGCCTAGGTTGTGTGCGTGGGTGGTGGGTGAGGGCGCGGTTCCTAGGGAGGTGGGCCACCAGGAGTCACTCCAAGTTGGGGGGTTGGTGCCAAAGATAAGGATGTCTGTCTAGTCTGTGTTTAACTTGAGGTGGCTTGATTCCATCCAGCTGGTGATGGTGTGAAGTCCGTTGTGGAGGTTGTTCTTTGCAGTTGTAGGGTCTTTCGTGAGGGGGAGGATGAGCTGAGGGTCGTCTACGTAGGAAACTATGTTGATGTGGTGGGTTTGTGCGATGTTGGCGAGGGGGGCCATGTAAACGTTGAAGAGCGTGGGGCTGAGCGAAGATACTTGGGGAACGACACAGATGGTTCTGGAGGCTTCTGACAGGAATGGTGGGAGGCGGACTCTCTGGGTTCTGCCTGAGAGAAATGACGATATCCAGTCGAGTGCCTTGTCGCAGATTCCAGCGTTGTGGAGGCGTGTGCGGAGAGTGTGATGACATAGCGTGTCGAAAGCTGTGGAGAGGTCCAGGATGATGAGTGCTGCTGTTTCTCCTTCGATGAGCATGGTCCTAATGTAGTCTGTGGCAGCAATTAGTGCAGTCTCGGTGCTGTGGTTTCTGCGGAATCCGGATTGGGAGGTGTCAAGTACCTTGCTGTCTTCCAGGAACCGGGATAGTTGGCTGTTTATGATTTTTTCGATGACCTTGGCTGGGAAGGGGAGGAGGGAGATTGGGCGGTAGTTCTTTGGGTCGTCTGGGTCTGCCTTTGGTTTCTTCAGCAGGGCGTTGATTTCTGCGTGCTTCTATCTTTCTGGGAAGATGGCTGACTTGAAGGAGCTGTCGATGGTTTTTCAGAGGTGGGGGGCGATGATGATGTTTGCCTTATTAAAGATATGGTGTGGGCAGGGGTCCGATGGTGATCCGGAGTGGATGGAGGCCATGGTGGTGGCGGTGTCCTCTATGTTGACGGGGGTCCAGGTGTGGAGGAGGTGGGTGTTGCTTGGAGTGTTGGGTTCTTGGGTGTTTGTAGTCAGCTGGTGGGTCTGGGGTTTGAAGCTATTGTGGATTTCTTCTATCTTTCGATGGAAGTGGGTTGCCAGTGAGTTGCAGAACTCCTGTGATGGTGGGGGTTTGTTGGAGCAGGTCCTGGGGGTGGAGAGCTCATTGGTAATGCCGAAGAGCTCTTTACTGTTGTGAGCGTTGGCGTCGATGCGGTTTTTGAGGTGAGTCCTTTTGGTGGTGCGGATCAGTTGGTGATGTTTGCGTAGGGCATCCTTGAAAAGCAATGGGGTTGGAGTTGGATAGTGTCAAGGTGCCAGGTTTTTTCCATTCTGCGACATAGCTGTTTGGATTACTGTAGTTCTGTGGTGAACCATCTGGCCTTGATTCTGTGGGAGGTGTTTGGGTTTTTTTTGAGCGGTGCGCGGGTGTTGGCACAGTCTTCTAGCCAGTGCTGCAGGTTGGGGGTATGGGGTCCCAGGGGGTGGGGCCCAGGCGAGAGTGGAGATCAGTTGATCTATTGATATTTTGCTCCATTTGCGTGGGGGGTTGTGTACGGTGGTGGTGAGTGACTGGTTTCTGGTAGGAGAAGTGGATGCAGCGGTGGTCTGTCCAGCTGAGTTCGGTGGTGTGGCTGAAAGAGACGTGGTTGGTTGCTGAGAAGATGGGGCCGAGTGTGTGGCCTGCGGAGTGGGTGGGTGAAGTGACGAGTTGCTTGAGGCCAAAGTTGGTGAGGTTGTCGATTAGGTTGGTGGTGGTGATATCATGGAGGATGTAGTCTGTTGAGGTGAGGGCTTGGGGGCTGATGGCATCGGCGATGGCGTCGCAGAACTGCGGTCTGGGCCCAGGGGGTCTGTAGACCAGTGTTCCTCTGAGTGTGTTGTTGATGTTGATTTTGAAGTGGAGGTGCTCGGCGGAGTTGATGGTGTCATGGGAGTTGGTGGAGACTCTTATGGTGTTTTTGTGGACTATGATGAGTCCTCCCTCTGGTCTGTTGATTTGGTCTCTTCTGGTGATCTTGTAGTTTTCTGGTATGGCTATGGCTACGTTTGGTTCCGAGGCCGAATTCATCCAGGTTTCAGTGAGGAATGCGACGTGGGGCGAGTATGTGGTCAGGAGGTCCCAGAGTTCGATTGCATGTTTGTGGATGGAGCGGGTGTAAAGTAGGATGCATCTTAGGCGGTTGTCTGTTTTGATTTGGAGTTTGGAGGTTAGGTTGCAGGTGAAATTGCAGGCTTTGGAGGAGAAGGGTCCTTTAGTGCGCGTCGGTGTGGACTGGAAGCAGATGGAGGAGCGTCCTGGATCAAGGGCGTGGAGTTCATTGGCAGTGTAAAGGTGTTCGGTGGCGCGC